>NC_139148.1:57468290-58668290 GCF_964270905.1 Leucopleurus acutus
GACAATATAGATTTTAAAAGAAAGACTATAACAAGAGACAAATAAGGGAATAACATAATGATAAATGGATCATTCCAACAAGATATAACACTTGTAAATGTATATGAACCCAACATTGGAGCATCTAAATACATAAGGCAAATATTGACAGACATTAAGGAAGAAATTGACAGTAACACAATAATAGGAAACTTTAATACCCCACTTACATCAAAGGACAGATCATCCAGATAGAAAATCAATAAGGAAACATTGGCCTTAAATGACACCTTAGATCAGATGGACATAATAGATATATACAGGATATTTCACAGCAAAACAAAAGGAAACATTATTTTCAAGTGCACATGGAATATTCCCCAGGATAGATTACATGCCAGGCCACAAAACAAGAAGATCATTTTAAGATTTTTCAAAGATTGAAACCATATCAAGCAACTTTTCAGACCACAATGCTCTTAGACTAGAAATCAACTACAGGAAAAACAGCGAAAAAACCAAACATGTGGAGTCTAAAAAACATGTTACTAGACAACCAATGAATCATTGAAAAAAATCAAAGAGGAAATAAAAAATATGGTGATAAAAAAGAAAATGGAAACACAATGTTCCAAAATCCAAGGGATGCAGCAAATGCAGTTTTAAGACAGAATTTTAAAGCAATACAGGCCTTCCACAGGAAGCAAGAAAAATCTCAAATAAACAACCTAACCCAAAATTCATGAAAGGAAGTAAATAATAAAGATCAGAGCAGAATAAATGAGATAGAGACTAACAACAACAAAAGAAAAAAAACAGAAAAGATCAATGAAACTAAGAACTGGTTATTTCAAAAGAAACACAAAATTGATAAACCTTTAGCCAGATTCATCAAGAAAAAAGAGAGAAGAAACAAATAAAATCAGAAATGAAAGAGGAACAGCTATAACCAAAATCACAGACATACAAAAGATTACTAGAAATGTCTATGAACAATTATAAGCCAACAAATTGGACAACCTAGAAGAAATGGATAAATCCCTAGAGACATATAATCTCCCCAACTGGATCAGGAGTAAATAGAAAAATCTGAACAGACCAGTTACTGGCAGGGAAATTTAAAGAGTATTACCAAAATCTACCAACAAACAAAGGCCAGAACCAGATGGCTTCACAGGTGAAATCTACCAAATATTTAAAGAAAACTTAATACATATTCTTATAAAATTATTCCAAAAAACTGAAGAAGGAATGATTCCAAAATCATTCTATGAAGCAAGCATTACACTGATACCAAAACCAGACAAAGACTACAGAAAAAGGAAATTACAGGTTAATATCCCTGATGAACATAGCTGCAAAAGTTGTCAACAAAATATTAGCAAATGAAATGCAACAATACTTTAAAAGGATCATACACCAGGATCAAGTGGAATTTATCCCAGGGATGTAAGTATAGTTCAATATATGAAAATCAATCAATGTGATACACTGCATTAACAAAAGATAAAATTCATACAATCATCTCAATAGTTTCAGCAAAAGCTTTCAACATGCACTCATGATAAAAACTCTAAACAAAGTGAGTATAGAGGGTTCATACCTCAACATAATAAAGTCCATATATGACAAACCCACAGCTAATGTCATACTTAGTGGTGAAAAGCTGAAAGCATTTTCTCTAAAATCAGGAACAAGACAAGGATGCCCACTCTCACCATTTCATTCAACATAATACTGGAAGCCCTAGTCACAGTAATCAGACCAGAAATAGAAGTAAAAGTAATCAAAATGGGAAAGGAAGAAGTAAAACAGTCACTGTTTGCAGATGACAAATACTGTATATAGAAAACCTTAAAGATTTTCCAAGAAAAGGGTTAGAACTGATAAACAAATCCAGTAAAGTTACAGGAAAAAAATCAAAATACAAAAATTTGAGGGCTTCCCTGGTGGTGCAGTGGTTGGGAGTCTGCCTGCCGATGCAGGGTACAGAGGTTTGTGCCCCAGTCTGGGAAGACCCCACATGCCACAGAGTGGCTGGACCCATGAGCCATGGCCTCCGAGCCTGCACGTCTGGAGCCTGTGCTCTGCAATGGGAGAGGCCACAGCAGTGAGAGGCCCGCATACTGCAAAAAAAAAAAAATTGCTGCATTTCCATATATTAATAATGAACTTTCAGAAATAAAAATTAAGAAAGCAATCCCAGGGACTTCCTTGGTGGTCCAGTGGTTAAGACTTTGCACTTTCACTGCACAGAGCATGGGTCTGATACCTGGTGGATTTGATCCCTGGTCAGGCAACTAAGATCTCACATGCCACATGGTGTGGCCAAAAGAAAAACAAAACAAAACTCTGCTCTCTGCAAAGCCTGACCTCCCCAGCAACCCCATCGATGACCCTCCTTATAAAAAAAAAAAAGCAATACCAATTATAAGTGTATCAATAAGAATAAAATACCTGGAAATAAATATAACCAAGGAGGTGAAAAATATGTATATTGAAAACTATGACATTGATCAAAGAAACTGGAGACAACTTACATAAATGGAGAGATATACTGTGTTCTTGAATTGGAAGAATTAATATTGTTGAAATATCAATGCCACCTAAAGCATTCTATAGATTCAGTACAATCCTTATTAAACATAAATGTCATTTTTCACAGAATTAGAACAAATAATCCTAAAATTTATATGGAACTACAAAAGATCCCAAATAGCCAAAGTGATCTTGAGAAAGCAAAACAAATCTAGAGATACCATGCTCCCTGATTTCAAACTATATTACAAAACTTATAGTAATCAAAACAGTATGGTATTGGCACAAAAACAGACATATAGATCAATAAAATAGAAGAGAGAGCCCAAAAATAAATTCATGTTACATGGTTAAATAATATACGTCAAAGGAGGCAAGAATATACAATGGGGGAAATACAACCTCTTCAATAAATGGTGTTGGAAAAACTGAACAGTGGCATGCAAAGAAATGGAATTAGACCATTTTTTCCCCATATACAAAAGTAAACTCAAAATGGATTAAATAATTAAATGTAAGACTTTAAACCATAAAACTTCTAGAAGAAAACATAGACAGTATGCTCTTTCACAGTGGTATTACCAATATCATTTTGGATCTGTGTCCTCAGGCAAGGGAAACAAAAGCAAAAATATACAAATGGGAATAAATCCAACTAAAAGAGCTTTTTCACATAGAAAGTAACCATCAACAAAATGAAAAGGCATTCTACTGGATGGGAGAAAATAATTACAAAGGATATATCTGATAAGGGGGGATATCCAAATTATATAAAGACATCATATAACCCAATATAAAAAAACAGACAATATAATTTAAAAATGGGCAGAGGAAATGAATAGACATTTCTCTAAAGAAGATATACAAATTGCCAACAGACACATGATAAGAAGCCCAGCATCATTAATTATTAGGGAAATACAAAACAAAACCACAATGAGATATCACTTCACACTTGTCAGAATGACTATCATCAAAAATACTACAAATAACAAGTCTTGGATAGGATCTGGAGAAAAGGGAATACTCTTGCACTGCTGGCAGTAATGTAATTTGGTACAGCCACTAAAGAAAAAAGTATGAAGATTCCTCAAAAAATTAAAAATTGAACTACCAAATGATCCAGCAATTTAACACTTCTGGGTATTTATCTTAAGAAAACAAAAACACTGAAGGAGGGGAGATCATGATGGCAGAGTAAGAGGACGCTAAGCTCACCTTCCCCCACAAACGCATCAAAAACACATCTACATGTGGAGCAATTCTCACTAAAAATAAACTGGAGATTGGCAGAAAGGTTCTTCTACAATCAAGCCTGTAAAAAAATATGCACAAAGAGTCAGCTAGGAAGGGAGGAGAAGTGATCAGGTTGGGACCTGCACCTGTAGGAGGGGACACTGAAGAGGAGAGAGGTATCATGGGCTCTGAGATCCCACCTGGGGAGTGAGGCATTCAAATAACATTTTGGACACCCAGCCCTGGGATCCAACTCTGGGAAGACCCTTGGCTGGTTAGAAAACCACTGAGACTTCCAGGAGGACTGTAAAAAACCTAGACCCCACTTGTGAAGAGCATGCACACACTGATTTACTCCTGGGAGCAAGGTGAAAAAAGCAGATTGAAACTACCTGGGTCTCTGGTCAGTTTTCCATGATGGCCTCAGCATGTGTTCTGGCCCCTCTATGTCTGCCCAGCTCCCCACCAGTGCAAAGGCTGCTATTGTTGAAGATAGTGTACACTTGGGGGGATGGAGTCCACTTGGACCTGGTACTGCATCTGAACAAGGTGAGGGCAGTCTTTAGTGGTGCTTACAGAGGTAGCAGATCTGGAGCTGTCTTGAGCACAGACTGGTATGCTGGAACTGTCCCAGTGTGAACTTTGGCCAACATGGGGTGCTAGATCTGACCCTCTTGCTTTGATGCTGCTCCCCTTTGGGGCAAAGGTGCCATTGTTGGGATGAGAAAGAGTGAAAACTTAGTGGGAATAGAAACAGTTTAGACCTGAACCTAAGGATTCTGCTCCTTGACCTTGTGAATAGATCCCACCTCTTACAGGGTGGTGAGGCATAGGAGGAGTCCTGGCTCACACCTGGCTCTGGCCCTAGTCACTCCATCTCTAACCACACAGGCCACCAAAGAGCAAGCTGCCAGCACACCCTGGTGGAAGACATGACCTGTGTTCACTTCAGATACAGCACTCCCACCAGACCACTGGGCACATGCAGACTGCATAGGGATGCTCCCACACAAGGACATCCCTTCAAGACCAGGATAGGAAACAGTACCACTTAACTTCATAGAGAAAGAGAAAGTAAAACAAAACTGAGAAGACAGAGAAAATTGTTTCAAATGAAAGAGCAAGAAACAAAAACTTAAAAAAAACAATGAATGAAACAGAGATAAATAATTTACTAGAGAAAGAGTTCAAAGAATTAGTAATAAGAATTCTAACTGAACTTAAGAAAACAACAAATGAACATAGTGAGAATTTAAACAAGGAACTAGACAATATGAAACAGAAACAATCAGAGCTGAAGAATACAATAACTGAAATGAAAAACACACTAGAAGGAATTAAGAGAAGACTAGTTGATACAAAAGAATGAATAAGTGGTCTGGAAGATAGAATCATGGAAGTCAGCCTATCAGAACAGCAAAAAGAAAAATTAAAAAATGAGGGCATTTTAAGAGACATCTGGGACAACAACAAGTCAGAAGACATTTTCATTACAGTGATCCCAGAAGTGGAAGAAAGAGAGAAAGGGATAGAAAATGTATTTGATGAAAACTACACAAACCTGAAGAAGGAAACAGATATCCAGGTACAGAAAGCACAGAGAGTCCCAGAAAGATTAACCCAGAGAGACCCACACTAAGACATATTTTAATTAAAATGGCAAAAGTTAAAGATAGAGAATTCTAAAGGCAGCAAGAGAAAAAGAAAGAGTCACATACAATGGACTCCCCATAAAGATATTAGCTAATTTTTCTGCAGAAACTTTGCAGCCCAGAAGGGAGTAGCAAAGAGACTCACAGACTTAGAGAATGAACTTATGGTGACCAGGGGGAAAGGGTGGTGGGGAGGGATAGATTGAGAGTTTGGTATTGACAAGTACATTCTGCTATATTTAAAATAGATAACCAACAAGGATCTACTGTATAGCACAAGGAACTCTGCTCAATACTCTGTAATAACCTAAATGGGAAAAGAATTTGAAAAAGAATAGATACATGTATATGTATAACTGAATCACTTTTCTGTACACCTGAAACTAACATAACATTGTTAATCAACTATACTCCAATATATAATAAAAATTTTAAAATTTAAATAAATAAAAAATGAATAAAGGAAACAGGTGGAAAAAATTTTAAAAATAAAGCACTGAACAAAGGAAACCACAAACAAAATGGAAAAACACAGAGAATGGGAGAAAATATTCACAAACAATGTGACCAAGAAGGGATTAGTCTACAAAATATACAAACAGCTCATGCAGCTCAATATACAAAAAACATATTACTCAATCAAAAAATAGGTGGAAGATCTAAATAGACATTTCTCCAAAGAAGACATATATATGGCCAAGAGGCACATGAAGATATGCTCAACATTGCTAATTATTAGAGAAATGCAAATAAAAACTACAATGACCTCACACTGGTCAAAGTGGCCATCATCAAAAAATCTACAAACAATAGGAGAGAGGGTGTGGAGAAAAGGGAACCCTCCTACACTGTTGATGGAAATGTAAATTGGTAAAGCCACTATGGAGAACAGTATGGAGGTTCCTTTAAAAACTAAAAATAGAGCCACCGTATGATCCAGCAATCCCACTCCTGGGCATATATCCAGATAAAAATATGGTTCAAAAGGATTCATGCACCCCAATGTTCTTGCAGCACTGTTTACAATAGCCAAGACAGGGAAGCAACCTAAATGTCCATCAGCAGACGAATGGATAAAGAAGATGTGGTGCATACAAAAAGAATAAAATAATGCCATTTTCGGCAACATGGATGGACCTGGAGATTATCATACTACATGAAGTAAGTCAGACAGAGAAAGACAAATATCATATGCTATCACTTATATGGGGAATCAAAAAATGATACAAATGAACTTATTTTAAAAACAGGAACAGACTCACAGACTTAGAGAATGAAATTTTGGTTTCCAGAGGGTAAGGGTGGGAAGGGGGTTAGACTGGGAGTTTGAGATTGACATGTACACAATCTTGTATTTAAAATAAACAACTAACAAGGACCTACTGTAAAAAAAATAAAATAAAGTGCTAAAAGGAAAAAATCTAAACCTAGGTTACTCTACCCAGCTAGGTTTTCATTCAGAATTGAAAGAGAGATAAAGAACTTATCAGTCAAGGAAAAACTAAAAGAGTTCATAACTACTAAATTGACCCTAAAAGAAGTGTTAAAGTGTCTTCTTGAAGTGGAAGAGCAAAGGTAAAAAAGGGAAGATTTTATAGGAAAGGGGAAATCCCACTTGTAAAGGCAAATATATAGTAAAAGCTGTGGATCAAACAATTAATAAGCTAGTATGAAGATTGAAAGACAAAATTATAAAATCAACTATAACTACAATAAACATTTAAGGAATAAACACAAAGATGTAAAATATGACATCAAAAACAGAAAATGTGGGAGAGGGTTATAAAAAATGTAGATCTTTTAGAATGTGTTTGTACTTAAATGACTATTGGTTTAAAACTAGTAGATAAAGTTATAGATGAATATAGAACCACATGCTAACCACAAATCAAAGCCTACAATAGATAACACAAAAAACAAAAAGAAAGAAACAAAAGCATACTATGAAAGAAAATCATCAAACCAGAATGGGACAAACAAAAAGAAGAAGAAATAAACATAGAAGAACTACAAAAACAACTGGAAATAAGTAATAAAATGGCAATAAGTACATACCTATCAATAATTACTTTAAATGTCAATGGACTAAATGATTTTATCAAAAGACATAGGGTGGATATATTGGATAAATATAACAAGACCCTTCAATATGCTACCTACAAGAGACTCATTTCAGAGCTAAAGACACACACAGGCTGGAAGTGAGGGGATGGAAAATGATATTTCATGCAAACTGAAATGACAAGAAAGTGGGGGTAGCAATACTCTTATCAGATAAAATAGACTTTAAAACAAAGACTATCACAAAAGACAAATAGGGACATTATATAATAGTAAAGGGATCAGTATAAGAAGAGGGTATTACATTCATTAACATATACTCACCCAATACAGGAGCACCTAAATGTATAAAGCAAATACTAACATATAAAGGGAGAAACTGACAATAATACAATAAGAGTAGAGCACTTTAACAGTCCACTTACATCAATAAACAGAAAATCAATAAGGAAACAGTGGCCCAAATGACACATTAGACCAGTTGGGCTTAACAGATATCTACAGGACATCCCATCCCCAAAATGCAGAATACACTTTCTTTTCAAGGGCACGTAGAATGGTCTCCAGGGTAGATCACATGCCAGGACAAAAAACAATTCTCAACAAATTTAAGAGGGTAGAAATTTTATCAAGCATCTTTTCTGATCACAACAGTATAAAACTGGGAATCAATTACAGGAAGAAAAATGGGAAAAACACAAACACGTGGAGACTACACAACATGCAACTAAGAAACCAATGGGTCAATGAAGACATTAAAGAGGAAATCAGAAAAAACCTTGAGAAAAATTAAAATGGAAACAAAACTTTGCAAAATCTATGGGATGCAGCAAAAGCAGTTCTAAGAAGGAATTTCATAGCAATACAGGCCTACTCAAGCAATAAGAAAAATATCAAATAAACAAACAAACCTACCACCTAAAAGAATTAGAAAAAGAAGAACAAAGCACAAGGAAGGAAACAATAAAGATCAGAGAGGAAATAAATAGAATAGGGATCAAAAAAGAAACAATAGAAAAGATCAATGAAACCAAAAGCTGGTTATTTGAAAAGATAAACAAAATTGATAAACCTTTAGCCAGGCTCACCAAGAAGAAAAGAAAGAGGATCCAAATAAACAAAATAAGATGTGAAAGAGAAGAAATAACAAACAATATCACAGAGATACAATCAAAAGAGAATACTACAGTTATATGACAACAAATTGGCAAACCTAGAAGAAATGGACACATTTCTAGAAATGCAGTCTTCTCAGAATAAATCAGGGAGAAATAGACAACATGAACAAACTGATAAGTAATAGTGAAATTGAATTAGTAATAAAAAAACTGCAAGAAAACAAATGTACAGAACTGAACAGCTTCATAGGTTAATTCTTCCAAACATAAAAAGAAGAGCTAATACCTATCCTGCTCAGACTATCCCAAAAAATTGAAGAGGGAACACTCCCAAATTTTTTATATGAGGCCAACTTTACCTGATACTAAAACCAGAAAAAAAACACTACAATAAAAGAAAATTACAGGTCAATATCTATGATAAATATAGCTGCAAAAAACCTCAACAAAACTTTAGCAACCAAAATTCCACAATATATTAAAAAAGATCATACACCATGAACAAGTGGGATTTATGCCAGGAATGTAAAGGTAGTTCAATGCCAAGAAATCAAACAATGTGATACACCACATTAACAAAATGAAGGAACAAACCATATGGTCATCTCAACAGAAGCAGAAAAAGCATTTGACAAAATTCAATATACATTCATGACAAAAACTCTCATCAAAGTTGGTATAGAGGGAAACATACCTCAACATAATAAGGGCCATTCATGACAAACCAACAGCTAGCATTACACTGAATTGTGAAAAGATGAAAGCTTTTGTTCTAAGATCAAGAAAAAAACAAGGATGCCCACTCTTGTCACTTCTATTTAACACACTATTTGAAGTCCTAGCCACTATAATCAGGCAAGAAAAAGAAATAAAATGCATCCAAATTGGAAGGGAAGAATTAAAACTGTCACTATTTGCAGAAGACATGATTTTGCATATAGAAAATCCTAAGATCTCTATCAAAAAACTATTAGAATTAATAAATGAATTAATTAATGTTGCAGGATATAATATTAATATACAGAAATCTGTTGCTTTACTATACATTAGTAATGAACTACCAGAAAGAGAAAGCAAGAAAATAATCCCATTTAAACTCACATCAAAAAGAATAAATACCTAGGAATAAACTTAACCAAGGAGTTGAAAGTTCAATACTCTGAAATCTATAAAACACTGATGTAGGAAATAGAAGATGATAAAAAGAAATGGAAAGATATCTTTGCTCATGGATTGGAAGAATTAATATTGTTAAAGTGTCCATAATACCCAAAGCAAGCTACAGATTTAATGCAAACTCTATCGAAACACCCATGACATTTTTCACAGAACTAGAGCATATAATTCTAAAATTCACATGGAATGACAAGACTCCAAATAGCCAAAGCAATCTTGAGAAGAAATAACAAGCTAGAAGTATCATGAGCCCCAACTTCAGACTATACTGCAAAACTACAGTAATCTAAATAGTATGGTACTGGTACAAAAACAGACACATAGTTCAGTGGAACAGAATAGAGAGCCTAGTTTATTAGAAATAAACCCACACATTTATGGTCAATTAATCTATGACAAAGGAGGCAAGAATATACAATGGGGCAAAGACAATCTCTTCAATAAGTGGTGCTGGGAAAACTGAACAATTATATTAAAAGAATGAAATTAGAATATTTTTCACACCATATGCAAAAATAAACTCAAAATGTATTAGTGACCTAAATCTAAGCCCAGAAACCATAAAAATCCTAGAAGAAAACATAATCAAAACACTCTTTGACATAAATTGTAGCAATATTTTTTTGCATCTGTCTCCTAAGGCAAAGTAAACAAAAGCAAAAATAAACAAATGAGACCTAATTAAACATAAAATCTTTTGCACAGCAAAGGAAACCATCAACAAAATGAAAAGGCATTCTACTGAATTGGAGAAAATGTTTGCAAATTATATGACCTATAAAGGGATAGTATCCAAAATATATAATCAGCTCATGCAACCCAATATCAAAAAAAAACTGATTAAAAGAATGGGAAGAGGACTTGAATAGACACTTTTCCAAAGAAGTCACATGGATGGCCACAAGGCTCGACATTACTAATAATCAGAGAAAGCAGAACAAAGCCACAGTGAGATATTACCTCACAGCTGTCAGGATGGCTATCATCAAAAAGACCACAAATAACAAGTGCTGACAAGGATGTGGAGAAAGTGTAACCCTAGTACACTGTTGACGGGAATGTAAGTCGGTGCAGGCCCTATAGAAACAGTATGGGGTTTCCTCAAAAAATTAAAACTAGAACTACCATAGGGTCCTGGTATATATCCACACCTGGGTATTTATCCAAAGAAAACAAAAACACAAATTTGAAAAGATACGTGAACCACAGTGTCCATAGCAGCATTATTTACAATAGCCAACATATAGAAGAAACATGTGTCCATCAACAGGTTAATGGATAAAGGAGATGCAATGGAATATTACTCAGCCATAAAAAAATGAAAAATTGCTGTTTACAACAACATGGCTGGATCTTCAAGTTATTATGCTTTGTGAAGTAAGTCATATAGAAAAAAACAAATACTGTGTGGTTTCATTTATATGTGGAATCTAAAAATATGAAACTAATGAATATAACAAGATAGATACAGATTTTCAGGTATAGAGAACAAACTAGTGGTTACCAGTGGGGAGAGGCAAGGGGGGGTAGGGGCAATATAGGAGGAGGTGATTAGGAGGTACAACTACTAAATATAAAATAAGTAAGCTACAAGGATACATTGCACAGCATAGGGAATATAGCCAATATTTTATAATAACTTTAAATGTAATAAACCTAATATGGTAAATTATACCTCAATTTAAAAAAAGAAGAAAATGAAAACACTAATTTGAAAAGATATATGCACTCCAATGTTCATTGCAGCATTATTTACAATAGCCAAGATATGGAAGCAACCTAAGTGTCCGTCAATAGATAAATGGATAAAGAAGACATGGTATATGTATACAATGCAATATTATTCAGCCACAAAAAGAATGAAATATTTCCATTTGTAGCAACCTGGATCCACCTAGATGGTATTATGTTAAGTGAAATGTCAGGCAGAGAAATACAAATACTGTATGATCTTACTTATATGTGGAATCTAAAAATGAACAAAACAAAACAAAAACAGATTCATAGATACAGAAAGTAAACTGGTGGTTGCCAGAGGGGAGGTGGGTTGAGGGTTGGACAAAATAAGTGAAGGGGGTTAAGAGGTACACAATTGCAGTAATAAATAAGTCATGTGATGGAATATATAGTATAAAGATTATAGTCAATAATACTGTAATAATTTTGTGTGGTGATAATTGTTACTAGACTTATTATGGTGATGATTTCATAATGCATTTAAATGTCGAATCACTATGTTGTACACCTATAACTAACATAATATTCTATGTCAGCTATACTTCATTAGCCTCCCACGTCCCCCCCCCCCCACATAACTGCCAAGCCATTACTCTCTCCACTATTCTTAATAATCTTTGCTTGCAAACTTTGCTTAGGAATTCCATGCTGGCACATCCCCACCTCTTACAACACAAATCAGTGAGATACCATTAGTCACCAACTCAAACATGGTGCGCTATGGTCTGAAAATTATTTTGGCTTAATATTTTATTTCTTATCGTCTTAATTCTGAAAAATCGAAATGCTGAAAAGCAAACATGACCTATAATGGAAAAAGTCTGACTTTTAAACTGCTATGTAATATAAGGAAAGCAGACCTTAATATTTAAGAGAGAAATGCCTCTAAACCTTTATAAACTTCCAAATTATAAATACTAATAGACAATATAACATAAAATGAAAAATAACAAGCAATCATTGATTACTTGTTATGTGTTTGGTGTGGTGTTAAACTATTTTATATGCATCATGTCCTTTGATCTTCATAACAACACTATGAATCAATTTTCCAATGTAAAAAACCTGAAAGCTAGAGAGGTTAAGTAACTTGCCCAAAGTCATATATGTAAAAGTAGTGGATCCAGTATTGAAATCCAGACAGTCTTAGAGGAGGCAATGATTTTTAAAACAGTATACAAAAAATGTTAACGATCTGAAAAATAGAGAATATAAAAATTAAGTTCTATTTATCAAATGACTATAAGAAAAATAAAAACACTCTAGCCAAAAATTGGAGGAATATGTGTACAATGCATATATTTGACAAAGGATGTGTATCCAGATTATATATATAACCCCTGCAAATCAATGTCAAAAGACAGGTAGACCAATAGAAAAATAAGCAAAAGACTTGAGCATTCAGTTTACAAAAGAAGATATCCAAATGACCAATAAACATATAGAAAAGGTGTTCAACTTCATTAGTCATCAGGGAAATGCAAAAGGAAACCATAATGAGATGACACACCACAATAAAAAGAATGGCTAAAATAAAAAATACAAAAATTCCAAGTGTTGGTAAGAATTTAAAACAACTAGAACTCTCACACACTGCTGATGGAAATGCATACAACCTCTTTGGAAAAGACAGTGTCTACTAAAGCTGAATATATTCACAATGACCTATCCATTCCATTCGTAGGCATATATCCAACAGAAATACACACATATTTACTATAAGGCATGTAAAGAAATGTTCATAGAAGCACTACTCATAATTGCCAATAACTGGAAATTTCCTAATGATCATCAGTAACAGAATGGACTGAATCAATATATGGTTGTATATTTACATAATGGAACACTATACAGCAATCAGAATGAACCAACTACAACTATTAGAACAATACAGTTGAATATCACAAATATAACATTGATCAAGGAAACTGGAGACAAAGGAGTAAATATGGTATGATTCCATTTATATAAATTACAAAAACAGACAAAATTAGTCTTTGGTGTTTGAAGTGAGGATAATAGTTTCCACTGGAGGAGGGTAAACTTATTCTGAGGGAGCATGAGGAGGGGGTCCTTCTAAGGTGCTGGTAATGTTCTGTCTAGATATCAGCACTGTTGCATAAGTGACTTTATTCTATGAAATTCATGAGTTGTGCATTTTTCCTTATGTATATTATGGTTCAATAGAAAAAGCCAAACCAAAACATAAAGCAGTCTGCCTCCAGATACTACACATTTAACCATGCCATCATACTCCCTATGAATTGAGACCTACAGAGCCAATCTGAGTTACAGAGGCTGGCCCTACTCATTAGTAAGTAACTCATGCCAACATGCCACAGGCCCTACTCATTAGTAAGTAACTCATGCCATATTTGATTTAATTACTTCCTTGACAACTGATGAATGACTACATGCCATGGGTTTTTGGGATCATGTGCAAGTATTTGAATCTGATTGTTGAAGTTTCAAATTCCAAGAGACATTCCCCAGCCATCTGGTAATTGAGGCAGGGGTGCTGGCATTTCTGAAATCCAAAGTAATTGCGAATTTTCTGTTCCAATAGAGAATTACTTGGAGGGGCAGACGAGGTGGTGGTGGTTGTCTGAGCTAGACATGGTTCTCTATAGGAAGAGAAAGCAAAGATTTTGTAGATCCTGTAAGAAGTAGATAGACCTGAAGGAGGGCTTCGAGAAACTTCCTGGAGGCCCACCTCACAGCACTTTGGGGAGATAGCTCTTAAATAATCACAAAAATAAATGCATAATTGTAGATTATGAAAAGTGCTATTAAGGAAGAGTAAAGAAAGGGATGACAGGTCACAACAAGGAAATTATCTGGTTTAGTTTGGGGCCTCAAGGAAAGACTTTCTGAGGAATTAACATTGAACCAGAAAGCTGGAACTGAAAGATAAGAAGTTACCCATGCAAAGAAATGGAGAGAAAGTGTCCAAGTCAAAAGGAAAATCATGGCCCTGAGATAGACAGGAGAATGTCATGTTTGAAGAAAAGGAAGTAGACCAATGTAGCTGGAGAAGTATAAGCATGGGGGAAAGAATGCTGTGAGATGAGGCTGGAGAAGGAATTGTAGAAGATCCTGCAGTGTCTTGTAGGGCATATTAAGGATTTTGGATTTCAAGTGCAATGGAAAACCATTTCAAACAGGGTTGGGGCATGATCTGATTTACATTTTTAAAAGACCACTCTGGCTGCTGTGTGGTGAATTTACTATAGCATGAGATGAGGGAAAATGAGAAAAACAGTTATGAGGCTATTTAAGTGGTCCAAGTGAGAGATGGTTGGTGGCTTAGATGTAAGTGAAGGCTATGGAGAGGGACAGAGTGCAGAGTTTGGGAATACATTCTGCAGGTAGAATTGACAGAGCTTACTGATGCACTGGAGTGGTGAATGAGAGAAAAGGAGCCACTTAAATAATGCCCAGTTAGTTTTGGCATGAGCAATTGTAGATGGAGCTACTATTTATTAATATAAGGAAGAGCATATTTAGACTGAAAGAGAGAGGAAATAAATCAAGAGCTTGGTTTTAAACATGTTAGTTTTGAGATGCCAGGGATTCTTTCAGATGGAGATGTTAAATGGATAGTGGGATTAGTAAATTTGGAGCTCAGAATATATGTATGGGCTGAACAGAGAGATTTGAAACTTGTTGACAAAAAGAGGCTGTTTAAAGCCATTGAGAATGTATGAAGCTCCAGGGAAGAGTGTTTATGGAAGAGATGGAAAGGGCCCAAGACTGATCTCTGAGGAAGGTCCAATAAGAACCAAAAGAGGAGAATAAGAACAAATAGCCAAGAGGCAGAAGGAGAACTAAGATATTGTCCTGGGAAGAATTTCAAGGAGTAAGGAGTGGACACTGGAGTCAAATGTAGCAGAGAGGAAAAATAGAAGCAACACTGAAAAGTGTTATTGGATTTAATATCACTGAGGTACTTGGTGACCTTGGCAAGAGAATTTTTTGTTAAGTGGTGGAAAGGGAAGCCAGATTGTAGTAGGTTGAGGTGTGAGAGAAGGTGAGGAATTTGAGACTTTGAGAACAATCAGCTCTCTCAAAAGGCTTGGTTGGCTATGTACAGAAGAACAATAGAGCAGGAACTAGAGGCAGGTAGGGATAGAAGAGAATGAGAAGGAAATATTGGTTGAGGGAGAATTTTCTTAAGATGGAGGAGATTTGAGTGCGTTTATAGGCCTGCAGAGAAGTGGTCAGTTTAGAGGGAGCTACTGAAAATACAACAGAAGGAACACTATCCCATTGATTAAATATTTTAATCTTTTTTTTGCATTAATATCTGCCACCCCATTCATATTGGGATTGCCTTAGTTGAATTTCTCATCATTCTCACTTGTATTATCTGTAACCATTTCCTAATGGGTCTTCTTGTTTCCAATTATCCCTTCCTTCAAAACACTGGTCTACCAGCAGTTCTCAAAGAATGGTCTGTGGTCTCTGGGAGGTCCCTGAGATACTTTTAGGGTGTCCATGAAGTCAAAACTATTTTCATAATGATACTAAGATTTTACTATCTTCATATTAAAGTCCTTTGGCTTTGTCACTGTGTGGATATTTGCATGGATGCCACCTCAGCATAAATCAAGGTAGTAAAACTAAATTGTCACTGGATTCTTCACCACCACTAACTCTCAGAAAAAATAAAAATAAGTGCCTTATTCACTTTTATACTATCCTTGATTAAGCAGTAAAAAAATATTAATTTTGTTAATCTCAATCCTAGAGTATATAACTTTCTAATATTCTATGTGACAAAATGGAAATTACTCATAAAACACCTCTGCTGTACAGCAAAGTATGATGGTTGTCTAAGGGAAAAGTACTTGTGAGTTGTGGGCTGAACTAGCTGCTTTTTTCATAAAATATCATTTTTAATTGACAGAGCAACTGAGAGATAAAATGTGTTTATTCACACTTGGATATTTGGCAGATATTTTCTTTCAAATGAACAATGTGAGCCTGTCGCTTCAAGGAAAAAGCTGACAGTATATGTTGCCAATGACAAAATTTGAGCTTTCAAGTGAAAATTAGAATTTTAGAAAATTTGTATCTGGAACCATGAGCTTGACAGTTTTCCACAACGTTTATGATAAGATCAATGGTATTATTAAAACATTCTTTCAAAATTACTGTATAGGAGCGGCAGAGGAGAGCGCAGCAACAGGGGTGCGGAGGAAAAAGTGGAGAGATTCCTACAAAGAGGATCAGTGCCGACCAGCACTCACCAACCAGAGAGGCTTGTCTGCTCACCCACCGGGGAGGGCGGGGGCTGGGAGCTGAGGCTCGGGCTTCGGTCGTATCCCAGGGAGAGGACTGGGGTTGACTGCATGACCACAGCCTGAAGGGGGCTAGTGTGCCACAGCTAGCCGGGAGGGAGTCCGGGAAAATGTCTGGAGCTGCCTAAGACTTTTTCTTCCATATTTGTTTCCTGGTGCACAAGGAGAGGGGATTAAGAGCGCTGCTTAAAGGAGCTCCACAGATGGGCACGAGCCGCGGCTATCAGCACGGACTACAGAGACGGGCATGAGATGCTAAGGCTGCTGCTGCAGCCAGCAAGAAGCCTGTGTGCGAGCACAGGTCACTATCCACACCTCCCCTCCCAGGAGCCTGTGCAGCCTGCCACTGCCAGGGTCCCGTGGTGCAGGGACAATTTCCCCGGGAGAACGCATGGTGCGCTTCAGGCTGGTGCAACATCACGCTGTCCTCTCCTGCCGCAGGCTCACCCTGCATCCGTAGCCCTCCCTCTCCACGGCCTGAGTGAGCCAGAGCCCCCCGAATCAGCGGCTCCTTTAACGTCGTCCTGTCTGAGCAAAGAACAGACGCCCTCAGGCAACATACATGCAGAGGCGGGGCCAAATACAAAGCTGAACCCCGGGAGTTGTGCGAACAAAGAAGAGAAAAAGAAATTTCTCCCAGCAGCCACAGGAGCAGTGGATTAAATCACCACAATCAACTTGATGTACCCAGCATCTGTGGAATACCTGAATAGACAACGAATCATCCCAGATGGAGGAGGTGGGCTTTGAGAGCAAGATATATTATTTTTTCCACTTTTCCTCTTTCTGTGAGTGTGCATGCTTCTATGTGAGATATTGTCTTTATAGCTTTGCTTTCACGATTTGTCCTAGGGTTCTGTCCATCCGTTGTTTTTTCTTTTTTTTTTTTTTTTTACTTAAAAATTTTTATTTTCTTAATAATTATTTTTTATTTTTATTTTAATAAAGTTATTTTATTTTATCCTCTTTCTTTCTTCTTTCAACTATTTCTCCCTTTTATTCTGAGCCATGTGGATGAAAGGCTCATGGTGCTCCAGCCAGCAGTGAGTGCTGTACCTCTGAGGGGGGAGAACCAACTTCAGAACACTGGTCCACAAGAGACTTCCCAGCTCCATGTGATATCAAATGGCGAAAATCTACCAGAGATCTGCATCTCAACACCAAGACCCACCTTCACTCAACGACCAGCAAGCTACAGTGCTGGACACCCTATGCCAAACAACTAGCAAGACAGGAACACAACACCACCCATTACCAGAGAGGCTGCCTAAAATCATAATAAGTCCACAGACACCACAAAACACACCACCAGACGTGGAACTGCCCACCAGAAAGACAAGATGCAGCCTCATCCACCAGAACACAGGCACAAGTCCCCTCCACCAGGAAGCCTACACAACCCACTGAACCAACTCTAGCCACTGGGGAAAGACACAAAAGACAATGGGAACTATGAACCTGCAGCATGCAAAAAGGAGACCGCAAACAAAGTAAGATAAGCAAAATGAGAAGATACGAAAAAACACAGCAGATGAAGGACCAAGGTAAAAACACACCAGACCTAACAAATGAAGAGGAAATAGGCAGTCTACCTGAAAAAGAATTCAGAAAAATGATAGTAAAGATGAACCAAAATCTTGGAAATAGAATAGAGAAAATGCAAGAAACATTTAACAAGTACATAGAAGAACTAAAGAGGTAACGAACAATGATGAACAACACACTAAATGAATTAAAAATACTCTAGAAGGGATCAATAGCAGAATAACTGAGGCAGAAAAATGGATAAGTGACCTGGAAGACAAAATACTGGAAATAACTCCTGCAGAGCAGAAGAAAGAAAAAAGAATGAAAAGAAATGACAGTCTCAGAGACTTCTGGGACAGCATTAAATGCACCAACATTTGAATTATAGGGGTCTCAGAAGAAGAAGAGAGAAAGAAAGGGACTGAGAAAATATTTGAAGAGATTATAGTGCAAAACTTCCCTAATATGGGAAGGAAATAGTTAATCAAGTCCAGGAAGCACAGAGAGTCCCATACAGGATAATTCCAAGGAGAAACACACCAAGACACATATTAATGAAATTATCAAAAGTTAAATACAAAGAACAAATATTAAAAGGAGCAAGCGAAAAACAACAAAAAACACACAAGGGAATCCCCATAAAGTTAACAGCTGACCTATCATCAGAAACTCTGAAAGCCAGAAGGGAATGACCGGACATATTTAAAGTGATCAAGGAGAAAAAACTACAAGCAAGATTACGCTACCCATCAAGGATATCATTCAGATTTGATGAAGAAATTAAAACCTTTACAGACAAGCAAAAGCTGAGAGAGTTCAGCATCACCAAACCAGCTTTACAACAAATGCTAAAGGAAATCCTCTAGGCAAGAAACACAAGAGAAGTAAAAGACCCACAATAACAAGCCCAAAACAATAAAGAAAATGGGAATAGAAACATACATATCGATAATTAACTTAAATGTAAATGCTCCCACCAAAAGACAGAGACTGGCTAAATGGATACAAAAACAAGAGCCATATATATGCTGTCTACAAGAGACCCACTTCAGACCTAGAGACACATACAGACTGACAGTGAGAGGATGGAAAAACATATTCCATGCAAATGGAAACCAAAATTAAGCTGGAGTAGCAATTCTCATATCAGACAAAATAGACTTTAAAATAAAGACTATTAGAAGAGACAAAGAAGGGCACTACATAATGATCAAGGGATTGATCCAAGAAGAAGATATAACAATTGTAAATATTTATGCACCCAACATAGGAGCACCTCAATACATAAGGCAAATACTAACAGCCAAAGAAGGGGAAATTGACAGTAACACAATCATAGTAGGGGACATTAACACACCACTTTCACCAATGGACAGATCATCCAAAATGAAAATAAATAAGGAAATACAAGCTTTAAAGGATACATTAAAAAATTGGACTTAATTGCGATTTATAGGACATTCCATCCAAAAACAGCAGAATACACATTTCTCTCAAGTGCTCATGGAACATTCTCCAGAAGAGATAATATCTTGGGTCACAAATCAAGCCTTGGCAAATTTAGGAAAATTGAAATTGTATCAAGTATCTTTTCCGACCACAACACTATGAGACTAGATATCAATTACAGGAAAAGATCTGTAAAAAATACAACCACATGGAGGCTAAACAATACACTACTTAATAATGAAGTGATCACTAAAGAAATCAAAGAGGAAATCAAAAAGTACCTACAAACAAAAGAAAATGGAGACACGACCATCCAAAACCTATGGGATGCAGGAAAACAGTTCTAACAGGGAAGTTTATAGCAATAAAATCCTACTTTAAGAAACAGGGAACATCTCAAATAAACAACCTAATCTTGCACCTAAAGCAATTAGAGAAAGAAGACAAAAAAAAAAACCCAAAGTTAGCAGCAGGAAAGAAATCATAAAGATCAGATAAGAAATAAATAAAAAAGAAATGAAGGAAATGATAGCAGAGATCAATAAAACTAAAAGCTGGTTCTTTGAGAAGATAAACAAAATGGATAAACCATTAGCCAGACTCATCAAGAAAAAAAAGAAGACTCAAATCAATAGAATTAGAAATGAAAAAGGAGAAGTAACAAATGACACTGCAGAAATACAAAAGATCATGAGAGATTACTACAAGCAACTCTATGCCAATAAAATGGACAACCTGGAAGAAATGGACAAACTCTTAGAAATGCACTACCTGCTAAGACTAAACCAGGAAGAAATAGAAAATATGAATAGAAAAATCACAAGCAATGAAATTGAAATTGTGATTAAAACTCTTCCAAAAAGCAAAAGCCCAGGACCAGATGGGTTCACAAGTGATTTCTATCAAACATTTGGAGAAGAGCTAACACCTATCCTTCTAAAACTCTTCCAAAATATAGCAGAGGGAGGAACACTCCCAAACTCATTCTATGAGGCCACGATCACCCTGATACCAAAACCAGAAAAAGATGTCACAAAGAAAGAAAACTACAGGCCAAATCACTGATGAATATAGATGCAAAAATCCTCAACAAAATAGTAGCAAACAGAATCCAAGAGCACATTAAAAGGATGATACACCATGGTCAAGTAGGGTTTATTCCAGCAATGCAAGGATTCTTCAATATACGCAAATCAATCAACATGATATACCATATTAACAAATTGAAGGAGAAAAATCATATGATCATCTCAAAAGATGCAGAGAAGCTTTCGACAAAATTGAACACCCATTTATGATAAAAACCCTGCAGAAAGTAGGCATAGAGGGGACTTTCCTCAACATAATAAAGGCCATATATGACAACCCCACAGCCAACATCTTCCTCAATGTTGGAAAAATGAAAACATTTCCACTAACATCAGGAACAAGAGAAGGTTGCCCACTCTCACCACTATTATTCAACATAGTTTTGGAAGTTTTAGTCACAGCAATCCGAGAAGAAAAAGAAATAAAATGAATCCATATCAGAAAAGAAGAAGTAAAGCTGACCCCATTTGCAGATGACATGATACTGTACATAGAGAATCCAAAAGATGCTACCAGAAAAGTACTAGAGCTAATCAATTAATTTGGCACAGTAGCAGGACACAAAATTTATGCACAGAAATCTCTGGCATTCCTATACACTAATGAGGAAAAATCTGAAAGTTAAATAAAGAAAACACTCCAATTTACCATTGCAACAAAAAGAATAAAATATCTAGGAATAAGGATACAAAAGATCTGTATGCAGAAAATTATAAGACACTGATGAAAGAAATTAAAGATGATACAAATAGATGGAGAGATATACCATGTTCTTGGATTGGAAGAATCCACATTATGAAAATGACTCTACTACCCAAAGCAATCTACAGATTCAATGCAATCCATATCAAACTACCACTGGCATTTTCCACAGAGCTAGAGCAAAACATCTTAAAATTTGTATGGAGACAAAAAAGACCCCGAATAGCCAAACCAATCTTGAGTATGAAAAACGGAGCTGAAGGAAGCAGGCTCCCTGAATTCAGACTATACTACAAATCTACAGTAATCAAGACAGTATGGTACTGGCACAAAAACAGAAATAATGATCAATGGAACAGGATAGAAGGTCCAGAGATAAACCCACGCACATATGGTCACCTTATCTTTGATAAAGGAGGCAAGAATATACAGTGGAGAAAAGACAGCCTCTTCAGAAGTGGTGCCGGGAAAACTGGACAGGTACATGTAAAAGTATGAGATTAGAACACTCCCTAACACCATACACAAAAGTAAGCTCAAAATGGATTAAAGACTTAATGTAAGGCCAGAAACTATCAAACTCTTAGAGGAAAACATAGGCAGAACACTCTATGACATAAATCACAGCAAGATCCTTTTTGATCTACCTGCTAGAGAAATGGAAATAAAAACAAAAATAAACAAATAGGCCCTAATGAAACTTCAAAGCTTTTGCACAGCAAAGGAAACCATAAGCAAGACCAAAAGACAACCCTCAGAATGGGAGAAAATATTTGCCAATGAAGCAACTGACAAAGGATTAATCTCCAAAATTTACAACCAACTCACGAAGCTCAATATGAAAAAAACAAATAACTCAATCCAAAAAACGGCAGAAGACCTAAATAGACACTTCTCCAAAGAAGATATACACATTGCCAACAAACATATGAAAGAATGCTCAACATCATGAATCATTAGAGAAATGCAAATCAAAACTACAATGAGAGATCATCTCACACCTGTCAGAATCGTCATCATCAAAAAATCTGCAAACAATCAATGCTAGAGAGGGAGTGCACAAAAGGGAACACTTGCACTGTTGGAGAATGTAAATTGATACAGCCACTATGGAGAACAGTATGTAGGTTCCTTAAAAACTACAAATAGAACTACCATACGACCCAACAGTCCCACTACTGGGCATATACCCTGAGTAAACTATAAATCAAAAAGTGTCATGTACCAATATATTCATTGTAGGTCTATTTACAATAGCCAGGATATGGAAGCAACCTAAGGATCCATCAACAGATTAATGGATAAAAGA
Source organism: Leucopleurus acutus (assembly GCF_964270905.1). NCBI lineage: Eukaryota > Metazoa > Chordata > Mammalia > Artiodactyla > Delphinidae > Leucopleurus > Leucopleurus acutus. Next base: position 57,491,167 of record NC_139148.1, read on the forward strand.
GATGTGGCACATATATACAATGGAATATTACTCAGCCATAAAAAGAAACAAAATTGAGTTATTTGTAGCGAGGTGGATGGACTTAGAGTCTGTCATACAGAATGAAGTATGTCAGAAAGAGAAAAATAAATACCGTATGCTACAACAGATATATGGAATCTAAGGGAAAAAATGGTTATGAAGAAGCTAGGGGTAAGACCGGAAGAAAGACACAGACCTAAAAAAAAAACAAAAAAACTACAGTGAGGTAATTTGGAGTGGCCATCATCAAGAAATCTATAAACAATACATTCTGGGGAGGGTGTGGAGAAAAAGAACCCTCCTACACTGTTGGTGAAAATGTAAACTGGTACAGCCACTATGGAGAACAGTATGGAATTTCCTTAAAAAACTAAAAATAGGACTACTGTATGACCCAGCAATCCCACTCCTGGGCATATACACAGAGAAAACCATAATTTGAAAAGATACATGCACTCCAATGCTCATTGCAGCAGTATTTACAATAAACAGGACATGGAAGCAACCAAATGTCCATCGACCAAGGAATGGATAAAGAAGATGTGGTACATGTATACACTGGAATATTACTCAGCCATAAAAAGAACGAAATAATGCCATTTGTAGCAACATGGATGGATTGTCATTCTGAGTGAAGTAAGTCAGACACAGAAAGACAAGTATCATATTATATCACTTATATGTGGAATTTTAAATAAAAGGGTACAAATGCACTTATTTACAAAACAGAAGTAGAGTTACAGATGTAGAAAGCAAACTTATGGTTACCAGGGTGTAAGGGAGAGGAGGGATAAATTGGGAGATTGGGCCTGACATATACACACTACTGTATATAAAATAGATAACTAATAAGAACCTGCTGTATAGCACACGGAACTCTACTCAATACTCTGTAATGGCCTATATGGGAAAATAAGCTTAAAAGAAAAGAGTGGATATATGTATATGTATAACTGATTCCGTTTGTTGTACAGCTGAAACTAATACAACATTGTAAATCAATTATACTCCAATAAAAATTTTAAAAAGTGAAGAAAAAGAAAAAATATTTTTAATAAAATATATTAATGAGTATTGGTTTATTATTATTATTTTTAAATGAAGTAATCAAAAATTTAAACATTCCCCATTTTTAATTTGCAATATGGTAAACATCAATAGATATCAACCACAATATCAAAGCCTCTTTGAAGTCTTCAGTAATTTTTAAGAGTATAAAGTGGTCCTGAGACCAAAATATTTGAGAACAATTCCTCTATACTACCCATGTCATCCCCTTGGTTCTTAAGCTTCAATGGCCTTCAAGCATTCAAAGTCCCTCATAGATAGGCCTAAAGCTTCCTTTTAAGTCTCGTTTTATGTCACTCCCCTCCATGCACTCCCCTCCACACATCAGCTGCATCTGCATCAGGTAGCTTGCTAGTCCTTCAACCTGCCATGCTCATTCTCACCTCCATGCCTAGCACATGTAGCCCAATTCAAAGATCACATTTTCTGTGGATCCTCCTTTCCTGCTTGGCAGATTTATTGATCTCTTCTTACTTTCTCCAATGTACTTTATGAGGTTGATTTCGGAACTGCCATTTTCCTCATTTTTGCAAATAAAGAAACTGAAATCCAGAAAAAGAAGGGGACTTGACTAAGTTCCACAGCAAGTGAGTGGCGGAGTTACAGCCTAAATTCCCAGCATTCTTTTCACACTTCTCTTCATGGAAGCTGCTACAGAGATCAGAAAGTATTGAAGGCTCTGGAAGGAAGGGGAATTAGTTAAGCTGAGCTTAAAAAAAGTTCTGGGTTGGAACATTCTTAAAGGAAGTAACCCTTGACTTTGGCCTGGTCTAAGAGCAGTCAATCAGTCTTTACCCATGTTGACAGCAGATGAAAAGCAACTCATGGGAAATATCCTTGTCCTTTTTAGCTTCTTCAGTTCTATCCAAACCATCACATCAGTCATTGTCCTTAAATGGAATGTCTGAGGGGCTTGCAGGCACTCTGGAGGCCACCTGAAGAATACTGCTCCCATCTGAAGAAGAGTATTTGAGTTGATGTTGTTCTGTCACCACTTCCTGCTACACCAACTGCCCTTATTTGGCTCCCTAGGCTTGGATAAAAACACTAGGTGAGGCCTAATGCAACATTCAGGATTTGGTGGAAAATGTAATTGCCTGTTTCAGAGAACTTTGCTTTTCCTATAATTTGTCAAATGGCAGGTATTGGGAATATTCTCTTTGGAAAAAATTAGTTTTAAAAGCTTTTGGTAACTGTCAAGAGATAGTTTCTGTGAGGCCTCCAAATGAAGCTAACCCTAAGGGATACTGCTTGTTCTACAGCATCTGGCTGGTTAGGAAAGGCTACCCCCAGTGACAGGGGTCTAGAGAAGGTTAATGAAAATTAACTTGGTGTCTGATGTCTTGAAAACACTGTCCTATGGTAAAGTTTTTAGGGTGGAGTTGATCCATTCAGTTTAACCCACATTATTGGGGTACATTTGAGCCAAGGTGCTGTGCTAAGAGCTTGGAATACAGAGTTGAATAAAACTAAGCCCCTGCCCCGGAAAAGTTCATATTCTCTTCAGGAAGTCAGGCAAAAATACACATAGTTACAACATAGTATTATCAGTATGACTGGAGGAGTGACTATAATGAAATGGAGAAGGCTTTCTTAGGGAGGTGATATGTGAACATGGCCTTAAGATGAACAGGTATTCATTTGATCACAAAAGATCATTACAGTTTTAGGGAACCAAATGTGAAAGGCATGGAGGTAGGAAGGCTGAACTTAGTTGTTACTTTTTGGCTATCATCTGCCACCTCCAGACCCATTCTCTGCCCTTTCTCTTCCCTCCACTTGTGTCCCAAGAGGCTGACCTCGTGAATTGCATCAACTTGTCTGCTGGCTTCTGGCTGGGTTTGGCATTGACAGATCCAGAGTGGGAGAAGAAGAAGGTCTTGTTATTTCTTCCTCACTCTTTCTCTGCTTTAGGTCTCATTTCTGACACTGACTGGAATTTTCCCCGATTACAGTTCCTACTAGGGACTTCTCCACAGCTCCAGCTCTCACTAGGTGCTGGTAACAATTTTCCATTGATTTACCCCTCCAGTTCAAGGGTGTAATGGCTTCCTGTTATTCTGAGACCCTGTATGCTTCACCATCTCTTGTTGATACCACTAACCTTGCCCACATTTTTGAAAGTTGTCAGTTTCATTTCCTGAGGACCCTTGCAAATACAGCTGAGAACATCCACAGGTCTAGTTTTCACAGAATGTAAAGTTGTGGGTGAGGTGAGGGAGGACGGGAAGAAGATGAGACAGAGTCTACATGGCAGATCTTGTATGATCCTTTTTAATGAAAGACCTTGTGTGAGTAGGTCATGAAGAACCTTTACAAACCAATTTTGTTCTCAGTTGGGAACTCCTGAAGTTTGTTGATCTGTTACACAGATGATGCCAGAATTAATAGTTACCATTTATTGAATATTTTCTGTGTCAGACACTTAATCTTCATTATCTCATTGAATCCTCACAACCCCTAAATGTGAACACTTATTGATCTCAATTTTACAAGTGAAAAAACTAAGTCTCAGAGAAGAGAAGTAACTTGCCTACTAGATTGCTAATGAGTAGAAGAGGAAGGATTTGAACCTATGCCTGCCTGAGTCTAGAGTTCGGGTTCTTCACTAGACCCAGTTGGATGATGAATTGGTCTATATAACTTTTAGGGTGTCTTTCAGCCCTAGGACTTCATACTCTATGGGGTAAGCAGGCATCTCCAACTAAGCTCATTGGCCCATGCATTGACTAAAGGTTCTGGTGGCACCTTGTGGGGTACATGCAGCGGTGTGAATGAGACTTCTTTGTTGGGCACAATGCTTTCATTGCCTGCAAATGTCCCTCATGCTGGCCATGTCTTCCCCATGTCTTGGCAGAAACAGAACCATATAGCTAATTAATTCTGACAGAATTCCATTTTTAGAAATGCTAGTTATATCAGCTCCTCTGGTGGAAATCTGGCACTCCAGCAGGAGTGAATGCTACCTGTAGTGCCAACCAGTGCTTGCTTAATTTAGTGCTGGCACAGTCTAAGTTGATGTGGCTATTGCGTTTGGATATCAAATCATAGTTTGGTATCAAGCTTTAGGAAAATGAAAAGAGGAAACAAATTTGAATACCTACTCCAGGCTGGGCACTTTCCATTGATTCCTCACTACAACTCTGAGAGGCATGTGTCATGACCCACATGTTACAGGTGAGGAAACTAAGGCTTAAAGAGGGGAAGTAACTTGCCAGGGTGTAAGGTAGCTGACAAGTGTCAGAATAGGCATCAGAATCCAGACTCTACTTGACGTCTAAAGCTAATATTCTTTGCTACTGTATCATGTGACCAGCACAATATACTGGTTAAAACCTCAGAATTGAGGGACTTCCCTGGTGGTCCAATGGTTAAGAATCCACCTTCCAATGCAGAGGATGTGGGTTCGATCCCTTGTCGGGGAACTAATATCCCACATGCTGCAGGGCAACTAAGCTCGCGCACCTCAACTACAGAGCCCACGTACTCTGGAGCCTGCATGCCACAACTAGAGAGAAGCCCGCCCGCCACAACAAAAGATCCCTTAGAGCCACAACTAAGACCTGATGCAGCCAAAATAAATAAATAAATAGGAAGAAAAAAAACCCCTCAGAATTGAGAACTTGGTTTTGAATCCTAGCTCCACCACTTCTTAGCTGTATGATCATGGGTAAGTCACTTAATCTTTCTGTGTCTCAGCTTCTTCATCTTTAAATTAGGAATAATAGTATCTACCTCATAGTGTTGTTGTGAGGATTAAATGCATTCATATTTGTAAAGCACTGAGAAGAGTGTCTGATACAGAGTCAATGTCATATATTTTTTAAATAAATATAGAACCATTTCTATCCCCTTAAAATCTCTTATTTCTTCCATTCTTAGGCCTGGAGAAGAAAAGAAAGGAACTAGATCAGGAGGCAGACTCTCCTAGAAGGAAATCAGATTTTCTCCTAAAGCTGGAGAAAGGCTAAGGCTATTGATTGAACTGGAGAGACCCAACCTGCAAAACTTGAGAGAAAGTATACGGTGTCCATGTCTTGTGGTGAATTTCTGTGCCCACCCTCCCTTGTTCCCTCACTGCAGCTGGATTTTGCTTGGCCAGCTCTCTCTGACCTCCCTTTTACCTTTAGATCTGGAAATGGCTGCTGAGATGATAGCAAGAATGGACAGATAGTCATCTGGAGGACTGGAACCTTGACTATAGGTTATGTAAGCTGGGCTTGAGGATCATAACACTATCTGGCTCAAAAAAAAAACCTACATATGTTTCAGATTCCTTCACACTACTGTCAAGTTAGCAAGGGCAAGGAGGTGGTTCCATGGCCATACCTTCCTGACCCAGAATTGATAAAGATATATATCAGGTATAGATGTGTATATGTCGATGGATGCCTTAGGGTTTCCTGGAAGTGTGGGGTGGGAGGGGAGGAAAATATGATCTCCACTTACCACTGAAGACCCTTGTGTGAGTGGGGTAAAGTTGATGATAACCATGGAGACCCTAGCTGCCCTGTATAGGTATGCCCTTCATCATCATGGTCTGGGTATTGGTTATTACCCTTTGCTCAGCCAGGGATCATGGGCCCTTTAACATGATTTCTGCAACTTCTTTATTCTCTAAGGCTGCCACCAGCCTAATGCTTCTCGCTGATTGAACACACACCCAAATGCCCAATAGTTACATTGTGAAGGGAGAAATGTACTATTTCTTGTGTTAGACACACCCAGGGACAAATCCTAATACCACCAATTAATATCTGTGTGATCTAAGGTAAGTTATTTAACCTTAGAGCTTCAGTTTTCTCATATCTAAAATTAGGACAACACTATCTCTCCCATGGCTGTTGTGAGGAATATATGAGAAATTCAGTGTAAAAATGCCTTGCAGAGGGCTTTTCCCTCCTCCATTGCCCAATTCTTTCTCTCAGCTACCAGTCAGCATCCTAAAACTTTCAGGGCTTTGAAAATGTAAGTTAATACTATAAATTCAAAGCCCTTCCTTCCCACTAACTAAGCTCCATAATTCCTTCTCACTTAGAATTGCTTAGGCCATGATCTTTAGAATGACCTTCTAGTCTTTACATGGATCTGAGGCACACCCATTAATGCTTCAGTTAGTCCCAAGGTTATTTCACCTCCTTTGCACTTCTGGGCACCTCCCCAGGACCATCAAATGCAGTTGAGATGGCCACATCTAGAGATGCCTCTCACATTTTAATCAGAGATTTATGTATTTATTACAATTTTCTGGCAGATGGTCATAAGGTATCTTGACCAAGGGGTGCTTTCTCTAATTCACACAAAGGCTCCATATAAGCTAGAAGTAGTCCTTCAACGTTCCTATCCCAACTTGCTTCAGACACTGACCACACCCTTATTTACTCTCCCCTTGCTCCACCTCCAGCATCACAGCAAAAACAATGAGAAGTTTCTTTCCCAAAAGCTGGTTCAGGGCTTCCCTCATGGTGCCATGGTTAAGAATCCGCCTGCCAATGCAGGGGACACAGTTTCGAGCCCTGGTCCAGGAAGATCCCATATGCCATGGGGCAACTAAGCCCGTGTGCCACAACTACTTAGCCTGCTCTCTAGAGCCCACGAGCCACAACTACTGAAGCCCGCGTGCCTAGAGCCAGTGCTCTGCAACAAAAGAAGCCACAGCAATAAGAAGCCCATGCATCGCAACGAGGAGTAGCCCCCACTCGCGGCAACTAGAGAAAAACCCACGCGCAGCAACAAAGACCCAACGCAGCCAAAAATAAATAAATTTATCAAAAAAAATGAGAAAACTGGTTCAGCACTGGGTATTGGGGTCTTCTGTGTTAGAGAATGTTTCAGTAATGAAAATATGCTATGCTTGTACATTCTTGGGAGTCCATTCCTATCTATGCTTTCACCATTTACTCTCTATGTAACTTTGCGCAAGTAACAATCTTTCTGAATTTCAAGTCTTGATCTGTAAAATGGGACTAAAATGAGGTGGTTAAGAGGCTCAGATGAGACGATGTATATAAAACGTATGCAATGTGCCTGCCAGGTGGTAGTACTTTTTTTTTTTTTTTTACCAAGTTACCACCCCAACTCTTATGCCAGATCTGCTGGGAAAGCTCAAGGATTCAGGTCTCTCCCACTTTATGCTTGACACACAATAGATGCTCAACAATATTTATTTCCTTCCCTTGGTCCCAGGGGAACCCCAATTCCATTGTGGGGCTTGTTTCAACTTCCAAGGCCCTGAATTCTAGAAACACAAATTATGCAAAGGCTCTGGATATGATTCTTATAAATTGTTCACTTTTGGTCAGGGCTGAGTCCCTTTCCCCCTTTGTCACAGTGGGACCAGTATGGCTACTTAGCTGCCTATGTTTCTTTCCCAGAGCTCTTCAAATTCATTTAAAGGATATTTAGACCCATTTCCAAAGGTATTTTGTGATGTCTTATTCACTTCAGGGAAAGTAATGTGATTTCTTAATGGATATAAATATACCCTGGACAGCCAAGAGCCAAGGTTAATTTCTAGTTAAGTGTGAAATCAGCCAGCATCAGAATAGTGCTTCTCTCCTATATCCCCTTCAGGACCTATGTACTCCCTCACGAAATACCTTTGAGGAAACACAATAAGCACTATTGTAATGACAGTAGGAGTGAAAAATGTAGGAGGAAGGGAGAGTAAGGGAGTGTGGGAAAGAGAGCTGCTTCCCAGAATAGTATAAAAGGTTCCCATGAGGGTGAATGTACCTAAGCGACATCACCAGGAGCTTAACTGTCATAGGAGGAAGGAGCCCCTATTCCTCAAGTCATAGGAATGTTGGAAAGTGCACAGGGCAGAGTAGCTGGGTCTGGGTTATTGGCATGAAACTCCTGCATGAGAGACTAAGTATGGGGGGGACTGAGCCATGCATGAGGACAGCTTCCATAGGGTGTTGGGGTTCAGGGTGGCTAGTTACAGGGCCAAGGAACATGACAGTTTCCAGATAATCAGTTCACTGTATTGAGGAATCCAAGAATCAGGTGGTAGATAGATAACATCTGGGAAGATTTTGAATGTCAGAGCATGATCCACTAGCCCTGAATGGATAGAGAAGATTCCATTCCTGGATATTAACTGAGGCAGCCACTACTACTACTACTACTACTACTACTACCACCACCACCACTGGTTAATATCAATCGAGCACTTACTTATTAAGGGCCAACCATGGTTATTTGGGTGAAGTAACTTGCCTATGGTGATTGAGGCATGAATATGGATAATGGTGTTTGAGTTCTTTTCTGAGGGGTTAGAGGCCAGGGCTAGCAAAGGAGATATGGAGAACAGAGGAACTCAGCCTCTACTGAGTCCCTCTAGATCTCAACCTCAGAAGGGAGACAGAATTCTGAGTCCTGCAGGATGGTAGCAGGGGTGGAGAAGAGGCAAGTGACAGTTAGGACTGAGCTTGTCCACACCCCACCTACCTCACATCCTGATGGCTCTGGAAATTACAGTAGGATGGCACCTGCCAGCATCATGGTACCTAGATGAGAATAGCTGAGGAAGCAGAAATAAGAGGAATAAATCCAGGGCTGACAACACTAGTGGAAACTTAGTTCCCACAGGCTTGCCGAAGGCTGGGAAATGTAAGGCATAATAAAGGCTATTGCCTAGCCCTGTTCTCCCAAACCAGGAAAACCCTCTTTTGCAGCCTTAATTTTAGGCACTATTTTTGTATATGCTCAGGGCCTGGGTCTTCAAGAAATGGACTTCATAGAGGTTCATAGGAAATGATACAACTTGAATGCAAACCAAAATAGGGAGGCCCGCCTGCTCTGCAGAGGGCATTCCTGGGGCCGACCAATGTTGACCCCACCTACCTGGACTGACAATCTCCTTCTCTTCCAGCCACTGAGTAAATGTTGGGCACCTTCACTTTGCACTCCATTGGCCCCATAAAACCCAGCAAGTCTCTAAATTTGATTCCTTCAGGATGCTCAGCTGTCCTGACTTGGGTTATCAGAATGCCAGGACTCTGAGGGCAAGCTTAGAGGATCAAAGGTGCAAGGGACTTTTACTTGGCCTCCATCTCCCCTCTAGGAGAATTTTCCCCATCTGATAGAAGCCACAGGGGATTAGTTTAGGAATTTGTCTGGGTATGAATCCTGAATTCACCATTTCCTGGATGTGGGAATGTGAGCAAATGATGTAACTATTCTGTGCCTGAATTTTCTCATCTGTAAAATGAGGCTAATACCAGTACTTACCTCATAGAAATATTATGTTGACAAATTCAGTAGACCCATGCAAAGCACTTAGGCAAACATCTGGCATGTACTAGATGCTGTAAGTGTCAGCTCTTCTGGTCAGGTGATATGGGGAATACATGTCTTATCTTGGGCCTTTGTGAAAACTACTTCTGCCCCCTCCTCATCTTAGGTAGAATGTTACTAGTTAAAGGACTGGTCACCAGCATTAATGTGCCATCTAGGAATACCATCAGCTTCCAAATAGTCCCCCTTGCACTCCAGCTACCACTCTTTTGGTGTGCTGCCTGATTGTGTCTGTGTGTGTTTGAGAAATGGGTGAAGTTGAACAACACGAATTTTTAACTTCCCATGTAGGTGGCATGTAAATGGTAATTTTTTTCTTCCCCAGGATTAAGTGGGGGACAACCATGTGTCTTTATGCTGAAAAGGGGTGCTTCTGTAGGGAGCTGCTCCATGCCTGTTGTATGCAGCATTATGGTCCCCCAAGAAGATCCCATATCCTAATCTCCAGGACTGTGATTACATGGCAAAAGAGATGTTGAAGATGTGATTAAGGTTACTACTGACTTTAAAATAGGGAGACTATCCTGGATTATCTGTGCAGGCCCAATGAAATCACCCCAATGAAAGGTCGAGACTTGAAGAACAGAGGCAGAAGAGAAAGTTAGATACAGAAAAGGAAGCAGAAGTATTTAGCCTGAAGACAGAGGGGGCCATATGTTGAAAAAATGGGGACCTCAGTCCTACAACAAGGAACTGATTTCTGCCAACAACCAGTGAGCTTGGAAGATGATCCTGAGCCCCAGATAACAACTACGTCCCTGACTGATATCTTGATTTTAGTTAAGTGAGACCCTGAGAATCCAGCCACACTATGCCAAACTTCTGACCTATAGAAACTGTAAGAGAATAAATGGAGGTTGTTTTAAGCCACTCAATTTGTAGTCATTTGTTACAGCAGCAATATAAAACTAATACAGTGTTTGTGGGCCTCACTTTGTACATGTCAAATGAGGGCAAAATACCTTGTCTTACCTACCTTATGGGTCTGTTATGAGAACAAAATGATGGACGTAAGTGTGCTCTGCAGAGTTTTAAGTTATAAAACTGTTAGGATATTCTCCAATAGGGAAAAAAATCGATCTGTTTTGAAACTATTGGATTGAAGCAATTAAGAGCTTAGAGCGCCTGACATTTCCCAGGAGAAATGCTGAGGGTTGGAGGGCTGATTCTTCTCTCCTGGAGAAGTAGTGCAGCATAGTTGAAATCAGAAAACCTAGGTACAAGTCTATTTCTTTTCTGTGTGACCTTGGGCAAGTTAGGCCATCTCTCTGAGCTTCAATAAAATGTGGGTAATCATCCCTGCTCTGCCTAGGTGATATGGCTGTATGATGCTCAACTGAAGAAATGAGTGTGAACATGTGATGGAAACAAAGTACTCAGATGGAAGGCCTATTCATCCTCCCTAGTGTGTGCCTTACTGCTGGAAGCAGATATCTTGATTCTGGTAAACTAGTCACCCAAAGAAAGTAGAGTTGAAAGACCCTTGGGGTGGTACTCTGAGCACCTGTTTTCTGCCATTGGCTTTCGTGTGTGACTTTAGGCCAAGTCCCTTCTCCTCTCTGAGTCTGTTTCTTCATTTTAAAAGTTTAGATTATAGCCAGTTGTCTTCAGCTAATGGGCATCAGAATCACCTGGAGAGATGGCAGATGGAGGATGAGCAAAATTTTCTCTTTTTTACAAGTCTCTCCTACCCCCAATAAACTATCTCCCACAAAGCCCAAATCAGAGGAGTTTTATTAAAGTATGTAGGAGTTTCACGTAAAGTATGCCTTATTCAGGATATAGGAGTTGATTTCCAAGTATGTGGTTTGAAGCAGCTGGCTCTCAAAGGAGTCTGGATGCCTTGTTATACTTTAATTAAAATACCGGCCAATTTCAAACCTGTTAACTAGTCATGCTCCTCCCAGTTCCTTGCAATTCCCATTAATGTTGCTTTGTTATGACTGATATTTCCTCCCAGAATACTCCTTCTTGTGTGAACTAAAGATACTAATCTCTGGCCAGACAAAACCCGGTAGAATTGTCCATGTTTTCATTACAATGTTGACTGTAGTAAAAGCCATAGCTGAAAATAACTGAATGTCAAAGCTGAAAAGGCCCTTTGGTTTAAAGACAGACAACTTGGGAGGGACTTGATCAGCATTACAGAGAGGCAATGACAGAGGTGAGTGTGGACTCCAAATGCTCCTGAAGGGAGCTCTTTCCAATGCTCCATGTTGCCTTTCTATTGCCTTTGATGCTCAGAGGTTTGAAAGTCAAGTAACTTTCAGTCTTATTTCCTAGGCTGGTTTCACTATTCTTTGAAGTAGAAAAACTTAATTTATATGTCATCAAAGTATAATGCCATGTACAAAGCAATGTAAGAAGCAGGCAGCTATGGACACAATCTTTGTAAACACTTCCAACATACCAGATTGGCCTTATCTGCCATTTTTGGTCTTTGCCTCACAAAGAGGTCTCCTTCCTCAACCTGCTTTGTTGGCTTAAATGCCTTACAATCAGTGCTTCTCAGACTTTAATGTGCATATCTATCTCCTGGAGACCTTATTAAAATACAAATTCTGATTCCAGATGTCTGGGATGGGGCCCAGGAATCTGCATTTCTCATAAGCTCCCAGGTAATGCTGATGCTGAGGCTGTTTATAGACCATATTTGGAGTAGCAAGACTTGCAGATGTTGTTAATCTCATTTCTAAACATCTTCTCCATTTATTGTCAACATTCCTTTACCACTGGAGGTAGTGTGGTGTATTAGAAACAGGAACGGCCCTGTAGCTTCTAGTCCTGGGTTTCTATCAATCCCTAACTGTGTGACATTGGGCAAATCATTTCTCATCTTCCTGAGCCTCAAGTTTCCTTATCTGTAGAATGGGGCTCTCACCTGTCACACAATGATGTTGTGAGGCCTGAAGGAATAACTGGGCTTGGTACAAAATAGACTGTAGATGGAGATGCCTAGGTACAAAAAGATTCTGGGCCTACATTTCCTTAGAATTGCAAAAGACAACATGAGCAGTGGATCATGCAAAATATGCTCAAAGATTGTTTCCATGACAAAACTGTAGATGGAGGCCATTAATACTAGACAGTCTGCATACTTTATTAAAAGTCACATGAATGGACCCCAGGATCTAATTCTTTTTTCTTCTGATGTTACATATGTATTTCACAAATGTGTCTTTCTAGCATCTATTAATGTCCTTGGTATCAAGTGATTATTTTCCCTATGAAAATGAAGGTTTTTCTTCATCAAAAACATCTCTTCAAGGTATCTTGCTTTTCTCTGAAATTTTTCAATGCTTCTGAAGCTTTTTCTGGGCTTGTAATGTGTCAAGGCCATTTGTCTGTAGCCACATTAAAAATAGTATAATTGATCTACATTCTCTCAAAAGCAATTTTTTCTAGTCACAGAAATACTTCTATTACTTTATTTGTTCTAGCTATTACAGAATTAAGGGACTTCTTGAAAAGGGAAGGATTCTTTCCCACAATTGCAACTTATTTTAGAAATACTCTACATGACACCACTTTATTATTCAATTTGGACGCTGAGTTTTGCCCCTCAGTGGCTGGGCAACACACTCCATCTTTTTTTAAACAAAAACTTCAATAATATTTATTATTCTAAATCATCTCTTAACTTTTGCTATCCCCACAAAAAACCCTTAATAGGGGTTTGATCCCAAGGCATCAAGTCCTGCATAAGCACCAAGACCAATTCTATTCCTCAAACCATGTATGGATGTCACCAGTCTCTTGGGGTGAAACTGCACGTGCTAGAACCTTGGTGAATTAACAGACATATACAAGGACCTTTTTTTCTTTGAAAAACAGCTAAGCCAAGGACTTGAAAACTACCAACTAAAAAATAAATCCTTCATGTCACAAGGTAAAAGTAAATGATCCGTTTTAAGACGGATTATCAAATGGGCATTCTGAAGGTGAGGAGAAAACATAACTCAGAAATCTCTTTCAGCCCAGTTTTTATTCCCCTGTAAACTGGACCTTCATCCCCTCCTTACCCTCAAATACTTGCCTTTTAACATTTTGTTAAGTATGCCAGCTCCAGTAATATGGCTTTTATATGGCAAAGGGAAAACAACATGGGGTGCAGAGTCATAGAGAGCTGGATTAGAATAACAATTCTGTTATTTACTTTCTGTGTGAACTTGAGCCAGTTAATTTTAGCCTGCTGGGTCATAAATCCTTTATCTGTAGAATGAGGAGGATAGCATCCACTTGCATGATTATTGTAGAGACTAAATTATATAATGTATATGAAGCATCTAGCACTTAGTAGGTGCTTAATAAATGTTAACACTGTCAGCTCAACATTTACAGTTCATCCATTGACAGTTTCTCCTACCTGTTGGCCGAGGTATGCAGATAGTTTCCTACAATTGACACGCTTCAATTATCACCCCCTTCCCATAGCCTCTTCTGAATGCCTATCCATCCATCAAGCCTAAGCCAAGCCATTCTCATTCCACAGAAGCTTTTGCTCTTTAAATCAGAGAACAAAGGGTAGGTGCTGAGGTTCATTCTTTGGGTATAGCCCAGGGCAGGGGTAGAGCCAGCCAGGCACTGCTCCTTGGCTTCCAGTCGGACTGGTGATCCCAACTCTTTAGGCCAGGCTTTTGATCTGTGTCCCAGGAAACATAGCAATCTCACAGCCACATTTCTGGGACACATATTCTACTGGAATTGTGGTGGCTTTCTCTGGTTCTCAATAATCTCTCAATATTTGTAGTGGTGACTGTGGAATTTCCCCCCAAGGAAACCAGAGTGAAATCATGTCTCTAATATCTTCAAAGGTACTGAGGCCCCATTGGCCACTGCTTCTGTGGCTAAAATCTGCACACCTGCTTTGTTTAGTTAGTCATCTAATGGGACAGAGCAGAGAGGCCACAGCTCAGACTGGGGCTCAATGAGTACTTCCTGAGTGAGGCCATTAGGCCTCACAGAGATTCCCTTTTAGGGAGAGCAGCAGGTAGAATGGTGCCCACTTGGCTTACTTTATCCTGGTTTCTTAGCAACTTGGCCTTTGAGACTGGGTAGAGCTGAGAGTTCAATATGGCCACCTGGGTACATCGTCATTAAGAATGTTATCAAATTGCTATTCAATTACTTCCACAAAGGCTCTCAGTGTGTTTAGCTTACATGTTACTAACTCATCAATAAGCCATATTTAGAATTCAATCTTGAAAGTAGCTATTGCCTTTCAGTAACACTGTTCCCAAGGCATCTCAGAGTTGGTTTGGGCATGGGTGCATTCTCTTTCTCATCTCCCTCTCTCTTACCCTCTCTCTCGCCTCCCCTCTCCCCATGTCTATGCTTCTTTCTCAGTACTATAGTCAGTGCACTAGTGGGGCCTGGCTAGAAGAGTCCAATAGGAAAGTCCTTTCTCTCACACTGGACCACATTATAATTACACAGACCCTAAAGACAGGCTATCTTAAAGCCCACCCTAAAGCCAAGGCACCTGTGTGGAAACAAGCGATGACACTTTCTCCAGCAGCTTCTCTTCAACAAACAGGAATCAGAAATGTCTACTCGTCAGATTTCTGACTCACTACACTGTGTTTTAATTCCTTTCCAATGATTGAAATAGCAAATGAGGAAGACCAGGAGCTCATGTCTGGAAGTTCCATATGGTGGCAAATATGTGTGGCTCAAGAAAGAGGGTAAAAGCCAGATCCTCAAAATGATGGCCATTAAAGCGACCAATCATAAGCCCCCTTGCTAGATAAGCATGGTGTAATGGAAAGAACCTTGTGTAGGTGCCCAGGGATGTGGTATCTTGTTTACACATGGCTGCTAACTTGCTCTGCCTCAGTTTCCCCAATGGTAAACTAAGGAGTTAGACTAAATAATTCTGAAAGGCCTTTCTAATCAAATATTTTATAGGTCATAAAAAGAGTCTTTTATCTCAAATGCTGTGGTTCTTAACCTTTATTGTGTCACAGGCCCAATCTGAAATTCACTAGAATGTTATGGACCATTTCCTCAGAAAAGGCATATTGAAAAGGCATACCATTTCAGAGGCTTTATGAAGTTCCTGAATCCATAGATAATGGGTTAAGAACTGTTTCTTTCAAGTGATAAAACAGCTTATCTGCAGAAGGCAGACATGAAGCAACAGTGACAACTGCCTGGCCTCAATCATCTTAACAATTCTCCCCAGCATTTGACCCAAAAATGGAACTCCTGCAGAACAAACACAGTCTGCCTTTTTTAAAAGAACTGTCTTCAGCTTTTGTTTCTTTCTTGATTGCTTGGAAAGGAAGCTGTCAGGAGAAAACAGGAGGAAGAATAATTCAAACAGACCTAGGCTTTGACATGTAAAACATGCTTTGCAGATTTGTCTTAAGCAGCTGTATGCAAAAGCAGGAAGGCCACCTTCCTGAGTCCACTTGGAGGGATTGTGGGGGCATCACTCATTCTGTCTGGTCCCATAAGAGCAGACACATTCTTGGCAATATATTACAGTGCCAAAGCTCCAAACTGGCACCAGGGTCCATATCCTCAGTAAGAGATATTAAGATTCTCTAAAGTTCAGCAAACATTCCTACTCCCCTACTTCCAAGGTAAGCAATGGCCCCAACTCAAGTAACTTCTAGTTCAGGGTAAGACTTCTGAGATCAATCTTTAGCCCCAAATCTTTCAGAGCTAGATGGCCTTTTGAGGAGGCAGGAAGTTCAGAGAGGAGTTGAAAACTGAGCTCCTCTCTTCGACTTGGGACGGTGGATAGCTGGGTTTCTGCAGTCTGCCTTGAGGGAGTTCAGCCATTCACAGTCTTATAGGAGCTCAAGATAGACCTTCTGAGGGAATGAAGACAGAATACAAAGGAGAAATAAACTTGTATCTAGGATGTGTGTCCCTTATTTTATAGCATCCCAGAGCCTGAAGGTGCAGGGCCAGGAAAGATCTGCTCTTCAGCACACAAGGGTTTGAAGAAGACTCTTCTAGAACCTGGAAAGTGTCCCCTGAGGCCAAGGTTTTTGAAACCTGAAAGGGAAAGAAGAGAGTAAGGAATTAGCTAGGACTGGTTAAACACTTAACAGCCACTGAGCAGTAGGCCCTCTCTTGGTAGGTAGCTAATCTTCTGAGCAATAGCGGCTGGGTAGAAAAAGGCCCTTATAACTCAGATCCCATGAAACTGTCCTAATACGGTGCTAAAATCAGGGCTGGAAACTGTGTGCCTTAAGCCTGAACTCTAATCCCCAAAAAGTCCACAGGAGATACAGATGCCTGATACCTCTGAGATTACTCACCTTGCTGAATGGCCACTGCCTTTATGGCCCTACAATAACTCCAAACTTCCTTCTACTGAGACTTCACCTTCATGAGAGCTGATAAGAAAACTCTTATCTACCCATAGACCTCTGAGGACTGGCAGTGATATGAAGAAAAGGAAGGCTGAGGAGTACATGGAAAGCTCTGCTCCAGATACCTGGATCTGATTTATGTGTGTATTGGTTCATGTCATGCCAGCAATCTGATTGTCAATCAGAACTCCTAGTAGAGAAAGAAATTTCCATGATCTCCATGGTTCTGGTGATCTTAGTAAGTTACTTATCCCCTTTGAACCTCAGTTCCTTTATTTGTTGAGTGAAAATACATATTAACTTCCCTATTTCTGGCATTTGATATGGACTAAATGATATAATGGACGTGAAAATGCTTTGCATTAGACAAATATAAAGAACTAAGGATGAAGGTTCAAGGGGTAAGACTGAAATTGTGATTTGATCTGAAGGAATGAAGTTCCCCTACAAATACTAAGGTAGACTCTTGGGACCTGCTATAATATCAAATGAGAGGTTACTGATATTCTTATAGACCCAAAGGATGTCGTAGTTAAAAGGTTCCAAACATTTCATCTTACATGTTGGGAAATTGAGGCCCAGAGAAGGAAATGTAATTGCCCAAAATGTCACAATTTAGGATTCCTAATGACCTTGATTCAAAGGCAATTTGTAAAACTATACTGTAGTTTGGCTGAGCAAGAAAGAAATGAAACTTAAAAACACAGAGAACCTCAGAATTAAAAGGCAGTAAGTTTAAGGGTCATGTAATTACAGGGTAGTGAACTGAGGCATGGAGGTGAATTCCCACCCTCTGGACCCACATGGCACTCCAGTCCTCAAAAACTCAGATCTCATAAAGAAGGTATATGTGTAACAAGGTTTTGTAATCAGGGATGGATACTACATACCTGAGGCCTCAACTCTCATCTCCAGGAAGTCTGCCTTGAGAACTGTGGGTAAAGGAAGAAAGACATTTCACTAAGACTCTAGAAATCAGAACTGGAAAGGAAAGCAAGTGGATGGGTGACCCTTCCAGGATGGTGGCAATTAGGCCATTTGAAAAATGAGGAAGTGATTCCATCCAGATGTTTCAAAACATCTCACTCCATGCTTATAGGTTGGCATACCTCTCTGCCAGATTTAGAGAGCCCAGTATCCCAGACACAAAGACATCTTTCAGGTGCCAGCACAATCCTTCGAGTGCCATACTATGGGAGGCAAGGGAAGACCAGAGGAATTGGCCAAAGACCAAAGACTACATTCTGTGATTATCTCCAGTGGGAAAAAGGCAAAGATGGAAGGCAAGTGCCTTGTGAAACATGAATCTTTCTTTGCCTTGAAGACCAAACCAGCCTCTTGATGTGCTTAGATTGGTCCTAAAGTAGACTTGTCTGGGGATGGTTGGAGGCAAGAGACAATCCTGGAGAATCAAGGTCCATATAATTTGGCCAGAAAATCCCAGACAACAGCTTGTCCCAGGGCTATATCCTGAACATTGTTTTTCTCTTCTCTCTTAAGTCTATTAATACCTACTCCCTGAGTGATCTTATTCCCATCCATGATTTCAATTCCCATCAAATACTGAGACCACCCCCAAAAGGTTACTATTCACATTGTAGTATATGTGAATGCCCCTATAAATTTGTACAGTGGCTGTACTTAACAGTTCTACCTCTAAACCTACGTAGATCCAGCCCCAATTACTAGTCTAAGTTGCAGTTACCCACTGGACATCTCTATCTGGATGTCCCACAGAGTCTTCATACAAACTGTGTCCAAAATTGAGCAGAGAAACTTTCCCACAAAACCTATTCCTCCATGATTAATTATTGTTACCATCTACCTAACTGCCCAAGTTAGACTTTCTTCTCTCTTAATCTTTCTCCAATGCTCCATGTTTGAAAAGTCAGTAAGGTCTTACTGAGTCTACCTCAAATCTGTCCTTTCATTCCATTCCTATTGACAATGCCATACATCAGGACCTCATCAACTCTTGCCAGGATGATTAGCCTCCTAACTGGTCTCCCTGCCTCCAGGTTTTACTGTCCCAACTATCTTCCTCATTAACAGCAGAATGTGTGTGTGTGTGTTTTTTTAAAATAACTCAGGCAGCTTAGAATATGCATTGTCATGCTGAAAAGTTTTCCATGACACCCCATGGACTACAGAATAAAGACCAAACTCCTTAGTATGTCATATAAGGCGTTTACAATCTGGCCCCAATCCATCTTCTTGGCCTCAACTCTAGCTAAGCTTCCTTCTTCTCACCCCCACATTCTAGCCAAAGTGGAACACTAATCACTTTGTGAACCTGCCTTGCATAAGCTATTCTGCCTTACTGAAATGTCTTCCCCTCCCTTCTCTTCTTGATGAGCCACTTCTCATTTTATTTCAAGTTTTTAATTTTTTTTAATTGTTGTATTGTAGAAGGGAGATGAATGAGAAGTGAGGTCATTCAAATGTCAGGTTACATAGAGTCAGGTGTACAAACTGGAAGCAAAAAGGGGCAGAGAAAAGGTTAAACAGATCATTTTCATTAGAGATGAGATGGGATTGACTGGCTAGTCTAAGAATCTTGACCAGTAGCCATCATGTAGGTGCACTGATGCAAGTGGTGGTTACAAAACTGGGGCCTAGACAGAAGGGGTGCTTTCCTTATATGGATGCTGAGTGGGAGGAACCTGTGGGTACCTAGGAAGGTGGCTTATTACATATTGGAGGACTGGTGTACCCACCTTGGCCTTACCCACAATCCTGCCAAGATGGAATCTGGGAATAAGGAACAGGATTAAATTTAGGTTCCAGAGGCCTGGACATAGGATTGGTTAGGTTGTCCTCCAGCCTGAAGTGCCTGCTTTGACCACAGTGCCCTATGTTGCAGTTGGTCCAAGACCTCCCTGAGCACTAAATGACAAAGCCCAGGTAGTGGTTACCAGTCTTTCCACACTTTCAACACCAGGTTGGCTACAGTTTCCCTATTAAAAGTCAGGCTGACTTAAAGATTCTGTTGGACTTTGTTCATGCCTAGTACGTATCCCTCTCAATGCCTTGGTTCCCTGTCCAAAGCTACAGATCAATCCCTCACATTTTCAGTGTATTCTATCCATCTTTAAAGCCCCATCTCAGATATCACTTCCTCTAAAAAGCTTTCCTTTAGATATGCCTAGTTCATTCTGTTAATTCTAGTTTGCTTCATTCTATTTCCCTGGTATTTATTTCTCATATGGTTTATCCTAGGGAAGTTGGAAGGACCACCAGGAAGTAGGAAGTAGTCCTGCTCATAGGCAGATACTTTATTAAGAATATAAAGTATTCTCTCTCTTTCTGTTTTTCTTTTTATCCCTCAAGCCTATCTGATTAAGCCTGCTTTAAAAATGTCCTAGGTGAAAACTTTATCTTCATTCTATCAGTAAGAGAAATCTGGGGCTTTGACCTCACTTTCATTTGTTATGGTAGAATAAATGGTAAATTATTGTCTAAGGAGAATTTGGCCTAGTCTATAGTTCCTTGTGGCTGACTGCCAAGCAGAACTAGGGTGACCTGCTGTTCAGAATCATGTCCTGGTGAGTCGGGTCCCACAGTTTTAACTAGATGATGTCAAACCTATCCCAGCTCCAGCGCTGGTAAAGGCACATTGTTCTGCTTTTAACTGAATACCTGGAAGAGTTACACTCCTGTCACCCATCAGGAAGCACAATTTTGAACTCTCTGATAAGCAACATTGAATAAACTCACAGAAGAGTGCCTGAAGGCCAAGCAATCATTTCTCCAGGTGTTTTAGTCTAAAGGGTGCCAAATGATAGGCTTTGGAGAGACAACAGATACAGAGATAGACAAAGAAAGAGAGACATGGAGAGAGACAGAAAAAGAGTCAAAGAGATAGGGAAACAGAGACATAAGTAGAAAAACACAAGGAGAGACATAAAGAGACTGAGAATTACAGAGACAGAGAAACAGTGTGCGAGAGACAAATGGACAAGAGTGACAAAGGCAGAGAGACATACAGTTATAGAGACAAAGACAGAGACACAGGGAGACAGAGAGACAGTGTTGGGGGAGAGAAAGGAACAAACACAGACAGAGAGAAAGAGACAGAGCTACAGAGAAACAAAAATACAATGTTAAGAGAGCAAATGACATGCTCATGACACATTTATTAAAAAGTTATTTGGTTTCATTTCTGTCACCTGCATCTCTTACCTTCCTGTTTTCCGGGAAGCTATTTCAAAGAACCTGGTCCTGGAAGCCACCCTGCAAAGAGAAGCCAACCAAGTCCCATGAGTTGCTCTGGAATATGTGTGGGAACCAATGGCCAATGGAAAGGAAAAGAAAATATGAACCAGATAGGCCACCAATGCCAGGCTCTGCCTTAGCTTGCAAAGGATCTGGGTCTGAGGAAAAACCCAAGTATCAGAATGTGAAATGGCTCAGAGACCATAGGCACCCCCAAGGCTATGGCTGATACTCTTTGCTTCCCCTTGGCTCAGAATGATCTAAGTATGTTGCCCATTCAGATTACTCTTGGGAGAAATAAGTGAAACAAGTTCTTGGTTTCAGAGTATAATTTTTGACATTTTGCAAATACACTTAGCTAATTAGTCCAAACAGTAGAGGCTCTGTTTTTCTTATTTCCTCAATTTTGCAATTATGGAAAACAAAAGACACAAGAAAAAGGAACACTAGGAGGCAGGATACTGAGAGGGGTCCCAGGCACTGGCTGAGGAGAGGCCTGCCAGGCTAGTTTTGTGGCCAAGAAAAGCTGGTCCCTGAGAGTTGCTGTGGCCCCACCTTAGCTGCTCTATCCCTGATTCCTTGGCTTACAGGCCAGACTCAGGAAGGCTGGTTGGATAATAGCTCTGCTACTACCCTGTAAGAGGCTTTCTGGAGAATCTGAGTCATTCTGGAAGATTTTTAAAAATCATACCTTCTCTTAAAAAAAAAAAAGCTTCAAAGCACACGTAAAATGACCAAATCTGTTCATTAAATTACTTTTAAAACCAGTAGTAATAATAAGAAAAAAAATTTACAGAGGCAAAGAAGCATAAAAGCAGCCGGTAATCTTATCACCCTAGAGAGATCAGGGAGACTAAGAAAAATGGGTCTCCTATCGGGTACCAAGATTTAAACACCTCACCTTTAGGAAAAATCTCCCAGCTTTAAGTGTTGAGTAGAACACTCCAAACAGAGCTGGTCTGTGACAGTCCCCTACACTATGAAGTGAACGATACCCTGGAGTTGTGCATTGTACACCCTTCACAACCATAATGGTGATCCTGAAAGCATTCTTAGTGGTCTAAGGTGGACTTTAGGTCAAGGTTGAAAAACAACTCTACTTACACAGACGATGGGATTTCCCCTGCATTGCCAGTCACTATATCTGGCTTTGGTTCGGGTTTCTGGGTAGTAGTTGCCCGGCAGGGAGGATCTGGAGGCCTCACTGGGGGTCGGATGATGGTTGGCTTTTCTCCTGGAGGCCGAACTGTGCTGAAACTGTCAGAGTCTCCTGGAAAAGAGAACAACAAGAACTTGGACAGTGAGCCAAATGGAACACCACTCCTCAGCAGGTACCCAATATTGCAGCTATCATGGCCACCTCCCTTGGTCCCCATTTCTTTTTGGTAACTAACAACTCTGGATTAAAAAATATATTCTTCCAGAAGCTGTCCCTTCAGAAAGTCTATGTTTGGACCTCAGCTCTGGAGCTTCACATTTGTGTGACCTAGGGTATGTCACATCAATTTGCTCAGTCTCAGTTTCCTCAACCATATAATCAAGACTAAAAATATATTATCTTACAGAGACATTGAGAGGATTTACTTGGGTAGTAATATGTTTAGTACTGTCACTGGCACATAGCAGGTGCTTAGTCAATGTTTGATGATAAATTTGTTACATTCATCATCACCAAAAATGAGTCTATTTTCACTTAAGCCTTGACTATTGTGGCAGTCTCCTAACTCACCTTTCTGCCTCTATGTCTCTAGTTTCCAGGTCACTCAGTACAAAATAAATACACATAATTTTTTAATAAAATGATTCTGGCAGGAATATAGTGAAACATATGCATGCACACACTGCTGGGGGTACTGTACACTGGGCTTATTCTAACTAGATAGCCATCAATAATTCTGGAACAGAGTATCATCCACCAGAGGGCAGACAGCAGAAGCAAGAAGAACTACAGTCCTGCAGACTGTGGAACAAAAAACACATTCACAGAAAGATGGACAAGATGAAAAGGCAGAGGGCTATATACCAGATGAAGGACCAAGATTAAACCCCAGAAAAACAACTAAACTAAGTGGAGATAGGCAACCTTCCAGAAAAAGAATTCAGAATAATGATAGTGAAGATGATCCAGGACCACAGAAAAAGAATGGAGGCAAAGATCAAGAAGATGCAAGAAATGTTTAACAAAGACCTAGAAAAATTAAAGAACAAACAAACAGAGATGAACAATACAATAACCAAAATGAAAACTACACAAGAAGGAATCAATAGCAGAATAACTGAGGCAGGAGAACGGATAAGTGACCTGGAAGACAGAATGGAGGAATTCACTGCTACAGAACAGACTAAAGAAAAAAGAATGAAAAGAAATGAAGACAGCCTAAGAGACCTCAGGGACAACATTAAATGCAACAACATTCGCATTATAGGGATTCCAGAAGCAGAAGAGAGAGAGAAAGGACCAGAGAATATATTTGAAGAGATTATAGTCGAAAACTTCCCTAACATGGGAAAGGAAATAGCCACTCAAGTCCAGGAAGAGCAGCGAGTCCCATACAGGATAAACCCAATGAGAAACACGCCGAAACTCATAGTAATCAAATTGGCAAAAATTAAAGACAAAGAAAAATTATTGAAAGCAGCAAGGGAAAAACGACAAATAACACAAGAAACTCCCATAAGGTTAACAGCTGATTTCTCAGCAGAAACTCTACAAGCCAGAAGGGAATGGCATGACATATTTAAAGTGATGAAAGGGAAGAACCTACAATCAAGATTACTCTACACGGCAAGGATCTCATTCAGATTCGACGGAGAAATCAAAAGCTTTACAGACAAGCAAAAGCTAAGAGAATTTAGCACCAGCAAACCAGCTCTGCAACAAATGCTAAAGGAACTTCTCTAAGTGGGAAACACAAGAGAAGAAAAGAACCTACAAAAACAAACCCAAAACAATTAAGAAAATGGTCATAGGAACATACATATTGATAATTACCTTAAACGTGGATGGATTAAAAGCTCCAACCAATAGACACGTGCTTGCTGAATGGATACAAAAACAAGACCCATATATATGATGTCTACAAGAGACCCACTTCAGACCTAGGGACACATACAGACTGAAAGTGAGGGGATGGAAAAAGATATTCCATGCAAATGGCAATCAAAAGAAAGCTGGAGTAGCTGTACTCATATCAGATAAAATAGACTTGAAAATAAAGAATGTTACAAGAGAAAAGGAAGGACACTATATAATGATCAAGGGATCAATCCAAGAAGAAGATATAACAATTATAAATATATATGCACCCAACATAGGAGCACCTCAATACATAAGGCAAATGCTAACAGCTATAAAAGAGGAAATTGACAGTAACACAATAATAGTGGTGGACTTTAACACCTCACTTACAACAATGGACAGATCATCCAAAATGAAAATAAATAAGGAAACAGAAGCTTTAAATGACACAACAGACCAGATCGATTTAATTGATATTTATAGGATATTCCATCCAAAAACAGCAGATTACACTTTCTTCTCAAGTGTGCACAGAACATTCTCCAGGATAGATCACACCTTGGGTCACAAATGAAGCCTCAGTAAAATTACGAAAATTGAAATCACATCAATCATCTTTTCTGAACCACAATGCTATGAGATTAGAAATGAATTACAGGGAAAAAAACGTAAAAAACACAAACACATGGAGGCTAAACAATATGTTACTAAACAACCAAGAGATCACTGAAGAAATCAAAGAGGAAATCAAAAAATACCTAGAGACAAATGATAATGAAAACACGATGATCCAAAACCTATGGGATGCAGCAAAAGCAGTTCTAAGAGGGAAGTTTATAGCTATACAAGCCTACCTCAAGACACAAGAAAAATCTCAAGTAAACAATCTAACATTACACCTAAAGCAACTAGAGGAAGAAGAACAAACAAAGCCCAAAGATAGCAAAAGGAAAGAAATCATAAAGATCAGAGCAGAAATAAATGAAATAGGAACAAAGTAAACAACAGCAAAGATCAATAAAACTAAAAGCTGGTTCATTGAGAAAATAAACAAAATTGATAAACCATTAGCCAGACTTATCAAGAAAAAGAGGGAGAGGACTCAAATCAATAAAATTAGAAATGAAAAAGGAGAAGTTACAACAGACACCTCAGAAATACAAAGCATCCTAAGAGACTACTACAAGCAAATCTCTGCCAATAAAATGGACAACCTGAAAGAAATGGACAAATTCTTAGAAAGGTATAACCTTCCAGACTGAACCAGGAAGAAACAGAAAATATGAACAGACTAATCACAAGTAATGAAATTGAAACTGTGATTAAAAATCTTCCAATATGGACTTCCGTGGTGGTGCAGTGGTTGAGAGTCCACCTGCCGATGCAGGGGACGTGGGTTCATGCCCCGGTCCGGGAGGATCCCACATGCTGTGGAGCAGCTGGGCCGGTGGGCCATGGCCGCTGGGCCTGCGCATCCGGAGCCTCTGCTCTGCAGAGGGAGGGGCCACAGCAATGCATACCTGCACAGCCTGCATACCGCAAAAAAAAAAATCTTCCAACAAACAAAAGTCCAGGACCAGATGGCTTCAGAGGTGAATTCTATCAAACATTTAGAGAAGAGATAACACCCATTCTTCTCAAACTCTTCCAAAAAATTGCAGAGGAAGGAACACTCCCAAACTCATTCTATGAGGCCACCATCACCCTGAAACCAAAATCGGACAAAAATACTACAAAAAAAAGAAAATTACAGACCAATATCACTGATGAATATAGATGCAATAATCCTCAACAAAATACTAGCAAACAGAATCCAACAACACATTAAAAGGTTCATAAACAATGATCAAGTGGGATTTATCCCAGGGATGCAAGGATTCTTCAATATACGCAAATCAATCAATGTGAAAAACCATATTAACAAACTGAAGAATAAAAACCATATGATCATCCCAATAGATGCAGAAAAAGCTTTTGACAAAATTCAAACCCATTTATGATAAAAACTCTCCAGAAAGTAGGCATAGAGGGAACCTACCTCAACATAATAAAGGCCATATATGACAAACCCACAGCCAACATCATTCTCAATGGTGAAAAATTGAAAGCATTTCCTCTAAGATCAGGAATGAGACAAGGATGTCTACTCTCACTACTATTATTCAACATAGTTTTGGAAGTCCTAGCCATGGCAATAAGAGAAGTAAAAGAAATAAAAGGAATACAAATTGGAAAAGAAGAAGTATAACTGTCACTGTTTGCAGATGACATGATAGTATACATAGAGAATCTTAAAGATGCCACCAGAAGACTACTAGGGCTAATTAATGAATTTGGTAAAGTTGCAGGGTACAAAATTAATGCACAGAAATCTCTTGCATTCCTATACACTAATGATGAAAAATCTGAAAGAGAAATTATGGAAACACTCCCATTTACCATTGCAACAAAAAGAATAAAATACCTCGGAATAAACCTACCTAGGGAGATAAAAGACCTGTATGCAGAAAACTATAAAACACTGATGAAAGAAATTAAAGATGATACCAAGAGATGGAGTGATATACCATGTTCTTGGATTAGAAGAAACAATATTGTGAAAATGACTATACTGCCCAAAGCAACCTAGAGATTCACTGCAATCCCTATCAAATTACCAATGGCATTTATTATGGAACTAGAACAAATCATCTTAAAATTTGTATGGAGACACAAAAGACCCCGAATAGCCAAAGCATTCTTGAGGGAAAAAAACGCAGCTGGAGGAATCAGACTCCCTGACTTCAGGCTATACTACAAAACTACAGTAATCAAGACAATATGGTACTGGCACAAAAACAGAAACATAGATCAATGGAACAAGATAGAAAGCCCAGAGATAAACCCATGCACCTATGGTCAACTAATCTATGACAAAGGAGGCAAAGATATACAATGGAGAAAAGACAGTCTCTTCAGTAAATGTTGTTGGGAAAACTGGACAGCTACACGTAAAAGAATGAAATTAGAACACTCCCTAACACCATACAGAAAAATAAACTCAAAATGGATTAGACACCTAAATGTAAGATGGGACACTATAAAACTCTTAGAGGAAAACATAGGAAGAACAGTCTTTGACAAATAACAGCAAGATCTTTTTTGATCCACCTCCTAGAGTAGTGGAAATAAAACCAAAAATAAACAAATGGGACCTAATGAAACTTCAAAGCTTTTATACAGCAAAGGAAACCATAAACAAGATGAAAAGACAACCCTCAGAATGGGAGAATATATTGCAAACGAATCAACGGACAAAGGATTAATCTCCAAAATATATATACAGCTCATGCAGCTCAATATTAAAGAAACAAACAACCCAATCCAAAAATGGGGAGAAGACCTTAAATAGACATTTCTCTAAAGAAGACATACAGATGGCCAAGAAGCACATGAGGAGCTGCTCAACATTACTAATTATTAGAGAAATGCAAATCAAAACTACGCTGAGGTATCACCTCACACCATTTAGAATGGGCATCATCAGAAAATCTACAAACAACAAATGTTGGAGAGGGTGTGGAGAAAAGGGAACCCTCCTGCACTGCTGGCGGGAATGTAAATTGATGCAGCCACTATGGAGAACAGTATGGAGGTTCCTTAAAAAACTACAAATAGATTTACCATATGATCCAGCAGTCCCACTACTGGGCATATGCCCAGAGAAAACCATAATTCAAAAAGACACATGCACCCAATGTTCATTGCAGCACTATTTACAATAGCCAGGTCATGGAAGCAACCTAAATGCCCATCGACAGACGAATGGATAAAGAAGATGTGGTACATATATACAATGGAATATTACTCAGCCATAAAAAGGAACGAATTTGAATCATTTGTTGAGACGTGGACGGATCTAGAGAGTGTCATACAGAGTGAAGTAAGTCAGAAAGAGATAAACAAATATCGTATATTAACACATGTATGTGGAACCTAGAAAAGTTGTACAGATGAGCCGGTTTGCAGGGCAGAAGTTGACACACAGATGTAGAGAACAGACGTATGGACACCAAGTGGGGAAAACTGTGGTGGGGTGGGGATGGTGGTGTGCTGAATTGGGCGATTGGGATTGACATGTATATACTGATGTGTATAAAATTGATGACTAAGAAGAACCTGAAGTATAAAAAAATAACAAAAACAAAACAAAACAAAAGGAATTCTGGAACAATGTGAATGAAATGCAAAATAATATATATGAGACAGTTCATACTCATTAATCCAGTTGATCCACTTTGGGGAACAGGCCCAAAGAAATTAACTCTAAAGAAAAAAATAAGGAAAACAAGTAGCACATAAACATGCTTCTTAACAGCAAAAATTCAGACCCAACCACAAAGGCTGATAAACAAACAATTCAATTCTTACAAGTATTTAACCAATACATATTATGCATGAAATGACAAGGATTTAGGCTAGGTCAAAAAATGTATTCATATAAAATAATATTAAGTGAAAAAAAGTCCACAAAAAATGTTCATGGCCTGATGAACACCATCTGGAAATAGACACGTTTGCAACTATGCAAGGGTGTTAGTAGATCTTGATATTCATTCAATTTTTGTCAGTAAACCTTGATATTCATTGTTTTCTTCTACAAAACTTTTTAAGGTAAATGTAAAAAATATTAACTTTAATCCATATAATACTGTTGTAAGATTTACCTTAAGTATTTCCACACTGTATTTCTTCTCCTTAAAGATTTTCTCAGTGACTATAAAATGTACAGGATAAGTTCAAACTCCTTAACATAAATTCAAGGCCCTCTATGAGCTGGTCCCAAATTATTAAACCAGGTACTAGTGCTAGATTTTAAATACCAGCTCTACTTTTGTTAAACTGGTCTCCTCACTGGCCCTATCAAAGCAGCAAGCCCTTGACTCTTCTAGATGAGACAGTATGGTACAGTGTGGAAAGTAAGTCTGGAGTTGGGCAGACCCTGCTTTCAGGCCTTGTTCTGCGACTTCCAAACTGTGGAACCCTGTGCAGTTATTTCAACTCTTTGACTATCAAGGTATTCATCTGGGAAATGGATATAATAACCCGTCCTCACAAGCTGGTTGTAAGGACTAAATTAGATGGCTGTTAGAGAATACCTAGCATGTAGCAGGGATAAGTAAGTGTTAGACTCTGTCCTGCTTCTTTCCCGATATATGTCCCTGTTCTCATGTCTTATCTGTACTGTAACTACCCCTAAACAGTCAGCTCAAATCTCAATCCTCTGAACACTTGAGCTGACATTGGTAATTTCCATCCATGTAAGCACTCATGAAGTACTTATATATTGCTCCATGGGGTTTTTTAATTCCTCCAGCTAGTCATTCTGGTGAGGCAGACAGATATGAAGAAAGATAATGATAATACAGTGTGATTGGTGTTCTAATGGAGGTATGAACCAAGTACTATTCATTTATACACTAGGCTGTATCTTACATTTCTGGACATGCCATTCCCCTTAGCACCAGGTCGGGTACACAGAATTGCAGCTAAAGAGTGACCAAAATAATAATAATAATCCAATTTTTCTAACACATTATAATATTCAAAGCACTCTCCCAATTAATTATTTGATGTTCACAATAAGCTTGGGAGGAAAGAATAGCAGATGGGTCTTATCTTTCCCATTTTATAGAGAAGGAAACTAAGGTTCGGAAAGGTGAACTCACTCACCCGCAATCATATAGTTAGGTAAGTGGTAGAGTGAGGACTAAAACTCATATCTCCTGTTTTTGCATCCACTTTTCTTCCCAGTGTCTGCTGTTTTGTTGTTATTAGTAGTAATATAAAAAGTTATAAATGACAATAATAATGGTAATGGTAATAAAATAACTGGTAAAAAACTTTAGCTACCTTTTTTATTGAACACCTGCTCTGTTCCAGGTACTATGATAATATACTCAGTACTTTATGCATATATTCTCATTTAACATTGGCCCTAACCCTGAAAGACAAGAAGCATTATGCCTGTTCTACAGTTGAGGAAACAGAAACACAGAGATGAGAAATATAACCCCATAGTTAATTGACAATAGACTCAGGTCCATCTGCTTTCCAAAGCCCAAGTGGTCAGAAGTACCAGTGATTTTCAACCTTGGCTATACATTGGGAACATTGAAATTATACAGTACTGGGGACCCATCCCCAGAGAGCCTAGCTTAATTGATTGGGGTAGCACCTTGGTATGGGTATTTTTAAAAGCTCCCCAGGTGATGCTATGTATAGCCAGAGTTGAGAACCACTAGGCCACATGATGCTGCTTGCTCACTGCAGATCAGATTATAACAGCTGACAATGCTGTTCCATTTCTACTGGTCACTGGAGGAGGTATTGGATAGGAAGCATATGCTACAGTCAGAGCCAGAAAACATTTCTACCTGAAGCTGTATCCACCCTAAGGCTACTGTTTCCTTTGGTGAGAGAACCAGATGACTCCCCCTGAAATATGAAACCCATTCATTTCCCAGTTGCAGCCACATCCAAATAGACATCAACCCAAGGCCTCAGAAAACAAATGTCATCAGCCTTGCATCCTCCTAGGCTCTTTATTGGGTGCTGCAAATTGATGATTCATTTTAAGTCAAACTTTGAAGTAGTAGCAATGGGCTTTCTTGTTTGAAAGACCCCAATGTTGTTCTCTCTTGCCTCTAATTTGCGACAGTATAGCCACAGTGTCAAACTGAGGAGGCAGGGATGGAAGAGTAATAATAACTGGGAGTCAAAAGACCTAGATTCCAGTCTTAATACTAAAACTAACTTGCTGTGTGAGCTTGAGCAGATCACTTCCCTACCTGTACAATGTGAACTTGGAATATTTTCCAGATCAGTAGGTCCATGATATGTCTATAGGCCTATATCTCTCCCCGCTGACTTTTATATGCTACAGTGGAATACTCTAGAAGTCAGTTCTGATCATGTACCTAACCAGCTTGAAAAAAATCTCCAGATAGAAAGATAGATAGATACTAGATTTAGATTTCACAGCTCCCTGTTGCCTGCAGAATAAACGCAAACATTTTTTAACCTGGAATTCACTACCTTCTTCCACCTGGCCTCAACTGATGTTTCTGGTCTAACTTTCCACCCTTCTTCTTTACATATCCCATAGTCCACAGAAACAGTATTATTTCTTGTTCCACGTACACATCCTACAATTAATCATTTCTTTCCTAGATGCCCTTTACCCCTTCTAATATGCCCAAATTTGCATCATCTATTAAGATTCAGCTTAAGTGCCACATCTCTTAGAAGCCTAATATGTTCCAAGTTCCTTTCTCTTACTCTTACAGCACCAACCACCTTGTACTTTGAATCAGGGCTCTTTGTTTTGGTGGCTCTATCTCCCCTATTAAAATGGAGCAACCTGAGAGCTAGATCTAAGTGGGATTCCTCTCTGTATTCACCAGGGGCCCAAGTAAATTGCTTTGCATGTAACTGGTATTCAATAAATACTCATTGAGAAAAGAAAAACACAGTTCAGTCCATTAGAAGGACAACGGAAAAAGCTTTCCCTTTTGAAGTCCCCATTTGTGCCATCTGTGACAAACACAAACATGATATACCCAAATTTCAGGGCTATTCTAAAATCTAAATTGAAAGGTGTTCAATAGACTGAGTGTTCCTTGAGGGCTTTTGTGCCTGGCCTTATGCTCTCACAACATATGCAGACAAATGATTTGACATTGACTTTGCCATCTAGGGGCTTAAAACTGAGTTGGAAAATGAAGTCATACTCATGGGAAATAAGCATGAATACAGTAACTCAGCATCCACAATTAAAGGGTCAAACTTGGGTGCCAAAAGAAGTGAGGTAAGGGAGAGTTCCCTGGGGCAGAATTGTCAAAAGGCTTCATGGAGGTAATAGGACTTTAGCTGGACTTTGAGGGATGGCTAAGAATCCTTCCTTGCCCCTTCCCCTTATCAACAGTCCTCCTATTTCTGAGTGTTTGGAATTGTCAGAGATAGGTTGAGGGTGGAAAGAGTAGTTCTGAGCTCTTTTATGACACCTACATTTGAAGCTTGAGGCTTCTCATAGGCTCTAGAATATAGAAGAGTAAATATCTACCATCTTCCATGCCTGCCATTTCCTGAGAGGTTGTTACCCAACCACTACCATTATCATTTTTTGAACTTCTTTTATATTACCAGATGTTTTGTATACCTAATCTTACTTAATCCCCACAAAAACCTTACCTGCAATATAGGCATTGTCCCCACTTACAGTTGAGAAAACTGGCTCAGAGAAGTGAAGTTCACCTAATTAAGATTGTGTAGTTAGTAATTAGCCTCCTGTAAAAGCAAAAGAACTGCTACCTTTTACTTAGTACTCATTATGTGCCAAGTACATTGGTATCTCATTTCATCATTACAGCAATCCTATAGTCACAAATATCTTCATTTTACAAATTAGAAAACTAAGGCTCAGAGAGGTTGTGACTTGCCCAAGGTCCCACAACTGGGATGAAGCAGAGCCAGGATTCAAACTCACATCTCAGTGACTCTGGAGCCTAAGTCATATCTGAGACTCCACTAAGCCTTTTGAGCTTATTGGTATTTTTACCAAATTGTACTTCCTTTTAATTTATTTTTAACTTCGGTCCACAACTTGACTCTTTGGACCTCCCTCTCCAGCCCAACCTATTCCCTCCCTCCCCATTCTCTATCAAATGACCATAACTAAAGAATTTTAGCATTTATAGATTTCTTAGGACTTGATGAACATCAATATTCAACCTTAAGCCAATTTCTTCCACCTTTTTTTACATCCATCTACACCTTACCCGAGAGCACAGAGTAAAGGGAGGCTGTTTTGACTTGTAGATTCCCTCAAACTTCTAGAATCATCTATCTCTTTCTACGACATTCCCCCATGATCACCTTAAAGCCTCTGACCCCTGTGAATCAACTTGGAGTTAGGCTCCAGGAAAGCCAGAGAATGAAAACTAAACACAGTACATTATTAAAAGCATAATGAGTCCAAACAAGAAAATGTGGATAATGGCCATAAAGCTCATTACTGCAAGAGCAAGTCTGTGCCTAATACTTTTAGAGCAAATGCAAATGCTACTCATAGCATTAGTCACCCCAGTGGAGCATTGATGGCCCTGTGGCTGAGCAGGGCCTTACAAGCACCCTTTCCCCAAGCCCAAAAGCATGCTACCAGAATGCAGTCTTCTCTCTCCAGTCAAGACAGAGGCTCCTAAGCCCATATGTCATAGGGTCTCAGTGTGGATGTATTCTCCATTTTTATCTCAGAACCTCTGGCACAGTGAAGGGCTCTTTACCCCATGCTCCTACTGGAATGTATTCTAACTCCCACTAGAACATGGATGACACTGGACTGGGACTGGTTGCTTACATGCCAGCCTCGCCATGAACCTTTGGAGGGCAGGGAACATGGCCATTCATCTTTGTCTTTCTAATTGCACAGCACTGTGCCTGAATAAATGAACAAATACATGTAAGTAGATGTCCTTCCTCTCCGTTCCCCAAAGGAAAGTCCTAAGTCCCTTTGTAGAAGCTACAAAAATGCCCTTTCCAAAGCCAGGCCTGGTAAGAGGCAGCAACATCAAAGGAAGGCAGGAAATTTGGCTTGTATAATTTTGTTCCTCCAAAAGTGAATGCTTCTTAGAAAACAGAAAGGGGAAGGTAGCTGAAGCCACTTAAGAAATAAGAATGTGATACCCAGGGAGCCAAGGTTCAATCCCCATCTCCACATCTTACAATGTGGGTGACTCTGGGCAAGCTGTTTCACTTCTCTGAGCCTCAGTTTCTCCATCTGTGAAATTGGGAAAATAAAACCTATCTCAAAGGCCTATCAGAATGATTAGATGCAATAGATGAAGAGACGTGTCCAGTTCCATGTGTGGAACAGAAAAGGACCCTTGACAAAATTACATCAGCAAACAATATTGGTTACATTATCAAGTTGAGTGTCATGGAACAAAGCAATTTAACATGCACCTTGTTTTTGCTATCTTTAATTACTAAGAAAATATGTGGAGCACATCCAGTCTATTCAAATGTTGGATCAATGCAAGGAGTGAAGATGGTGGATAGGACAGTGGCACAGTTGTATCACTAAAGCAAAGAGACCTATGCATTGACCCTCAGGATGGCAGGCAAAGCTCTGAAGAAGGAGCTGAATTGAAGTGACAACAACAAGATGCAGAGTGGGTCAGCTAAGGTGACAGCTCTCTCCCTCTGACATTGCCATTTCAGGCTGTGGGCTAGAACCTGTGGCTAACAACTATTAGTTATAGCTTGGGGTCAGAGTTGTTTGCAGTTTTTGCTTAGTTGATATTTGTTCTGTTGCCCAATATCTGTCACTGGAGTGACAGCCAAAATGGGGAGGAAGGGAGGGAATAAGATGTGAGGAGGTGGGAGTAGGGAAAGTTCCAAGAGGCAACTACACCAGAGGTTTGGCTAATTCTTCACCAAGGGCAGGAGTACTACCTCAGTTCTACTTCCTGTAGCCAAGGCTAGAGGCATGGGTCTTTGAGAAAACCTGCATCACACTGGCCTGTTGTTAACTGATTTAAGGCAGAAAACAAAGCCAGGGAGTGCTGTGGCCCAGATTTAGATAGTCTGGCTGATACTGGACAGTCAAATGAGTACTCGCATTAGCTGAAACCCTTAGATCAGAGCAGCTGCCGCCAGCAGCCTGAGGCAGGACTAAGGAGGAAGGGGAAGAGTGGAATGTCGTTGGGATTTAACTTTGCAGCAGAAGATGGTGAAAGCTGAACTGATAGGGAGGGCTAAGTTACTGTGTGGGCTGAGCTGATAAGATCTGACTGACCCCAAGGCTTGGCGACAGGCAAGACAAACTTTACTGTGATGAATATAAGTTGAGTTATCCAGTTATCCACCAGATTGATGTGAAGGTCAACATATGACTTATAAATTGAAGCAGTTGTGTACATAGAAGTCTGGCTTAACTTGTTACTTCCGAGAAGAGGCAAATCTTATGAAGAGGAGGAAAAGGGGAAGGAATTAATAACATATTCTGCATATTGATTATATAGCAGATACTTTATTTGTTATTCCTTTTAACCTTAGCAATAATTCTGAGGGATGAACTGTTTCTCCCATTTACAGATAAGGAAACCAAGGTACAAAGAGGTTAAATAACTTAACTGTAATCATACAGATGCATCAGTGTCAAGCTAGAGAATTCATAGTCAGTTACTTAGTAGAAATCTTATCAGAGCCCCATAGAATAGCTTTTACTGATTTGTGCTCTGAGACAATGCCATCAACCCATATTGAGGTTGTTACATGCAACAACCCACATCATGAAAGCAGCTCCAGACAATATGTAAACGAAGGAGCATGTTTCTGTTTACGGACATGGAAAATTGAATTTCATATAATTTTCGTGTCATGTCATATTTTTCTTTTGACTTTTTTTCAACAAATTAAGGCTTAGGTTTGCTAAGTCCTTATAAAAGCTTAAAGACAGTAGGGACCCTGTATGTCTTATTCACTCTTATGTCTTCAACACCTAGAAAGGGGCCAGTTACACAGCAATTATTCTTACTATTTTTTAAGTTCTTATATTTTTCTATATTGTGAAATGCCTTAAATATTTTTTGGAACAGGACATGATATAAAACATAAGGCACATTTTTAAAAGGCTATCTAGCTAGAAAATAAAAGAGTCAGGATGTGGATCTAAGCCTTTGTGATATCAAAGTCTCTTTTTTCATAGAATTATATTCCCCCTAGTCCCCTCTAGATTAGTCACAACCTCCCAACATGAGTCTCCCCATCTAGTAGCCAATTAAATTTGCAGAAGTCAGCCACATTTTGAATTTGTAATTTGTAACTTAAAAAGCCCATAGTTTTGCTGCAGTTGTGCCCTCTTGTCCCTATTTCTACTATACTGGAAAGTAAGAATGAGAAAACAATAGTTCACAGGTTCAAAGCTTCTTATAGGAAGGTAAAGTGATAGTTCTGCCTTACTGGAAAGAACACAGACTTTGATGCCTGCCAGACTTGCTAAGACTTAGACCCCAGATCTGCCAGTTACTCACTATGAACCTTTGGCAATTAACAGTTTTGGGAGCCTCAGTTTTCTAGTAGAAAAAAAATGTATTCTTCACAATAAGTTTGTGAGGATAAGAAATATTATGCTAGTACCTAGTACAGTGCCAGGAACATAGCAGATACTTAATAAATGGTAAATATAATGCACCTAATGTAGAAGCACCAAAATATATAAGGCAATTATTAACAGACTTAAAGGAAGAAATTGATAGCAACACAATAATAGTAGGGGACTTTAACACTCAACTTACATCAATGGATAGATCATCCATACAGAAAGTCAACAAGGAAATAGCAGTCTTAAATGAAACATTAGACCAGATGGATTTGATAGATTTGTATAGAGCATTCCACCCAAAAGTAGCAAAATACATATTCTCCTCAAGTGCACATGGAACATTCTCAAGGATAGACCATATGTTGGGACACAAAACAAGTCTCAATAAATTTAAGAAGATTGAAATAATATCAGGCAACTTTTCCAATCACAATGGAATGAAACTAGTAATCAACTACAAGAATCTACAAGAATTACAAATACGTGGAGAATGAACAACATACTACTGAAAAACTATTGGGACAACAAAGAAATCAAAGGAGAAATTGAAAATTACCTGAAGACAAATGAAAATGAAAATACGACATACTTAAATTTATGGAATGCAACAAAAGTGGTACTAAGAGGGAAGTTTATAGCAACACAGGCCTACCTCAAGAAACAAGAAACAAATCTGAAAGAAACAATCTAAACTTACACCTAAATGAACTAGAAAAAAAAGGAAAAAAATGAAGCTCAAAGTCAGTACAAGAAAGGAAATAATAAAGATCAGAGTGGAAATAAATGAAATAGAGACCAAAAAGACAATACAAAAGATCAATGAAGCTAAGAGCTGTTTCTTTGAAAAGATAAACAAAATTAACAAACCTTTAGCTAGACACTAAGAAAAAAGAGAAAAGTCTCTGATAAGTAAAATCAGAAATGAAAGAACAGACATAATAACAGATACCACAGAAATACAAATAATTATAAAAAAAAAGTTATGAATAGCTATATGCCAACAAATCAGCCAACCTAGAAGAAATGGACAAATTCTTGAATCCCAACCTTCCAAGACTAAGTCATGAAGAAAGAAAATCTGAATAGACCGATCACTAACAAAGAAGTTAAAACAGTAAACAAAAACCTCTACCAAACAAAAGTCCAGGACGATACGGCTTTGCAGGTGAATTCTACCAAACATTCAAAGAAGATTTAATACCTATCCTTCTCAAACTTTTCTAAAAACTTAAAGAGGAGGAAAAACTTCCTAACTGATTTCACAAGGCCAACATTACCCTGATACCAAAACCAGACAAGGACAACACACACACACACACACACACACACACACACACAGAGTTACAGGCCAATATCTCTGATGAACATGGATGAAAAAACCCTCAACAAAATATTAGCACATCCAATACAATACATTAAAAGGATCATACATTGTGATCAAGTGAGATTTACTCCAGGGATGCAAGGATGGTTCAATATGTACAAATCAATCAATGTATACACCACACATTAACAAAATGAAAACTAAAAAATGTATCATCTCAATAGATGTAGAAAAAGCATTTGACAAGATTCAATATCCACATATGATAAAAATTCTCAATAAAATGGGTATAGAAGGAAGTACCTCAACATAATAAAGGCCATATATTACAAATTCACAGGCAACATCATACTCAATGGTGAAAAACTGAAAGCTATCCCTCTAAGATCAGGAACAAGACAAGGGTGCCCACTCTCACCACTCTTATTAAACATAGAATTGGAAGTCCTAGCCAGAGCAATTAGACAATAAGAAGAAATAAAATGCATCTATATTGAAAGGAAGAAGTAAAACTGTCACTATTTGCAGATGATATTATTTTATACATAGAAAACATAATAAAGAAAAAAGAATGAAAAGAAATGAAGACAACTTAAGAGACCTCTGGTACAACCGTAAACACAACAACATTTGCATTACAGGGGTGCCAGAAGGAGAAGAAGCAGTGAAAGGAACCAAGAAAATATTTGAAGAGATTATAGTTGAAAACTTCCCTAACATGGGAAAAGAAATAGTTACCCAAGTCCAGGAAGTGCAGAGAGTCCCATACAGGATAAACCCAAGGAGAAACACCCCAAGACACACAGTAATCAAATTGACAAAAAATAAAGACAAAGAAAAATTATTAAAAGCAACAAGGGAAAAATGACAAATAACATGCAAGGGAACTTGCATAAGGTTAACAGCTGATTTCTTAACAGAAATTCTACAAGCCAGAAGTAAGTGGCATGATATACTTAAAGTGATGAAAGGGGAGAACCTACAATCAAGAATATTCTACCTGGCAAGGATCCCATTCAGATTTGACAGAGAAATCAAAAGCTTTAAAGAAAAGCAAAAGCTAAGAGAATTTAGCACACCAAACCAGCTCTACAACAAATGCTAAAGGAACTTCTCTAAGTGGGAAACACAAAAGAAGAAAAGAACCTACAAAAACAAACACAAAACAATTAAGAAAATGGTAATAGGAACATACATATCAATAATTACCTTAAATATGAATGGATTAAATGCTCCAACCAAAAGACACAGGCTCACTGAATGGATACAAAAACAAGACCCATATATATGCTGTCTACAAGAGACCCACATCAGACCTAGGGACACATACAGACTGAAAGTGAGGGGATGGAAAAAGATATTCCATGAAAATGGAAATCAAAAGAAAGCTGGAGTACCAATACTCATATCAGAAAAAAATAGACTAAAATAAAGAATGTTACAAGAGACATGGAAGGACACTACATAATGATCAGGGGATCAGTCCAAGAAAAAGAGATAACAATTATAAATATATACACACCCAATATAGCAGGACGTCAATACATAAGGCAAATGCTAACAGCTATAAAAGAGGAAATCAACAGTAACACAATACTAGTGGGGGAATTTAACACCTCACTTACACCAATGGACAGATCAACCAGACAGAAAATTAATAAGGAAACACAAGCTTTAAATGGCAAAATAGACCAGATAGATATAACTGATATTTATAGGACATTCCATCTGAAAACAGCAGATTACACTTTCTTCTCAAGTGCACATGGAACATTCTCCAGGATAGATCACATCTTTGGTCACAAATCAAGCCTTGGTAAATTTAAGAAAATTGAAATCTTATCAAGCATCTTTTCCGACCACAAGGCTATGAGATTAGAAATAAATTACAGGGGGAAAAGACGTAAAAAAACCCCACACACATGGAAGCTAAACAATACATTACTAAATATCCAAGAGACCACTGGAGAAATCAAAGAGGAAATCAAAAAATACCTAGAGACAAATGACAATAAAAACATGATGATCCAAAACATACGGATGCAGCAAAAGCAGTTCTAAGAGGGAAGTTTATAGCAATACAATCCTACCTCAAGAAACAAGAAAACTCTCAAATAAACAATCTAACCTTACACCTAAAGTAACTAGAGCAAGAAGAACAAAAAAGAACCAAAGATAGTAGAAGGAAAGAAATGATAAATATCAGAGCAGAAATATATGAAATAGAAACAAAGAAAACAATAACAAAGATCAATAAAACTAAAAGCTGGTTCTTTGAGAAGATAAACAAAATTGATTAACCTTTAGCCAGACTCATCAAGAAAAAGAGGGAGAGGACTCAAATCAATAAACTTAGAAATGAAACAGGAGAAGTTAGAACGGACACCATAGAAATATAAAGCATCATAAGAGAGACTACTACAAGCAACTGTATGCCAATAAAATGGACAACCTGGAAGAAATGGACCAATTCTTAGAAAGTATAACCTTCCAAGTCTGAACCAAGAATAAATAGAAACTATGAACAGATAAAACACAAGTAA
Source organism: Leucopleurus acutus (assembly GCF_964270905.1). NCBI lineage: Eukaryota > Metazoa > Chordata > Mammalia > Artiodactyla > Delphinidae > Leucopleurus > Leucopleurus acutus. Next base: position 57,531,131 of record NC_139148.1, read on the forward strand.
TGAAATTGAAACTGTGATTTAAAATCTTCCAACACACAAAAGTTAAGGACCAGATGGCTTCACAGGTGAATTCTATCAAACATTTAGAGAAGAGCTAATACACATCCTTTTCAAATTCTTCCAAAAATTTGCAGAGGAAGGAACACACCCAAACTCATTCTACGAGGCCACCATCACCCTGATACCAAAACCAAAGATGCTACAAAAAAAGAAAATTACAGACCTATATTACTGATGAAGATAGATGCCAAAATGCTTCACAAAATACTAGCAAACAGAATCCAGTAACACATTAAAAGGATCATACACCATGATCAAGTGGGATTTATCCCAGGGATGCAAGGATTCTTCAATATATGCAAATAAATCAATGTGAAACACCACATTACTAAATTGAAGAATAAAAACCATATGATCACTTCAATAGATACTGAAAGAACTTTTGACAATATTCAACACCTATTTATGATAAAATACTCACCAGAGAGTGGGCATAGAGGGAACCTACCTCAGCATAATAAAGCCATGTACAACAAACCCACAGCAAACACCATTCTCAATGGTGAAAAACTGAAAGCATTTCTGCTAAGGTCAGGAACAATACAAGGATGTTTACTCTTGCCACTATTATTCAACATAGCTTTGGAAGTCATAGCCATGGCAATCAGAGAAGAAAAAGAAATAAAAGGAATACAAATTGGAAAAGAAGAAGTAAAACTGTCACTGTTTGCAGATGACATGGTAATATACATAGATAATCTAAAGATGCCACCAGAAAACTACTAGAGCTCATCAGTAAATTTGGTAAAGTTGCAGGATACAAAATTAAGGGAAAGAAATCTCTTGCATTCCTATACACTAATAATGAAACATCAGAGAGAGAAATTAAGGAAACACTCCCATTCACCATTGCAACAAAAATAATAAAATACTTAGGAATAAACTTGCCTAAGGAGGTAAAAGACCTGTACTCAGAAAACTATAAGACATTGATGAAAGGAATCAAAGATGACGCAAACAGATGGAGAGATATACCATGTTCTTGGATTGGAAGAATCAATATTATGAAAGTGACTATACTACACAAAGCAATCTACAGATTCAATGCAATCCCTATCAAACTACCAATGGCATTTTTTACAGAACTAGAACAAAAATTTTTTAAATTTGTATGGAGACACAAAAAACCCCAAATAACCAAAGCAATATTTAGGGGAAAAAAATGGAGCTGGAGGAATGAGACTGACCTCAGACTATACTACAAAGCTACGGTAATCAAGACAATATGGTATTGGCACGAAAGCAGAAATATAGATAAAAGGAACAGGATAGAAAGCCCAGAGATAAACCCATGCACTTATAGTCAACTAATCTATGACAAAAGAGGCAAGGATATACAATGGAGAAAAGGTAGTCTCTTCAGTAAAGTGGTACTGGGAAAACTGGACAGCTAAATGTAAAAGAATGAATTAGAAAACTCCCTAACACCATACAGAAAAATAAAATGGATTAAATACCTTAATGTAAAACTGGACACTGTAAGACTCTTAGAGGAAAACATAGGAAGAACTATGTAAAGAACTCTTTGACATACATCACAGCAATTTCTTTTTTGACCCACCTCCTAGAGTAATGGACATAAAAGCAAAAATAAAGAAATGGGACCTAATGAAACTTAAAAGCTTTTGCACAGCAAAGGAAGCCATAAACAAGACGAAAAGACAATCCTCAGAATGGAAGAAAATATTTGCAAATGAATCAACAAACAAAGGATTAATCTCCAAAACATGTAAACAGCTCCTGCAGCTCAGTATTAAAAAAAAACCAACCCAATCAAAAAACAGGCAGAAGACCTAAATAGACATTTCTCCAAAGAAGACATACAGATGACCAAGAGGCACATGAAAAGCTGCTCAACATCACTAATTATTAGAGAAATGCAAATCAAAACTACAATGAGGCATCACGTCTCACTGGTTAGAATGGGCATCATCAAAAAATCTACAAACAACAAATGCTGGAGAGGGTGTGGAGAAAAGGGAACCCTCTTGCACTGTTGGTGGGAAAGTAAATTGGTACAGCCACTATGGAGAACAGTATGGAGGTTTGTTTAAAAACTAAAAGTAGAGGGCTTCCCTGGTGGCGCAGTGGTTGGGAGTCCGCCTGCCGGTGCAGGGGACGCGGGTTCGTGCCCCGGTCCGGGAGGATCCCACGTGCCACGGAGCGGCTGGGCCCGTGAGCCATGGCCGCTGGGCCTGTGAGTCCGGAGCCTGTGCTCCGCAACGGGAGAGGCCACAACAGTGAGAGGCCCGCATATCACAAAAAAAAAAAACAAAAAAAAAAAAAACTAAAAGTAGAACTACCATAAGACCCAGCAATCCCACTACTGGGCATATACCCAGAGAAAACCATAATTCAGAAATACACATGCACCCCAATGTTCATTGCATCACTGTTTACAATAGCCAGGTCATGGAAGCAACCTAAATGCCTACTGACTGACGAATAGATAAAGAAGATTTGGTCCATATATACAATGGAATATTACTCAGCCATAAATAGGGATGAAATTGGGTCATTTGTAGAGACGTGGATGGACCTAGAGAGTGTCATACAGAGTGAAGTAAGTCAGAAAGAGAAAAACAAATATCGTACATTAACGCATATATGTGGAATCTAGAAAAATGGTACAGATGATCCAGTTTGCAAGGCAGAAGTTGAGACACAGATGTAGAGAACAAACGTATGGACACCAAGGGGGGAAAGCGAGTGGCGGGGTGGTGGTGGGATAAAAAAAAAAAAAGAAAGAAACCTAAGTAAGAGATTATAAAATCCATTCAATGGAGAATATTTTTAATTGGTAAGATCCTATGCATAATTCTATGTTATTTTAATGAAATTATTAAAGTGAACAATTTCTAGGGAAATATAAAAAAAAATAGTTGAGGTAATTTCTCTTCCCCGTGGGATTCCCAAGCACTTACCTTCCTTGTGGTGAGCCAGGGGCCGAGGAGCTGGTCTCTTTACATGGAAAGAGGAGGTCTTAGTGGGCCCATGACCTGGCACAGGTCCATTGGTGGCCTTTGGTATGGCCTTGGTCCCTCCATCCTGCAGCCTAGATACCAACTTCCCCACATCCACCTCGAGGCAGGACTCCAACTTGCCATCTGAAACAGGCCTGCTTGGGGATTTCCTCCCATGATCTGCTTCCCCACTTCTCTGCATAGGCATTTTGGGGTGTTGTGGCATCTTGGTTGGTTCTATACTGCTGATGATAGTACCATTCGGTGTTCTGTGTTGGATTTCATCTAGGAAAAGATGGTGCAAAGAGGAAACATTAATGATAACCTTTGTATATATAATATTGCAAAGTTATACACATATTCAAAGGAGCTATTGTCATGGAACAAATCAATGATATCCCACAAAATCAGTCTCTACCCATTCCAGTTCATGTGGAGTCACAAGTCTCATAAAACAGGGAATTCAGTTTAAGCTCTGAGTATTATTTTCATGACCACAATTCAGCAAAACCACAATATGCCAAGATACTTTATTTAAAGGGATATGTTAAAAAGGGACTTAAGAGACCCCAATCACTTGTGCATTATATTACTTTTAAATAAGGTACCATTTAATCCCTATTTCTATTTCTCTCAAAAGTAATTTATAAAGATCTCTTAAATTTCAAGGTAATACACTTAACAGAATTTAACTTCTTTCTCCATCCTCATAAAGACATCCTCAACTCACCACTTTATGGCTTTCCCTTAGCTTTTGTGGTTTACAATTTCCTGTGACAATAGTATATGCTTTTCAGTTGCCCTGTTTCTTAATTAAAGCTTTGAGTCGCTAATGAGAGCCAAGGATATTCTCCCTAGAAAAATTAACCTACACAAATACATGTAAAATTTTGAAAACTAATTTTAAGAGATTCATGGAACCCCCTGAAGCTGTTAATGAACCCCCGATTGAGAACTCCTGCTCTAAGGAAATTATCACCTTCCTTGGTAATAGAAAACCTAGATCAGAGTGTAGTGGTTAAGAACAGAGGTTCTGGTCAGCTAAATGAGACCTGAGAGATATGTCAACCAGTTGTAATATATGCGTCTTATTTGGATCCTGGTTTTTTTCAAAAAAAATGTAAAAATAGGAGAATCTGAATACTGACTAGACAGTGATCTTAAGGAATTACTATGTTGTTCAGTGTTCTTTTCTTTTATGTATGACGATGGTATTGAGATTTTGGTTAAAATAGTGTTCTTATCTTTTACAGGTACATACTGAAACATTTATGGATGAAATGACATGATGTCTGAGTTGGGGCAATTGATAGGGGTACAGATGAAACAAGATTGGGCATGTGGCAAGGATTCTTCAAAAAATGCAAATCAATCAATGTGATACACCATATTAACAAATGGAAAGAGAAAAACCATATGATCATCTCAATAGATGCAGAAAAAGCATGAAGAAGATTGTTCTGGAATTAGATGTTTGCACAAGCTTGTGAATATACTAAAAACCACTGACCTACACTTGAAAAGGGTGAATTTTATTTCATATGAATTATATCTCAGTTTAAAAAAAAGTTAGAAAATTGTCTAGAGTGGGTGATCCCATTGGTGATCTTCTGGCACAAAGAACTCCTCACACAGAGGGGCAAATTAAGACCCAGAATAAGGAAGTGACTAGCCCAAGTTATTCAGTAAGCTAGTGGCCAAGGTTAAATTATATCTCAGGTCTACTATCACCCAGTTCATTCATTTATTACACACATTTATTGAGGATTTATGATATTCTAGATACTATGCTGGCACTAGGGATACAGAGTGAAAAATTTCTGCTGGCATAGAGATTATATTTTCTGGTGTGTATTTGGGGAGATTGTAAATAGACAAATAAATGAGTTTATCCAATTAAAATGGGAGTATGGAACAACAGAGTAGGCATTCAGTGTTCCCTTCTACTTTCTCCTAAATGCCAGATCACCTCCTAAGGAGGTGATCCCTTAAACTGGGTGATCTCTTTCCCTTCATTATTCCCTATACGCCCAGCCATTTATTCTACAAGTATTTAATGAACACATGGGATATATAGGAATTGTTCTAGAGGCTGGTGATAAAAGTGGATCTGACATTCTAATGGGAAAGACAGATAATAAACATGTGAACAAAGTAGCAAGTGATAGGAATAAAATAAAGCAGTGTAAAAGGATAGAGAGTAATGGAGAAGGAGAAAGATCTATTTAAATAGAGTATTCAGAGAAGGTCTCTATGAAGAGACGTCATTTAGCTGAGATTTGAATGAAGAAGTAAAGTTTGCAAAGTTCTGGAGGAAGAATGTTTAGAACCAAGAGAACAGCAAATATAAAGGCCCTTGGGTAAGTTTGGCATGTATAAGGAATGGCAAAACCAATGAGATTAGAGCAGAGAGAACAAAGGGTACAGAGAGACAGTGAAGTTCAGAAATGAGATCAGAAAGGTAAGTGAGGATCATATAATGCAGAATAAAATGTAAATTTTCTTCTAAAAATGAAGAGAAGTCACTGGAAATTTGGACCAGAGGGAATGATATGATCTGATTTACATGTTTAAAAGAATACACATCTTACTGGCTGCTGTGGAGAACAAATTATAGTCAGGCAAGAAGAAAAGCAAGGATAAGAGTTTGGAAGCTCCTGTAGCCACCCAAGTAAGAGATGATGGTGGCTCTACCAGGAAGGTAGCAGTAGGAATTAGTAGGTTCAACATACAATGTGCACGGAGAGCTAAGAGGAATTGCTGATGGATTAGGTGTAAGGTAAAAGGAAAAGAGAGTAATCAAGGATCATCCCAAAGTTCTTGACCTTAGCCATTGGGTGACTGGTACTGCCAATTACTTAAATGAGGGAGACCAGAGTAAGAGTAGATTGAGGAGGAATAGGAAATCAAGAGTATTTGTACATTTTGAATTGGAAATGTCCATGAGTCATCTAAAGAGAGATGTTGAACAGGGAGTTTGAGATGGGAAGAGGGGAGATAGTACTCCTTGATATATAAATTTGAAAATCATCCTCATATTTTAAAGATATTTAAAACCATGAGACTGAATGAGATCACGCAGAAAACAAATATAAACAGAGAAGTGGACTGAGAAAAATAGAACAGAACAAAACAAAATAAAACTCTGGGACCTTCCAACATGTAGAAATTGAGAAGAAAAGGAAAACCAAGAGGAGACTGAAATGGAATGTCTAGTGAGGTAGAAGGAGAGTTTGGTGTCCTGAAAGCCAAGTGAATAAGTGTTTCAAGAAGGAAGAGTAACTAAAATGAAATGCTTCTCACAGGCTGAGTATGATAATAGTGGAGTGGCACATGGAGATTGTTGGTAATCTTGACAAAAAAGGTCTCAACAGACTAGTGAGGAGAGAGGCCCATTTAAAATGGGTGCAGAATCCATACTAAGCAATTATTCAACTAAATGGCATTTATTTGTTTATCTATCTGTATCTATCTATCTATCTATCTATCTATCTATCTATCTATCTATCTATCATCTATCTATCTCCATTTAGCCTATAAACTCCTTGAGGCCAGGGACTGTCTTAATTCCACCTAGCATAGTACTTAATCCATGTGAGCTGATTTTCTCCCCAGCTTTATTGGGATATAATTGACAAATAAACATTGTATATATGTAAGGTATACAATGTGATGTTTTGATATATGAATACATTGTAAAATGAGTACCACAATCAATCTAATTAACATATCCATCACCTCATATAGTTTCAAATTTTGTGTGTGGTAAGAATATTTAAGATCTACTCTTTTCACAAACTTCAAGTATACAATATAGTATTATTAACTACAGTCACAATGCTGTATCATATCTCCAGAACATATTCATCCTGAATAACTGAACCTTGTACCCTTTGATCAAACACCTCCCCATTTCACTCTCCCCTAAGTCCCTGGCAGCCACCATCCTACTTTATGCTTCTATGAGTTTGACTTTTTTAGATTCCACATATAAGTGAAATCATGCAGCATTTATCTCTCTGCCCTTATCTCATCTCACTTAGCATTAGGTCCTTCAGGTTCATCCATGTTGTCACAAATTACAAGTTTTCCTTCTTTTGTACCTAAGGCTGAATAATATTCCATTTTGTATGTGTGTGTGTGCACCTGTGTGTGTTTCTGGGTGTGTGTCTATGTATCTCTCACATTTTCTTTATCCATTCATCTGTTGATGAACATTTTGCTACTTCCATATGCAGCTATTGTAAATAATGCTGCAATGAACATGAGAGTGCAGATATCTTTTCGAGATACTAATTTCATTCCCTTTGGATATATTCCCAGAAGTGGAATTACTGGATCATATGGTAGTTTATATTTTTTCATTGACACAGTTGGTAACTTTTGTTCTGTGGGCAACCAAAAAGAAGTAACAAGAGGGCTTCCCTGGTGGCGCAGTGGTTGAGAGTCTGCCTGCCAATGCAGGGGACACGGGTTCGAGCCCTGGTCTGGGAAGATCCCACATGCCGGGGAGCAACTAGGCCCGTGAGCCACAACTACTGAGCCTGCGCGTCTGGAGCCTGTGCTCCACAAGAAGAGAGGCCGCGACAGTGAGAGGCCCGCGCACCGCGATGAAGAGTGGCCCCCGCTTGCCACACTGGAGAAAGCCCTCACGCAGAAATGAGGACCCAACACAGCCAAAGATAAATAAATAAATAAATTTAAAAAAAAAAAAAAGAAGTAACAAGATCACAAAATATGAAGAACTGTTAATAAGTGGTATGAGTGAAACAAACTAGGGACAGAGGCAAACAACCAAGGAGAGCCACTTTGGTGGTTGAAGAGGGCCTTTTGGAGGAGGTGGCACTTATCTTGAGACCTGAAGCATAAGAATGACCCAGCCATGCGAAAGTGCCGAGGGAGAGTGTCCAGCAAAGGGGATAGCAGGTGCAAAGGCCTGGATTATGAGGGCATGCTTGAGGTCCTGAAAGAACCTGATATACCTGGAGGATGGGGATGATACATGTATCAGTAGTTCATTCCTATGTGTTGTTGAGTAGTACTCCATTGTATGCATATACCACAGTTTGTTTGTTCATTCATCAGTTGATGAACATTTAGGTTGCTCACAGTTTTTGGCTGATATGAAAAAAGCTGCTATAAATATTCAAATGTAAGTCTTTGTGAAGCTGTGTTTTCATTTCTCTTGGGTACATACTTAAGAGTGGAGTTGCTGGGTTATGTGGTAGCAATTATTTGATTGCTTTTTGTTTTTGTTCCTGTGTATGGGTCATGCTTTCTTGTTTCTTTAGATATATCATAATTTTTTATTGAAAACTGGACAGTTTAAGTAATATAGCAACTCTGAAATTCAGATTATCTCTTCTCCCCAAGGTTTGTTGTTGTTTATTTTAGTTATTATTGTTAGTTTACTGACTTTTTTCACCCATTTATGTTAAATCTGTATTCTTTGTTGAGTGTGGCCACTAAAGACACGGCTTAGTTAGTTTTGTGGTCAGCTAATGATTAGACAGAGATTGCCTTAAAACACTAAGAACCAATATGACTCCCAGTGTTTGCAAAGGGGCTCTGTATCAATGTTTGAGTATGCCTTGAACACTCAGCCAGGCAGTCGACAACTCTATATGGTAGTTTATTTTTAATTTTTTGAGAAACCTACACACAGCTTTCCATAATGGCTGTACTAATTTACATTACCACCAACAATGTACAAGGGTTCCCTTTTCTCCACATTCTTGTCAACACTTGTTATCTTTTGTCATTTTTTTGTAATAACTATAATAGGTGTGAGATGATATCTTGTAGTTTTGATTTGCATTTCCCTGATGATCAGTGATGTTGAGTAACTTTCCATATACCTGTTGGACATTTATTTGTCTTGTTCTGAGAAATGTCTATTTAGGTCCTTTGACCTTTAAAAATTGGGTTATTTCTTTTCTTATTATTGAGTAGTATGGGTTCCTTATGTATTTTGGAATATTAACCCCTTATCAGACATATGATTTGCAAATATCTTCTCCTATTCTGTAGGTTGTCTCCTCACTTTCTTGATTGTTTCCCTTGCTGTGCAGGAGCTCTTTAGCATGATGCAATCACATTTGTCCATTCTGCTTTTGTTGCCTATACTTTGGGGGTCATATCCAAAAAAATCACTGCCCAGATCAGACAATGCCAAGTAGCTTTCCCTCCACATTTTCTTCTTGTAGTTTTACAGCTATGGGTATTACATTTATGTCTTTAATCCATTTTGAGTTGATCTTTGTACATTGTGTGAGATAAGGATCCAATTTCTCTGCATGTGGATATCCATTTTTCCCAACACCATGTACTGAAAAGACTATACTTTCCCATTGTGTATTCTTGACACCTTTATCAAAGGTCAATTGATCATAAATGTGTGTACTTTTTCAGGGCTCATTATTCTGTTTCATTTGTATATATGTCTATTTTTATGCCAGTACTATACTCTTTTGGTTACTATTGCTTTGTAGTATATTTTGAAATCATAAAGTCTTCAACTTTGCTTTTCTTTCTCAAGATTGCTTTGGGGTCTTTTATCATGAAGTTTACATAAAACATAGTTATAGCAGTCTGTTTAAAGCTAACAAAGTAACATTGACTACATATAATAACTCTACATTTTAACGACTGCTACCCCTACATTTTATGTTATTGATGTCATAATTTATAACTTTTTAGATTGTGTATCCATTAACAAATTATTGTAGCTATAGTTATTTTTAATACTTTTGTAATTTCACTTTCATACTAGAATTAAAAGTGGTTTACACATCACTATTACAGTATTAGAATATTCTGAATTAGGCTATATTATGTTTACCAATTTGTTTTATACTTTCATATGTTTTCATGTTGTTACTGTCCATTTATTTCAACTTGAATACCCTCTTTTAGCATGTCTTATTTATTTATTTAATTGAAGTACAGTTGATTTACAACGTCCTGTTATTTTCAGGAGTACAGCACAGTGATTCAGTTATATATACAGTACAGTGATTCAGTTTATATATATATATATATATACACTCTTTTTCAGATTCTTTTCCCTTATAGGTTATTAAAAATATTGAGTATATTTCCCTGTGTTATACAGTAGGTCCTTATTGGCTATCTATTTTATATATAGTAGTGTATATGTGCTAATTCCAACCTCCTAATTTATCCCTCACCCACTTTCCCCTTTGGTAACCATAAGTTTGTTTTCTATGTCTGTGTGTCTATTTCAGTTTTGTATATAGATTCATTTGTATCTTTTTTTGTTAGATGCCACATATAAGCAATTTCATATGATATTTGTCTTTCACTGTCTGGCTTACTTCACTTAGTATGATATGTTTTAACATTTCTTTTAAACCAAGTCTGGTGGTAGTCAACTCCTTCGTTTTATCTCTCCTTCATTTCTGAAGGACTGCTTTGCCCAGTATAGTATTCCTGGTTGGCAGTTTTTTTCCTTTCAGTATTTTGAATATATCAACCCATTCTCTCCTGGCCTGCAAGGTTTCTGCTGGGAAATCTGCTTACAGTATTATGGGGGTTTCCTTTTATTTGATGATTTGCTTTTTTCTTGCTGCATTCAAAATTCTCTTTGTCTTGGAATTTTGAGAATTTTATAACAATGTGTCTTGGTTAAATCCTCTTTAGGTTTAACTTATTTGGGTTTCTTTGGGCTTCATGGATCCAGATGTTCATTTCCTTCTCCAGATTTAGGAATTTTTCTGTCATTATTTCTTTAAATAATCTTTGTGCCCCTTTCTCTTTCTGTGCTCCTTCTGAGACTTCCATATGTGTATATTGGTTTGTATATGGTGTCCCATAGGTCTCTTAGGTTTTCTTCACTTTTACAATCTTTTTTTCTTTTTGTTCCTCTGACTGGATAATTTTAAGTGACTTTTCTGACTGCACTGATTCTTTCTTCTGCTTGTTCGAGTTTGATGTTGAAGCTCTCTACTGAGTTTTTCAATGCAGTCATTGTGTTCTTCAGCTCCAGAATTTCTTTTTGGTTCTCTTTTTTTATGATTTCTATAACTTTCTTGAACTTCTCATGTATTATTTTCCTGATTTTGTTTAGTTGTCTGAGTTCTCTTGTAGCTCACTGAGCTTCTTTAAGATGATTATTTGGAATTCCTTTTCAGACAGTTCATAGATCTCCATTTCATTAGGATGAGTTCATTGTGCTTTATTTTGTTCCTTTGGTGGTGTTAAGTTTCCCTGATTATTCCTGATCCTTGTGACCTTGAGTGGGTGTTTACCTATTTGAAGAAACAGGCACATCTTCCTGGCTTTGGCAAGGAAAGCCTTTGGTCAGGCAGCACAACCAGAGATTCTGGTTAGGCCACCTGGCAGGCTCCAGAAGTGGGCTTGCTGCTGGAGTCCTTGGGTAGGCTGGTCTGGTGCCAGGGTCAGTGGATGGGCAAGTTTTCATCCTGGATCTACAGGGGAGAGCTTGAAGCCTGGGTCCAGGGGGCTAGCCTGGCATTGAGGCAGACCTGGAGGCTGGGTCCGCAGGAGGCTGGACTGTATGCTGAACTATGGTTACGTCCTGGAGACTAGAGCCACAGGGGCCAGCTTGGCATGTAATGGGTCTGGATTCTGGGTCTTCAGGGGCAGGCCTGGTGCCTGGGGCTGCAGAGAATGGCCTAGTGCTGGGGCAGGTCTGGAGCTTGGGTTGGTGGAGGCTGGCCTAGAGTCTGGAAAAATGGGGGATGGGTTGGTGCTCGGGTTTACTGGGGTGGGCCTGTTGCTGGGGTCCAAGGTAAAGTTGGGTGCTCATCTCACTCTCCTTCCTCCATGTGGAGGGGATTTCTCCCTGAACTACACTGTGTAAGCTTGGGGGAAGGGTGACATGGGTAATATGAAAATGTCCTTTCTAGCATCTGCAATGTACCTTTTCTTATTTCTGTACTCAACCCAGGTTCTCTGAACTCTCATCTGGATTCCATAGATTTCATGAAGGGGTTTTCATGCATGGATGGTTGTTTGAATTCACATTACTGTGAAGGGACAAGCACTAGAAACTCCTATTCAGCCATCAGTTCTCTATGTTAACTGAATTTGTATTTAAAAACTCAGAACATTCAGAAAACACATTGCTCACTCATTTCAATGTACTGAGGTACAGATCTAAGAGCACCTTGTATCCTTCACTGGTCTGCTAAGGGAAAATGGTAGCTGATTTTACAGGTTCATCTCTGTCCTATCCACTGCCAAAAGAATAATTCACTCTCTGGGCACAAATTTTACAAACCTTGGCTTGCCTGGCCCAGGACCCAGAAAACGTCTAACTTTTCAGAAAAGATGGTTATGCCTCCATGTCTTCCTTTCAATATTCTCTTTGTCTCCAATCAATATTAAGAAGCTAAGGGTAAACTTTAGTACTGACCTTCACTTTCATCCAGGGAAGAAGTATAGAAAACTGTCCTTTCCCTCAGCAAGCGCTTCGAAATTGTGATTGGTTTGTGCCTTCTTGCTGTCACTCGAGGTGGAGGCACTGGGGGTGCAGTACTTTCCTCAGGTGGACCTGAATAAATCTGTAGAGGGGAAATATTTCCAGAAAACAATTAGAAAGATCAACTTTTTGTATCCTTAATGCTAACTACCAGTTGATGCCCATCAGCATTACACCTAAAGTCTGCCATAGCAATTCTAATATGATTAAAGGAATTGTGGGGATTTTCTTAATCACTCTAGCTACCAGCAAGTGTTTAGAGATCTCCTATCATGTTTGAGGTGCAGGATCTGGTACTTCTCAGTGTGGAGGAAAGAATGCAGACAAAAACTGCAACATCAGGAGAGCACCCTTCTATTTATTAGATGGGATGCTGCCCAATACATGGATCATTTAATAAAACCAATTAGATCATTACTTTAAAAACCTGCAACATCAGTCCTGGATTTTCCACTTACTGCCTGGGAAACTGTAAAAAAGTCACTACTTCTGCCAACAAAACCCAGAAAAAGGTCATCTCACATCTCTGAGCCTTAGCTTCCTCATCTGTAAATTGGTGGGAACACCACCTATCACAGGGTGTGGTGAGTGAGAATCAAGTGAAAAGGGTAGTCAAGGTACATTGTATGGGTAAGGGTGGTGTGTGAAGAATGATTAAAAACACCCACATGCATTCAATATTTCTGAAAAGATACAACCCCAAAAAAAACACACCTGGTTACATTGTTTGCCCCAAGACAGGACTAATGAGTGGCTAAGGGAAGTATGGAGGAAACTTATTTTTCACCCCTATATCACTTTGATCTTTAAAAATTTCATACCATGTATGCATTACTTATTCAAAAAAGATAGGACAAACACAAAGTGCCTTGGAAGATGTAAAAAGTGCTGGGTAAGTGAGGGAGGAGCTGTGATTAGAATTTGTATATAATGTCTCATATGCACTTAAGATCTTCCTGTCCCTGGGGAGAATGACTTTTGGGAAGAGTGAAAATATTTTGGGAAGACACACATATGTGGTGATGGAGGAAGGGGACCAGTGTCCATTGCAATAATGAAATCAACCCCAATGATTAATGCAAAGAGAAATGTCACAGCCCAACATTCTATCAGGCAAGAGTCAACATAGATTGTAGTCACAAAACTTACATGAATGGGAACACAAGGCAAGCCTGTGTAAAAGCTGCACAATGATAGAGAACAAGGTAAGAAGAATCATAAGGCCGTATATGTCTCAATGTCTCACGGTATACGGAAAAGAGAATATGACATAGTAGCAAGCAGATGAGCTTTGAGGTCATATACATTTAGGTCATATTTCTGGTTCCACCACCATTAGTAATAATATTCTAAATAGCTACCATTTTGTGAGCATCTGCTTAGGCACTATAGTAGCTATTACAAATATTCCTTGCTATTCATCAAACACACCAGGGACTTTGCACTGAGTGTTTTTTCTACCTGGAGTGCTCTTCCTCCAGATATCCATATAGCTTGCTCTCTTGATTCCAGTAGGATTAACGATCAAATATACCCTTCTCAGTGAGTCCTTCCAGGCAAATGTATCAGAACTTTGACATGCTTCCTCTACCAAGTGCTTCCCATCCCCCATCCCTATTTAACATTTTTTCTTATCACTTTCTAACATAGTATATTGTATTCAATACTTATTTAGTTTTTTGTTGTCTGTCTCTCCACTCGATTGTATACAATACTGAAGTATATCATTGTGTTCATGCTGTAACTCCAGCAACTAGAAGAGTGACTAGAATTGCTGGGCCAAAAAACAAACACATTTAAAATTCTGTTATAAAAGGCCAAATTATCCTCTGAAAAGACCATAACAGCTACTTTCGCCTCAAGCCAAAATACGGCAAAAGAAATTAGATTTACAACTTCAGCATGAAACAATTAAAAAACTAGAAAAAATGTAACAATGATTCTGAAGGCATTTGAAATCTGGCAATTAAGGACAGTGATCCATGAGAGACAGGAAAAATAAATGAGGTGAGGTGAGCCCCATGACTGTACCATGTTACAGCCTGGAAAGATTCTTCGGGCCATAATACAGGAAGAAAAACCCAGAGAAGCCCAGCAGTCTCCATTAGCTGAAGACACTGAGTTGCAAGTAGGAGGAGGGCAAGGAAGAGAGAGTTTTGAGGGCAGGGTACCAGAAAGGAGATAGCTGCACAGAGAGCTCTGAAGATTTGCAGGGGTACTATTTAAGAATTTAGCTGCGTAAAATCAATCAATGTGATAAACCATATTTGCAAACTGAAGGAGAAAAACCATATGATCATCTCAAAAGATGCAGAAAAAGCTTTCAACAAAAATTCAACACCCATTTATGATAAAAACCCTCCAAAAAGTAGGCATAGAGGGAACTTACCTCAACATAATAACGGCCATATATGACAAACCCACAGCCAACATCGTCCTCAGTGGTGAAAAACAAATCATTTCCGCTAAGGTCAAGAACAAGGCAACATTGCCCACTCTCACCACTATTATTCAAAATAGTTTTGGAAGTTTTAGCCACAGCAATCAGACAAGAAAAAGAAATAAAAGGAATCCAAATCGGAAAAGAAGACGTGAAGCCGCCACTATTTGCAGATGACATGATAACTATACATAGAGAATCCTAAAGATGCTACCAGAAACTACTGGAGCTAATCAATGAATTTGGTAAAGTAGCAGGATACAAAATTAATGCACAGAAATCTCTTGCATTCCTATACACTAAAGATGAAAAATCTGAAAGAGAAATTAAGGAAATACTCCCATTTACCATTGCAACAAAAACAATAAAATACCTAGGAATAAACCTACCTAAGGAGACAGAAGACCTGTATGAAGAAAACTATAAGACATTGATGAAATAAATTAAAGATGATACAAACAGATGGAGAGATATACCATGTTCTTAGACTGGAAGAATCAACATTGTGAAAATGACTATATTACCAAAAGCAATCTAGAGATTCAATGCAATCCCTATCAAAATACCAATGGCATTTTTTACAGAACTAGAACAAAAAAATTCACAATTTGTATGGAAACACAATAGCCAAAGCAATCTTGAGAAAGGAAAACGAAACTGGAGGAATCAAGCTCCCAGACTTCAGACTACACTACAAAGCTACAGTAATCAAGACAATATAGTACTGGCACAAAAACAGAAATATAGATCAGTGGAAAAGGATAGAAAGTCCAGAGGTAAACCCACGTACCTATGGTCACCTTATTTTTGATAAAGGGGGCAAGAATATACAATGGAGAAAAGACAGCCTCTTCAGTAAGTGGTACTGGGAAAACTGGACAGCTACATGTAGAAGAATGAAATTAGAACACTTCCTAACACCATACACAAAAATAAACTCAAAATGGGTTAAAGACCTAAATGTAAGGTCAGACAGTATCAAACTCTTAGAGGAAAACATAGGCAGAACACTCTATGATATAAATCACAGCAAGATCCTTTTTGACCCACCTCCTAGGGAAATGGAAATAAAAACAAAAATAAGCAAATGGGACCTAATGAAACTTAAAAGCTTTTGCACAGCAAAGGAAACCATAAACAAGACCAAAAGACAAACCTCATAATGGGAGAAAATATTTGCAAATGAAGCAACTGACAAAGGATCAATCTCCAAAATTTACAAACAGCTCATGCAGCTCAATATCAAAAACACAAACAACCCAATCCAAAAATGGGCGGAAGACCTAAATAGACATTTCTCCAAAGATATACAGATTGCCAACAAACACATGAAATGATGCTCAACATCACTAATCATTAGAGAAATGCAAATCAAAACTACAATGAGGCATCACCTCTCACCAGTCAGAATGGCCATCATCAAAAAATCTATAAACAATAAATGCTGGAGAGGGTGTGGAGAAAAGGGAACCCTCCTGCACTGTTGGTGGGAATGTTAATTGATACAGCCACTATGGAGAACAGTATGGAGGTTCCTTAAAAAACTGCAAATTGAACTACCATATGACCCAGCAATCCCACTACTGGGCATATACCGAGAAAACCATAATTCAAAAAGAGTCATGTACCACAATGTTCATTGCAGCTCTATTTACAATAGCCAGGACATGGAAGCAACCTAAGTGTCCATCAACAGATGAATGGATAAAGAAGATGTGGCACATATATACAATAGAATATTACTCAGCCATAAAAAGAAATGAAATTGAGTTATTTGTAGTGAGGTGGATGGACCTAGAGTCTGTTATACAGAGTGAAGTAAGTCAGAAAGAGAAAAACAAATACCATATGCTAACACGTATATATGGAATCCAAAAAAAAAAAAGGTTCTGAAGAACCTAGGGGCAGGACAGGAATAAAGATTCAGATGTAGAGAATGGATTTGAGGACACGGGGAGGGGGAAGGGTAACCTGGGACGAAATGAGATAGTGGCATGGACCTATATACACTACCAAATGTAAAATAGATAGCTAGTGGGAAGCAGCTGCATAGGACAGGGTGATCAGCTCGGTGCTTTGTGACCACCTAGAGGGGTGGGATAGGGAGGGTGGGAGGGAGACACAAGAGGGAGGAGATACGGTGATATATGTATATGTATAGCTGATTCACTTTGTTATACAGCAGAAACTAACACACCATTGTAAATCAATTATACTCCAATAAAGATGTTAAAAAAACCGAATTTAGCTGCCTACTAATCAATACCTACGTGTGATGCAAGAACCACATGAAAGAATTAGAGGAAGCAATTACCTAAGATCACACAGTGGCTGGAAGAATTCCTGTCTTCACCAGCCACAGTGGATTATTAAATAATTCATAGGGTACTGAGTACAGTACACAGACAAATTTTGCCCCATTAATGAAGAAAAATTAACCCTAGACTAAATCGTATTCATTTTCTGCCTAAAAAAGCCTAAGGGAAATACTTGAAAGCATCAAGCTGTTCTTGGGTAATTTACCTGCACCCCAGAAACAAGCTCAAGAACATTATTTATAGCAATAAAAAATGGCCATCATACAAGAAGGTAAAATTAACAATGTCTTGCATCCAATAAAGAATTATCAGAAATTCATAGCCCTGTCTAATTTTAATGTATTTTATTTCTGTTTCTTGCTCAATTGCTCTGGCTAGGATTCCAGTACTGTGTTGAATAGGAGTGGTCACAATGAGTATCCTTATCTTGTTCCTGATCTTAGAGGGACAGTTGTCCACCTTTGTCCATCGAGTATGATGTTAGCTGTGGGCTTTTCCTATATGTTCTTGGTAATGTTCAAGTTTGTTCTTTCCATACCCAATTTGCTGAGAGTGTTTATCATGAAAGGATGCTGAATTTTGGCAAATGAATTTTCTGCATATATTGAGATTTTTATTTTCCATTCTATTAATGTAGTGTATCACATTTTTTGATTTGCATATGTTGAACCATCCTTGCATCCCAGAAGTAAATTCCACTTGATTATGGTCTATGACTCTTTTAAAGTGCTGTTCAATTAAGTATGCTAGTATTTTGTGGAGAATTTATGCTTCTATATTCATCAGGTATATTGGCCTATGGCTTACAGTTTTCTTTCTTTCCTCCTCCTCCTCCTTTTTTTTTGTAGAGTCCTTATCTGGCTTTGGCATGAGGGTAATGTTGGCCTCATAAAATGAGTTTGGGAGTGTTTTTTCCTTTCAAATTTTTAAATTGAGAATAATTGGCATTAATTCTTCTTTTAATGTTTGGTAGAATTCACCAATGAAACAATCTGGACCTGAGCTTTTCTTTTTTGGCAGACTTCTGAATACTGATTCAATCTCCTCACTCACTATTAGTCTGTTCAGATTTTCTATTTCTTCATAATTCAGTCTTGGTACCTTGTATATTTCTAGGAATTTATCCATTTTTCTAGGTTTTCCAATTTGTTGACATATGATTATTCATAGTAGTCTCTTATTATCCTTTGTATTTCTGTTGTGTATCTCTTTTCATTTTTGATTTTATATATTTGCATCTTCTCTCTTTATTTATTAGTCCAGCTAAAGGTTTTCAGTTTTACTTATCTTTTAAAAAACTCAACTTAGGGCTTCCCTGGTGGCGCAGTGGTTGAGAGTCCGCCTGCCGATGCAGGGGACACGGGTTCGTGCCCCGGTCCGGGAAGATCCCACATGCCGCGGAGCGGCTGGGCTCGTGAGCCATGGCCGCTGAGCCTGCGCGTCCGGAGCCTGTGCTCCGCAACAGGAGAGGCCACAACAGTGAGAGGCCCACGTACCACCAAAAAAAAAAAAAAAAACTCAACTTAGTTTCATTCCTCTTTCTATGGTTTACCTGGTCTCTATTTCACTTATTTCTGCTCTGATCTTTTTTATGTCCTTCCCTCTGCAAACGTTGGGCTGAGTTTGTTCTTTTTCCAGTTTCTTGAGGTGTTAAATTAGAACGTTTATTTGTGATCTTTCTTTTGTCTAATGTAAATGTTATTACTGTAAAATTCCCCTCTTAGAACTGCCTTTTCTGCATCCATAAGTTTTGATTGGTTGTTTTTCTATTGTCATGCCTTTCAAGATAGTTTTTGACCTCCCTTTTGATTTCTTGCTTGACCCATTGGTTGTTCAGAAGTGTGTTGTTTCCCACATATTTGTAAATTTTCCAGTTTACTTCCTGTAATTAATTTCTAGTTTCATACCATTGTGATCAGAAAAATACTTGGTACGATTTCAAGCTTCTTACATTTGCTTACATTTATTTTATGACCTAACTTATTATCTATCCTAGAGAATGTTCCATGTGCACTTGAGAAGAATGAGTTTATATTAGAGTTACATAATTAACACACCAACATATTGCAGTATTAAAGTATTCTGAATTTCACTATATACTTACCTCTACCAGTAGGTTTTATATTTTTATATATTTTTGCATTACTAGTGTCCTTTCATTTCAGCTTGAACAACTCCTTTCAGTATTCTTGAAAGGCAGGTCTAGTGTTGATAAACTCCCTCAGCTTTTGTTTGTTTGGTAAAGTCTTTATCTCTCCTTCATTTCTGAAAGATGACTTTGCTGTGTAAAATATTCATGGTTGGAAGGTTTTTTTTTTCTTTCAGCATTTTGCATATATCATCCAACTCTTTCCTGACCTGCAAGGTGTCTGCTGAGGAATCTGCTGATAGCCTTATAATGGTTCCTTCATATGTGAGGGTTTTTTTCCTTCTGTCTGCTTTTAAAATTCTCTGTCTTTGATTTTAGACTGTTTCATCATAATGTGTCTTGGAGAAGACTGTTTTGGGTTGACATTTTGAGATAGTTAGCTTCATAAGTGTATCCCTAGATTTAAGAAGTTCTCAGCCATTATTTCTTTAAATAAGCTTTCTCCCATTCTTCTCCTTCTCGGACTTCTGGGACTCCAATAATGCATAGATTCTTTCTTTTAATGGACCCCATAATTCACATAGACTCTCTCCACTCTTTTTCATTCTCTTTTCTTTTTGCTCCTCTGAATGGATGGTCTCAAATGACTCTTCTAATTCACTGATTCTTTCTTCTATTTGGTAGAGTGTGATATTGAAGCTCTCTATTGAATTCTTCAGTCTAGTCATTGATTTTTGAACTCTAGGATTTCTTTTTTTTTTTAATGGTTTCTGTTCATTTGTTGAACTTCTAATTTTGTTCATGCATTGCTTTCCTAATTTCGTCTACTTGTTTATCTTGTTTTCTTATAGTCCATTGAATTTCTTTTTTTAATGAAAGTATAATTGATTTACAATATTATATTATTTTCGGGTATACAACATAGTGATTCAATATTTTTACATATTATACTCCATTTAAAGTTATTATAAAATATTGGCTATATTCCATGTGCTATACAATATATTCTTGTAGCTTATTTATTTTATATATAGTATACACACATGCCTCTTAATCACCTACCACTATATTGCTCCTCCCCGTTTCCCTCACCCCACTGATAACCATTAGTTTGTTCTCTATATCTGTGAGTGTTTCTGTTTTGTTATATTTTATTCAATTGTTTTATTTTTTAGATTCCACATATAAGTGATAACATATACCATTTGTCTTTGTCTGACTTATTTCACTTAGCATAATACCCTCTAAATCTATCCATGTTGTTGCAAATGGAAAAATTTCAGTCTTTTTATGGCTAATAGTCCATTGTGTGTATATATATATATATATATATATATATATATACAGCCACTTTATTCATTCATTTATTGATGGACACTTAGGTTGCTTCCATATCTTGGTTATTGTAAATAATGCTGTGAAGAACATTGGGGTGCATGTATCTTTTCAAATTAATGTCTTCATTTTCTTCAGATATATACCCAGGAGTGGAATTGCTGGATCATATTGTAGTCCTATTTTTAGTTTTATAAGAAACATCCATACTGCCTTCTATATTGGCTGCACCAGTTTACATTCCCACCAACAATGTACTAGGGTTCCCTTTTCTCCACATTCTCATACTGAGATTCTGGATGGGCCATATGGTGGTGTCCAGAAGGAGACTTACTGCTTGAGTTCTTGGGCAGGCAGGTCTGGCACCTTGGTCAGCAGGCAGGCAGGCCTGGTGTTTGGATCCAAGCGTATGGACGTGCGGCTTGGATTCACTGAGGTAGGCCTGACACTTGAGTCTGCAGTGATGGGCCTGTGATCTGGGTTCATGTGGATGAATCTGGATCTGGGTCCATGGGGGCTGACTAGGCTCAGGGGATCACTGGGGTGGCCCTACCATCTGGGTCCATGGGGACTATTCTGGTGCCAGATGGGTCAAGGAGGCTGATTTCATAGGGACTGGACTAAAACCTAGGGTGATGGGGGCTGGTCTGCCCTTTGGGCAAACCTGGAGCCTAGCGCCATAGAAGATGGACTGTAATCTGGGGTCTCAAGGGTCAGCCTGGAGATTAAGTCTATGGAGGTCAGCCTGTTGCTAGTTCAGGCCAGGAGTCTGGTTCTCTGGGAGCCAGACTATAAGCTGAGGCCACAGGTGCTTGCCTGGCACTGAGGTGGGCCAGAAGCCTGGGTTGACAGGAGCCTGCCTGGACCCTGAGCCATAGGGGCAATCCTGGCATTGAGTTAGGCTGGGAGCCTTGGTCTATGTGAGCTGGTCTAGAGGCTAGGTCTATGGGGGCTGACCCATTCTGGAATGGATCAGGAAACTGCATTCATAGGAACTCACCAGTAGCCTGGTGACATGAGAGCTGGCTGACAATGGGGTGGGCCAGGAGCCTGGGTTTGTGGGAGCCCACTTGTTGCCTCATGCCTTGGGAGCTGCCTGGGGTTATAGGTGCTCGGTGATGTTGGGTGTTTTGGGAGTTTGGGTTTGCAGGAAGCTGCTGGGAGCCTGGTGCTACAGGAGCTGTCTGAGACTGTGGGAACTGTCTGGGGCCACAGAAGCTGGTGGATAACTGGGTGGGCTAGGGGCCTGGGTTTGCAGGAGCCCACTGGGAGCCTGGGGCCATGGGAGACACCTAAGTCTGCAGTAGTAGGTCTGATGCTGGGGCCAGCCAGTACTGGGGTTAACAGTGAAATCAGATGCTCATTTCACTCTCCTCTCCCATGAGGAGTGTGTCTCTCCACAATGGGCTGCTGGAGCTTGGGAGAGGGGTGAAAGACAGGTGACTCTATCTTTCTTCCTCATTGTTTTTCTTATTTCTGTGATTCACCAGGTATTGTAATCCCTCACCTGGATTCCTTAGCTATTGTGAAGATATTTTTGTGTGCAGATAGTTGTTCAAATTGTTATTTTGCAAAAGAGAGCCGTGCTAGAAATTCCTACACTGCCATCTTGTTGGTGTTATTCCACAATCCCCCAGCCTCCACTTCTTTGTATCCCATTTGCTGTTCAACCTGGTCTCTGTCCACACCGCTCTTCTGTAACCGTTTTCGTAACAATCACCACTAACCTCCTAATTCCCAAATCTTATGGGCACGTTTCAATCCTTACTTTTACTTTGCTGCAGCACTTGATACAAGCTGACATTCCTGATCTAAGAATGCTTTATTGTTTACCTTTCTTTTTTTTTTTTTAGGGAGAACTGAGTGATTTTATTTTTAAATACTTGTCATTTGGAAAAAATACAGGAATAATAAAATTTTCGAGCTAATGTTCATGCTGTGTCTAAATCATATCTGAAAAAAATGATGTGTTAAATTGTGTTAGTTAGTTCTCCCTTCTCCCAGGTGAGAAGGGAGAACTAACTGGGTGATTTTATTTTTATTTATTTATTTTTAAAACATCTTTATTGGAGTATAATTGCTTTACAAGGGTGTGTTAATTTCTGCTGTATAACAAAGTGAATCAGCTACACATATACATACATCCCCACATCTCCTCCCTCTAGTGTCTCCCTCCCACCCTCCCTATCCCACCCCTCTAGGTGGACACAAAGCAACAAGTTGATCTCCCTGTACTATGCGGCTGCTTCCCACTAGCTATCTATTTTACATTTGGTAGTGTATATATGTCCATGCCACTCTCTCACTTCGTCCCAGCTTACCCTTCCCCTTCCCTGTGTCCTCAAGTCCATTCTTTATGTCTGTGTCTTTATTCCTGTCCTGCCCCTAGGTTCTTCAGAACCTTTTGTTTTCTTTTTTTTAGATTCCATATATATGTGTTAGCATATGGTATTTGTTTTTCTCTTTCTGACTTACTTCACTCTGTATGACAGTCTGTAGTTTCATCCACCTTGCTACAAATAACTCAATTCATTTCTTTTTATGGCTGAGTAATATTCCATTGTATATATGTACCACATCTTCTTTATCCTTGTTTACCTTTCTGAATAACTATATTTCTACATCTCTGAACACTGCCCAGTCTCTTTTACTGGCTCTTCCTAAATGCTGATCTTCCCCAGTATTGTATTCTCAGTCCTCTAATGATCTCACTAATCTAGACTCATTCTCTCTCTCAACAATTTCATGTACTCTCATGGCTTACACTATCAGTTTTCTCTAATAGTTTCTATACCAATATATATAATTGCCTACTCAATACTGCCATCTGGATATCCCAGAGGTATCTCAACCTCAACATTTCTAAAATTAAACATATTTAACTCTTTTCTTGTAACGGTTTATTTCTTAAAATAATGCTAATGTCCAAGCCAGAAATCTGGGCATTATTACCCTAGCATCCTCCCTCTCTCTCACATCCCATATCCATTAAGTCAATAAGATCCATCAATTATACTTCCTTAATATCTCTCTAATTTGTCCTCTCTGTTCCCTGACACTGCCTCAGTTCAAAGTCTCATTATGTCTCTCTAATATTACTACAGTGGTCTTCTAACTGTTCTCTGTGCCTCATGTCACTCTTTTTTTAACCTACCAAAGTATCAATAACTAAACTCAAAATATAATTGTCTTATTCCTCTGCTTATAATATTTTAGTGACTCCACAATATTGTTGAGACAAAGTCCAAACTCTGTAGTTAGTACACAAGGTGCTCTATAATCTGGCCACTGCCTACAATCTCCAGTCTCATCTTCCATTTATTCCTACCTTCACCCTATACTACGGTATCCATTTGCCCTTCTTCCTTTTAATAATAGAACTCACTGAGTTTTAGCTGAATACCCATACCTACATTTCCCAGCTTCCCTTATAGCTAAGTAAGGCCATGCACTTTAGTTTTAAACAATAAAATATAAGTGGAAGTGATGTATGCAAACTTCTGGATCATCTTTTTATAAAGAAATTGTCTGCATTCCATTGTCTCTCTTCCCCTTCTCTTTGATGAAGACCAATGGAACAGGTATGTAGGGCCCAAACATTAAGGCCAGGTGGTAAGGACAGCAGAGCTACTCCACCGATTTTCGACTGTTCACCTCTGGACTTTTATATGAAAGCAAAATGAACTTCTCTCTTATTTAAGCCACTGAATTTGCTGTGCTCTTTGTTACAGGAAGTTAGCCTGTACCTTAATTAATTCATTCCCTTTTAACTTTGGGGTCTCAACTCATTCATTAACACTGTGTGAAGCTTTAGCTGACTCCCATGACAGAGATATGTTCCACTTCCATTTGCTCCCATAGCATCTGATGTACATCTTCATCACAGTAGTTATTACACTGTACCCTGAGTGTTAGTTGCTCCAAATTCCCTGCCAGTAACATGAGCTTCCTGCCACTAGAGATTTTTATCTCATTCATATCTACAAGCTAGGCCCTTACTAGGACACCAGGCAAGAGGAAGCAGCTCAATGATATTTTTTAGAATGAATGGATGGATCTTGGCTGCCAGGCCCCTCAAGGCCTATTAAACAATAGAGATTTTTCTCACTTGCTTCTTCTCCAACTGGAATTGGGGAAATAGAGTATAAAATAGAGATTAAAGAGGTAGCTTTGAGTCAGAATCAGCTGTGTAGAGGCTTTGCCACTTACTACCTATGCAACCTTGGGCAAAGTACTTAAACTATATGAGCCTCAAACTTGAGGCTCAGTTTGCATTTTGCAAACCTCAGTTGCAAAATAGTGATAATAATACCATCTACCTCATAGGGTTGTTGTGATGATTGAATGAGATGACGTATGTAAAGAGCCTAGTCTGGAACATATTAAACATTCTATAAATGGTAACTATTGCAACCCTAAAAAGGACTTAAACTCACATTTCCTTGGAGAGAAGCAGGGAGAGAGGGAGGGAGAGGTGAGATGGAAGGGGAAGGAATTGGGGGACAGAGGGAGGTTGAGATTAAAGCAATAAGGGATGAAGTGGTTATGTGCTATGCAAATCAAAAGTTGTGGACGTGCTCTTCAAGGTCTCTGCCAGATTAAATTATTTTATTTCTCTCCTCTAGTTACACCAATTATTTGCTTCTCATCGACAAACTCCTTCCTTGCAGCCTGCTCATCTTCAAGGAGCTACCCAGGCCCCAAGAAGGATAAGGGGTCACTAACTTTGGGGGTTTGTAATGAGAGCTACCAAATGGACCTGAACAGGGTACCATCTCTACAGGCTCTGTTTCCTCCAGGTAGACTGAGACATTGGTTGAGAACATTTTGAGGCCAGTTCTGCCGATGTGCCCATAGGCAGTGTTCAGAGAAGATGCTCAGTAGGCTTAAAACCACAGTTTCTCTAAATGAGAAAAGACTAGAAAAACAGAGGGGATACTTCCTGTTGTGTGTCCTTCTAAAATTAAAACATGGCCTGGATAACCCTACAGTCAAAATGGGTTGCAACATCCTCCCCAAAGCTGACCTAAAGATGTAAACCTTGGAGCCAAGATTTAATGTGAAAATACTGGCAATTACTATAGTAGGAAGAATACACTTACCTCCCTCTCTGTTCTGTGGGCCCTCCAAATGCCCCACATCAGATCTCTTTTTAACCTATGTATTACTGCTATTCCCTTCGGGAAAAGAAATGGAGTAAATATGTCCTCCTTGCTCATTCAACCTTAGCCACTTTGGCCTCTTTGCTGTTCAACATGCCAAGCACACTTCTGCCTCATGATCTTTGCACTCATTGTTTACTATTCTTGGAATTGCTCTTCCCCAAGATATCCACCATGGCTAATACCCTTACTTTATTCAGTTTTCTGCCTAAGTATCATATTAACACCACCTTCTATAAGATATCCATCCCTTACCTTGTTTTTTCTGCAGAGCACTTATCACCACCTGACAAATATATTGACTTGTCTATCATTTGTCCCTCCCCGATAGAATATAAGATCCATGAAATAAGGCCTTTGTTTTATTTACAAGTGTATCCCCAGTGCCTAGAACTTTGCCTGGTATGTGATAAGAATTTAGTATTTATGAAACTTAATTTGTATCATCAATTCTTTGAAAAGAGGACTACAAACTAAGATATAACTAGTGGCTT
Source organism: Leucopleurus acutus (assembly GCF_964270905.1). Classification (NCBI taxonomy): domain Eukaryota; kingdom Metazoa; phylum Chordata; class Mammalia; order Artiodactyla; family Delphinidae; genus Leucopleurus; species Leucopleurus acutus. Next base: position 57,557,458 of record NC_139148.1, read on the forward strand.
GGGAATGAAAACCTGGCAAAATATCTATGGCTTCTCTTAAGAGAGGAAGAATAGATGATGGGCCCAAGATCTCTGGACTTAATTTTGACAACCTAATTTTAATGAGGGGGAAACTTTTAGAGATGAAAAAGTGTTAAGAGAGGCCCAAGAAAATAAACTCTGTCTGTTTTACTTAATTTTCTTTTGACTTCTTGAGTATCCATGAAAAGCATGTTCTGAGAAATGAACAACTATATACCCTCTGAATATAGAAGAAATAAATCCTAAAGGAATAGGACAGTCATAATGTGTGGGGTAGATGGAGCCAAATACCAGGTGGCACAGGATACAAAACTAGCTCCTCTGTATCTCATGCAATCATTGTAAAGGGGAAGTGATAGCAGTAGCAGGAGAAGGCATAAGTGGCAGGGCTATGGTATGAACTCAGATTTGTCTGATTTCAAGATTAACACTCTTTCCACTATATAACATAGAAGGAAACATTTTAAATTTAAAAAGTAATTCCTTGGGTGGAAACAGTATCAAGTCAAACTTATTTTCCCACTTTCCAAAACTCCAGAAAGAGGGCAGACTGATTTGGCTTTCTGTAGACTGGTTAAGAACACGTAGAATTTTGTGGTCTTTGATAGTGACTTCAGGAAAAATCACAGAGGGTAGCCAGTGCAGAGTCTGAGGGCAAACCAATGATATTTTTTTCTGGGAACATGGTTAGCCCTGAGTGGATATTAGCTGAGTTGAATTCTAAAGGCCTGGGCTAAGAGAACTCAATATCCAAGGGATACTATTTCACTCGTTGGGCCTTGGCTATTGTCTGGGGTGGTCAGGAGTCCAACTCCTGGAAATCCTTCTTCTGAAGGTTCCTGAGGACTAAAGCTGGATGACAACATTTGTTGTGCTTTGAGGCACAGACAGAAGAAGTATCACCTTCACTGGGAAGGCGGTTCATGAAACTCTTTCCTGAGTTTGATCATATATTAACCCCCTCCCAGTTTCTTCTGTCAAGTTTTTAGGTGTGAAAAATAGAAGAAATTTAACACAACACAATCATTTTTCAATTGCCAAAAGCCATGAGATCCACAGTCATCCAAACTCTTGGAAATTTTGGCAGAACTGAGTAACCATCCAGATTCTCCCCAGATGCCTCTTCAAGGCTGCAAATATCAGATTGTACAAAAAGCATCTCGCCTTTCTATAAATCAAAGATTTAAGACTTGGCCCCGATGAATCTCAGCTTTCCACTGAGTCTCCATTTACACTCTGGCTGAGTCTGTGTTGCACTTTCTGAGGCCTGGTTATATCAGAAAAACTATTCTCTGAACTTCATTAGAAACAAAGGTGGTGATGGGGTCAAAAATAATCTCTTAGCATTTGGCAGAGACCACTTTAAACATCAAATGTGTCACCAAGTTATCTTAGAGTATGCACAGAACTTTGAAAATGTCATGTCTGTTGTTACTAAAAGCCAACATTTTTTTAAAGAGGGCTGTCACCAGGCCTGTCTTTGGCCTCTGCAACACGTAGACTTTAAGGTTCTTCTACAGGACACATTCTAGAATCCTATCTAGTCCTACACATACAGTATATAAGGGAAAACTAATGTCCAAAGAGAGGAAGCGATTTGCCCAAGGCTCCAAAGCTAGTAGGTGGTAGAACTTAGACTAGAACCCAAGAATTCTAACCCCCAATCTGGTGCCCTATCCCCTTAAAACACAGTACCTCTTATATGAAACTCTTTTATACTCCCACTGATTATATCTAATATGTCTATAATCCATGCTCTGTCAGTCCATTCCTCTGGCCAGTTGCCTTGGGAAGAGGATACTGAGGAAAGAATGAAGTCAGATCCTGCTAAGGACACCTCCATCCGCTTGGCATGGATTTATGCTTTCTACTAAGAGTGGAAGGACAGGTTTCAAGTGGAGTTTTACTTTTATACCTATTTAGGACACTTTAAGGCTGGAGAAGTGAAGAGTTCTGCATCATCTAACAACCATGAATTAACAATGATCTAAGGACCTCTAGAAAACACCACATTGACTACAAAGACTTAATATATACCAGGGATTATGGAAGAATGTCACCACTAAGATAAAGTTAATCTCCTGTCAATATAATAAAGGGGTGGGAAGGCATTAGAATTTGGTGGGCAATACTATGTACAAAGTACTTGATATATTTATCTCGTTGAACGCTCCCAACAACTGAGGTAAGCCTAATTATTAGCCCCATTTTTGAAATGAAGGAAACAAGGCTCAGGGAGGTAGACTGGCTTGTTGAAGACTACTCGGCTAGCAAAGGACGGAGGTGGGATTCACCCTGAGGGTCATCTGCTTCCAAAGCTATTTTTCCATTCTTTCTATAATATTCTCACCTGTAGGGATACTTGGAAAACCTACAGAGGAGGCCTAGGCATTTTCAGGGATATTTTTAAAAGTCTTAATCCAAAAAAGTAGCAGTGACTCAGCCATCAGTCCCAAAATCTCAGAGCAAAGAAAAAGTTCACCCAATCTCAATGCTCCTCCACTGATTCCTGGTTCCCAAAATCCCTATAGGCAGTATCACCAGACTGAGGAACTCAGTCTACTTCAAAGTACACATACCTGACCCACTAGCACAGTGGCCCCAGTCTTAACTGTATTATCCAGACTCTGATGTTCAAAGCTGAGACTCAGAACACCCAAAGGAGAATAGCAAAGGCAAAAGTATACGGTATGAGAAAATCATTGGCCATTGAGGGGAATGGGCTATATGATTTTGGAAAGCTTTTAAAATTCTCAAAAAACTCTGATTCTATATTCATTCTCTCATTCTCATTCTCTCTCTCTCAAGCAAATCAGAAGCCTCAAAAATACAATAAAATCAGGTATTTGACTTCGATATCCATAACAAATCTAATCTCTCTAGACCTCAGTTACCTCTAAGTAAAATGAGGAAATACCTCGTAAAAGTTATGAGGACTCAAAGAGATGTTGAAGATGTTGAATGTCAAACATTTAGCACAGTCTGTGGCACATAGCAAGCTCTAGATAAATTGTTCATTTATCTAACTATTGTTAGATAAACTATTGTTCATTGTATTGTAATTTTTGTTTCAGTGCCAGCTGGAAAGAGGAAAAGGACGGGAGAGGGTATTCCCGCCTTTTGCTGAGTCTTGAGAATAATTCTTAGGTTGACAAGCATCAAAAGGGTGACTCATGGGGAATGTTTCAGCTCTCTGAACATTGAGGGGTAAACCCCAGCTCACAGCTGTATCCTACACTTATCACACTATCTCATCAGGCTTGGACATGCTTATTCACTTCAAACAGGTCCTGACCTCACTTCAAAATGAAGAGAACTAGTCTTTCGGGAAATGTGTGAAGATCTTGATTTAGCTACAATTGAAAACTTAAAGCTTAAATCTATGTTTTCAAAGATTCACGATGACTAATGAACATATCTGAAGTTTCTCAATCTGATAATTATCTGCACAAAGACATTTGTCTTCAGGTTACACTTTGCTTTTAATATTCACTACTTAAAGATATTTTTTTCTGAAGATTCATTTGAAATGCTTGTCAAATCCCCAGTTAACTGCATATTATACTCTGAAAGTATCCTCACATGTACAGGCTAATACAAATATTATTTTTAATAACTTTTAGCTTAACTCTATCATTTCAGAATTTAAAGGCAATGACGTATAAACCTGGCTTAATTAGATTCTCTCTCTCCGTGTGTGTGTGCGCATGTGTGTGTGTACTTATATGTATATATGTAGATAGATACATATATTTTTTTAAATATATAAAATATAAATCTGTTAAGTATAAATCTATATTTATATTTACTTATATTTTAAAATATCTATCATCTACCTATTCTACCTATCTATCTATCTATCTACCCACCTACCTATCATTCCAGAAAGCAGAGGTAGAGGGAAACATTTATCTATTCCTTTGCTGCCCTCTGGTGGCAGTCCAAAATTCACAGAAGCCACATTTCAGAGAAAACAGGAGGCATAGACCAGGACTAGAAGTTTCTGTTTCCTCTGGGTTGCTAAACTAGGTGTCTGAAAAATACATAAATCAGAGTTGGTCCTTAAAAGGGACTCTTGTTTGCCTCCCCAAATCCATTACATTGCTACAATGTAATGGACAAGATCCAGTACATTGTTTTTCCTGGACAAGATCCCATTTGGATATTTGGGAACATAGGCAGCATTTGAGTTCCCACAAACTCTGCATTGAGAACAACCTAGCTTTCTCTGGCCAACTTACAGGCATAACTTTCCTTAAGCATCTACATCTTCAACAAAGACTGCACCATTCAGTTCCCTCAACCATGGTTTCCAACCATACATCTTTAAAGATAAGAATAAAATCCCTTTTCACATACACTGATAATAGATTTTCCAATTATTATGAAAATAATTATTCACCCAGCAAACTGTACTTAAGGCAGTAAAGCAAGATCCTGTAGGATTCAAAAGCAGCTTACCACCCAGTAGAAGGGAAAGACTGTCAATAATGAAGGAACTCAGGAGAGGTTAGAAGAGCTAAGTCAACATCAGTGATGTAAAGACAAGTACAACTTGCTGTTGTCTTTAACATCTCACATAAAACAGGTCCCCATTCCCTGAGGTGCAGACTTAACCCAACAGACCTAGATTTAAGTGTCAGCTTGGTCACTTACCACATTCTGTGCCTGTTTCCTAATCCAAAAAAAAAATGGAACAATAATATCCATCATTCACAGAGTTAGAATAATGACTGAATGAGATAAAAGTACATTGCCCCATACTGGCACATAGCCTGATTCCATGTTCCCTGAATACAGATCTAAATTTAAGAGGCAGACCTGCTTTTTTCTAGCCCCAATACAATGATCTCAGCAGTAATAAAGGAGGGAAATGGCCAATGCCAGATTGTATAACTAAGAAGATGAGTTTGCAAAGCACAAGTGAGATAAGAAGAACTGTGGGGATAGGTTGGTGGTGGCGGACGAAAGTTCCAAAGAGAAGATGAGTGGGAATGGAGTTAGAGAAATGCAAATTTGTTACCACTACTGAAGTATGCACAAAAGGACTTTATGTAAAATGAAGAGCCTTGACCAGAAGGTCTTCAGGGTCCCTTTATAGTCCTAATATTCAAATGGATCTATCCCACATTTTGTCCCCTTAACTTTAAAATAAAGCACTGTCCTTAAAACAAAATTGCTAAGAACTGCCTTCAGACCTGTTCTCTTTCCTCCCCTGTAATTCACCACAGTTCTCCAAAACAAAATGTTCAGAAAACAGAAGTCAACTTTCCTCTGTCAGTCCAAATGGCCTCTGTGTCTCAAGGCAGCAGCTTAGGTTCAGGCACCCTGGATAGATACTGCTCGGTGAGACGGGAAGAGAGAGAACTTAAGAATCATTGACACTGTCTAGGGATCAGTGTATAGGTAGATCTTCTTGTTCCATAATTTACCTACGTACCAACTTAGAAAATAAATAATTTAGAAATGATGATTCAAATTGTTTTAGAATACTCTTTTTGAAAGACTTAGGAATGGAATCCTTTAAGTATCAATACTTCTGATGCACTTAAATTTTATTTACAGACCCTGGATGTTCTTAAAAAGAGAGGCCAAAGGAAGAGAATGACAGAAACTCAAAATCAATCTGTTTAAGCCCTTTTCTACTAAAGAGCAAGTGTAAATGGAAAAAAACTCACATTACTGAAATTATAATATATGTCAACTGAAAAATCATATCCCATTAACTGAACAACTTGGCAGGAACATATAATCCCTGATATTTGTAAAGCAGCATCAGTTCTCATATATATTATCTCTTTTAATCCCCACAACCATCCTATGAGGTTACACCTACATAAGGTCCAGAATTTCTGGAACAATCTCATCCACATTTCATTTTGCTCTTTTTCAAAACACACAATTTGATAAATGTATAATAAATTGGTACTTCTTTTTATATCTCCATCTAAGATGTTTCATATGAATAAATTAATAAATCAGAAAAGATCCTTGGTTACCATGTCTTTGGAAAACATGATCAGAGTACATCTCTAGTATCATACAGAGGTCAGGACTTCAATCACTTAACACATATTTATAGGTTACAAGGGTATAACAACTTCACTCAAAAGCTGACCACAGGTTAGCAGAAGTAACCTCCTATTGGATCAGAGGAATAACATATAACTAGCACTTTAATTGCTCTTCAAATTACCCAACAGAATACACTATTGATATCCTGGCCAAAGTCACACTTTTATGAACTCAGTAGGGATTGAGGTCATTCATTGAGAAATGGATTTTTTGATAAAATTGAAGTTGGCAGTTCCCCTAAAAGCTGTAAAGAATAACAACAAAGACATTTTTTGGGTTTTCGGGGGCATGAGCCAAACTTCTCCTTACAAGGCTCTTTCTCTGCTCCAAACTCAGATGTTTAAGTATTGTTTGGCTGAGGCTGTGGTCACAGTGGGTGCCCCCACCCCATCCAGGACATGCTTCCAGGACCCTCCTTGGGGCAAGGTGGCATACTGCACTCCTGGCAGCTCCCTCCATGGCACCCCCACCTCCCTCCCCAAGTGATTAAGGGCCAAGCAGCCCAGCCCTGCTGCCGGGCTTGGAGTCTGGGTCCCTGAAGAGCTGGAACCCCTGGCTCAGCGTCATTTCCCTCCACCATTACTGAGATGCATCAGAGCCTGAGGGGAGAGCAGTGCAATTCCCGACCCTGCCCACAACCACACCTCTGCCATACTTGGGAGGGAAATCACAAGCTGAAACCCCATTGGCCCCTGGGGCTGCCTGCCAGTTTTAAGAGGAAGCAGTCAAGGTGGCGGAATAGGAAGACCTGGCATTCACTTCTCCCCACAAGTACATAAAGAATACATCTGCAGGCTTCCCTGGTGGTGCAGTGCTTGAGAGTCCACCTGCCAATGCAGGGGACATGGGTTCGTGCCCCGGTCCGGGAAGATCCCACATGCCATGGAGCGGCTGGGCCCGTGAGCCATGGCTGCTGGGCCTGCACGTCCAGAGGCTGTGCTCTGCAATGGGAGAGGCCACAACACTGAGAGGCCCACGTACCACAAAAAAAAAAAAGAAAGAAAGAAAAGAATACATCTGCAAGTGGAACAATTTGCACAGAGCGCCTACTGAACACTAGTAGAGGACCCTGAACACCTAAAATGACAAGAAATGATCCCCACATAACCAGTTTTGTTTTTATTGTTTGTCTTGGTGTTTGTCTATCTGTTTTCTTTTCCTTTTATTTGTTTTTGTTTTGTTGTCATTTTTGTGTGTTTATTTTTTGCTTTCTTTGCGTTTTTGTTGTTTTAGTTTTGTTTTTTTGGTTTTTGTTGTTAGTTTTTTTTTTATTATTGTATGTTTTGGTTTTGAGGCTTTTTTGTTTGGTTGTTTTCTTCATTTTTATTTTCTTTGGGTAGTTTTGTTTATGTTATTGTTTTTATTGTTTGTCTTGGTTTCTCTTTCTCTGTTTGTTTTCTTTTCCTTTTTTTTTTTCATTGGCTGCACAGCACACCTTGCAGAGTCTTGGCTCCTCGGCCGGGGGTCAAACCTGAGCCCCTGTAGTGGAAGTGCTGAGTCCTGGCGGCTGGACGACCAGAAAATTCCCAGCCCCAGGGAATATTAACCGATGAGAGTTCTCCCAGAGGTCCTCATCTCACCACCAGGACCCAGGTCCATCCAGCTGCCTGCAAGCTCCAGTGCTGGACGCTTCATGCCAAATAACCAGCAAGACAGGAAAACAGCCCCACCCATCAGCCGACAGGCTGCCTAAAGCCCTACTAAGCTCACAGACACCCTAAAACACACCCCTTGATAAAGCTCTGCACACCAGAGGGATAAGACGCAGCTCCACCCACCACAGCGCAGACACTAGTCCCTCTCACCAGAAAGCCTACACAAGCCCCTGGACCAATGTCACCCACCAGGAGGCAGACACCAGAAGCAAGAAGAACTATGAATTTTAAGTCCGCAGAAAGGAGACCACAAACACAGTAAGTTAGACAAAATGAGATGACAGAGAAATATGTTGCAGATGAAGGAGCAAGGTAAAAACCTAACAGACGAACTAAACGAAGAGGACATAGGCAATCTACCTGAAAAAGAATTCAGAGCAATGATAGTAAAGATGATTCAAGATCTTGGAGATAGAATGGAGGTACAGATCGAGAAGATACAAGAAATGTTTAACGAGGATGTAGAAGAACTAAATAAGAAACAAACAGTGATAAACAACACAATAATTCCAAAGAAAAATGCACTACAAGGAATCAATAGCAGAATAACTGAGACAGAAGGACAAATAAGTGAGCTGGAAGACAGAATGGTGGAAATCACTGTCATGGAACAGAATAAAGAAAAAAGACTGAAAAGAAATGAGGACAGTCTCAGAGAACTCTGGGACAACATTAAACAACAATATTTGAATTATAGGAGGCACAGAAGAAGAGAAAGAGAAAGGGTCTGAGAAAATGTTTGAAGAAATTATAGTGGAAAACTTCCCTAATATGGGAAAGGAAATATTCACCCAAGTCCAAGAAGCACAGAGAGTCCCATACAGGATAAACACAAGGAGAAACATGACAAGACACATATTAATCAACCTATCAAAAATTAAATACAAAGAAAAATATTAAAAGCAGCAGGGGAAAAGCAACAAATAAAATACAAGGGGACTCCAATAAGATTATCAGCTGATTGTGCAGCAGAAACCCTGCAGGCCAGAAGGGAGTGGCAGGATATATTTAAAGTGATGAAAGAGAAAAACCTAAAACCAAGAATACTCTACCCAGCAAGGATCTCATTCAGATTTGACGGAGAAATCAAAAGCTTTACAGACAAGCAAAAGCTAAGAGAATTCAGCACCACCAAACCAGTTTTACAGCAAATGCTAAAGGAATTTCTCTAGGCAGGAAACACAAGAGAAGAAAAAGAACTACAACAACAGACCCAAAAGAAACAACAAAATGGCAATAGTAACAAACATATTGATAATTACCTTAAATGCAAATGGATTAAATATTCCAACCAAAAGACCCAGACTGGATGAACGGATACAAAAACAAGACCTGTATATATACTGTCTACAAGAGACCCACTTCAGACCTAGGGACACATACAGACTGAAAGTGAGGGGATGGAAAAATATGTTCCATGCAAATGGAAATCAAAAGAAAGCTGGAGTAGCAATACCCATATCAGACAAAATAGACTTTAAATAAAGACTATTACAAGAGACAAGGAAGGACACTACATAACAATCAAGGAATCAATCAAAGAAGATATAACAATTGTAAATATTTATGCACCCAACATAGGAGCACCTCAGCATATAAGGCAAATGCTAACAGCCATAAAAGGGTAAATCAAAAGTAACACAACAATAGTGGAGGACTTCGATATCCACATACACCAATTTATAATCATCCAGACAGAAAATTAATAAGGAAACACAAGTCTTAAATGACACATTAGGACAGATAGACTTAATTGATATTTATAGGACATTCCATCTGAAAGCAGCAGAATCTACTTTCTTCTTAAGGGCACATGGAACTTTCTCCAGGATACATCACATCTTGGGTCACAAATGAAGCTTCAGTAAATTGAAGAAAATTGAAATCATATAGACCATCTTTCCTGACAACAACGCTATGAGATTATAAATCAATTAGAGGGAAAAAAGCTGTAAAAACACAAACACATGGAGGCTAAACAATATGGTAGTAAACAATCAATGGATCACTGAAGAAGTAAAAGAGGAAATCAAAAAATACCTAGAGACAATTTACAACGCAAACACGATGATCCAAAACCTACGGGATGCAGCAAAGGCAGTTCTAAGAGGGAAGTTTACAGCAATACAACTGTAAATACAGTTGTACAATAGTGGTGTACTATAGTGGCGTACAATCCCACCACTATTATTGAACATAATTTTTAGAAGTTTTAGCCACAGCAATCACAGAAGAAAAAGAAATAAAAGGAATCCAAAGCAGAAAAGAAGTAAAGCTGTCACTGTGTGCAGATGACATGATACTATACATAGAGAATCCTAAAGATGCTACAAGAAAACTACTAGAGCTAATCAATGAATCTGGCTAAGTAGCAGGATACAAAATTAATCCACAGAAATATCATGCATTCCTATACACTAATGATGAAAAATCTCAAAGAGAAATTAAGGAAACACTCCAACTTACCATTGCAACAAAAAGAATAAAATACCAAGGAACAAACCTACCTAAGGAGACAAAAGATCTGTATGTAGAAAACTATGAGACACTGATTAAAGAAATAAAAGATGATACCAACAGATGGAGAGATATGCCATGTTCTTGGATTGGAAGAAACAATATTGTGAAAATGACTATACTGCCCAAAGCAATATAGAGATTCAATGCAACCCCTACCAAACTGGGAATGGCATTTTTCACAGAACTAAAACAAGAAATTTTATAATTTTTAGGGAAACACAAAAGAACCCAAATAGACAAAGCAATCTTGAAAAAGAAAAATGGAGCTGGAGGAATCAGGCTCCCTGACTTTATACTACAAAGCTACAGTAATCAAGATAGTATGGTACTGGAACAAAAAGAGAAATATTGATCAATGGAACAGGATAGAAAGCCCAGAGGTTTAAACCCATGCACGGATGGTCACCTTGTCTTTTATAAAGGAGGCAAGAATATACAATGGAGAAAAGACAGAGTCTTCAATAAGTGGTGCTGGGAAAACTGGACAGCTACATATGAAGAATGAAATTAGAACACTCCCTAACACCATACACAAAAATAAGATCAAATGGGTTAAAGACCTAAATGTAAGGCCAGACACTATAAAACTCTTAGAGGAAAACATAGGAAGAACACTCTTTGACATAAATCACAGCAACATCCTTTTTGACCCACCTCCTAGAGAAATGGAAATGAAAACAAAAATAAACAAATGGGACCTAATGAAACTTAAAAGCTTTTGCACAGCAAAGAAAACCATAAACAAGATGAAAAGGCAACCCTCGGGCTTCCCTGGTGGCGCAGTGGTAGAGAGTCCACCGCCGATGCAGGGGACAAGGGTTTGTGCCCCAGTCTGGGAGGATCCCAACATGCTGTGGAGCAACTGGGCCCGTGAGTCATGGCCACTAAGCCTGCACGTCCAGAGCCTGTGCTCCAGAGCGGGAGAGGCCACAACAGTGAGAGGCCCATGTACCACACACACAAAAAAGACAACCCTCAGAATGGGAGAAAGTATTTGTAACTGAAGGAACTGACAGAGGATTAATCTCAAAAATATACAAGCAGCTCATACAGCTCAATATCAAAAAAACAAACAACCCAATCCAAAAATGGGCAGAAGACCTAAATAGACATTTCTCCAAAGAAGATATACACATTGCCAACAAACACATGTAAGGATGCTCAACATCACTAATCATTAGAGAAATGCAAATCAAAACTACAATGAGGTATCACCTCACACCAGTCAGAATAGCCATCATCAAAAAATCTATAAACAATAAATGCTGGAGAGGGTGTGGAGAAAAGGGAACCCTCTTGCACTGTTTGTGGGAATGTAAATTGATACAGCCACTATGGATAACAGTATGGAGGCTCCTTAAAAAACTAAAACTAGAACTTCCATATGACCCAGCAATCCCACTACTGGGCATATACCCTGAGAAAACCATAATTCATAAAGAGTCATGTACCACAATGTTCATTACAGCACTATTTACAGTAGCCCGGAGATGGAAGCAACCTAAGTGTCCATCAACAGATGAATGGATAAAGAAGATGTGGCACATATATACAATGGAATATTATTCAGCCATAAAAAGAAATGAAATTGAGTTATTTGTAGTGAGGTGGATGGACCTAGAGTTTGTCATACAGAGTGAAGTAATTCAGAAAGAGAAAAACAAATAACGTATGTTAACACATACATATGGAATCTAAAAAAAATATATGGTTCTGATAAACCCTGGAGCAGGACAGGAATAAAGATGCAGATGTAGAGAATGGACTTGTGGACACAAGGAGGGGGAACGGCAAGCTGGGATGAAGTAAGAGAGTAACGTTGACATACATAAACTACCAAATGTAAAATAAATAGCTAGTGGGAAGCAGCTGCATCACACAGGGAGATCAGCTCAGTGCTTTGTGACCACCTAGAGGGGTGGGATATGGAGGGTGGGAGGGAGATGTAAGAGGGAAGGTATATGGGGATATATGTATACATATAGCTGATTCACTTTGTTATACAGCAGAAACTAACACAACATTGTAAACAATTATACTCCAATAAAGATGTTTAAACAAATAAATTTTAAAAATAAAATAAAATAGCTTATTGCCAAACAATAATAAAAGTAAAATTTACTATACTACCCAAAGCAATCTACAGATTTAATGCAATCCCTATCAAATTACCAATGGAATTTTTCACAGAACTAGAACAAAAAATTTTACAATTTGTATGGAAACACAAAAGATCCCAAATATCCAAAGCAATCCTGAGAAAGAAAAACAGAGCTGCACCAATCAGGCTCCCTGACTTTAGACTATACAACAAAGCTACAGTCATCAAAGCAGTATGGTCCTGGCACAAAAACAGAAATATAGATCAGTGGAAGAGGACAGAAAGTCCAGAGATAAACCCACGCATCTTTTGTCCCCTAATCTATGACAAAGGAGGCAAGAATATTCAATGGAAAAAAGACAGCCTCTTCAATAAATGGTGCTGGAAAACTGGACAGCTACATGTAAAAGAATGAAATTAGAACACACCCTAACACCGTACACAAAAGTAAACTCAAAATGGATTAAAAACCTAAATGTAAGCCTGGATAGTATAAAACCATTAGAGGAAAACAGAGAGAGAACACTCTCTGACAGAAATTGCAGCAGAATCTTTTCTGATCCACTTCCTGTAGCAATAAAAATGAAAACAAAAATAAACAATGGGACCTAATTAAACTTAAATGCTTCTGAACAGCAAAGGAAACCATAAACAAAATAAAAATACATCCCAGAGAATGGGGGAAAATATTTACACACTGGGTTTTGAGCAGTGTTTGGGGGGAGGCGTGAAGCCCATCAGGGATGGTACCACTCTAGATTTATGGTGTGCATTGTTCTTTAATAACAGCCCTTTAGCATGGCCTTGGTCACCTCCCTCTCCATTCCCTTCATAGACTGTTCTAAACCTTCTCTTACTCTCCTCAAGCTTCCAGCTTTACACATATTTTCCTTTATTCTCATCAGATAAGATAAACTTACATTGTATTTGAGAAAATGGAGTGCAGCAATCATTATCCTCCTCAATTTTCACAGACATTGCTTCCTCATGCCCACAGATTGCAATCTTATATGCATCTATTCTTATTTTCCTCTTTCCCTAAAAGGTCATAAAATAATCTGAAGGCCATCTGCTCAAAGCTCCTCAGGGACCTTCCTCCATCAGTTATTTTCTGTCTCACTTGGATCTTCAATCTCTTCCTCCATATGAGCTCCACTGTCCCTGGTTTATGAACATGCACATGTTTCCCAGCCCTAAAACGATTCTCTCTTGAATCAATGCCTCTAAAGCCATTGCCTCCAATTTTTCTTTCCTTTACAACCAAACTACTTGATGTTCATTTCCTCACTTCGCACTAAATATTTTAAATGATATATTATAAAATATTCCATATAGATAAGAAGATTAAAATATTCTGTGTAACTACCACTCACTTTAAGATCAACAATGTTCACCAATTGTACTCCCTTTCCTCTCACAGATGTATCCACTATCCTAAAGTGGAGTTTTCAGCGATTGAAGGTTAAATGGGTACATCAGAGGGATAGGCATACATTCAAATGTCAAACCAATAAAAAAAGTGTGCCACCCCATCTCTCAACTGAAATGGACAGCTGTTAAGGACTGAAATGTATCCCCTCAAAATTCATATTTTAAAGACTTTACCCTTAATGTGACTGTATTTGGAGATAGGGGCTCCAAATTACCTTTAAAAGGTAATCAGGGTTCAATGAGGTCACAAAGATGGAGCCCTAGTCCCATATGACTGGTGTCCTTATAAGATAAGGGAGAGAGAGTAGGGAGGCACACACACAGGGGAAGTCTTCATGAGGACATAGTGAGAAATCAATCAAGGAGAGAGGCCTGAAGAGAAACCAACCCTTCCAGTATTTTGACTTTGGACTTCCAGCATCTAGAACTGTGAAAAACTAGATTTCTGTTGTTTAAGCTATCTAATATATGGCATTTTGTTACTGCAGCCCTAGCAAACTAATACAACAACCAATAAATGTATGAAAAGATACCCAATCTCATTCATAATTTAAAAAATTATTTGAAAAAAGTGAAATATAATTATTCACTTACGAGCTGAATGACATTAAAATATTTGGGAATATGGAACTTATTGACTATGTGAGGAAACATGCCAAATATTGATGGTGTCAGTATACATCGATAAAACTTTTTTAATGTTTTAGTTTTAAATGATTTAGACTTACAGAAAAATTGTAAAAATAATACGACTTTCTGTATAACCTTCATCCAAATTCCCTTAATGTTAACATCTTATATAACCAGAGTGCAATTATCAAAACCAAGAAATTAACATTAGCACAATAATATTAACTAATCCATAGGTTTTATTTGAATTTTATCAGTTTTCACATTAATGTCCTTCTTTTCTTGTCTAGTATACAATCCAGGATCCCATGTCATGTCATTAAATTGTCATGTTACCTTTGTCTTTTCCAGTGTGCAATAGTTCCTCAATCACTATCTTTCATGATTTTAAGACTTCTGAAGAGTACTGGTGTGGTACACAGACTAATGATACTCAAGATGTCCATGTGCTAATCCCAAGAACCTGTTATTATCTTACTTTACATGGAAAAAGAGACTTTGCAGATATGATTAAGGTAAGGATTTTGAGATTGGAAGATTATCCTGGATTATCTGGGTATGCTCAACATAATAAAAAGGTTCCTTATAAGAGGGAGGCAGGAGGTTCAGAGAGAAAAGACAATGTGATGACAGAGGCAAAGGCAAGTAAGTGAGTGAGACAGTGAGAGTAATAGTGCGAATAAGAATAAGGGGGGCAGAGACGAGGGGAAGATGGTGGAAGAGTAAGACGCAGAGACAACCTTCCTTCCCACAGATACACCAGAAATACATCTACACGTGGAACAACGCCTACAGAACACCTACTGAACGCTGGCAGAAGACCTCATACCTCCCAAAAGGAAAGAAACTCCCCACGTACCTGGGTAGGGCAAAAGAAAAAAGAATAAATGGAGACAAAAGGATAGGGATGGGCCCTGCACCAGTGGGAGGGAGCTGTGGAGGAAAGGTTTCCACACACTAGGAAGCCCCTTTGTGGGCGGAGACTGTGGGTGGCAGAGGGGGGAAGCTTCAGAGCCACGGAGGAGAGCAGAGCAACAGGGGTGCGGAGGGCAAAGCTGAGAGATTCCCGCACAGAGGATCTGTGGCGACCAGCACTCAGCAGCCTGAGAGGCTTGTGTGCTCACCCACTGGGGCGGGCGGGGCTGGGAGCTGAGGCTCGGGCTTCAGTTGGAGCGCAGGGAGAGGACTGGGGCTGGCGGCGTGAACAGAGCCTGCAGGGGGTTAGTGCGCCACGGCTAGCCGGGAAGGAGTCCGGGAAAATTCTGGACCTGCCAAAGAGGCAAGGGACTTTTTCTTCCCTCTTTGTTTCCTGGTGCATGAGGAGAGGGGATTAAGAGCGCTGCTTAAAGGAGCTCCAGAGACTAGCGTGAGCCGCGGCTAAAAGCGCAGACCCCAGAGACGGGCATGAGACACTAAGGCAGCTGCTGCCACCACCAAGAAGCCTGTGTGCAAGCACAGGTCACTATCCACAGCCCCCTTCCGGGGACCCTGTGCAGTCCGCAACTGCCAGGGTCCCGGGATCCAGGGACAACTTCCCCAGGAGAACGCACGGTGCGCCTCAGGCTGGTGCAACGTCATGCCGGCCTGTGCCGCCGCAGGCTCACCCTGCACTCTGTGCCCCTCCCTCCCCCCTGGCCTGAGGGAGCCAGAGTCTCTGAAGCAGCTGTTCCTTTAACCCCATCCTGTCTGAGTGAAGAACAGACGCTCTATGGCGACCTACACACAGAGGCTGGGCCAAATCCAAAGCTGAGCCCCTGGGAGCTGTGAGAACAGAGAAAGGGAAATTTCTCCCAGCAGCCTCAGAAGCAGCGGATTAAAACTCCACAATGAACTTGATGTACCCTGCATCTGTGGAATACATAAATAGACAACGAATTATCCCAAATTGAGGAGGTGGACTTTGAGAGCAAGATTTATGATTTTTTCCCCTTTTCCTCTTTTTGAGAGTGTGTATGTGTATGCTTCTGTGTGAGATTTTGTCTGTATAGCTTTGCTTCTACCATTTGTCCTAGGGTTCTATCCATCAGTTTCTTTTAAATTTTTTTTTAATATTTATTTTAATAACTTTATTTTATTTTACTTTATCTTCTTCCTTCCTTTCTTCCTTCCTTCCTTTCTTACTTTCCTTCCTTCCTTCCTTCCTTCCTTCCTTCCTTCCTTCCTCCCTCCCTCCATCCCTCCCTCCCTCTCTGCCTTCCTTCCTTCCTTCTTTCCTTCCCTCCTTTAGACAACGAATCATCCCAAATTAAGGAGGTGCACTTTGAGACCAAGATTTATGATTTTTTCCCCTTTTCTTTGAGACCAATATTTATGATTTTCCCCCCTTTTCTACTTTTTGTGTGTGTATGTGTATGCTTCTGTGTGAGATTTTGTCTGTATAGCTTTGCTTCCACCATTTGACCTAGGGTTCTATCCACCCCTTTTTTTAAAATTTATTTTCTTAATAATTATTTTTTTATTTTAATAACTTTATTATAATTTGTCTTACTTTATATTATTTTACTTTATCTTCTTTCTTTCATTATTTCCTTCCTTCCCTCCTTCCTCCCTCCCTCCCACCCACCCTCCTTTCTTTCTTTCTTTCCTTCTTTCTTTTTTTCTTTCTTCTTCTACTAATTCTTTCTTACTACATTTTCTCCCTTTTATTCTGAGCCATGTGGATGAAAGGTTCTTGGTGCTACAGCCAGGAGTCAGTGCTGTGCCTCTGAGGTGGGACAGCCAACTTCAGGAATATGGTGCAAAAGAGACCTGCCAGCTCCACATAATATCAAATGGTGAAAATCGCCCAGAGATCTCAATCTCAACACCAGCACCCAGCTTCATTCAACGACCAGCAAGCTACAGTGCTGGACACACAATGCCAAACAACTAGCAAGACAGGAACACAACCCCACCCATTAGAAGAGAGGCTGCCGAAAATCATAATAAGTCCACAGACACCCCAAAACACACCACTAGATGTGGACCTGCCCAGGAGAAACACAAGATCCAGCCTCATCCACCAGAACACAGGCACGAGTCCCCTCCACCAGGAAGCCTACACAACCCACTGAACCAACCTTAGCCACTGGGGACAGACACCAAAAACAATGGGAATGACGAACCTGCAGCCTGCAAAAAGGAGACCCCAAACACAGTAAGATAAGCAAAATGAGAAGACAGAAAAACACACAGCAGATGAAGGAGCAAGATAAAAGTGCACCAGACCTAACAAATGAAGAGAAAATAGGCAGTCTACCTGAAAAAGAACTCAGAAAAATGATAGTAAAGATAACCCAAAATCTTGGATATAGAATAGACAAAATGCAAGAAACATTTAACAAGAAACTAGAAGAACTACAGATGAAACAAACAACGATGAACAACACAATAAGTGAAATTAAAAATACTCTAGATGGGATCAGTAGCAGAATAACTGAGGCAGAAGAACGGATAACTGACCTGGAAGATAAAATAGAGGAAATAATTACTGCAGAGCAGAATAAAGAAACAAGAATGAAAAGAACTGAGGACAGTCTCAGAGACCTCTGGGACAACATTAAACACACCAACATTTGAATTATAGGGGTTCCAGAAGCAGAAGAGAAAAAGAAAGGGACTGAGAAAATATTTGAAGAGATTATAGTGGAAAACTGCCCTAATATCGGGATGGAAATAGTTAATCAGGTCCAGGAAGCACAGAGAGTCCCATACAGGATAAATCCAAGGAGAAATACGCCAAGACACATATTAATCAAACTGTCAAAAATTAAATATAAAGAAAACATATTAAAAGCAGCAAGAGAAAAACAACAAATAACACACAAGGGAATCCCAAAAAGGTTAACAGCTGATCTTTCAGCAGAAACACTGCAAGCCAGAAGGGACAGTCAGGACATATTTAAAGTGATGAAGGAGAAAAACCTGCAACCAAGACTAGTCTACACAGCAAGGATCTCATTCAGATTTGATGGAGAAATTAAAACGTTTACAGACAAGCAAAAGCTGAGAGTTCAGCACCACCAAACCAGCTTTACAACAAACACTAAAGGAACTTCTCTTGGCAAGAAACACAAGAGAAGGAAAAGACCTACAATAACGAACCCAAAACAATTAAGAAAATGGGAATAGGAACATACATATCGATAATTACCTTAAATGTAAATGGACTAAATGCTCCCACCAAAAGACACAGATTGGCTGAATGGATACAAAAACAAGACCCATATATATGCTGTCGACAAGAGACCCATTTCAAACCTAGAGACACATACAGACTGAAAGTAAGGGGATGGAAAAAGATACTCCATGCAAAAGGAAACCAAAAGAAAGCTGGAGTAGCAATTCTCATATCAGACAAAATAGACTTTAAAATAAAGACTATTAGAAGATAAAAAGAAGGACACTACACAATGATCAAGGGATCGATCCAAGAAGAAATTATAACAATTGTAAATATCTATGCACCCAACATAGTAGCACCTCAATACATAAGGCAAATACTAACAGCAATAAAAAGGGAAATCGACAGTAACATATTAATAGTACGGGACTTTAACACCACACTTTCCCCAATGGAAAGATCATCCAAAATGAAAATAAACAGGGAAACACAAGCTTTAAATGATACATTAAACAAGATGGACGTAATTGATATTTATAGGCATTCCATTCTTAAACAACAGAATACACATTTTTCTCAAGAGCTCATGGAACATTCTCCAGGATAGATCATATCTTGGGTCACAAATCAAGTCTTGGTAAATTTAAGAAAATTGAAATTGTATCAAGTATCTTTTCCGAACACAATGCTATGAAACTAGATATCAATTAGAGGAAAATATCTGTAAAAAATACAAACACATGGAGGCTAAACAATACACTACTTAATAACCAAGTGATCACTGAAGAACTCAAAGAGGAAATTAAATAATACCTAGAAAAAATAACAATGGAGACATGACGACTCAAAACCTGTGGGATGCAGCAAAAGCAGTTCTAAGAGGGAAGTTTATAGCAATACAATCCGACCTTAAGAAACAGGAAACATCTTGAATAAACAACCTAACCTTTCATCTAAATCAATTAGAGAAAGAAGAACAAAAAACTCTAAAGTTAGCAGAAGGAAAGAAATCATAAAGATCAGATCAGAAATAAATAAAAAAGAAATGAAGGAAACGATAGCAAAGATTAATAAAACTAAAAGCTGGTTCTTTGAGAAGATAAACAAAATTGATAAACCATTAGCCAAACTCATCAAGGAAAAAGGGAGAAGACTCAAATCAATAGGATTAGAAATGAAAAAGGAGAAGTGACAACTGACACTGCAGAAATACAAAAGATCATGAGAGATTACTACAAGCAACTTTATGCCAATAAAATGGACAACCTGGAAGAAATGGACAAATTCTGAGAAATGTACAACTGCCAATACTGAGTCGGGAAGAAACAGAAAATATGAACAGACCAATCACAGGCACTGAAATTGAAACTGTGATTAAAAATCTTCCAACAAACCAAAGCCCAGGAACAGATGGCTTCACAGGCGAATTCTACCAAACATTTAGAGAAGAGCTAACACCAATCCTTCTCAAACTCTTCCAAAATAGAGCAGAGGGAGGAAAACTCCCAAACTCATTCTACGAGGGCACCATTACCCTGATACCAAAACCAGGCAAGGATGTCACAAAGAAAGAAAACTTCAGGCCAATATCACTGATGAACATAGATGCAAAAATCCTCAAGAAAATACTAGCAAACAAAGTCCAACAGCACATTAAAAGGATCATACACCATGATCAAGTGGGGTTTATTCCAGGAATGCAAGGATTCTTCAATATATGCAAATCAATCAACATGATACACCATATTACCAAATTGAAGGAGAAAATCCATATGATCATCTGAATAGATGCAGAGAAAGCTTTTGACAAAATTCAACACCCATTTATGATAAAAATCTCTGCAGAAAGTAGGCATAGAGGAAACTTTTCTCAACATAATAAAGGCCATATATGAAAAATCCACAGCCAACATCATCCTCAATGGTGAAAAACTGAAAGCATTTCCACTAAGATCAGGAACAAGACAAGGTTGCCCACTCTCACCACTCTGATTCAACATAGTTTTGGAAGTTTTAGCTACAGCAATCAGAGAAGAAAAGGAAATAAAAGGAATCCAAATTGGAAAAGAAGTAAAGCTGTCACTGTTTGCAGATGACATGATACTATACATAAAGAATACTAAAGATGCTACCAGAAAGCTAATAGAGCTAATTAATGAATTTGGTAAAGTAGCAGGATACAAAATTAATGCACAGAAATCTCTGGCATTCCTATACAGTAAGGATGAAAACTTTGAAAATGAAACCAAGAAAACACTCCCATTTACCACTGCAACAAAAAGAATAAAATATCTAGGAATAAACCTACCTAAGGAGACAGAAGTCCTCTATGCAGAAAATTATAAGACACTGATGAAAGAAATTAAAAATGATACAAATAGATGGAGAGATATACCATGTTCTTGGATTGGAAGAATCAACATTGTGAAAATGACTCTACTACCCAAAGCAATCTACAGATTCAATGCAATCCCTATCAAACTACCACTGGCATTTTTCATAGAACTAGAACAAAAAATTTCACAATTTGTATGGAAATGCAAAAGACCCCGAATAGCCAAAGCAATCTTGAGAACGAAAAATGGAGCTGGAGGAATCATGCTCCCTGACCTCAAACTATACTACAAAGCTACAGTAATCAAGACAGTATGGTAGTGGCACAAAAACAGAAATGTAGATCAATGGAACAGGATAGAAAGCCCAGAGATAAACCCACGCACATATGGTCACCTTATCTTTGATAAAGGAGGCAGGAATATACAGTGGACAAAGGACAGCCTCTTCAATAACTGGTGCTGGGAAAACTGGACAGGTACATGTAAAAGTATGAGATTCAATCACTCCCTAACACCATACACAAAAATAAGCTCAAAATGGATTAAAGACCTAAATGTGGGTGTGGGGTCGAGCCAGTTGTGAGACCCAGAGCTGCAGACGGGCAGGTGGTCCAGTGAGCTGGTGACAGAGCGGCGGGCATTGGGTTCGTGAGCTGAGCGCTGGCCCCGTATCAAGTTGGGCCAAGCCACGCTGCAGCCGCTGCCGCCACCACCCCCCACCCACAGCCAGCGACCCGCCATTGGCGCACTCCCACTCTGCGCTGTCTCTGATGGCGCCCATCTCTGGGGCCATGGTAAAGCACGAGCAGATCCTGGTCCTCGACCCGCCCACAGACCTCAAATTTAAAGTAATACTGCAGCCTTTTGACTATTACCCCAATGAGAAGAGTAAACACAAGTTTATGGTACAGACCATCTTTGCTCCACCAAACATTCCAGATATGGAAGCCGTGTGGAAAGAGGCAAAACCCGATGAATTGATGGATTCTAAATTGAGATGTGTATTTGAAATGTCCAATGAAAATGATAAATTGAATGACATGGAACCCAGCAAAGTCGTTCCCCTGAACGCTGCAAAGCAGGACGGGCCCGTGTCAAAGCCACACAGTGTTTCCCTCAATGATACTGAGACGAGGAAGGTCACGGAAGAGTGCAAGAGGCTCCAGGGAGAGATGATGAAGCTATTGGAAGAAAACCGACACCTGAGAGATGAAGGCTTAAGGCTCATAATGGTGGCACATTCGGATAAACCTGGATACACCTCAGCTGCATTCTTCAGAGATAATGTCACCAGTCCTCTTCCTTCACTTCTTGTTGTAATTGCAGCCATTTTCATTGGATTCTTTCTAGGGAAATTCATCTTGTAGAGTGAAGCATGCAGAGTGCTATTTGTTCTTTTTTCCCTTGACCAGAAAAAGATTTGTTAACCTACCATCTCACTGGTAGTGTGGCCCACAGTGACCATTCTTTGTGTGTACAGCATCATATAGGCCTCGCCTGCAACAGTTTCATGGTTAGAAACACAGTAAGAGCTGACTGTTGGGCTCCCGGACAGCATGAACATCACCAGACCATCCCTAACAGGTGTCATTGCACATTCAGGCCTTTATGAAATTCATAAATAAAGAATTGTTCTTTCTTTGTGGTTTTAATAAGAGTTCAAGAATCGTTCAGAGTCTTGTAAATGTTATTTTAATAATCCCCTTAAATTTTATCTGTTGCTGTTACCTCTTGAAATACGATTTATTTAGATTGCTAATCCCATTCACTCAGGAAATGTCAAGAGGTATTCTGTGGGGAAATGGTGTCTCTTACAGTGTAATTTTTCCCCTTTACCTTTGCTAATATCATGGCAGAATTTTTCTTATCCCTTGTGAGGCAGTTAACTGAGTTTTTCATCCTTCCAACCCTGTCCCATGGTATTTAACACAAAAATAATAAAACTGTTAACAGATTCTTGCTCAGAAAAAAAAAAACCTAAATGTAAGGCCAGAAACTATCAAACTCTTAGAGGAAAACATAGGCAGAACACTCTATGACATAATTCACAGCAAGATCCTTTTTGACCCATCTCCTAGAGTAATGGAAATAAAAACAAAAATAAACAAATGGGACCTAATGAAACTTAAAAGCTTTTGTACAGCAAAGGAAACCATAAACAAGACCAAAAGACAACCCTAAGAATGGCAGAAAATATTTGCATATGAAGCAACTGACAAAGGATTAATCTCCAAAATTTATAAGCAGCTCATGCAGCTCAGTAACAAAAAAAATAAACAACCCAATCCAAAAATGGGCAGAAGACCTAAATAGACATTTCTCCAAAGAAGATATGCACATTGCCAAAAAACACATGAAAGAATGCTCAATATCATTAACCATTAGAGAAATGCAAATCAAAACTACAATGAGATATCATCTCACATCAGTTAGAATGGCCATCATCAAAAATCTAGAAACAATAAATGCTGGAGAGGGTTTGGGGAAAAGGGAACACTCTTGCACTGCTGGTGGGAATGTGAATTGGTACAGCCACTATGGAGAACAGTATGGAGGTTCCTTAAAAAACTACAAATAGAACTACCATATGGCCCAGCAATCCCACAACTGGGCATATACCCTGAGAAAACCAAAATTCAAAAAGAGTCATGTACCAAAATGTTCATTGCAGCTCTATTTACAATAGCCTGGAGATGAGCACAACCTAAGCGCCCATCAGTGGATGAATGGATAAAGAAGATGTGGCACATATATACAATGGAATATTGCTCAGCCATAAAAAGAAACGAAATTGAGCTATTTGTAATGAGGTGGATAGACCTAGAGTCTGTCATTCAGAGTGAAGTAAGTCAGAAAGAGAAAGACAAATACCGTATGCTAACACATATATATGGAATTTAAGAAAAAAAATGTCATGAAGAACCTAGGGGTAAGACAGGAATAAAGACACAGACCTATTAGAGAATGTACTTGAGGATATGGGGAGGGGAAGGGTAAGCTGTGACAAAGCGAGAGAGAGGCATGGACATATATACACTACCAAACTTAAGGTAGATAGCTAGTGGGAAGCAGCCTCATCACACAGAGATATCAGCTCGGTGCTTTGTGACCGCCTGGAGGGGTGGGATAGGGAGGGTGGGAGGGAGGGAGATGCAAGAGGGAAGAGATATGGGAACATATGTATATGTATAACTGATTCACTTTGTTATAAAGCAGAAACTAACACACCATCATAAAGCAATTATACTCCAATAAAGATGTAAAAAAAAAGATAAAAAAGGGAATAAGGGAGTACACAGGGGAAGATGGCGGAAGAGTAAGATGCGGAGATCACCTTCCTCCCCACAGATGCACCAGAAATACATCTACACGTGGAACAACTCCTACAGAACACCTACTGAATGCTGGCAGAAGACCTCAGACCTCCCAAAAGGCAAGAAATTCCCCACGTACCTGGGTAGGGCAAAAGAAAAAACAGAGACAAAAGAATAGGGACGGCACCTGCACCAGTGGGAGGGAGCTGTGAAGGAGGAAAGGTTTCCACACACTAGGAAGCCCCTTCTCAGGCAGAGGCTGCGGGAGGTGGAGGGGGGAGCTTCAGAGCCGCAGAGGAGAGCACAGCAACAGGGGTGCGGAGGGCAAAGTGGGGAGATTCCCGCACAGAGGATAGGTGCCGACCGGCACTCCCCAGCCCGAGAGGCTTGTCTGCTCACCTGCTGGGGTGGGCAGGGCTGTGAGCTGAGGCTCGGGCTTAGGTCGGAGCGCAGGGAGAGGACTGGGGTTGGCGGCTTGAACACAGCCTGAAGGGGTTAGTGCACCATGGCTACCCGGGAGGGAGTCCGGGGAAAAGACTGCACCTGCCGAAGAGGCAAGAGGCTTTTTCTTCCCTCTTTGTTTCCTGGTGCGCGAGGAGAGGGGTTTAAGAGGGCTGCTAAAAGGAACTCCAGAGACGGGCGTGAGCCTCGGATAAAAGTGTGATCCCCAGAGACAGGCGTGAGCTGCAGCTAAAAGCGTGGACCCCAGGGACAGGCGCGAGCCGCGGCTAAAAGCATGGATCCCAGAGAAGGGCGCAAGCTGCGGCTAAAAGCACGGACCCCAGAGACGGGTGGGAGACGCTAAGGCTGCTGCTGCCGCCACCAAGGGGCCTCTGTGCGAGCACAGGTCACTATCCACACCCCTCTTCCGGGGAGCCAGTGCAGCCCGCCACTGCCATGGTCCCGGGATCCAGGGACAACTTCCCTGGGAGAACGCACGGCGGGCCCCAGGGTGGTGCAACGTCATGCCGGCCTCTGCCGCCGCAGGCCCGCCCCGCACGCCATGCCCCTCCCTCCCCCTGGCCTGCGTGCGCCAGAGTCCCCGAATCAACGGCTCCTTTAACCCTGTCCTATCTGAGCAAAAAACAGACGTCCTCCAGCAACGTACAGGCAGAGGCAGGGTCAAATCCAAAGCTGAGCCCCTGAGAGCTGTGAGAACAAAGAAGAGAAAGGGAAATCTCTCCCAGCAGCCTCAGAAACAGCAGATTAAAGCTCCACAATCAACTTGATGTACCCTGCATCTGTGGAATACATGAATAGACAACGAATCATCTCAAATTGAGGAGGTGGACTTCAAGAGCAAGATCTAGGATTTTTTCCCCTTTTCCTCTTTTTGTGAATGTGTATGTGTATGCTTCTGTGAGAGATCTTGTCTGTATAGCTTTGCTTCCACCATTTCTCCTAGGGTTCTATCCATCCATTTAAAAAAATTTTTTTTTTCTTAATAATTAATTTTAATAAATCTATTATACTTTCCTTCCTTCCTTCCTTCCTTCCTTCCTTCCTTCCTTCCTTCCTTCCTTCCTTCCTTCCTTCCTTCCTTCCTTCCTTCCTTCCTTCCTTCCTTCCTTCCTTCCTTCCTTCCTTCCTTCCTTCCTTCCTTCCTTCCTTCCTTCCCTCCTTCCCTCCTTTAGACAATGATCATCCCAAATTGAGGAGGTGGACTTTGAGAGCAAGATTTATGATTTTTTCCCCTTTACCACTTTTTGTGAGGGTATATGTGTATGCTTCTGTGTAAGATTTTGTCTGTATAGCTTTGCTCCCACCATTTGTCCTAAGATTCTATCCGCCCTCTTTTTTTTCTAAATAATTATTTTTAATTCAATAATTTTATTATACTTTACTTTATTTTATTTTACTGTATCTTCTTTCTTTCTGTCATTTTTCCTTCCTTCCCTCCTTCCTTCCTTCCTCCCTCCCTGCCTCCCTCCCTCCTTTCTTTCCTTCTTTCCTTCTTTTCTTTCTTCCTTCCTTCCTTCCCTCCTTTCTTTCTTTCTTCCTACGTCTACTAATTCTCTCTACTTTTTCTCCCTTTTATTCTGAGCCGTGTGGATGAAAGGCTCTTGGTGCTCCAGCCAAGAGTCAGGGCTCTGCCTCTGAGGTGGGACAGCCAACTTCAGGACACTGGTCAACAAGTGACCTCCCAGCTCCACATAATATCAAATGGCGAAAATCTCCCAGAGACCTCCATCTTAACACCAGCACCCAGCTTCACTCAACGACTACCAAGCTACAGTGCTTGATAACCTATGCCAAACAACTAGCAAAACAGCAACACAACCCCACCCATTAGCATAGAGGCTGCCTAAAATCATAATAAGTCCACAGACACCCCAAAACACACCACCAGATGGGGACCTGCCCACTAGAGACACTAGATCCAGCCTCATCCACCACAACACAGGAACTAGTCCCCTCCACCAGGAAGCCTACACAACCCACTGAACCAACCTTAGCCACTGGAGACAGACTTCAAAAACAACGTGAACTACGAACCTGCAGCCTGCAAAAAGGAGACCCCAAACACAGTAAGATAAGCAAAATGAGAAGACAGAAAAACACACAGCAGATGAAGGAGCAAGATAAAAGTGCACCAGACCTAACAAATGAAGAGAAAATAGGCAGTCTACCTGAAAAAGAACTCAGAAAAATGATAGTAAAGATGACCCAAAATCTTGGAAATAGAATGGACAAAATGCAAGAAACATTTAACAAGGACCTCAAAGAAACAAAGATGAAACAAACAATGATGAACAACACAATAAGTGAAATTAAAAATACTCTAGATGGGATCAATAGCAGAATAACTGAGGGAGAAGAATGGATAAGTGACCTGTAAGATAAAATAGTGGAAATAACTACTGCAGAGCAGAATAAAGAAAAAAGAATGAAAAGAACTGAGGACAGTCTCAGAGACCTCTGGGACAACATTAAACACACCAACATTCGAATTATAGGGGTTCCAGAAGAAAAAGAGAAAAAGAAAGGGACTGAGAAAGTATTTGAAGAGATTATAGTGGAAAACTGCCCTAATATGGCAAAGGAAATAGTTAATCAAGTCCAGAAAGCACAGAGAGTCCCATACAGGATAAATCCAAGGAGAAATACGCCAAGACACATATTAATCAAACTGTCCAAAATTAAATACAAAGAAAGCATATTAAAAGCAGCAAGGGAAAAACAACAAATAACACAGAAGGGTATCCCCATAAGGTTAACAGCTGATTTCTCAGCAGAAACTCTGCAAGCCAGAAGGGAGTGGCAGGACATACTGAAAGTGATGAAGGAGAAAAAACCTGCAACCAAGAATACTCTACCCAGCAAGGATCTCATTCAGATTTGATGGAGAAATTAAAACCTTTAAAGACAAGCAAAAGCTGAGAGAGTTCAGCACCACCATACCACCTTTACAACAAATGCTAAAGGAAATTCTCTAGACAAAAAACACAAGAGAAGGAAAAGACCTATAATAATGAACCCAAAACAATTTAGAAAATGGGAATAGGAACATACATATCGATAATTACCTTAAATGTAAATGGACTAAATGCTCCCACCAAAAGACACAGATTGGCTGAATGGATACAAAAACAAGACCCTTATATATGCTGTCTACAAGAGACCCACTTCAGACCTAGAGACACATACAGACTGAAAGTAAGGGGATGGAAAAAGATTTTCCATGCAAATGGAAACCAGAAGAAAGCTGGAGTAGCAATTTTCATATCAGACAAAATAGACTTTAAAATAAAGACTATTAGAAGAGAGAAAGAGGGACACTACATAATGGTCAAGGGATCGGTCCAAGAAGAAGATATAACAATTGTAAATATTTATGCACCCAACATAGGAGCACCTCAATACATAAGGCAAAAACTAACAGCCATAAAACGGGAAATTGACAGTAACACATTCATAGTAGGGGACTTTAACACCCCACTTTCACCAATGGACCGATCATCCAAAATGAAAATAAAGAAGGAAACACAAGCTTTAAATGATACATTGAACAAGATGGACTTAATTGATATTTGTAGGACACTCCATCCAAAAACAACAGAATACACATTTTTCTCAAGTGCTCATGGAACATTCTCCAGGATAGATCATATCCTGGGTCACTGATCAAGCCTTGGTAAATTTAAGAAAATTGAAATTGTATCAAGTATCTTTTCCGAACACAACGCCATGAGACTAGATATCAATTACAGGAAAAGATCTGTAAAAAATACAAACTCATGGAGACTAAACAATACACTACTTAATAATGAAGTGATCACTGAAGAAGTCAAAGAGGAAATTAAAAAATATCTAGAAACAAATGACAATGGAGACCTGACGACCCAAAACCTATGGGATGCAGCAAAAGCAGTTCTAAGAGGGAAGATGATAGCAATACAAGCCCACCTTAAGAAGCAGGAAACATCTCGAATAAACAACCTAACCTTGCACCTCAAGCAATTAGAGAAAGAAGAACAAAAAAACCCCAAATGTAGCAGAAGGAAAGAAATCATAAAAATCAAATCAGAAATAAATGAAAAATAAATGAAGGAAACAATAGCAAAGATAAATAAAACCAAAAGCTGGTTCTTTGAGAAGATAAACAAAAAAGATAAAACATTAGCCAGACTCATCAAGTAAAAAGGGAGAAGACTCAAATCAATAGAATTAGAGATGAAAAAGGAGAAGTAACAACTGACACTGCAGAAATAAAAAAGATCACGAGAGATTACTACAAGCAACTCTATGTCAATAAAATGGACAATCTGGAAGAAAACAACAAATTCTTAGAAATGCACAACCTGCCAAGACTGAATCAGGAAGAAATAGAAAATATGAACAGACCAATCACAAGCAATGAAATTGAAACTGTGATTAAAAATCTTCCAACAAACAAAAGCCCAAGACCAGATGGCTTCACAGGCAAATTTTATCAAACATTTAGAGAAGAGCTAACACCTATCCTTCTCAAACTCTTCCAAAATATAGCAGAGGGAGGAACACTCCCAAATTCCTTCTACGAGGCCACCATCACCTTGATACCAAAAACAGACAAGGATGTCACAAAGAAAGAAAACTATAGGCCAATATCACTGATGAACACAGATGCAAAAATCCTCAACAAAATACTAGCAAACAGAATCCAACAGCGCATTAAAAGGATTATACACCATGATCAAGTGGGGTTTATTCCAGGAATGCAAGGATTCTTCAATATATGCAAATCTATCAATGTGATAAACCATATTAACAAATTGAAGGAGAAAAACCATATGATCTTCTCAATAGATGCAGAGAAAGCTTTTGACAAAATTCAACACCTATTTATGATAAAAACCCTGCGGAAAGTAGGCATAGAGGGAACTTTCCTCAACATAATAAAGGCCATATACGACAAGCCCACAGCCAACATCATCCTCAATGGAGAAAAACTGAAAGCATTTCCACTAAGATCAGGAACAAGACAAGGTTGCCCACTCTCACCACTCTGATTCAACATAGTTTTGGAAGTTTTAGCTACAGCAATCAGAGAAGAAAAGGAAATAAAAGGAATCCAAATTGGAAAAGAAGAAGTAAAGCTGTCACTGTTTGCAGATGACATGATACTATACATAAAGAATACTAAAGATGCTACCAGAAAGCTAATAGAGCTAATTAATGAATTTGGTAAAGTAGCAGGATACAAAATTAATGCACAGAAATCTCTGGCATTCCTATACAGTAAGGATGAAAACTTTGAAAATGAAACCAAGAAAACACTCCCATTTACCACTGCAACAAAAAGAATAAAATATCTAGGAATAAACCTACCTAAGGAGACAGAAGTCCTCTATGCAGAAAATTATAAGACACTGATGAAAGAAATTAAAAATGATACCAACAGATGGAGAGATATGCCATGTTCTTGGATTGGAAGAATCAACATTGTGAAAATGACTCTACTACCCAAAGCAATCTATAGATTCAATGCAATCCCTATCAAACTACCACTGGCATTTTTCACAGAACTAGAACAAAAAAATTCGCAATTTGTATGGAAACACAAAAGACCCTGAATAGCCAAAGCAATCTTGAGAACGAAAAAAGGAGCTGGAGGAATCAGGCTCCCTGATTTCAGACTATACTACAAAGCTACAGTAATCAAGACAGTATGGTACTGGCACAAAAACAAAAAGATAGATAAATGGAACAGGATAGAAAGCCCAGAGATAAACCCATGCACATATGGACACCTTATCTTTGATGAAGGTGGCAGGAAAGTACAGTGGAGAAAGGACAGCCTCTTCAATAATTGGTGCTGGGAAAACTGGACACATACATGTAAAAGTATGAGATTAGATCACTCCCTAACACCATACACAAAAATAAGCTCAAAATGGATTAAAGACCTAAATGTAAGGCCAGAAACTCTTAGAGGAAAACATAGGCAGAACACTCTATGACATAAATCACAGCAAGATCCTTTCTGAACCATCTCCTAGAGTAATGGAAATAAAAACAAAAAGAAACAAATGGGGCCAAATGAAACTTCAAAGCTTTTGCACAGCAAAGGAAACCATAAAGAAGACCAAAAGACAACCCTCAGAATGGGAGAAAATATTTGCAAATGAAGCAACTGACAAAGGATTAATCTCCAAAATTTACAAGCAGCTCCTGGAGCTAAATAACAAAAAAACGAACAACCCAATCCAAAAATGGGCAAAAGACCTAAATAGACATTTCTCCAAAGAAGATATACAGACTGCCAACAAACACATGAAAGAATGCTCAACATCATTAATCATTAGAGAAATGCAAATCAAAACTACAATGAGATATCATCTCACACCAGTCAGAATGGCCATCATCAAAAAATCTAGAAACAATAAATGCTGGAGAGGGTGTGGAGAAAAGGGAACACTCTTGCACTGCTGGTGGGAATGTCAATTGGTTCAGCCACTATGGAGAGCAATATGGAGGTTCCTTAGAAAACTACAAATAGAACTACCATATGACCCAGCAATCCCACTATTGTGCATATACCCTGAGAAAACCAAAATTCAAAAAGAGTCATGTACCAAAATGTTCATTGCAGCTCTATTTACAATAGCCCGGAGATGGAAACAACCTAAGTGCCCATCATCGGATGAATGGATAAAGAAGATGTGGCACATACATACAATGGAATATTACTCAGCCATAAAAATAAACGAAATTGAGCTATTTGTAATGAGGTGGATAGACCTAGAGTCTGTCATACAGAGTGAAGTAAGTCAGAAAGAAAAAGACAAATACCGTATGCTAACACATATATATGGAATTTAAGGGAAAAAAATGTTATGAAGAACCTAGGCGTAAGACAGGAATAAAGACGCAGACCTACTGGAGAACAGACTTGAGGATATGGGGAGGGTGAAGGGTGAGCTGTGACAGGGCGAGAGAGAGTCATGGACATATACACACTAACAAACGTAAGGTAGATAGCTAGTGGGAAGCAGCCGCATGGCACAGGGATATCAGCTCCGTGCTTTGTGACCGCCTGGAGGGGTGGGATAGGGAGGGTGGGAGGGAGGGAGACGCAAGAGGGAAGACATATGGGAACATATGTATATGTATAACTGATTCACTTTGTTATAAAGCAGAAACTAAAACACCATTGTAAAGCAATTATACCCCAATAAATATGTTAAAAGAAAAAAAATCTAGAAACAATAAATGCTGGAGAGGGGGTGGAGAGAAGGGAACACTCTTGCACTGCTGGTGGGAATGTGAATTGGTTCAGCCACTATGGAGAACAGTATGGAGGCTCCTTAAAAAACTACAGATAGAACTACCATAGGACCCAGCAATCCCAATACTGGGCATATACCCTGAGAAAACCATAATTCAAAAAGAGTCATGTACCAAAATGTTCATTGCAGCTCTATTTACAATAGCCCGGAGATGGAAACAACCTAAGTGCCCATCATCGGATGAATGGATAAAGAAGATGTGGCACATATATACAATGGAATATTACTCAGCCATAAAAAGAAACGAAATTGAGCTATTTGTAATGAGGTGGATAGACCTAGAGTGTGTCATACAGAGTGAAGTAAGTCAGAAAGAGAAAGACAAATACCGTATGCTAACACATATATATGGAGTTTAAGAAAAAAAAATGTCATGAAGAACCTAGGGGCAAGACAGGAATAAAGACACAGACCTACTGGAGAACGGACTTGAGGATATGGGGAGGGGGAAGGGTGAGCTGTGACAGGGCGAGAGAGAGAGGCATGGGTATATATACACTAACAAACGTATTGTAGATAGCTAGTGGGAAGCAGCCGCATGGCACAGGGATATCAGCTCCGTGCTTTGTGACCGCCTGGAGGGGTGGGATAGGGAGGGTGGGAGGGAGGGAGACGCAAGAGGGAAGACATATGGGAACATATGTATATGTACAACTGATTCACTTTGTTATAAAGCAGAAACTAACACACCATTGTAAAGCAATTATACCCCAATAAAGATCTTAAAAAAAAGAATAAGGGGGGCAGATTATATGCTTTGAATATGGAGGAATGGTCCACAATCCAAGGAATGCAGGAGGCTTTTAGAAGATGGAAAGGACTAGGAAAGAGAGATGCAGCACCACCAACAAATTTTATACTTCTGACCTCCAGAACTATTAAGATAATTCATTTGTTTTAAGCCACAGAGTTTGTACTAGTTTGTTACAACAACAATAGGAAATTAATATAAATTGTGATGCCTGGAAGTAGTGTGCTGCTGTAAGAAATACTTAAAAATTATGCAAGTCAAAACTTAAAAACAATTGTGGAAGTTGCTTTGTAATAGGCAGTGAGAAGATGCTGGAAAAATTTAGAGGAATGTGAT
The DNA here is from genome assembly GCF_964270905.1 of Leucopleurus acutus. Lineage (NCBI taxonomy): Eukaryota > Metazoa > Chordata > Mammalia > Artiodactyla > Delphinidae > Leucopleurus > Leucopleurus acutus. The sequence continues at coordinate 57,590,502 of NC_139148.1, forward strand.
AGATACAGCCTTGACTGCTTTGAACATACTGTTAGTAAAAATGTGCATAATAACAATTCCGCTAGTGAGGGCTCAGAAGGAAGTGAGGAGCACAGCAGAGAAAACGTATAGTGCCTTAGGGAACACTTAAATCATTATAACAGACTGTTGGTAGAAATATGGATACTAAAGGTGCTGCTGATGAAGACTCAAAAGGAAATAATGAACATGTTATTAGAAACTGGAGGAAAGGGGATCCTTGTTATATAGTGGCAGAAAGTGTATCTGAATTGTGTTATACAGTTAGGTGGGAAGCAGAACTTGTAAGCAATTAACTTGGTTATTTTGCTGAGATTTCCAAGCAAAGTAGTAAAGGTATTGAGTTGTTTCTTCTTGGTGCTTATAATAAAATGTGAGAGGAAAGAGATAAATTGATGAAAGAACTGTTGAGCAAAAAGGAACTAGGACTTCTCGAACTATATAATTTAGGAAATTCTCAACCTATGCAGATTGCAAAAATTGCTAAAATTAGGAGATTCACTGTCAGGAAGGCATGCTCTGAAGAGAAATCCAAGGGTGTGGCTGGACAGCCTTTTGCTAGTGGTTCAGAACGATCAGGAGATCACAGTATTCAGTTATACAGGGGGATCTTTAAAGAGATTAGGTATGTGACTCATGGATCCCCTTATCTGTCTCAGTAGAAGCCAGAATTAGAGAGGGGATGTTTAAGGCAATTATTTAGGAATGACTTGTGGAGGATCTTCTTGCCTAATGGAATTAATCTTAGTGATATACCTGGGAGACCCACAGAATTTTGAGGATGTTATACCAATATAAACACTGCCAGCTTGGCCTAAAAGGAACAGAGAGAAGAGGAAATAAAAGAAGGCTGTCAGACCCCCACAATTCTACAAGCAGGAAACAGGCTGATGAAACTACTCAACTTCAAACACATGCTACTTTTCACAAAAAAGGGAGGATGATTCAGATGGTGGAGCTGCAAGCCCAAAGGATTGTTTTCTAGATTCACAGGTGAATAGGTAGTAAGGAATTTTACCCTACAATGAATTATAGCAAGAGTCTCATCCATACCTAACTTAGCTGATTTAGATGATGAGATTTGGGACTTTTGAGCAGATGATAATTAGATGAGATTTTGGACGTGGATTGATGCTATAATCGGTTGAGACTTTTGGAGAACTTGAAATAGGATGGATGTATTTTGCATGTGGGATAGATGTAAATCTTTTGGGGCCAGAGAGTTAACTGTGGTAGACAGAATAATGACCCTGAAGATGTCCATGTCCTAATCTCCCAAACCTGTAAACATGTTAAACTACAAGGCAAAAGTACATACAACTTTGTCAGTTATTTTGTAGGATTCAGTCAGCTTGGGTTTTTCTGATGTCTTCTCATGATTATATTTAGGTTAAACATTTTTAGGAAGAAGTGATGCTGTACCCCTCTCAGTGCATCATACTAGTGATACAAGATGTTGCTATATCTTATTACTGGTGATGCCAGACTTTTCCACCGTAAAGATATTATTTTCCCCTTATCATTAATAAATATCTTGTGGTAAGATATTTGAGGCTATGCAGACATCCTGATTTTCGCCATATTTTTTCACCCACTAATTTTAGTATTTGTTAATTCCTGCCTGCAAAGTACTGTAGTAATTTTCTATTTTGCTCACTTCTTTTACATTTGTTAATTAAAATTCTACTGTAAGAAAGAGCTATTCCTTCTCCATTGTGTGTGTGCATTTGTTGGTTTATATCAGTCTGGAATCATAGATATTTATTTTATTCTATGGGTTATAATCCAATAATATCATTATTTAATTTGTTGCTCAAATGTTCCCATTTTGACCACTGGGATCAGTTTCATGTTTGCTCCCACGTTCTTTCATCACATTCCTATAATATTTTTTAGCCCTTCCTTACTTTTTGGCACCATAAGATATTCCAGTTTCATCTTGTATTTTCCCTGTCCCAGCCCTGGAATCAGCTATTTCTCCAAGAAGCCCTGGTTATTTTATAGGAGAATGGTATTTAGAAACCAAGGCCTGGGTGCTAAGTGTGCTCATTGTTACTAGAGTGGCACTGCTTCTAGGTATTCTATGGATACACAAACACATCTATATTTACTTCTGTATCTATCTGTATATTTTTAAAATATGAGTTCTAAAAATTTTACTGTTTCCATTCCAATCTAATACCACAGTGATCATTTTAGCCTTACTCCTTTGCTTATTTGTAATGTTCTTCTTCAATAGCAAGAAATCTAGTTTTAATTATTCAAAATATATTTACTTATTTATTTAATCCTACAATATAAGTATATTAATTTCAGAGTTGCTAACCCATACCCCTGTAAGCAATACATTTACCAAAGAGAGTAGTGTTTGTATAAAGTTCTTTTTCAACTTTAGTCCTAAAATATACAGTAGAAATACTGTTTTCCAAAATTACTTTTGTTAATTCTTTTCTTCCTATCCTCTTCTATATGGCTATGTTCCTCATTTGTAATACAATTAGGTTCATTTTTTACTCTTTGTATTTCACTTTGGGTTCTTCCATCAGGTTGATTTTACTTATATATTTATTTAGTTTTGAGAACATGAAACAATACTATGATTCTATAAGTCAGACCTATGACAAAAAAAAAGTATATTCAAAGAGTTGCTCCTCTCTCATCCCTGCTACACCATTGTCATTATCCCATCCTTACCAGTCCACACCTGCCAAACACCTATAGGTAACCAATTCATTAGGTTCTGGATTACCTGTCCTGTATATCTTTTTCACAATAAGCAGATCCATTTCTATTTCCTTATATCCCCTTCTTCCTTAGATAAGGGTAGCATAGTATAGATACACTTCTGCTCTCTGCCGTTTTAACTTGAGAGTATACAATAGAAAGCATTCCATATGAGATCTTCATTTAAAAAAATTTATAATATACTTTATTTGACCCAATATATCCAAAACATTATCATTCCCACATGTAATAAATATGAAAATTTTGAGTTGGTTTACACTTTCCAAATTTTTATTTTGAAATAAAATAGATTCACAGGAAATTGCAGAGATAGCACAGAGAGGTTGCACATACCTCTCACCCAGTTTCTCCCGAAAGGGGATATCTTACGTAACTATAGTTCAATATCTAAACTAGGAAAATAACATTAGTACAATGTATATGAACAGTGCTATGCCATTTTATCACACGTGTAGGTTCACGTAACCACCACTACAGTCAAGATACTATTCCACCATTCAAATTATCTCTCATGCTACCCCTTTATAGTCATACCCACCACCCTCCACCCCTATCATCACCTAAACACTTGCAACCATTAATCTGTTCAAAAAAAACAGATTAGTGTTTAAAATTACTATTTAAAAATCTCTGTAATTTTTTTCATTTTGAGAATGTTATATGAATGGAATAAACAGTATGTAACTTTTTGAGATAGGCTTTTTCACTCAGTATAATACCCATGAGACCAATCCAAGTTGTGTGCATCAATAATTCATTCTTTTTTACTACTGAATAGTATTACACAATATGAGTTACTATAATTTGTTAACCATTCACCCACTGAAGGACATCTGGGCTGTATCCAGTTTTTGGCTATTACAAATAAAAATGCTATGTACATACCTGTAGAGGTTTTGTGTGAACATGTTCTCATATCTCAGGGATAAATGCCCAGGAGTGTAAATGATAGGTTGTATAATAAGTACATAGTTACATTTTTTTTTCTTAAGAAACTGCCAAACTTTTCAAGAGTAACTGTATCATTTTATGTTCTTACCAGAAATGTAGGAGAGCTCCAATTTCTGTGTACCCTGGTCAGCATTTGGTGTTATCACTTTTTTTTAATTGTTTTAATGGATATGCAGTGATATCTCATTGAGGCCTTAATTTGCATTTCCCTAATGGCCAGTGATCTTGGACATCTTTTCATGTGTTTATTTGTCATACATACATCCTTTTCATGTCTTTTGTTCATTTTATAATTGAATCGTCTGATTTTTTTACGGTTCAGTTTTGAGAGTTCTTTGTATATTCTAGATATGAGTCCTGTATCAGATACATAGTTTGCAAATATTTTCTCCATGTTGGTAGCTTGTTTCTTCATCTTTTTAATAGGGTCATTTACAGAGCAAATGTTTTTAATTTTGATGAAGTTCAATTTATTAATTTACTTCTTTAATGGTTTGTGCTTTGGGTGTAATGTCTAAAAACTGCTCAGTAAGGTTCTTCAGTAGGTCCACATATTTTCTCTTATGTTATCTTCTAAAAGTTTTATAGTTTACATTTATATGTATGATGATTTTATGTTAATTTTTGTATAAGATGTGAGGTTTAGGTCAATGTTCAATTTTGTTGCCTATAGACATGCAATTTCTCCACCATCATTTGTTGAAAAGATTATCCTTCATCCCTTGAAATGCTTTTGTGCTTTTATCAAAAGCAATTTGGCCATACTTTGCAAGGCTATTTATAGACTATTCTCTTCCATTGATCTATGTGTCTATCCATCTGCCAGTATCACACTGTTTGACTACTGAAGCAATATAGTAAGCGTTAACAATATCTCCCCACTTATTCTTCATTTTAAAAATTGTGTTAGCTCTTCTAGTTCTTTTGTGTATGTGTATGTATGTGTGTGTATTATACACACACACACACACACAAATATATATATATATATACACATATATATGTGTATATATGTATATATACACCTACGTCAGTATAATCTTGTCCCTATCTACAAAAAATCTTGCTGGGGTTTTGATATTAATTATCTGAAGCTTATATATATATAGATTTGGAAAGAAATTACAATCTTTACTATGTTGAGTTTTCTACTCCATGAGTACAATATGTCTCTTAGTGTATATTTTCTTTGAGTTTTTAAAGCAGCATTCTGTAATTTTCAGCATATAAATCCTCTAAATGTTTTATTAGACATATACCTAAGCATTTCAGTTGTTTTGAGAGATTGTAGATGGTATTGTACTTTTAATTTCATTTTCCATACCTTCATTGCTAATATAAAATTGCAACTGATTTTTGAATGTTGGCCTTGTATTCTGTAATCTTGATAAACTCCCTTATTATTTCTGGAAAATTTTTTTTTTATATCCACCTTAGGATTTTCTATGCAGACGAACATGTCATCGGCAAATAGGGAAAGTTAGATTTCCGCCTATCGGAACTATATGTGTTTTATTTCCTTTTTTTTAAACTTTCTAAAGTTACTTTATTTTTTGATTAAAGTATATAGTTGATTTATTTATGTTGTGTTAGTTTCAGGCATATATCAAAGTGATTCAGTTTCATATATATATATATGAAGTAATATATATGAAATATATATATATATATATATATATATATATATATATATATATATAAACTCTTTTCAGATTCTTTTCCCTTATAGGTTACTACAAAATATTGAGTATAGTTCTCTGTGCTATACAGTAGGTCCTTGTTATTTATCTTTTTATATATAGTAGTGTGTATATGTTAGTCCCAAACTCCTAATTTATCCCTCCCCCACCCTTTCCCCTAAATTCCATTACTATGTTGAATAGCAGTGGCAAGAGCAAGCATTCTTGTGTTATTCTCAATCTTAAAGGAAAAGCATTCAGCATTTAGCCATTAAGTATGATGTTAGCTACAGGGTATTTTTTTAAAGATGTTCTTTACCAAGCTGAGGTGATTATTCCCTATTCCTAGTTTGTTGAGTTTTGTTTATTTTTCTAAATGTGTGTTGATCTTTTCAAATACTTATTCTGCATAAATTGATAAGTTTATGTAATTTTGTTTCTTCAGCCTGTTAATATGGAAAAAAATTTTTTAACATCTTTATTGGAGTATAACTGCTTTACAATGGTGTGTTAGTTTCTGCTTTATAACAAAGTGAATCAGCTATACATATACATATATCCCCATATCTCTTGCCTCTTGCGTCTCCCTCCCTCTCACCCTCCCTATCCCACCCCTCTAGGTGGTCACAGAGCACCGCTGATCTCCCTGTGCTATGCAGTTGCTTCCCACTAGCTATCTATTTTACATTTGGTAGTGTATACATGTCCATGCCACTCTCTCACTGATTTTAAAATCAACTGAACCACCTTGCATTCCAGGAATAAATCCCATCTGATCATGGTATATAGTGTTTTTTTTTTAATTTTTCTGAATTCTATCCTCAAACTTTTTGTTAGTGATATTTGCACTTATATTTATGAGGGATATTGGTCTATAATTTTCTTTTTTTGTATTATCTTCTTTGCCTGGTTTTTGTGTCAGGCAATTACTGCCTTCATACAATGTGTTGGGAAGTGTTTTCTCCTATTCTGTTTTCTAGGAGAGATTTTATAAATTGATGTTAATTTTTCTTTAAACACTTGGTATAATTCTCCAGTAAAACTATCTGGGCCTAAACATTTCTTTTTCAGAGAGTATTCAAATATGAATTCAATACCCTTAATAGTTTCAGGGCTATTCAAATGATCAATTTCATATTGGGTGAGTTTTAGTAGTTTGTACTTTTTAAGGAACTCATTCATTTCAACTAAGTTATCAAATTTATGCACATAGAATTGTTCATATTATTCCCTTATTATCCTTTCCAGATCCACATGATTAGTATGATATCCTCCATTTTGTTCCTGATATTGGTAATTTGTGTCTACTCTCTTCCTTTGCTTCGTTAGCCTTCTAAAAGATTGTTAATTTTATTGAGTTTTGGATACTGGTTCTCTGTAACCAACTCTTTCATTGATTTTCTCTTTTGTCTTTATGGCTTCAATTCCAGGGATTTTTATGTTATCTTCATTATTTATATTTATTATTTCCTTCTTTCTACTTGCTTTGGATTTATATTGCTCTTATTTTTCTAAGTTCCTGAAGTGACATTTTGGTATATCGACTTCAGACCTTTCCTCTTTTCTAAGGCAAGCATTCAATCCTACGAGTTTCCCTCTCAAACAAACTGATTTAGCTGTTTTCCATAAATTTTGATATATTTATACTGTCACTCAGTTCAATGTAATTTCTTATTTCTCATGAGACTACTTATCTACTCACAGATTATTGAGAAGTGTGTTTAATATTTAAGTCTTTGGAGATTTTTCACATTGCCCTTCTTTTTTTCCAGCTTTATAAGTTATGATTGACATATAACATTGTGTAAGTTTAAGGTGTACAGTGTGCTGATTTGATACATTTGTATACTGCAAATGATTACCCCCATAGCATTAGCTAGCACCTCTATCCCATCACATAGTTACCATTTCTTTTTTGTGGTTAGAACATATAAGATCCACTGTCTTAACAACTTTCCAGTATATAATAAAGTATTATTAGCTATAATCACCATACTGTACACTAGATCCCCAGAACGTATTAATCTTATAACAGGAAGTTTGTACCCCTTAACAGTATTTCCCCATTTCCCTTACCTCCCAGTTCCTGGTAATCACCACTCTACTCTCTATTTCTCTGAGTTTGGCTTTTTTAGATTCCACAAATAAGTGATATCATATGGTATTTGTTTTTCTCTGTCTTATTTATTTCACTTAGCATAATGCCCTGAAGGTCCACCCAGTTATTGCATAGCAGCAGAATATCCTTCTTTCTCATGGCTGAATATATATTTAATCTCACAACTTCTTCATTCACTCAGATTATGTAAAATCTCACAACTTCTTTATTCATTCATCTGTGATGGACACTTAGGTTGTTTTTATATCTTGGCTATTGTGAATTATGTTGCAATGAACATGTGGGTGTGGCTATCCCTTCAAAATCAGTTTTTATTTACTTTGGATATATACCCAGGAGTGAGATTGATAGATCATATGGTAGTTTTATTTTTAATTTTTTGATGAATCGCCATACTATTTTCCATAGTGGCTGAACCAATTTACACTCCCACTAACAGTGTACAAGGGTTCCCTTTTCTCCACACCTTTGCTAACACTTGTTATCTCTTGTCTTTTTGATAATAACCATTCTAACTGTTGTGAGGTGATATCTTATAGTAGTTTTGATCTGCATTTCACTGATGATTAGTGATGTTGAATATCTTTTCATGTACCTCTTGGCCAATTGTATATCTTCTTTGGAAAACTGTCTATTCAGTTCCTCTGCCCATTTTTCAATAGGGTTGTTTGTTTTTTTACTAATGAGTTGTATGAGTTCTTTATATATTTTGGTTAGGGACTCCCCTGGTGGTGCAGTAGTTAAGAATCCGTCTGCCAATGCAGGGCACAGTGGTTCAATCCCTGGTCCGAGAAGATCCCATATGCTGTGGAGCAACTAAGCCCGTGAGCCACAACTACTGAGCCTGCGCTCTAGAGCCCGCGAGCCACAACTACTGAAGTCTGCATGCCTAGAGCCCGTGCTCCACAACAAGAGAAGCCACCGCAATGAGAAGCCCGCACACTGCAATGAAGTGTAGTCCCCCTTGCCACAACTAGAGAAAGCCCGTGCACAGCAACAAAGAGCCAATGCAGCCAAAAATAAATGAATAAATAAATTTATCAAACAAAACAAAACAAAGAAGAAAAAACCCACTGAACTGTACACTTATATATTTTGGTTATTAACCCCTTACCCAATATATGGTTTGCAAACAATCGCTCCTATTCCATATGTTGCCTTTTCATTTCATTGTCTATTTCTTTTGCTGTGCAGAAGCTTTTTAGTTTGATGTAGTTCCACTTAGTTTTTCTTTTGTTGCTTATGCTTTTGGTGTCATATACAGGAAATCACTACAAAGATCAATGTCAAAGAGTATTTTCCTTATGTTTTCTTCTAGGAGTTTTACAGTTTCAGATCTCATGTTTAAGTCTTTATTCCATTTTGAGTTAAGTGTAAGATAGGGTTCCAATTTCACTCTTCTGCATGTGGTAATCCAGTTTTTCAACACCATTTATGGAAGAAACTATCCTATCCCCAATGAGTATTCTTGTCAAGTACTAGTTGGCTATATGTGCATATGGGTATTTCTGGGCTCTTGATTCAGTTCCATTTGTCTATGTGTCTATTTTTAAGCCAGTAACATAGTTTTGATTACTATAGCTTTAAAATAGTATAGTTTGAAATTAAATAGTATGATGCCATCAGCTTTGCTCTTCTTTCTCAGGATTGAAAATGGATCCAGTAATTCCACTCCTGGGTATATATCCAAACAAAACAAAAAACACTAATTTGAAAAGATATACACATCCCAACGTTCATAGCAGAATTATTTACAATAGCCAAGATATGGAAACAAAATAAGGGTCCATCAACAGAGGAAAGGATAAAGAAGATGTGATATATATACACATACACACACACACACACACACACACACAACAGAATACTACTCAGCCATAAAAAGAATGAAATTTTGCCATTTGCAGCAACACAAATGGACTTGGAAGGTAGTATGCTGAGTGAAATAAGTCAGACAAAGAAAGACAAATACTGTATGCTATCACTTATATGTGGAATCCAAAAAATACAACAAACTAGCAAATATAACAGAAAAGAGGCAGACTCACAGATATAGAGAACAAACTAGTGGTAACCAGTGGGAGAGGGAAGGGGGAGGGGGAGGTGATTAAGATGTACAAACTATTATGTATAAGTTACAAAGACATATTGTACAGGACGGAATATAGCCAAGATTTTATCATAACTATAAATGGAGTATAGCTTTCTATAATTATGAACCACTATATTGTACATCTGTAGCTAATATAATATTGTACATCAACCATACTTCAATACAAATTAAATATAAAAAATAATAATAATTAAAAAAAGAAAGTGAAACAGGCTTATTGCTGATATGGAGAAAGTTTTAATGGTTTAAGTAAAAGATCAAACCAGCCACAAAATTCCCTTTAGCCAAAGCCTAATCCAAAGCAAAGTCCAAACTCTTCAATTCTGAGAAGGCTAAGAGAGGTGAGGAAGCTCTAGAAGAAAAGTTTGAAGCTATCAGAGGTTGGTTTGTGAGGTTTAAGAAAAGGAACTGTTTCCATAACATAAAAGGGCAAGGTGAAACATCAAGTTTCAAGGGCTGATGTAGAAGCTGCAGTGAGTTATCCAGAAGATATAGCTGAGAGAATGAAGGTGGTTACACTAAACAACAGATTTTCAATATACACAAAACAGTCATGTTGGAAGATGATGCCATCTAGGACTTTCACAGCTAGAGAGGAGAAGTCAATGCCTGGCTTTGAAGCTTCAAAGGACAGGCCGAGTCTCTTGTTAGGGGTGAATGCAGCTGGTGACTTTAAGTTGAAGCCAATGTTCATTTACCATTCTGAAAATCCTAGGGCTCTTAAGAATTATGCTAAATCTACTCTCTGTTTACAACATAGTTTACTGAATATTTTAAGCCTACTGTTGAGACCTACTGCTCAGAATAAAAGATCCCTTTCAAAATATGACTGCTCATTAACAATGCACCTGGTTACCCAAGAGCTCTGATGGAGATGTATAATGACATTAATGTTTTCATGCCTGCTAACACAACCTTCATTCTGAAGCCCATGGATTAAAGAGTAACTTCAACTTTCAAGTCTCATGATTTAAGAAATAGATTTCATGAGGCTATAGTTGACATAGATAGGGATTCCTCTGACGGATCCAGGCAAAGTAAATGAAAACCTTCTGGAAATAATTCACCACTCTAGATGCCATTAAGAACATTTGTGATTCATGAGAAGAGGTCAAAATATCAACGTTAACAGGAGTTTGAAAGAAGTCCATTCCAACCCTCATGGATGACTTTGAGGGGTTCAACACTTCATTGGAGGAGGAACTGCAGATTTGATAGAAATAGCAAGAGAACTAAAATTAGAACTGCAGCCTGAAGATATGACTGAATAGCTGCATTCTCATGATAAAACTTTAATGGATGGGAGTTGCTTGTGATGGATGAACAAAGAAAGTAGTTTCTGAAGATGGAATCTACTCCTGGTGAAGATGCTGTGAATATTCTTGAAATGACCACAAAGGATTTAGAATATTACAAATAAGCTTACTTGATGAAGCAGTGGCTGGTTTTGAGAGGATTGACTCCAATTTTGAAAGAAGTTCTAAGGTGGGTAAAGTGCTATCAAGCAGCACTTCATGCTACAGAGAAATCGTTTGTGAAAGGAAGAGTCAATTGATGTGGCAAACTCCACTGTTGTCGTAATGTTAAGGAATTGCCATAGCCACCCCAGTCTTCAGCAACCAACACCCTGATCAGTCATCAGCCACCAACATCGAGGCAAGATCTTCCACTAGCCAAAAGATTACAACTTGCTGAAGGCTCAGATGATGGTTAGTATTTGTTAGCAATAAATAATTTTTAAATTAAGGTATGTACATTTTTTAGACATAATTTTATCGCACACTTAATGGACTACAGTATAGTGTAAACATAACTTACATGCACTGGGAAACAAAAAGTTTGTGTGACTCACTCTATTGCAATATTCACTTTATTGCAGTGGTCTGTAACTGAACCCACAATACCTCCAGGGAATGCCTATATATATCTGTTAGTTCCATTTGGCCTAAAGTATGGTTCAAGCTCAACATTTCCTTGTTTATATTCTGCCTGGATGATATATCCATTGTTGAAAGTGAGGTAAAGTCCTCTACTATTGTATTTTTCTCTGTTTCTCTCTTTAGATTTGTCAGTGTTTGCTTAATATATTTAGGTGCTCCACTCTTGGGTGCAAATTTGTTCATAATTGTTATATATTCTTGATGAATTGACTCCCTTATGATTATATAATGACCATCTTTGCCTTTTTTTTTAACATTTCTGGTTGAAAGTCTATTTTGTCTAATATAAGTATAAGATATTCATGCTCTCTTTTGGTTCCTATTTGCGTGGAATATCTTTTATCCTCCTTTCACTTTGAGCTTGTGTGTGTCTGTAAAGCTGAAGTGAATCTCCTTTAGTCAGCATAGTGGGGTCTTATTTTTTTTTAATCCATCCAGCCACTCTATGCCTTTTGATTGAAGAATTCTATTATCATTTAGAGTAATTACTGAGAGGTAAGGACTTAACTAATGCCATCTTATTGTTTTTTGGCTGTTTTCTAGTTCTAATTTTCTTTCTTCCTTTCTTTGTGGCCCTCCTTTGTACACTGATGATTTTCCACAGTGGTATGTTTTGATTCCCTTCTCTCTTTTTTTTTCATCTTTATTGGAGTACAATTGCTTTACAATGGTGTCTTAGTTTCTGCTTTATAACAAAGTGAATCAGTTATACATATACATATGTTCCCATATCTCTTCCCTCTTGCGTCTCCCTCCCTCCCACCCTCTCTATCCCACCACTCCAGGTGGTCACAAGGCACCGAGCTGATCTCCCTGTGCATTGTGGCTACTTCCCACTAGCTATCTATTTTACGTTTAGTAGTGTATATATGTCCATGCCACTCTCACCTTGTCACAGCTTACCCTTCCCCCTCACCATATCCTCAGGTCCATTCTCTAGTACGTCTGTGTCTTTTTTTTTTTAAACATCTTTATTGGGGTATAATTGCTTTACAATGGTGTGTTAGTTTCTGCTTTATAACAAAGTGAATCAGTTATACATATACATATGTTCCCATATCTCTTCCCTCTTGCATCTCCCTCCCTCCCACCCTCCCTATCCCACCCCTCCAGGTGGTCACAAAGCACCGAGCCGATATCCCTGTGTCATGTGGCTGCTTCACACTAGCTATCTACCTTACGTTTAGTAGTGTATATATGTCCATGCTTCTCTCTCGCCCTGTCACAGCTCACACTTCCCCCTCCCCATATCCTCAAGTCCGTTCTCCAGTAGGTCTGTGTCTTTATTCCTGTCTTACCCCTAGGTTCTTCATGACATTTTTTTCCCTGTAAATTCCATATATATGTGTTAGCATATGGTATTAGTCTTTCTCTTTCTGACTTACTTCACTCTGTATGACTGACTCTAGGTCCATCCATCAAACTACAAATAACTCAATTTTGTTTCTTTTTATCTCTGAGTAATATTCCATTGTATATATGTGCCACATTTTCTTTATCCATTCATCCGATGATGGACACTTAGGTTGCTTCCATCTCCTGGCTATTGTAAATAGAGCTGCAATGAACATTTTGGTACATGACTCTTTTTGAATTACGGTTTTCTCAGGGTATATGCTCAGTAGTGGGATTGTTGGGTCATATGGTAGTTCTATTTGTAGTTTTTTAAGGAAGCTCCATACAGTTCTCCATAGTGGCTGTACCAACACATTCCCACCAGCAGTGCAAGAGTGCTCCCTTTTCTCCACACCCTCTCCAGCATTTATTGTTTCTAGATTTTTGATGATGGCCATTCTGACTGGTGTGAGATGATATCTCGTTGTTTTGATTTGCATTTCTCTAATGATTAATGATGGTGAGAATTCTTTCATGTGTTTCTTGGCAATCTGCATATCTTCTTTGGAGAAATGTCTATATAGGTCTCTGCCCATTTTTAGATTGGGTTTTTTGTTTTTTTGTTATTGAGCTGCATGTGCTGCTTATAAATTTTGGAGATTAATCCTTTGTCAGTTGCTTCATTTGCAAATATTTTCTCCCATTCTGAGGGTTGTCTTTTGGTCTTCTTTATGGTTTCCTTTGCTGTGAAAAAGCTCTGAAGTTTCATTAGGGTGCATTTGTTTATTTTTGTTTATATTTCTGTTTCTCTAGGAGGCGGGTCAAAAAAGGATCTTGCTGTGATTTATATCATAGAGTGTTCTGCCTATGTTTTCCTCTAACAGTTTGATAGTTTCTGGCCTTACATTTAGGTCTTTAATCCATTTTGAGCTTATTTTTGTGTATGGTGTTAGGGACTGTTCTAATCTCATACTTTTACATGTACCTGTCCAGCTTTCCCAGCACCATTTATTGAAGAGGCTGTCCTTTCTCCACTGTACATTCCTGCCTCCTTTATCAAAGATAAGGTGACCATATGTGTGTGGGTTTATCTCTGGGCTTTCTATCCTGTTCCATTGATCTACATTTCTGTTTTGGTGTCAGTACCATACTGGCTTGATTACTGTAGCTTTGTAGTATAGTCTGAAGTCACAGAGTATGATTCCTCCAGCTCCGTTTTTCGTTCTCAAGATTGCTTTGGCTATTCAGGGGCATTTGTGTTTCCATACAAATTGTGAAATTATTTGTTCTACTTCTGTGAAAAATGCCAGTGGTAGTTTGATAGGGATTGCATTGAATCTACAGATTGCTTTGGGTAGTAGATTCACTTTCACAATGTTGATTCTTCCAATCCAAGAACATGGTATATCTCTCCATCTATTTGTATCATTTTAATTTCTTTCATCAGTGTCTTATAATATTCTGCACACAGGTCTTTTGTCTTCTTAGGTAGGTTTATTCCTAAATATTTTATTCTTTGTGTTGCAATGGTAAATGGGAGTGTTTTCTTGCTTTCACTTTCAGATTTCTCATCATTAGTGTATAGGAATGCCAGAGATTTCTGTGCATTAATTTTGTATCCTGCTACTTTACCAGATTCATTGATTAGCTCTAGTAGTTTTCTGGTAGCATCTTTAGGATTCTCTATGTATAGTACCACATCATCTACAAACAGTGACAGCTTTACTTCTTCTTTTCCATTTGGATTCCTTTTATTTCCTTTTCTTCTCTCATTGCTGTGGCTAAAATTTCCAAAACTACGGTGAATAAGAGTGGTGAGAGTGTGCAACCTTGTCTTTTTCCTGATCTTAGTGGAAATGCTTTCAGTTTTTCACCATGGAGGATGATGTTGGCTGTGGGTCTGTCATATATGGCCTTTATTATGTTGAGGAAAGTTCCCTCTATGCCTACTTTTGGGAGGATTTTTACCGTAAATGGGTGTTGAATTTTGACAAAAGCTTTTTCTGCATCTGTTGAGATGATCATATGGTTTTTCTCCTTCAATTTGTTAATATGCTTTATCATGTTGATTGATTTGTGTATACTGAAGAATCCTTGCATTCCTGGAATAAACCCCACTTGATCATGGTGTATGATCACTTTAATGTGCTGTTGGATTCTGTTTGCTTGTATTTTTCTGAGGATTTTTAAATCTATGTTCATCAGTGATATTGGCCTGTAGTTTTCTTACTTTCTGAAATACTTGTCTGGCATCAGGGTGATGGTGGCCTCATAGAATGAATTTGGGAGTGTTCCTCCTTCTGCTATATTTTGGAAGAATTTGAGAATTATAGGTGTTAGCTCTTCTCTAAATGCTTGATAGAATTCGCCTGTGAAGCCATCTAGTCCTGGGCTTTTGTTTGTTGGAAGACTTTAAATCACAGCTTCAATTTCAATGCTTGTGATTGGTCTGTTCATATTTTCTATTTCTTCCTGATTCAGTCTTGGCAGGTTGTGCATTTCTAAGAATTTGTCCATTTCTTCTGGGTTGTCCATTTTACTGACATAGAGTTGCTTGTAGTAATCTCTCGCGATCTTTTTATTTCTGCAGTGTCAGTTGTTACTTCTCCTTTTTCATTTCTAATTCTATTGATTTGAGTCTTCTCCCTTTTTTTCTTGATGAGTCTGGCTAATGGTTTATCAATTTTGTTTATCTTCTCAAAGAACCAGCTTTTAGTTTTATTGAGTTTGCTATTGATTCCTTCATTTCTTTTTCATTTATTTCTGATCTGATCTTTATGATTACTTTCCTTCTGCTAACTTGGGGCTGTTTCTGTTCTTCTTTCTCTAATTGCTTTAGGTGCAAGGTTAGGTTGTTTATTCGAGATGTTTCTTGTTTCTTAAGGTAGGATTGTATTGCTATAAACTTCCCTCTTAGAACTGCTTTTGCTGCATCCCATAGGTTTTGAGTCGTTGTGTCTCTATTGTCACTTGTTTCTAGGTGTCTTTTGACTTCCTCTTTGATTTCTTCAGTGATCACTTCATTATTAAGTACTGTATTGTTTAGCCTCCACGTATTTTTATTTTTTACAGATCTTTTCCTGTAATTGATATCTAGTCTCATAGTGTGGTGGTCGGAAAAGATACTTGATAAAATTTCAATTTTCTTAAATTTACCAAGGCTTGATTTGTGACCCAATATATGATCTATCCTGTAGAATGTTCCACGAGCACTTGAGAAAAATGTGTATCCTGTTGTTTTGGGATGGAATGTCCTATAAATATAAATTAAATCCATCTTGTTTAATGTATCATTTAAAGCTTGTGTTTCCTTATGTATTTTCATTTTGGATGATCTGTCCTTCGTGAAAGTGGGGTGTTAAAATCCCCTACTATGAATGCATTACTGCCAATTTCCCCTTTTAGGGCCATTAGTATTTGTCTTATATATTGAGGTGCTCCTATTTTGCATGCATAAATATTTACAATTGTTATATCTTCTTCTTGGATCGATCCCTTGGTCATTATGTAGTGTCCTTTTTTGTCTCTTGTAATAGTCTGTATTTTACAGTCTATTTTTTCAGATATGAGAATTGCTACTCCAGCTTTCTTTTGGTTTCCATTTGAATGGAATATCTTTTTCCATCCCCTCACTCTCAGTCTGTATGTGTCCCTATGTCTGAAGTGGGTCTCTTGTAGATGGCATATATATGGGTCTTGTTTTTGTATCCATTCAGCCAGTCTCTGTCTTTTGGTGGAAACATTTAATCCCTTACATTTAAGGTATTATCGATATGTATGTTCCTATTCCCATTTTCTTAATTGTTTTGGGTTCGTTTTTGTAGGTCTTTCCTTCCCTTGTGTTTCTTGCCTAGAGAAGTTCCTTTAGCATTTGTTGTTAAGCTGGTTTGGTGGTGCTAAACTCTCTCAGCTCTTGCTTGTCTGTAAAGGTTTTAATTTCTCCATCTAATCTGAATGGGATTCTTGCTGGGTAATCTTGATTGTAGATTTTCCTCCTTCATCACCTTAAATATGTCCTGCCAGTCCCTTCTGGCTTGCAGAGTTTCTGCTGAAAGATCAGCTGTTAACCTTATGGGCATTCCCTTGTGTATTATTTTTCTCTTGCTGCTTTTAATATGTTTTATTTGTATTTAATTTTTGTCAGTTTGATTAACATTTGTCTTGGTGTGTTTCTCCTTGGATTTATGCTTTACGGGACTCTCTGTGCTTCCTGGATTTGATTAACTATTTCCTTTCACATTTTAGGGAAGTTTTCAACTATAATCTCTTCAAATATTTTCTCAGTCCCTTTCTTTCACTCTTCTTCTTCTGGGACCCGTATAATTCGAATGTCTTTTCGTTTAATTTTGTCCCAGAGGTCTCTGAGACTGTCCTCAGTTATTTTCATTCTTTTTGCTTTATTCTGCTCTGCAGTAGTTATTTCCACTATTTTATCTTACAGGTCACTTATCCATTCTTCTGCCTCAGTTATTCTGCTATTGATCCCTTCTAGAGTACTTTTCATTTCATTTATTGTGTTGTTCTTCGTTACTTGTTTCATCTTTAGTTCTTCTAGTTCCTTGTTTAATGTTTCTTGCATTTTCTCTATTCTATTTTCAAGATTTTGGATCATCTTTGCTATTATTATTCTGAATTATTTTTCAGGTACACTGCCTATTTCCTCTTCATTTGGTAGGTCTGGTGGGTTTTTATCTTGCTCCTTCATCTGTTGTGTGTTTTTGTGTCTTCTCATTTTGCTTATCTTACTGTGCTTGGGGTCTCCTTTTTGCAGGCTGCAGCTTCATAGTTCCTGTTGTTTTTGGTGTCTGTCACCAGTGGCTGAAGTTGGTTCAGTGGGTTGTGTAGGCTTCGTGGTGGAGGGGACTCGTGCCTGTGTTCTGGTGGATAAGGCTGGATCTCGTTTTTCTGGTGCACAGGTCCATGTCTGGTGGTGTGTTTTGTGGTGTCTGTGGCCTTATTATGATGCTAGGCAGCCTCTCTGCTAATGGGTGGTATTGTGTTCCTGTCTTGCTAGTTGTTTGGCATAGGGTGTCCAGCACTGTAGCTTGCTGGTCGTTGAGTGAACCTGGGTGTTGGTGTTGAGATGGAGATCTCTGGGAGATTTTCACCATTTGATATTACATGGAGCTGGGAGCTCTTTTGTGGACCAGTGTCCTGAAGTTGGCTCGCCCCCCTCAGAGGCACAGCACTGACTCCTGGCTGAAGCACCAAGAGCCTTTCATTCACATTGCTCAGAATAAAAGGGAGAAAAAGTAGGAAGAAAGAGAGAGGATGAAATAAAATAAAATGAAGTTATTAAAATAAAAAATTATTATTAAGAAAATAATTTTTTTAAAGTAAAAAAAAATCGTATAGACAGAATCCCAGGACAAATGGTGAAAGCAAAGCTGTACAGACAAAATATGACACAGAAGCATGCACATACACACTCACAGAAAGAGGAAAAGGGGATAAAATAATATATCTTGCACTCAAAGTCCACCTCCTCAATTTGGGATGATTTGCTGCCTATTCATGTATTCCGCCTATGCAGAGTACATCAAGTTGATTGTGGAGCTTTAATCTGCTGCTCCTGTGGCTGCATGGAAAAATTTCCCTTTCTCTTCTTTCTTCAGACAGCTCCCGGGACTCAGCTTTAGATTTGGCCTTGCCTCTCCATATAGTTCGCCTGAGGGCGTCTGTTCTTCACTCAGACAGGACAGGGTTAAAGGAGCAGCTGCTTCTGGGGCTCTGGCTCACTCAGGCCGTGGGGAGGGAGTGGCACAGAGTACAGGGTGAGCCTGCAGCAGCAGAGGCCGGCAGGACGTTGCAGCAGCCTGAGGCATGCCATGTGTTCTCCTGGGGAAGTTGTCCCTGGATCACGGGACCCTCTCAGTGGTGGGCTGCACAGGCTCCCGGGAGGGGAGGTGTGGATAGTGACCTGTGCTCGCTCACAGGCTTCTTGGTGGTGGCAGCAGCAGCCTTAGCGCCTCATGCCTGTCTCTGTGGTCTGCGCTGTTAACAACAGCTCACGCCTGCCTCTGGAGCTCCTTTTAAGCAGCACTCTTAATCCCCTCTCCTTGCGCAGCAGGAGACAAAGAGGGAAGAAAAAGTCTTGTCTCTTTGGCAGGTCCAGACTTTTCCCCGGACTCCCTCCTGGCTAGCTGTGGTGCACTAACCCCTTCAGGCTGTGTTCACGCAACCAGTCCTCTCCCTGCGATCCGACTGAAACCCAAGCCTCAGCTCCCAGCCCCTGCCCGCTGCAGCGGGTGAGCAGACAAGCCTCTCGGGCTGTGAGTGCCAGTCGGCACCGATCCTCTGTGCAGGAATCTCTCCGCTTTGTCCTCCTCACCGTGTTGCTGCGCTCTCCTCCGTGGCTCTGAAGCTCCCCGCCCCCCCACCACCCAGAGTCTCCGCCCATGAAGGTGCTTCCTAGTGTGTGGAAACAGTTTATTTTAACTAACAATTTAAGTTTGATCTCATGGAAATACTTTTTACTCTACTCCCCCTTTTATGTTTTTGATGTCACCATTTACAGCTCTTTATATTGTTATCCATTAACAAATGGTTGAAGCTATAGCTATTTTTAGTACTTTTGTCCTTTACCCTTTGTACTAGAATTAAGTAGTTCACACATCACCATATTACAGTGTTAGGGTATTACAAATCTGACTATATGCTCACCTTTACCAGTCCATTGTATATTTTCATATAAATGTCTTTATGTTATCAATTAGCATCCTTTGTTTTCAGCCTGAATAAATCTTTTCAGCATTTAAGGCATGCTTAGTGATGAAGAATTCCCTCAGCTTTGGTTTATTAGGAAAAATCTTTACTTTGCCTTCAATTCTGAAGGACAACTTTCTTGAGTGAAGTATTTTTGGTTGGCAGTTTCTTTCTTTTAGCACTGTGAATATATCATCCCATTATCTTTTGGCCTCTGCTGAGAAATCCACTGACAGCCTTATGGGCATTTCCTTGTATGAGAGAATTTCTTTTCTTTTGCTGCTTTTAAAATCCTTTATCTTAGGTTTTAGACAGTTTTTTTTATTATGTGTCTTGGAGAATACTGTCGTGGATTGAAATTTCAAGGTGATCTATTACCTTCATGAACATGGACGTCCAAATCTCTCCCCAGGTGTAAGAAGTTCTCAGCCATTATTTCTTTAAATAAACTTTAAATCCATTTCTCCCTCTTTGCTCCTTCTGGGACTCCAATCATTAGTACATTATTTTTCTTGATATTGCTTCATAAGTCCTGTAGGCTTTCTTCATTACTTTTCATACTTTAAAAAAATTTTGCTCCTCTCATTGGATAAGTTCAATTGGTCTGTCTTCTAGCTCATTAATTCTCTCTTCTGCATGTTCAAGTCTGCTGTTGAAGCTCTCGATTGAATTCTTCAATTCAGTCATTATATTCTTCAGTCCCCAAATTTGTTTCTTTTTTATGTTTCTATCTCTTCATTGAACTTCGCATTTTGTTCTCATATTGTTTCCCTGATTTGTTAAATTATTTGACTGTTTTCTCTTGTAGCTCTCTGGGAACTATAGAACATTTTGAATTCTTTGTCAGGCAATTCCTGATCTCCACTTCTTTGGGGCCAACTCTTGGAGGTTTACCATATTCCTTTGGTGGAGACATGTTTCTCAGATTCTTCAGGATTCTGTGTAGCCTTTCATACATGTCTGCTCATTTGAAGAAGCAGTCACAACTTCCAGACTTTATGGATTGACTTCGGTAAGGGAAGCCTTTCTCCTGTGAGTGGGGGCATGCTGAGTTGTGCTACAACCCTCAGTCTGGTAGTACAGGGTGCTAAGTTTTGAAGCATGTGTCAGGCACCATGGGGGCATGATTTTTCTTTGGCTCAGCCTACTGGGGTCCACAGTATCATCAACTGCATGGTCCTTGGTGGGTACTGTGGGGGTTCAACATAGTTGCAAGGGCTGTTGGGGTCCTAAGTGGCACCTCCAGGTCCAAAAGCTAGGGACCAGTGCAGGCAGCTGTGGTGGCTGGAGCTGGTGGTGTACAGACACTCCGCTATAGGGGCCAACTGCAGGTGCCTGTTTATAAGTAAGGGCTAGTTGCAGACAGACATATAGTGATGGGAACTAGGGCAGGTAGCAAAGGTCAGGGCCAACTATGAGCACACTGGCAGCTGCAGAGGCCCTGGATGTCAGAATGACCTTCTATGGCTGCACACTCTCTCCCCAGGTATGCAGACTTCAAAGGAGGCTGGTGACAGAGTTGTTAGAGGTGTGCAGGTGCAGAGATGGAATGGTGAGTGCTGTTGTGTTCACCAGTGACAGAATGCGTGGCCTGATCTGGGCCCATATGCAGCTGTGGGGTCCCTGGCTGTTAGTGTACACTCCTGCAGCTGCATAATCTCCTCCTGGGCATTCACACCGCAGTGGTGGCTGGTGGTGGGAGTTGGGCTGGGAGCACGCAGGCACACAGCTGGAGGGGCTAGTTATGGGTGGGCAGTGGTGCTGGCCAGTGACAGAAGGCAGAGCCTGAGCCAGGTGCACAAGTGGTTGTCATCCATGGCTGCACGCTCTCCCCCCAGGATGTGTGTGCTGTGGTAGAGGTCAAAGATGGTTGTAAGGCCAGTGGTGTGCAGGTGCACAGCTGGGTAGGCTAGCCCACTACTAGCGGAGTAGTGGTGGTGAGCCTAGTGTCTGTAGGTTGGTGTCCTAAACCAGCCTTACTCACACAGCTGCAGAGGCCCACACTGCCTGCAGGCATGGGTCGTGGGCTCCAGTGGGGGTGGGGAGGGTCTTGGGCAGCTTGTCTTTTACACTTGTGCAGCTGCAGAGATTTTGGATGGCTGCCAGGGTGGTTCCTAGGCACCATCAGGGGTGAGTGGGTGGAGAGAGTGGAGATGGACTCAGTTGGCTGCCATTAGGGAACATGAATACCTGTGGGGAAAAAGCTGGTCAAGACCTACAGTGGGTTCATAGCAGCTGTGCTGGCCACTGGCTTCATCAGTGGTGAAATCTGCTGAGTTTGTCTGCAGAGCAGGTCTCTGTGGACTTTAATCAGTCCCACTGCATGTCTGCTAATAATAGCCACTGCTTTTCATCTTTGTTCTTAGCCAGCTGTACACATCTCAGCTTTGCTGGTCTGGGTGGTGCGAAACTGAAGTGGGACATTTACATACTGCCCTGAGAGGCTGGAGAAGTTGGTCATTCACTCCCTTCTTCCCTTCCAGGCAAGAGGAACTTTTCCTAGCTGGGAAGTTCCTTCTTGGCACTAAACAATGTTGACTTGAAGGATGGGGATGATGTAAACAAAATGCAATTTCTTCCTTCTCTCCTGTTTTTGTTGTTGTTGTTGTTGCTCCAGTGTGTTTCTAAAACTTCTGAAGGAGACTATAGAAGCCTCCTAGAGGTGTTTTTGTTCATGGATAGCTATCCAATCATTGTTCTTGTGGGGGGACAGAGAAGCTGGACTCTCTAACACCACCATTTTTTCTGCCAAGCTTCATGTTGCCTTTCTGTTATTGATTTCTTGTTTGATTCCATTGCAGTCAGGGAAAACACATGCATGATTTCAATTTGTAAACATTTTTGAAGTTCATTTTATAGACTAGAATATTGACTATCTTGGTATGTGCCCCATGGCCCCTTAAAAATCATGTATATTTTACTGCTGTTGGGTGTAGTATTATATCAATGTTGATCAGATCCTGTTGGTTGATGGTGCTTTTGATTTCTTATATTTCTTTTCTTTTTCTTTTTTTTTTTGCGGTATGTGGGCCTCTCACTGTTGTGGCCTCTCCTGTTGCAGAGCACAGGCTCTGGACGTGCAGGCTCAGCGGCCATGGCCCACAGGCCTAGCTGCTCTGTGGCATGTGGGATCTTCCAGAACTGGGGCACGAACCCGTGTCCCCTGCATCAGCAGGCGGACTTTCAACCACTGCGCCACCAGGGAAGCCCTTGATTTCTTGTATTTCTGATTTTCTGTCTAGTTGCATTTTCAGTTCTTGAGAGAGAAGGTTGCTAAAGTCTCCAAGTACAATTATGAATTTTGTATTTCTCCTATCAGTTCCACAAGTTTTTGCATCATCTAATTTAAAGTATATACATTGTTTGGTTTAGTGCATAGACATTTAGGATAGCTATGATTTCTTAAACATTTCTTAGAATTCCAATTTGATTTATCTGTTCTGAGTGCATCACTTTTTAAAGGTTTTTAGTGGTTGTTTTACGTATTACACTGTAAATACATAACTTATCATAGGCTACTAGTGTCAACATTTCATGTCATTGGTGAAATGTATTTAAATCTCTCTTCATTTGAAGTTTTTTATGCTCCATTAATACCACTGTCTTAAGCATTTTCTTCACATACACTGAGAACCACATCAGATCATACCGTAATTTTTGCTTCATCTCAATAAAGTTGGAAAAGTTTATTTTTTGCTCTAAGCATCAAACGTAATGGAGACAAGGGAAAAGCAGCAAATAATATACAGGGGAATCCACATAATGTTAACAGCTGATCTTTCAGCAGAAACTCTGCAAGCCAGAATGGAGTGGCAGGACATATTGAAAGTGATGAAGGAGAAAAACCTACAACCAAGATTACTCTACCCAGCAAGGATCTCATTCAAATTTGATGGAGAAATTAAAAGCTTTACAGACAGGCAAAAGTAAGAGAACTCAGCACCACCAAACCAGCTTTACAACAAATGAGAAGGGAACTTCTCTAGGCAGAAAAAATAAGAGAAGCAAATAACCTACAATAACAAACCCAAAACAATTAAGAAAATGGTAATAGGAATATACATATGAATAACTACCTTAAATGTAAATGGACTAAATGTTCCAACCAAAAGACACAGACTGGCTGAATGGATACAAAAACAAGACCCATATATATACTGTCTAAGAGAGACCCACTTCAGACCCAGGGATATATACAGACTGAAAGCGAGGGGATGGAAAAATATATTCATGCAAATGGAAATCAAAAGAAAGTTGGAGTAGCAATTCTCACATCAGACAAAATAGACTTTAGACTAAAGACTAATACAAGAGACAAAGAAAGACACTACATAATGATCAAGGGATCAATCCAAGAAGAAGATATAACAATTGTAATCATTTATGCACCCAACATAGGAACACCTCCAGACATAAGGCAAATGCTAACAGCCATAAAAGGGGAAGTCAACAGTAACACAATAATATTAGGGAACTTTAACACCCCACTTTTACCAGTGGACAGATCATTCAAAATGAAAATGAATAAGGAAACACAAGATTTAATTGATACATTAAACAAGATGGACTTAATTGATATTTATAGGACATTCCATCCAAAACCAATAGAATACATATTCTTCTCAAGTGCTTGTGGAACATTCTCCATGATAGATCATATCTTGGGTCACAAATCAAGACCCAGTAAATTAAAGAAAATTGAAATCATATCAAGTATCTTTTCCCACCACAATAATATGAGACTAGATATCAATTCCAGGAAAAAAATCTGTAAAAAATACAAACACATGGAGGCTAAACAATACACTACTAGATAACCAAGAGATCAGGGAAGAAATCAAAGAGGAAATCAAAAACTACCTAGAAACAAATGACAATGAAAACACGATGACCCAAAACCTATGGGATGCAGCAAAAGCAGTCCTAACAGGGAAGTTTATAGCAATACAAGCCTACCTCAAGAAACAAGAAATATCTCAAATAAAAAACCTAACCTTACACTTAAAGCAATTAGAGGAAGAAGAACAAAAAAAAATCCAAAGTTAGCAGAAGGAAAGATATCAAAAACATCAGATGAGAAATAAATGAAAAAGAACTGAAGGAAATGATAGCAAAGGTCAATAAAACTAAAAGCTGGTTCTTTGAGGAGATAAGCAAAATTGATAAACCATTAGCCAGCCTCATCAAGAAAAGAAGGGAGAAGACTCAAATCAATAGAATTAGAAATGAAAAAGGAGAAGTAACAACTGACATTGCAGAAATACAAAGGATCATGATGGATTACTACAAGCACCTGTGTGCCAATAAAATGGACAACCTGGAAGAAATGGACAAATTCTTAGAAAAGCACAACCTTCTGAGACTGCAGCAGGAAGAAATATAAAATATAAACAGATGAATCACAAGCATTGAAATTGAGACTGTGATTAAAAATCTTCCAGCAAACAAAAACCCAGGACCGATGGCTTCACTGGTGAATTCTCCCAAACATTTAGAGAAGGGCTAACACCTATACTTCTCAAACTCTTCCAAAATATAGCAGAGGGAGTAACACTCCCAAACTCATTCTACGAGGCCACCATCACGCTGATACCAAAGCCAGATAAATGTGTCACAAAGAAAGAAAACTACAGGCCAATATCACTGATGAACATACATGCAAAAATCCTCAACCAAATACCAGCCAACAGAATCCAAAAGCACATTAAAAGGATCATACCCCATAATCAAGTGGGGTTCATCCCAGGAATGCAAGGATTCTTCAATATATGCAAATTAATCAATGTGATACACCATATTAAACAACTGAAGGAGAAAAACCATATGATAATCTCAATAGATGCAGAAAAAGCTTTTGACAAAATACAACACCCATTTATGACAAAAACCCTCCAGAAAGTAGCCATAGAGGGAACTTACCTCAACATAATAAAGGCCATATATGACAAACCCACAGCCAACATCATTGTCAATGGTGAAAAACTGAAAACATTTCCATTATGATCAGGAAGAAGACAAGTTTGCCCACTCTCACCACTAGTAGTTTTGGAAGTTTAAGCCACAGCAATCAGAGAAGAAAAAGAAATAAAAGGAATCCAAATTGGAAAAGAAGAAGTAAAGCTGTCACTGTTTGTAGATGACATGGTACTATACATAGAATATCCTAAAGATGCTACCAGAAAACTACTGGAGCTGACCAATGAATTTGGTAAAGTAGCAGGACACACAATTAAGGCACAGATATCTCTTGAATTCCTATACACTCATGATGAAAAATCTGAAAGAGAAGTTAAGGAAACACTCCCATTTACCACTGCAACAAAAAGAATAAGATACCTAGGCATAAACCTACCTAAAGAGACCAAAGACCTGTATGCAGAAAACTATAATACACTGATGAAAGAAATTAAAGATGATACAAACAGTTTGAGAGATATACCATGTTCTTGGATTGGAAGAATCAACATTGTGAAAATGACTATACTACCCACAGCAATCTACAGATTCAATGCAATCTCTATCAATCTACCAATGGCGTTTTTCACAGAAGTAGAACAAATAATTGTACAACTTGTATGGAAACACAAAAGTCCCCGAATAGCCAAAGGAATCTTGAGAAAGAAAAACAGAGCTGGGGGAATCAGGCTCCCTGAGTTCAGACTAAATGTTACAAAGCTACAGTAATCAAGACAGTATGGTACTGGCACGAAAAGAAATATGGATGAATGGAGCAGGATAGAAAGCCCAGATATAAACCCACGCACATGTGGTCACCTAATCTTTTTAAAGGAGGCAAGAAAATACAGTGGAGAAAAGACAGTCTCTTCAATAAATGGTGCTGGGAAAACTGGACAGCTACATGGAAAAGAGTGAAATTAGAACAGTCCCAAACATCATACACAAAAATAAACTCAAAATGGATTAAAGACCTAAATGTAAAGTCAGACACCATCAAACTCTTAGAGGAAAGCATAGGCAGAACACTCTATGACATAAATCACAGCAAGATCCTTTTTGAACCACCTCCTAGAGAAATGGAAATAAAAATAAAAATAAACAAATGGGACCTAATGAAACTTAAAAGCTGTTGCACAGCAAAGGAAACCATAAACAAGACCAAAAGACAACCCTTAGAATGGGAGAAAATATTTGCAAACGAAGCAACTAACAAAGGATTAATATCCAAGATATATAAGCAGCTCAATATCAAAGAAACAACTCAATCCAAAAATGGGCAGAAGACCTAAATAGACATTTCTCCAAAGAATTTATACAGATTGCCAACAAACACATGAAAGAATGCTCAACATCATTAATTATTAGAGAAATGCAAATCAAAACTACAATGAGATAGTATCTCACACCAGTCAGAATGGCCATCATCAAAAAATCTACAAACAGTAAATGCTGGAGCGGGTCTGGAGAAAAGGGAAACCTCTTGCACTGTTGTTGGGAATGTAAATTGATACAGCCACTATGGAGAACAGTATGGAGGTTCCTTAAAAAACTAAAAATAGAAATTCCATACGACCCAGCAATCTCACTACTGGGCATATACCCTGAGAAAAGCATAATTCAGAAAGAGTCATGTACTACAATATTCACTGCAGCTCTATTTACAATAGTCAGGGCATGGAAGCAACCTAAGGGCCCATCGACAGATGAATGGATAAAGAAGATGTGGCACATATATATATACAATGGAATATTACTCAGCCATAAAAAGAAACAAAATTGAGTTATTCGTAGTGAGGTGGATGGACCTAGAGACTGTCATACACAGTGAAGTCAGAAAGAGAAAAATAAATACCATATGCTAACACATATATATGGAATCCTAAAAAAATGTATATGGTTCTGATGAACCTAGGGGCAGGACAGGAATAAAGATGCAGAGGTAGAAAATGGACTTGAGGACATGGGGAGGGGGAAGGGTAAGCTGGGATGAAGTGAGAGAGTGGCATGGACATATATACACTACCAAGTGTAAAACAGCTAGTAGTGGGAAGCAGCCACATAGCACAGGGATATCAGCTCAGTGCTTTGTGTCCACCTAGAGTGGTGGGATATGGAGTGTGGGAGGGAGATGCAAGAGGGAGGAGATATGGGGATATATGCATACATATAGCTGATCCACTTTGTTATAGAGCAGCAACTCACACAACATTATAAAGCAATTATACTCCAATAAAGATGTTAAAAAAAAAAGAAATGTAATTGAGGAATCTAAATGGGAGAATAAAAGTCTATGATGTTTATTCATAATTTTGGTCTTTCTGTTGTTCTTTCTTCTGTCCTGCTATTCCAAGATCCCTTCTTTAATTGTGCCCTTTTTGTTTAAAGAACTTCCTTTAGCCATTATTTTAGGATAGGTCTACTGTAACAAATTCTCTTAGTAGTCTGTTGCTTGGATTGCATAATTTGTGTTATTCTATAAGTTCACTGTTTCTTTCTCCTGTTCTCTCTATTGTATTGTTGAGTACATCCACTGAATTTTAAAATTTCACTTACAGCATTTTTCAGTTCTATATTTTTCACTTGTTTCTTCTTTATATCTTCTATTTCTTTGCCGAGTCTGTGTATTTCTCTGCAGAAATTTTCTATAACTTTGCTGAAATTTTTCCATCTGTTTCAAATGTATTCCTAATCGTGCATTGTAGCATTTTTATTATGGCATCTTTAAAATTCTTGTCAGATAATTAACATCTGTGTCATCTGGATGTTGATGTCTTTTGATGGTCTTTTCTCATTCATGTTGAGATATTCCTTGTTCTTGGTATGACAAATAATTTTCAACTAAAGCCTGTACATTTTGGGTATTATGAGAATCTTGTTCTTACTTATACCTTCTGTTAGAGCAGACCTCTTTTGACAGTGCCACTGCAGGGGAGGAGTGCACTACCTTATTACTGCGAGGATGGAGTGGAAGTCCAGATTTTCCCCTTGGCCTCCACTGACATCCCAAAGGGAAGGAAAGACTCCTTGTTAGGAGTAGGTAGGGAAGGAAACACTACCTTGTTAGTGCTAGGCAAATGTAGGAGTTTAGGCTCCTCACTAGGCCCTGCTGATACCACTCTGGCTGGAGAAGAAGCAAGTCTCATTATGGTTCCCCACATGGTCTCCTCTCAACTGATACCACAGTGTAGTAGACTTGCTACCACAGAGTAATGGTAAAGTCCTGTATTTCTGCCAGGCCTCCTCTGACACTACTCCAGTGCTAAATGGTCATGGGAGTCCAGGTGCTTTATGTGGTCTCCACTGACACCATAGGGAGTGGGGGAAGGTATCTCATTACCTCAGGTGAGGATGAAAGTCTGGTTCCCCACTTGGCCTCCTTGACACAACCACATGGGGCAGGAAGAGGTTGGTTGAGGTGCCTTGTTACAGACTGGCAAAGACAGAAGTCTAGTCTTTCCACTCAGCATTTTCTGAGGGTGGGGGTGAGGCCTCAAGTTTTTGGTGGCATTTTGTGGTGAAGGGGTTATTATCTAAATTTTTTTGTCATTAGGCTGTTCCTTTCCAGTTCCTTTGGACAGAGAGAGCAGGCTTTTGCTGGGACCTCTTTTGACCGCACCCGTTGGTGTTCTTAGGTTGTCAGCTTCTACACTACCCAATATGGAAGACATGAGGCAAAATCAAAACCCTGATGACTTGTGGCCATGTCATTCCTCAGGTCCCAAGGTCCGTACATGGTCTGGTGTGCCTTGTTCCCTTCATGTTACAGAGTCTTCATTTTTTGTTTGTTTTTTAAGTTTTCTTTTTTATATTTTTATCTTATATCAGAGCATACTTGATTAATAATGTTGCATTAGTTTCAGGTGTATAGCAAAGTGATTCAGTTATACATATACACATAATCTATTCTTTTCCAAATTCTTCTCCCATTTAGGTTATTACAGAATATTGAGCAGCATTCCCTGTGCTATACAGTAGGCCCTTGTTGGTTATCTATTTTAAATATAGCAGTGTGTACATGTCAATCTTAAACTCCCAATCTGCAGGCTTCCCTGGTGGCGCAGTGGTTGAGAGTCCGCCTGCTGATGCAGGGGACATGGGTTCGTGCCCCGGTCTGGGAAGATCCCACATGCCGCGGAGCAGCTGTGCCCATGAGCCATGGCCGCTGAGCCTCCGTGTCCAGAGCCTGTGCTCCGCAACGGGAGAGGCCCCAACAGTGAGAGGCCCACGTACCACAAAAAAAAAAAACCCAAAACTCTCAATCTATCCCTCCCCCCCCTCCCCCCGGTAACCATAAGTTTGTTCTCTAAGTCTGTGAGGCTTTTTCTGTTTTGTGTTGCTTTTACATATAATGTCTAGGGTTTTTAGGCTTTCTCAGTAGAGAAATAAAATATGCATATTAAAATCTATCAAATATATTAATGCATGTGTATGTATATATATGTATTGTTTTTCTTTGCCGGAATGCCAAAGAAGAAATTATTGAAATGACGTTTGGAACTAGGAGTTGAGAATAAGTAAAGGGTGGAATTATTTTTCATTCTATACTTTCTTCATGGTTGGAAATTTTTACCATGTATATGTATTGCTTATATTTAAAAATTAAAAAAAAACACTTAAAGCAGTAAATACTTTTCAGTTCCTGTCCTAGATGACTTGTCTTGGGAAACGGAAACCACTGTCCACTCTTTCTTCCAAAAACTATCTCCTCTCCAGGAGTCTATGGCTCCCCTATCTCCTCATTCTCATGCTACTGAACATTCTTTTTGATCTGTTTTGTGGTCTTTTCTAATGGCCCTTAAAACATTGGCACTCCCTAGATTTCAATCTTTGGTCTAACATTTATTGTCTTGCTACAAGCATCCCTAGGCAAGACTTGCATGGTTTTAACCACTGCCTCTATGCTATGGAAGGCCAACTTTATTTCCCTAATCCTGTTTTATTCTCTGACCTCAGATGTCTCATAGGCATATCTATCTTAACTTGTCCCAAACTGAACTCCTGCTCTTTTTTTCAAATCTTCTTCTCCCTCAGCCTATCCATCACAGTAAATGGAAACTTCATCCTTCTAGTTGCTCTGATATAAAACCTTGAAGTTATCCATGGCTCCTCTCTCTCTCCCACATTCCACATGATTTGTTAGCAAGTCCTGTCAGCTCTGCCTTCAAAATTATTTAGAATCTGACCACTTTCTCACCATATCCACTGTTACCACCGCCATCCAAGGTACAAACCATTTCTTGATTGCATTATTGAAACAGGCTCTTAATTAGACTCTTTGTGTCTACCCTTGTCCCCCTACAGCTATTATCCACACAGCATCCAGAATAGTCTTATTAAATATAAGTCAAATCATGTCATTTCTCTAGTCAAAAACCTCATTCTACGCAGATAGTAAAGTCAAAATCCTTCCAATGGGTCTAAGGCCCTATAGGATCTATTTAGCTTTCCCTCTCCATTTCCTCCCTGAACCATCTTCTTCTGTTTCCTCTTTTGATTAATCCTTCTGGCCTCCTTTTTGTACCATGAACATGATATACACATTTCTGCCTCAGGGATTTTCCACTTACCATTTCTTCAGCCTAGAATGATTTCCCCCCAGATATCTGAATGAACAATTCCTTTATTTCCTATGGGTCTCTGCTCAAAAGTCCTTCTCAATGAGGTCTTCCTGGCCACTGTATTTAAAATGTGAAAACCACTTCTCAACCCTCCCTATTCCCCTTTTCTGCTTTACTGTTCATCTTAATGCTCATTACCATTTAATATATTATATATTTTAGTTATATTGATACTGTTTTTCTAAATTACATGAGGGCTGTATCCCCATGCCTAAAACAGTACCTGGCAAATGTGGATACTCAAAACATATTTTCTGAATGAATGAACTAATCAGTTAATCAATAAATGATATCTGGGCTATAGACCAAGAGTCAGAAAATTACAGCCCACAGGTCTGCTGCCAGTTTTGTCAATAAAGTTTTATTAGAACATTCATTTGTTTATGTTATCTATGACTGCTTTCCCAATACAAAGGTGGAGTTGAGTAGTTGTGACACACATCTATGACCTGCAAAGCCTAGAATATTTATTATATGGTTCTTCAATAAAAAGTTCGCCGATCCCTGCTTTGGATTCATAGTCAACTACTTCCTAGATATTGCTCTCTCGATATATTCCAGAAATCTCAAATCCAATCTGCCCCAAACTGAGCTTTTGCTCCATCTTTCTAAAATTTTCCCATTCTGTATTTCTTATATGTATGAAGTAGAGCCCCATCCACACAGTCACCCAAATTTAACTCTATTCATCATACTACTCTAATTTGAAGCAAGGCTTTCCCAAGCCTGCAAGAACAATTTCAAACATTCCAAACTCCTTAATTAGACAAAGCCTAGTCCTTTTAGAACATGGCCACCGTCTGCCTCCAGTCACATCTCTTGCCACTCCTATTTCCATTTCATGTTCCAACAATATAAAATGGTTTGGGGTTTTAGGTCCTTGGGCCTTTGTTCATGCTGAACCATCTCCTTGAAATTTCTTTTCCCTATTTCCCTTTCTTTCCCACTTTAAGTATTGACATAGGTTGTACTTCTCTGCAAGTACCCATCCTTGATAATCCCAAAGTGTCCTGTATATACCCAATAATATCATTGTACCAAAATGATTGGTAAGGCAGCACTGTATAGTGATTAAGTACTTCAACTCTGAGCCACGTACATGGATTTAAATTCTAGCTCTCTCACTAGCTAAATGGCCTTGGGCATGTAACTCTCACATAGCATGTGTTTATTATCATCTTCACATTTCAGCTGAAACACAATGACTATCAGAGAAGTTACAGTGCTCAATGTAACACAGATAATACGGCAGAGAATGTCAATTGTTCTCCAATATCCATTCTCTCCTTCTTTTAGTAAAAGAACTAAAGTCTTAGCTAGGCACATGGCTGCCCCAAACAAAAACTAAATTTCCCTGCTTTTCTTATAGCTAGATCTGACCATGAGATTAAATTCTGATAAATGGTATGTAAATAAAAGTGATATGTGTGACTTCCAGGTCATTGCCTTAAAGGAAAGGGTTATATCCTCAGCTTTCTTTCTTTCATACTTCCCAATTGATATAATGTAGAAGATATTTGGTCATGCAGATGAAGCAGCACCTTAAGGATGATGGAACAACAACAAAGAAGTAAGCTGGGTTCTAGCCTTTGTCAAGTCACTGTATCAGGCCTGGACCACCTTGCTGAACTGTTCCAAACCAAGAAATAAATGTCTCTTGTGTTGGAGCCACTGTGGTATCTTAGCAGCCTAACCTGTATCTTACCTAATACAGCTAGTAAGTGGAAGAGCTTGGATTTGAACTGTGCATACCACCTGGACTATATCACCAGTCCCCTCCCCCTGAAGAAAAGTTTGTATTGAATTATGTTCTGCTAGGATGGCATTGGCTGCTAGAAAGCCTAGAGTCAAATGTAGGACCATCCGTAGCAAGTGTATAGGACTTGTCATTAAATATTTCTTGTCTAGCCTCATTCCTGGGTTCATTTTCTATCTGTATCATGATTTTTCATTTGATCTAATTACAATGTACACTACCTCATATTTTACATACCATATAAATATAACACCTTAAATTCTTTAGAATGTTATGGGGTTTTAATAAGTATTGCTTTCCTTATGGTTTAATTGTACATATACCACTTTTATACCTATCATTTTCCTTTGTTTACATGGTTGTCTCCATATTATATTATTAACTCCTTAAAGGCATGTACAATGATATTTTTCTTCTATACCATCTTGCATGGGGTCTGATAATAAAATAGTTGCATGCTCAAGCAATGTTTGCTGAAAGAATGAATTTCACAGGGTCAGAAATGCTATTAAATGTCATTGTGTCATATGGATTTTCCTTCCATTATAACTTGAGCCAGAGAGAAGACACAACTCTAAAAATTGGCTAGAGGAAAGTGTCACATGGTTGGAGGAGTGATGGTAAAGATAGGAAATACATACCTTGACAAAGTGCTCAATTAGGATTTCCACCACAATGTTCTGGAATTTGATGTTCATCATGGCAGCCACAGTGTCCTCCTGAGCTCTCATGAGAGTGGGCCCAAAGATCACCCCCATGTTAGAGGGGGTCATAAGATTCTCTTTGCTGTGCTCACACACACTGCCAGAAGAGAAAGAAAATGATTAACAAGATTTTCTCCAAGACCCCATTGTAACCAAGACTGTGTTAGATGCTTTAGGGGGTAAGAGAAACTAAAAAGTAGAAGAAGAGGAGAGGCCCAAAATATATATGGGAAGAAAAGATTACAAAGGAAGCAACTAGCAAAGAATACAAGATAGCATATAATTAGGGGCCAAACTGAGCCATGGCTAACTTAGTTTGTAGCACTGTAGAAGTCATGAGAAGAGGGGCGGATGGCTATAGTATTTGGAAAGACAGGAGGGAAGCAAGAAGGTATTCCAGGGCAAGAGGTACAGCATGTATAAAGCATATATAAAGAACAAAGCACATAGAGAAAGTGCCTACCAGTCTCACCAGTCAGGAATCTAGTCTCTTCCCCAGCCCTAGCTAGAGAGGCAAAAAACTCAAAGAGCCAAAAGAGATCCTTAAGATTAGCACTTTATCATTGTCCTCACATTACAGATGAGAAAACAGAGGTCCAAAGAAGGAAAGAGATTTGGCTGAAGCCACAGTCAGTTAGCCTGATTAGAGAAGGGCCTCTAATCCCAAATTTTCTGGTCCCTAGTCACTTTCTTTACTTAAATTACCTTAAGTGGCTTCCTATCACTTATAGGACACTGCCAATTCTCTTCAAAGTAGCAATTAAAGTCTTCAGTAACTTGACACATATTTCCAATCCCAATGCACAGCTTGGGCTCTGAAGCTGACCTGGGTTTGAATCCCAACTCTGCCACCCATTAGCCGTGCAACAGTGAATGTTGCTGACCTAACTTCTCTGGGCTTCAGTTTTCCCACTTGCAAAAATAGTATCCACCTCAGACGGTTGTGAAATAAATAGAGCTAAATTGCTTTAGCATGGTATCCTGGAAATATTCCATTAGAAGTATCTGCTGTTATAATGACCTCTCCAGGAGCCTCCATCTAGGCACTGCTGATGTCTGACACTCTTATATACTACACTGCTTAGATGAAGTTTTCTGGCTATATCATGCTGTTTCAGATCTCCGTATCTTTGCTCATGCCATTCCCTCTGTTTAGAATGTCTCCATCCTCCTAGATCCAAAGAATGTCTATCCTTTGAGATTCACTTTAGGTGACATCTCCTTCAGGGCTCTCACAGCCCACTGTCCTCATCTTGATTGACACCATTGGCAAGTCGAATATATTGCAATTTTCTGTTTCTTATCTGCCTTTCCTACTAGGTGGTAAACAACTTCCAAGTGTGTGTGCCTCACACAGAGTAGATACTAATTAATTATTTTTAATAGAACTGAGAGCCTCTAGCACTCTTTCATATAGTACTGGAGGCAGCTAAGTAAAAGGTGTACAGCGCTTTGGTCAGTTTGGCTGTGGGAGTGGGGAGATAAGGGAATGGAACAGCCCGCCACAAACACTAATTTTCAAAACCTGCCCAGGTCAAGTCCCTTGAGAGACTGACCCCATTAATAGGCAGGCTCCTGTCACTAACAAGGTAATTGACAGGGACAGAATCCTTAGACAAATTCTAATGAAGTCTGTTAAGCCCATGACAAAGGCTGGGTGCCATTCAGATGATAATGAACAGCAACTATTCACAGGCCTTTGGTATTGCTAGACTGGTGATGGATCCCTTTTAACAGTTTAAATACTTCTGCAATTAACCCTTATTCTTTAGTGACAGAATATTTCAGATGTTAAAATGGAAAAGCAACTCCATGCTGCCACCGAGATCCAGAATGGCTAAACCACTAGTAACAAGGCAAGGACACTTGTGAGACAACAGCCTCCAGCATGTGTAAATGCTTATCTCCTTTTTTGAGCTTTGAAAGAAAGTGACTTTGGTTGAATATGCCAGAGCTCACTTAATCCGCATAACTCCAAAAGGCAGAGTATATTATCTCTGAAGCCTAGTTTCACAGAGGGTAAAGAACTTAGTTAAAGTCAAACAGTTTGTGAATACATGGCAATACAGGGATTCAAACCCATATCTGTTGGGCTCCAAGTCTTACAGTCATCCCATTGCATCCCACTGCCTGCTTGTCTAGTTCCTGTCAAGAAATCAGCCCCTATGGGGGCCCCTTTAGGCAAAAGCCACCTTCTGTTTCTCTGATGGAGGTTCAAGGTATTCCATTTAGGACACTCTTTTCATTCTTAGTCTTCTTATGAGATTTGAAAGGTAATCTATTCTTTGGGGAGGTTTCTTTCCATTTGACATCTCTCCTTTTTTATTATACATTTTGAAAATCGTTAAGAGGCATAATTGTGGGTTAATAAGATGAATGAAACCAAAAATAAGGGCATCATGAGTAGTTAATTAGGTGGGAGTTTGTAATATGATTTGGAAGCAAAGAAATCTTAAATTCTTTAGTCCACTTAGACTAAAGAAAATAGATACAACTTCTTTTTTTAACATCTTTATTGGAATATAATTGCTTTACAATGGTGTGTTAGTTTCTGCTTTATAACAAAGTGAATCAGCTACACATATACATATATCCCCATATCCCCTCCCTCTTGCATCTCCCTCCCACCTTCCCTATCCCACCCCTCTAGATGGTCACAAAGCACTGAGCTGATCTCCCTGTGCTATGCATCTGCTTCCCACTAGCTACCTATTTTATATTTGGTAGTATATATAAGTCCATGCCACTCTCTCACTTCATCCCAGTTTACCCTTCCCCCTCCCCATGTCCTCAATGGATACAACTTCTTGAACATCAAAATTTAAACCAGAGTAGAGAGAGGTTATAAAAAGCCTCCAGTTTAGGAAAAAATAATTTTGATTAGATGGTTTAGATCAGAGGTCATAAATTAAAATGCCTATAAAAACAGAACTACCTTATGATCCAGCAATCCCAATTCTAGGTATATATTCAAAGGAAATGAAATCAGTATCTCAAAGAGAATATCTGTACTCCCATATTCATTGCAGCATTAGTCACAATAGCCTAAGTGTCCTTAGATGGACAAACAGATAAACATATACACACAATGGAATATCAATAAGCTTTAAAAAAGAAGGAAATCCTGCCTTTTGCAACAACATGGATGAACTTGGAGGACATTATGTTAAGTGAAATAAGCCAGACACAGAGTAGAATGGTAGTTGCCAGGGGCTGGGGGAGGGGAAAATGGGGGAGATGTTGGTCAAGAGGTACACATTTTCAGTTATATAAGATGAGTAAGTTTTAGAGATCTAATATATAGCAATATGAATATAGTTAACAATACTGTATTTTGTGCTTGAAATTTGCTAAGAGGGTAGATCTTAAGTGTTCTTCATAGAAAGAAAGAAAGAAGGAAGGAAGGAAGGAAAGAAAGAAAGAAAGAATGAATGAATGAAAGAAAGAAAGAAAGAAAGAAGGGAAGGAGGGAGGGAGGGGAGAAGGAAGGAAGGAAGGAAGGGAGAAAACGGTAACTATATGAGGTGATAGATATAGTAATTAACTATATTGTGGCAATTATTTCACAACATATACATATACTAAACATCATTATGGTATATAAGTAATATACCATAAATATATACAATTTTTATTTGTCAATTATACCTCAACAAATATGAACAAATAAAAATAAAAACTGAATAAGTTCATTAAACTGGTTCCATCACTAACACGTTGTATGATTTGGGGCCTATCTTTTTCCATCCCTGGATATCTGTTCCCTCACCTATAAAATGAGGTGGTTATTGGGTAATCTAAAGAGTCTTTCAGCTCTGCCATTCAGTGACTCTAAGAAAGTCCTTCCCTTGAAAATAATGGAAAAAAGAAACAGTCACACATTACACGTCTACTGTTGGAAGAACATAGAACCATTTATTAAGTATGTCTGCCCTCCCCACTGTAAAGACCACGCCCCCAATACCCAAAATAACCAAAAAAACCCACCCCAAATCCCCAAAAAACAAATTAAAAAAAAAGAACTTGAATCAGAGCAAGCCTCTTGATTCAAAATATGGGAAACTTTAAAGGACAAATGACCTGTTTTCTTTAACAAATAAATTATAAGAAACAAGAAAGAGATGAAGAAGAAACTTACAGATTGGGAACATGGTAAAAACACAGAGGCCCTATCCTATCAAACTTTGGCCTCTGTGTTCTTTATTAGCCCTCCAAGTGATTCTGATACACACAAAAGATTGAGAACTACTGCTATAGATAAGGGATCACCAAACTATGGCCCTTGGGCCAAATCCAACCTGTTTTTGTAGATAAAGTTTTATTGGAGTATTGTTATGCTTATTCATTCACATATTATCAATGGCTGTTTTTGTATTATAAAGGTAGAACTAAGTAGCTGCAACAGAGTCCATATAGCTCACAAAGCCTTCAATATGTATTATCTAATCCTTTCTGGAAAACATTTGCTGACCTCTGCTAGAGATTAAAAGAGACTTAAAAAACATCTGAAAAGATTCCTATGTGTGGACGTTATTTGGATCCTTATTAAAAAATATATATATATATATATATATGACATATTTGAGACTACTGGAAAATTGAACACAGAATATTTAATGATATTAAGTAATTATTAACAGTTTGTTTTCAGATGTGATAATTATATTGTGTTTATATGTACAAAGAATTTTCATTTTTCAATATACATACTGAAATATTTATGGATAAAATAATGTCTTAGATTTGCTTCACAATAATATAGGAGGAGGGGAAATGAATAGGGATATAGATGAAACAAGGTTTGCTACGTGTTGAAAATTGTTGAAGCTGGGTGATAGGCACATGAGAGTTCCTTACAGGCATATGAGAGTTCCTTATACTATTCCTTCAGACTCAGGATGCCACAAGGATTTAAAAAGTCCCCCACCCTCCTCCACAAGATTTTGGTTAAAGATTTAAGAGGATTATACCTGGATCAAGGTTGAGTAGAGGCCTTTCCAGCCAGAACGGAAAAAAGCATCTGATGTGACAAAAACCCTTCTTAAGGACATTATTCCTAGGTACGGCCTTCCCTCTACTATTCAGAGCAACAATGGATCTGCTTTCATCACAGAAATAATGCAAACAGAAAATAAAGGTTTAGGTATAAAATGGAAACTTCACTCAGCATGGACACCGCAATCTACAGAAAGGGTAAGAAGATGAACCACACTCTGAAGAAAATGCTCGCCAAACGATGCCAGGAAACTCATCTAAAATGGAAAAAGGTCTTGCTGATTGCTCTCCTTTGTACACTGGTGGCCCCTAGAAGCGGGCTAGGTATACAGGATACCACTCTTACCTCCTAAGAGTAAAGAAAGAGAAACATTTCTAACACAGGAGGCAAAAATTAAACAGTATGTACAACAGATTGGTCAATTGTTAACCACTGCATGAGTTTGTATTCCACAGGTCTCCCCCTCACCTGGAAGCTCCCTTGCATTCCTTTAAAGCAGGAGACCCAGTGCTGCTGAAAGTGTGCAAAAGAGCAAGGGCGCTTCCCTGATGGCACAGTGGTTAAGAATCTGCCTGCCAATGCAGGGGACATGGGTTTGAGCCCTTCTCCAGGAAAATCCCATATACCGCGGAGCAACTAAGCCCGTGCACCACAACTACCGAGCCTGCACTCTAAAGCCCAAGAGCCACAACAATTGACTCCACGTGCTGCATTTATGGAAGCCCACGTGCTCTAGAGCCTGTGCTCCACAATAAGAGAAGCCTGCGCACCACAACAAAGAGTAGTCCCTGCTCACCGCAACTAGAGAAAGCCTGCATGCAGCAACAAAGACCCAACACAGCCAAAAATAATAAAT
Organism: Leucopleurus acutus; assembly: GCF_964270905.1. NCBI lineage: Eukaryota > Metazoa > Chordata > Mammalia > Artiodactyla > Delphinidae > Leucopleurus > Leucopleurus acutus. The sequence continues at coordinate 57,629,995 of NC_139148.1, forward strand.
AAATTTTAAAAAAAGAGCAAGGATCTGAGCAGCAGCTTGAAGAAAAATGGAAGGGATCCTATGACATTCTTCTTACTACTCAGAAACTTTAAGTATTTGTTCCGACAAGCAGAATGAAAGTTCTGTTTTCTTATTCTTTCTCATACCTTTTATGTACAAAGTTATACATCCATATGCTGATCCTTTTGATAATTCTAACTGCCAGATATGTGGTCAGCTTCCTATTTCTGGGTCTTCAGGATTGCCTTAATGGGTTTTCCCCATACAGGAAATGGTTTGGAAACAACTGGCTACAACAAGTCTCTCTGAAGTACCAGTTCCACACTAGGCTTCAGACTTATTCCCTTGAATTCCTAAGGAAATGAGATCTTTTCTGTCTACTAAAGCTCCAGTTGTCATTCCTCTTACCTCTAACTGGGCCTGTTGCACCAAAATGGCAGACCAAGGGATTGAGATCTTAATCACATAAGACTCGGATCCAGGACTTGGAGCTCAAATATTGTAAATTTTCTATCTACTCCCCAAAATTTAGACACCCCATCTCAGCAGGAAGTAGAATGGTCATCACCCAGTTCCCTGAAAGATTTGGGGAAAGATAAAACCAAAGTGGGGATTAAAACCGAGTTCCCCTAAAACCAAGATCCTCTGCTGAGTTTATGATTAACATCTCTATCCAAAATGATTGTTCCCTTTCTAATCTAATATCTGTTCTCCTCAAGATTGAGGAGGATCAAGTAAAAAGCGGGGAGTGAGACCAAGCAGGGCCCTGTGGGGCTCCCAGGCCTCCCCGTTTCTTGTAGGCAAGACTCCAGCCTGCATGACTTTCCCTGTGTTCCAAAGAGAGGGTTTGAACAGCTGCTAATCAAGGGAGAAGCAGCCAGGAAACCACCTGAGGAAAGACTAAAGGAACCAGAGAAGCTCATCAAGATGATTACCTGAGACCAGATTAGAGGAGTGCAGGCCCTACACATAACCTAATCTTGTCAGAGACCCCACCCTTGAACCACTGTTATAAAACCCTTCATCAAATCCTCTGGGGTTGTGACACATAGTTTTTCAGGCACGCACCAGCTGTGTCCCCCTTTGCCTAGCAAAATAATAAAGCTATCCTTTTCTATTCACCCAAAACTCGGTCTCCAAGGTTTGATTCGGCACTGGTATACAGAGAAGCTGAGCTTTTGGTAACATCCCAATCCCTGAAGATGATGCCCTTAAGGGCAGACAGCTTTGGTTTCAACCATTGGTGTTATATTATTCATAATTTACTTTAAATACTGCAACATAGCCAGTACAATGTCCTAAATTTCATCAATGTCATCAATTGCAATCACACCATTATTTTAGTATGTACCACTGAGAAAGAAGAAACTTTCACTGTCAAATCATTATGTAATATTTTTGAAGACATTTTAAATAGAAAATAAACTCAACAATGAACATAATTTAACTAAAATGACTACAACATGAGCAGCTATGATCATGTTCATGCATGTAGACGTTATGATAATTAGATAAAAACTGCTATCTGACAACAGTGATTTTAAGAAACAATTGATTCTAAGATGCATCCAGAATTCAGGTTACAATTTGAAAAAGAAAAGTGCCCTTTAGAATGGATGAAATTTGATATATGTGTTTGTTAGTTTTCATGCACACCCTAGGACAGGTCAGTTATGGTTGTAGTATTCTAATTTTAAATGCATATTTACATACTCTAGGGCTGACTAATAAGTATTTAAAAGACTCTAATCAGAAGCCAGAGGGGCTACTATAAGCTTCAGCTAACCTCATCTCCAATCAACACCAATGGCTCTGTTAATTAGCATGGTTGGTGGCAAACTGACTTCTCATTGCTTAGATGTGTCAAGATAAATGGATTGTGGATTGGCTAGAAATATTGTATAGACATTCTCAAGCTTTCATTGACAGGTTAGAATAGAGCAATGATCAATCTTAACATCAGTAAGGTGGGTCAACTAATATTATGAATCTTCAGATGTGATGCAGCGTAAGGTACACAAAATCACCTATGATGTGTTCTATCCCCAAAATAGTTAACTTGAATCCATCTAGCCTTAAAATACAACCTCTACTTTATAAGAAATAAAGAAGATAGGGGAACAAGCTGAAAGATACAATGACGAAAGTAGACAAAACTAGTGAGAGAATGGTGTGGACATATATACACTACCAAACGTAAAATAGATAGCTAGTGGGAAGCAGCCGCATAGCACAGGGAGATCAGCTCGGTGGTTTGTGACCACCTACAGGGGTGGGATAGGGAGGATGGGAGGGAGGGAGATGCAAGAGGGAAGAGATATGGGAACATATGTATATGTATAACTGATTCACTTTGTTATAAAGCAGAAGCTAACACACCATTGTAAAGCAATTATACTCCAATAAAGATGTTAAAAAAAAACCAAAAAAGACTCTACAGAAAAACAAATATTTGGGTCAACTAAGGAAATGTTAATATGCTCTGGAGAGGTAGAACTTGTTGAACTGAAAAAAGGTGGAAATTGTTGAACTGAAAAAAGTTTGGTGTTACTGAACAGCATAACCTCAATTTGGTAAAAAATGTAAATGTGTTTGTGTGGGGTGTGTGTGTATACATAAACACACACCCACACCCACAGGAAGATCCAGAAAAAAAAGCACGAATATATTAATAGTAGTGACTTTTGGATGCTGAAAATAGAAAGCTTTTATTTTTGTTTATTGACTTGTTTTGTTCTTCTATATTTTCCAATCTCTACAATGCAATGGTATTGCTTCAGAAATAACAAGTGCTATTATTACAAAAGTAAGAAGATTCTAATAAGCCTAAGAGCTCACACCCTATAGAATGGTAGCCAAAGCCTAGGATTGCAAAGGGGTCTTGGTCTTGTATTTGGGCATTAGATCATGGGATTTTATTGCCTGAACTACAATTGCGTTGCTGTATTATTATCTCATCTGTTTCAATTTAAACTTTAATGCATGATGCAGTCAGAGCAACTGAAAGGAAAGAGAGCTGAGACTTCACTGAGTTTACAGAACAGGTTGTACAACTGTTTTGAATCTGCTTCGAGATAAATACCTGCGTGAGTGGCAGAATTAGGCCTGAGGCTTGCTTGCATTGTATATGCCACTGGTCATGAGATTGTGGGGGAGGTAACCTGTACCGTTCTCCTACTTCAGATTAATGGAAGCAATAGGTAAAAAGCAAAAAGAATGGAATAATTGGGAATCTCAATTGGCTGATGTCAATTTGTGTTTGCCAGTAATTAGCCTAGAAAATGGGCCAGCAGTGGGAACACACTAAGAAGGCATAAGTTATGATTATCATATAGCTTATGAAAGCAGTGGTTGGCAGGCAGAAAAATTATGTGAATTTTGAAAGCACACAGATTTTCTTCTCCTGTGTAAATTTCCCTGTTGGAACTCAGCCTATTTTATTTGCATTTTCCCTATAACTCTTGGTTATAAAGATACAAAAAAGTTGAAAGAATGGTACTATGAAAATTAATACTGTCTATACCTAAATTCAGGAATTAACATTTTCCTACATTTGCTTGTTCTCTCTGTATATTTTTTTTCTGAGCCCTTTAGAAGTAAATTGTTTCAACCCTAAATATTGTAGTATTCATCTCCAAATAATAAGCATGCTGTCCTACAAAACCACAATAACATTTTTATACCGAGGAAAATTTATAATAATTCCATATCACCTGATATCCGGTCCATATTCAAATTTTCTCAAATATCATGAAAAAATTATTTTATAGGTGGGTGTTTCAAATCTAGATCCAAAGTTCATACACTGCATTTGTTTCTGTTTCTTTAGCCTCTTAATACAAAACAGTACCACTACCTTTTTTCCCCAGGGCATTGACTTTTATAAAAATTCCAAGCCAGTTGTCTAAAAGAATGTCAAACATTCTGCATTTTTCTATACCCTGTATTTCCTGTAAACTTAAAAGGCTAAATTTGATTGGGGTTAAACATTCTTGGCAAAAATATTTGTTTATGTTGTATACTTCTTACTGTATCCCATCAGAAGGTAGATAAGGTCAGTTTGTATCATTATTAGTGATGCTAAATTTGATCAATTAATTAAGGTGGTATTTGCCAGATAACTTCATTGTAAAGATATAGTTTCCATTTGTAATTAGTAAGTAATCTGTGGGTAATACTTTGAAACTATATGAATATCTTGTTCCTGAAAATTCTTTTACTCAGTGGTTTTGATCCATGCCTGAAACAGGGTGCTGAGGTTGCAAACTCGAAGTTTTTCTTTTTGCTTTCTTTCTTAAGTGTAGTTGATTTACAATATTAGTTTTAGGTGTACAACATAGTGATTCAATATCTTCATAGATTATACTCCATCCAAAGTTATAAAATATTGGCTATATTCCTTGTGCTGTACAATATATTCTTGTAGCTTATTTATTTTATAAATAGTACTTTGTACCTTAGTCCTCTACCACTATCTTACCCCTCTCCACTTCCCTCTCCCCACTGGTAACCACTAGTTTGTTCTCTACACCTGTGAGCCTGTTTCTGTTTTATTATGTACATTCGTTTGTTTTACTTTTTAGATTCCACATATAAGTGACAACATACAGTACTTGTCTTTCTCTGCCTGACTTATTTCCTTAGCATAATACCCTCCAAGTCTATGCATGTTGTTGCAAATGGCAAAATTTCATTCCTTTTATGGCTGAGTAATATTCCATTGTATGTATATATACCAGCTGCTTTATCAATTCATCTGTTGATGGACACTTAGGCTTCCACATCTTGGCTTTTGTAAATAATGCTGCTATGAACACTGGGGTGCACGTATATTTTTGAATTAGTGTTTTGTTTTCTTTGTATATATACCCAGGAGTGGATTATATGGTAATTCTAGTTTTTGTTTTTTGAGGAACCTCCAAATATTTTCCATAGTGGCTGCACCAATTTACATTCTCACCAGCAGCATACTAGGATTCCTTTTTGATGACAGTCATTCTTTTTGTTTGTTTGTTTGTTTAGCAAGAAGAAAAGAGTTTTATTTATCACTATGGATGATAAATGAAACAATGAGTAAATAAAATTATACTTTTAATATTGATTTACAGTATTTCAAATATCTCTGGGTGTTTATATTTAATCTACGTATCCATTCAGACTTCTTAAAATTATTTTCATGAGCTAATGATCCACACAGAATTTAAAAATTCACAGTATCCTTCAATTTTGTTTATTTTATTAAAATCCAGTCCTCGATCTAATTGCATTTCTTTTCTTCTTTAAAATATAAATAGTGGCACTTAAAATAACACTAACAATTGCAACAGATCCAACCACTGACAATACCAAGGTAGAAATGTTAACTCTGGGATTTGGATGACTTTCACCACGACTGGTGATCTGCTTGAGAAATAAACAAAGCTACTTGTGTAAAGTTGGATACTTTTGATGTCAAATTGCTTTAATCCACATTTTGAATGGCAATGAATATGTGGGTTGCATTTTCTTCTGAGATATTTCCTGGTTTGAATGCAAAGGTTTCCTTGGAGTTGGCCTCATTTGGTAGCAGATCAGTAGTGTTTACTTGCAGAGCATGGTCAAAATTATCCCTTAGCTCCAAAATTAGCTCCAGAATGTTTCCACTTATTCTTATGATATACTGTTGAACTTAGGGGAAAAAGTTACAAATTAAGTAGGAACTGGAGCATCCATTTAAAATTCCTTTTTATTAATTTTTCTCAAAAATATTTAGTTATGTCAAGCTTATACTCATATCCAAAGCCTTATTTATTTTTCTATAAAAGCTGAATTCTGATTTTTAAACTCTGCCAAATGCTACCTTCTCTGTATGAAAAGTGGTAGCAGGTTATAATGTGTCACATTTGATTGATTCAAAACATGAGATTATAAAATTAATACTTTTCTGAGCTATCAATTAAAAATTATTTTCCTCTTACTCATCCTTACACCCTTGCTTTTACAATGAGTACCTTTCACTTAATCAACGCTGCATGACACTTTGTCCTTACCGTTTACAACATCAAAATCATCTGGTGCTGTCCATGTTTTTTTAATAATTTTAATTGTAGTATAGTTGCTTTACAGTGTTGTGTTAGTTTCTGCTGTGCATCAAACTGAATCAGCTATACGTATACATAGATCCCCTCTTTTTTGGATTTCCTTCCCATTTGGTCACCACAGAGCAGTGAGTGGAGTTCCCTGTTCTATATAGTAGGTTCTCATTAGTTAATCTACTTTATACATAGTAGTGTATATATGTCAGTCCCAATCTCCCAATTCATCCCACCCCCCCCATGACAGGTGTGAGGTAATATCTCAATGTGGTTTTGTTTGCTTTCTCTGATTATTAGCAATGTTGAGCATCTTCTCATGTGTCTGGTGATCTGTATGCCTTTGTTGGAAAAATATCTATTCACGTCTTCCCATTTTTTAATCGAGTTGTTTTTTCAATATTGAGTTACATGAGCTGATCATATATTTTAGATATTAACCCCTCATTGGTCATATCTTTTACAAATATTTTCTCCAATTTGGTAGAATGTCTTTTTATTTTGTCAATGGTTTCCTTCGCTGTGTGAAAGGTTATATGTTTAATCAGGTCCCATTTTTTTTGTTGTTCTTTTTTTTTTTGCTTTTGTTTACTTTGCCTTAGGAAACAGATCAAAAAAACCATTGCTACAATTTATGTCAAAGAGTGTCTTGCCTATGTTTCACTCTAAGAATTTTACAGTATCTGCTCTTACATTTAGGTCTTTGATCCATTTTGAGTTTATTTTTGTGTATGGTGTTAGAGAATGTCCTAATTTCATTCTCTTACATGTTGCTGTCCAGTTTTCCCAGCACCATTTATTGAAGAGACTGTCTTTTCTCCATTGTATATTCTTGCCTCCTTTGTCATAGATTAACTGACCATAGGTGTGTGGGTTTATTTCTGGGCTGTCTATTCTGTTCCATTGATCCATGTGTCTGTTTTTGTGCCAAGAACACACTGTTTTGATTACTGTAGCTTTTTGAAAACTAGTTTTTCTAATTCTATCATTCCTCCCACACTTATTAGCTGGTATTCTTCAGTAATAAAGGGCTTTCCTTACTCTAACTACCTCCCATGGATTTTTATTTATTCAAAATGTTATTATCAAATACAGCACTCATTGTTTTTGATGTTTTGGTTGCTCCAGATGTAATCAGTGTCAGCCTTTTCAAGCAGATTCCTGAATCTTTGTGACATGACCCTATTAGTGCATGAGCTCTTCTTTGCTTACAAAGGTATACTTGATCCAAGACTCACCTTGTATTTTCCTTGCCCCAGACCTGGAATCAGCCAGTTCTCTAAGAAGACTTGGCACTTTTGAGAAGGGAATGTTATTTAGAGACAAAAGATCTGGGCACTACATGTGTTTATTGCTTTCTTGGGTAGAATCATCTCAAGACTCATTAAGTGAATAGAAGATTTTGTTGTTTTGTTTTTAAATCATGAGTTCATATTGGCATTCTCAATTCAACTTTACCATTAGAGAATTTTTTTTTCTTTACATCTTGAATTTTGTATCCACATCTCTTTTTCTTACACCATAAACCTTGGCTTCTGATAATATTAATATATTTACTATTTTTTACTTTATCCTTATGAGATACATATACATAAAATAATTTCAAGTTATAATTATAATATTACTAGTACTAATAAACCTACTGGCTGATGCTTACAACTTTTTTTGCAGTTTTTCCTGTTTTTAGAATATATTTCATTAGCATGAATCAGAGGCTGTGTTGACAAGTTAGATGAAATAACTGTTTTCTCTGTATGACTATGCTATGAATTTGATAAACATTTAGATTCATTTGATTTTTTGCATTCCATTTTAGGGTTTGTAATGTTTTCCTTTTCATTTAATTTTACTTTTTGGATACCTAAAATATTAATATGGCTCAAAAGTCAAAACCATAGAAGGAGGACTCAGAGGAATCTAGCTCTCATCCTTGTCCCTTCCACCCTAGTCACCACCTATCCCCTGTAGAAAAGAAAAAAAAAAGAGAAGCCTCAATTAAATATAGTCAGGAGACCAGAAGGAGGAGCTCTTATACCCTGCCATGATAGCAGAGCCCAACAGGAAGAAAACAGATTTTTCTTTCCTGCCAAGGACCCAAGCCAATGAAAAGCTATGGACTCTTTGTTTACTATAGCCCTCCCAACTTCCTTTTCCCCTCTATAAAAGCGTTGTCCTTCCCTTGTCAGGTGAGGACTTGCCCATTGTTTGGCATGGTTGCAGATTCCAAATTACAAATCTCTGCTCATCCCAAATAAACCCACCTTTGCTGAAGAAATATCTGGTAGTCTATTTCAGGTCAACACCTCCATAGTAACCATTTTCATTAGTTTGTTTTTATAACAGCTTTATTGAGATATATTTCATGTACCATAAAATTTACCCTTGTAAAAGGTACAATTCAGTGGTTTTTAATATATTCACAGAGTTGTCCAACAATCATCACTATCTAATTCCAGAACACTTTCACCACTCCAAAAAGAAACCCTGTAACCATTAGCTGTTACTTCCAATGTCTCAGTCCTAGGCAACTATTAACCTACATTCTGCCTCTATAGATTTGTCTTTTCTGGTCATTTCATAAAAATGGAGTAATGTAATATGTAGCCTTTTGTGTCTGGCTTCTTTCACATAGCATAATATTTTCAAGGTTCATCCATATACTTGATTCCTTTTATGGCTGAATAATTTTACATTGTATGTTTATACCATATTTTATTTTTTCCATTCAGCATTTGATGGTCATATGGGCTGTTTCCACCTTTGGACAACTATGGATAATGCTGCTATGAATATTTGTGTACAAGTTTTTGTACAGAAATTTGTAATGCATCTGGAAATCACTTCAAAAACAAAATTCATATTTTCCTCATTCTTTTTAATGACTATATAATACCACATTGCTTGAATATACCATGATTTACAAAACTAGTCACTTATTGTTGGATATTTATGTTGCTTCCAATATTTTGTTACTAAAAATTACACTGCACTGACACAAACTTGTGCATATGTTGTTTTGTATTTGTGGAGGTATATCTTCAGAGTAGATGCCTAAAAGTGGAGTTGCTGGGTTAAAGGATAATTGAAAATGCAGATTTGTTAGATATTGCCAAATTCCCGTCCTGTACGTCTGTGTTTGTATTGCATTAACACCAGCAATGTGTTGGACTCCCTGTGCCCCAAAGTCTCATAAACAGAATGTGGTCAAGCTTTAGGGTTTGCCAATAAATGGTATCTCAATGTAGGTTTAATTTGCATTTTTCTTATTACAAGTTAACTTGCACAGTTTTTCACATATTTAAGGTTATTTGTCATTCTAGTTCTGTGTTTTGTGTGTCTGTGTCTATTGTTCCTTTTGTTCTAAGGATTTTGAGGAGCAAGATTCTTCAAGTAAGGTAGATGGCCAGCCTTTTGGTGGAGGGAGGTAGGTGTCTCTCACTAACTGCTAGTAGGAGAATCTTCAATTGAATCCTTGGCTCATGTCACATATTAAGACTCTTAGAAAGTAAGAGCTGGAAGAACACTTTGAGATTAGCTATTCCAGTCCCCTCATATTATAGATGACCAAACTGAGGCCCAGAGAGTAGGATGGACTTTCTTTAGGTTCATAGCAAATTAGCAATAAAGCTGAAATTTGAACCCAAAGTCCCTTTTCCCCGGGCAACTTCAAATTAACAACATGTGCTGATTTTTGTACTTTACGGAGATTATCATAAACAATTTTTTGGAAAGAAAATGCTTTTTAATGTTTGCTATTAGCCCAAATTACAAACATTGGCAATAAATATAAAAGCTATTGTCTTGTTAATTCTGCCTATTTGTCTGCAATATTGGCTATAGACGTATTAAAAAAAAACTCCAAAACAAAAACTTAGAATGTCAGAGTTGGTCAGATCTTGGAGAGATATTATCATATCACAGGGGAACCTGAGGTCCAGAGGTACAGAGTGATCAGGATTTATTACAGCAGGAGGCAAAGAGGGCCATTTAACCTTCACTAAGGGCCTCAATTTTAGGTGTTTTGAGATATTCTCCAAATGAGGTTAAAATATCTCATCAATGCATTTATGAGTGTGCTGATAGCTTTATTTTGTTAAACACAAACACTTAAAAGGCATCACAATTTTTCTAAGCTTGTTGTCTCACTTATTTACTTTTTAATACACCAGGAGTGGTCTTAAGAGAGACCTGCCCGTGGTCATCAAGAAAGCTAGTAGCAGAACTGACACTAGAACCCAGGTTTGCTGACTCCTGGACAGAGTATTTTCTGCTGTACCATACTGTTTCCTTAGAGCAGCTAGCCTTTTATGAGTCAAGTAAATTCATCTTTATTCACAACATTGAACCTTCATGCCAGGAAGCACCACAGTGGGGCACACATGCCCTTACACCCACCCATCTTAGAGCCCATCACCAGACCTACTCTCTGGAATGCTGCTATCTGTTCCTACATGCCACACCCAAGCAAAGAAGGTGACCATAATCATAACTCCCATGTCTTGAGAACTTCCTATGTGCCACGTACTTCACCTGTGTTCATTCAAATCCACACAACAGTCTTATGTGGTAGGGAATACTACTCTCATTTTATAGATGATCAAACAGGTTAAGAGAGGTTTTCCTAAGATTACACAGCTGGGATTTGAACCCACGTTTATCTGACAGCAAAGCCTGTGCTCAGCCACCATTCTACCTGGTGTTACCATTCAACTGAGACAACCCCTCAACTAAGATGCATGATGACCCTGAGAGGATATATATAAGGGTAAAGGGAAAACTGACTTTCTCACAGAGCACTCAGACTGCCCAGGATGAAGCAGTTGGGGGCTGAGACTTAATGAGCTGACAGACAGTTAATCTGCAGTGCTACCATGTGGGCCAGCCCTCTAATAGGAACTCTTCCTGAAAACCTAGAAGTTACTTACTTGACCAAGTGTCTTATAAGAAGTTCCAGCATCTCTCTGTTCTTTTCCGGTAGCTTATATACCAAGGAATGAATAGCTCCCAGCCGATAATCCAGGTTGTCAGACTCTGACAGAGAACAGAGAGATAGTTTTGCCTTCTGGGCAACTGGATCAAGCAAACTCTCATACATATACACACAGGCACACACACACATGTGCACATGTGCACACAGACACAATCAGAGACACATAGAGTCAAATAGATGGAAAGAGAGAGATATATAGACACAGGGACACAATGACAAAGAGAGACCAAGAAACAGACACTGAAAGAAAGAGAGGGAGGGAGAGAGACTGACTAAAAGATAAAAACATAGATTGAAAACAAAGAAATAGGCCTAGAAAGATGAAGAATTAGAAGAGAGAAGAGAAAAGAAATATGAGTAGAGAAGACAAGACTGTCTCAGAGCAAGTCAGAATTCTGGATACAGCAGGTTGCTCCTAAAGTTCCACATGTAAACTTCCAGCTGGAATCCCTTGCCCACCCACTTTCCTTGTGGAACTAGGAGGTATGCTTCTGCCTCTGGGTTCCTATGAAAATCACTGAGAGACCTCAGAGTAAAGATCAAAGCTCTCTTGCCTCAACAAATATTCATTATGAAGACAAATCCCCTGAATCATTTTCCTGAATACCATACAAGGCATAATGCAGAAGAGTCACATCAAGGTAGGGAGGGATACTCATACAGTGGCCTCAGTCAAAACTTTTAATGCTTCTTCAACTGCCAACTTTTTAAGTGATTCCATATGCCTTATTTCCTGTGTACCCTTCCACCCTCACCATTGGTCTTATCATCTAAAAAAATGTGATGCTAGCACTAAAAGATTAGGAATAATAATTCACAACACAATTGAAAAGCATTTGAAAAGGCAAAGTGCTGAAAACATGCTGAAATAGTAACTGTAATGGAAACATCTTGCTGTCCCCTGGCAATGTGAGCCATCTTGTTCTGATGTAAGAGGCAAAATCAATCAATAAAATCCTCAGACCTGTCATATCCCTCGTTAGCCAGTTTTCTCCAATTCACTCAACTAACATTGATTTATGAAAAATAATACAACACTTGAGTTAGCAAGTAAGAATACTCTCATTTGACAGTGGACAAAATCTGTGTATATGTTTGTTTTTTCCCTCACTTTCCCTCAAGCAGTCTTCTAGGCTTGTTGCTGTAAATATTACTTAGAAGCGAGGACAACACAATTAACTAAGTAACATAAATACTTACTGGCAGCAGAGACCAGCTCTTTGTGAAGTCTATAGGTCATGACAGGTTCAGAAAGATTCCTGAAATTAATGAAGACTGTAAGTTCCTTTGGGGAGGGAGTAGCAAGGCCTTAGATGCGCAGTTCTGTGAGCAGCAAGGCTGAAGTTTCTGAGCTCCACAGATTAATGACTACATACATTTCTCTCTTCATCTGAAACTTTGTCAGAGGAATCCTAGTTGCTAGTAATTTGACAGAAGACCTATAAAAGTATGAGCTGAGACCTTGTGCAGGGTCTCCAATTAGTTCCCCAAAGTGAAAAGAGGCACAAATCAGTCCTGCAAAATTCCAAAGTGGACCCACTATGAATGCTACTATGAAGTCCTTACAGTTGGATAGTTCCTCAGTTTCCAAAGTGCTTTTTTTTTTTTTTTGCAGTACACGGGCCTCTCACTGTTGTGGCTTCTCCCGTTGTGGAGCACAGGCTCCAGATGCGCAGGCTTAGCGGCCATGGCTCGCGGGACTAGCCGCTCCTCGGCATGTGGGATCTTCCCAGACCGGGGCACGAACCCGCGTCCCCTGCATCGGCAGGCGGACTCTCAACCACTGCGCCACCAGGGAAGCCCCCAAAGTGCTTTTATATCTGTCCTCCCATTTGATCCTTCCAAAGATCCTGTGAGGTGAAGCAGTAATTCAAATACCCATTTAATGGAGAAGGAAATTGAGCCTCAAATAGGTTTCTTTATTTAGTCAAAAAATATTGGCTGAGGGACTTCCCTGGCGGTCCAGTGGTTAACACTCCATACTTCCACTGCAGGGGGAATGGGTTCAACCCCTGGTTGGGGAACTAAGATCCCGCTTGCTGTGTGGTGCAGCCAAAAAAAAAAAAATGTTGGCTGAGCACCTACTTGTGACTGGCATTGTGCCAGGTATTGGGGATCCAGATGAATTAGACATAGTCTAAGCCTCCAAGGAGCTAATAGTCTAGTTGAGGAGAGTTCCATATACAAAATGTAGGTGATGCATGGCTCAGAGGAAGGAAGTAATACACTAATAATAATAATAACAAACTATCCACTGTTCTAAGTGGTTTATATATATTTACTCACTTAATTCTCATGACAACCCTGTAAGGTAGATATTGTTATTATCTCCACTTTATAGATAAGGAAACTGAGCTTCAGAAAAGTTAAATAGTTCATCCTAGACCACACAATTAGTAAGTGGCAGAATTTAGCAGTCTGTCTCAAGTCCATGTTCTTAATCACTACTTTATACTGCTTGCCACTGCTATTATTGTAGTAATCTAGGTGAGAAATAATAAAGGCCTAAACGAAAATAGTGCCATTAGGGATAGAAAGAAAATGTGAGAAGAGTCATTTGAAAGACATTAAAGACAGAGCTTCAATAATTGCATATGCTGGTGATGGAGAGAGTAATCTGGTTTGGGTGACTGAATAGATTAGAAATTGATTGAGAGGGAAGTGGAGATGCTATGTCAGAAGGGTTTCTGGGATAGCCAAAGGCAGATGTTTATTAGGAAGATGGATGGAGTGCCTTTCTAGATCTGAGAAGTAGATGTGGAAATCATGAGCCTAGGAGGGTGATTAGAACCATGAGAACAGATACCACTGCTCAAGGAAAGATGACAAACTGGCAGCCAACAGCTACATGAGACCTTTCAACAATTCTTCCCTGTCCAGAGTAGTGTGTAAAAAAGAAATGGAATTGAATGAGTCATCAGAATACGAAAAAATTGTATATTACACATAAAAGTCAATATTGTCTGCCTCTATTGAAAAACTGAAAGATCTGTCTATATTGGGTCCATATGGTTATTTGTGGAAGTAAAGAATATTGCTGTTTATATATAAACAAAGGGATTGCTATGCAAGTAAAGGTTTTATATGCAACATGTTTAACATAAAAGCAGTCTACTTCAGTCATTTTCATGTCCTGGCTCTTGTGGATATTTGAATTTTCCATCCCCTCAGTGTAGTAAAAAGAGAGGAAAGCCCTAGGAAATACCAAGTAGAAAGTCCATAAAAGGGACTTCTAAAAATTGTCAGAGGTGAGAGAAAATCCAAAAGCAATGGATTAGCAGAATCAAAAAGAAGAAAGTTTCAAGGAGGGCTTGTTAACAGCTTCAAATGCTACAAAGAGGTCAAATAAGGTAAAGGCTGACAATTGTCCATTGTGTTTAGAATTGAGGGAATCACTGGTGACCTTGGCAAGAGCAGCTTCAGTAGAGCAGAGGGGGCGGGAGTCAGACTGCAGTGGGTTAAGGAGTAAACTGGGACATTAAGAAGCAGAGACAGGGAGTGTATATTACTTCATACACTGAAGCTAGATTGGGAAGGGGTGAAATATCTCACTAGGCAATCTCATCTAAGCTCCTGACTCCAATTATCATCTACACTGTTGATGATTCTCAATTTTTTAGCTCGAGCCCAGAATTCTTGAGTTTCATTCCTATATATTTCCTATATATCAAATTGCCTACTTAAAATTCTTCTCCTGATTTCTTCAAAGACACCCAAATTTGACATATCCAAAACCTAACTTGTCATATCCCTCAAATTTAGTCATTTTCTTATGTTTCCCAAATCAGTAAATGTATGACCATCATTTGGTTGTATGGGCGGGAAATGTGGAAGCCATTCTTTTATCTCCCTCTCCTCCATCTTCATATCCAAGTTTACTCCCTAAATCTCTTGAATATGCTTATTTCTATCTATCCCCACCGCTACTCCCTAGTCCACACAGAAGCATCATCTCTTTCCGGGACCACAGCAATAGCTTGCTAATTGGTTTCCACCTCTACTTATTTTGCCTCTCTCTAATCTCATCTCTCTATGTTTTTCTCAAAATGCAAATCTCATCATATAACCTCCTGCTTAAAAATCTTTCAATATATTCTCATTCCTTTTAATACAAATTCATACCCCAATTCTTAAAATGTCCTAAAAGCCCTTGTATGATCTGGCCCCTACATATCTCTCCCTCCCTGTCTACACTCAATACTCCACGTAAACTGGTACATGTAGTTTCTTAAAAGGGTCTTCCTCTTGCTTCAAAGTCTTTGCATATGAAGTTATTTCTGTCTGGAAATGCCTCCCTCCATCCCCAGTTGACTCCAAGTTATAATTCAAACATCATTCCAAACTAAAAACCAGAATAAGTTAGGCCTTCCTATTATATGACTGCATAGCACCTTGCACTTTTCCTTCAGAGAACTTATCATAGCACATTATATTTGTATAATTATTTGTCTTTTGTCCACTTCACTGGACTATAACCTTTTTAAGGTCATATCTACTCACAACTGTATGGCTACTGCCAGACACCATGCTAGGCATAGAGTAGGTCAGGAAATGTTTACTGAATGGTTTAGTGAACGGTAGAATAAATGAATGCAAAGAAATGTGTAATGTTGGAGCATATTTACATGCTGAGAGGAAAAAGCCTGTTGAATGAGAGAGGGTAAAGATACAGAAGAGAGAAGGGATGTTTTTTACAGTAATTTTCTAGAAGTGTTGGAGACAAGGGGTGAGTTAGGTGCCTAGAACACAGATGGAGGAAGTCCACTATGAAAATACTGACACATTTAAGAAATCTAAAGGGTGTTGACTGGCTAGTACATATTAAATGTTCATGGATAAGACACTTAAGAACAAATATCTCTTATTGGGGGTACAGGCCACTCAAACTTTCAGGCTCGATCTTCTCATCTTTCAAAAGAGCTACACTGCTTGTTATGGGATAAGCTGGGAAAGACGTAATGTGGGAGGGACTTACTCTATATAAATCTCTGAAAAAAACTAACTCCTTTTAAGGAGGCTAGAGACACAGAGTTATTTACTTGCATTATTCTCATCATCACGAGTCTCCTGAAAGTATGCATAGCAGATTGCTCTGTCTTTCTTAAATTACCCAAGCAACTCCAAGAAGGCCACAGCCCCTGGGCAGTGGGGAATAGGGGAATAAGGTGCTCCAATACCAGTGGCCTTATAAGTCAGAGATACTTAGGTTCAAATAATATGAGCCACGATCATGAATATCACTTAATGGGGGAGGGATATGATTTAATTTCTTCATCTGTAAAATGAGTATGGTAACACCTACCTTATAAGATTATTGTGAGAAAAAAAACAATGACATTGTCAACGTAAGCAACTAGAACACAGCCTAGCACAGAATAAACCCTCCAACACCAGTGCTTTTCTTCTTCGGCATATGCAGGAGAAATACCCCTGGAAAGAGCATTCATGTTTACTTAAAGTTCTAAGATGATGCTACAGCAGAAGGTCATTTAATAGCAATATCTGGGACCCAATCTATTTTGGATTAATGACATTTCCCATAGCTAAAGTACCTATCTTAATGTCTAAAGAGTACAGTAATTGAAAAGAAGACATTTTACCACATAAAGTATGGTGCATACATGGGACATAGAAAATGGTAAGAAATGAATGACTTTAAAAAGTGCATATGTCACAAATATTTTTACGTAATATAAATCTATGCCAATAAACTGAATGATATATTCATCATCATTGTGCATCCCCAAATTTTGCTTGTAAGTTAATTTTTTTCCCGACTGCCATCACTTCATTCAGTTCTAACATTTTTATGGTTGTAGTTTTTTGGTTTTTATTGCCATTTTAACAAAAGACATACAAATACACAAATTATGTTTGTGTAAATGCAATTTAATGTTTCAAAATGGTTATTATCCACCAAAACATGTTAACAACCTTGAAATGTCACAACTCTTGATTTTACTAGTGAGTCCATTTGTGACATCACCCTATCTGTGCACAATGGCAAAACTTCAATTATTTTAAGGGCGTGATTTTTAAATAATCTTTTTTAAAGCCAATTTTCTTCAAAAAAGCCATATTTCAATAACTATTCTATTATTTTAATGCTTCCCTCGCTTAAATTCCCAAATTTTAAAAAGTCTCCTAATGCACATTCTTCTTTGACAGAAATTTTTTTCACTATTTTTTTCTTTAGCAATCCTATCCAACCTCCCAAAATTGGGACCACATTAACTCCAATCTCCATCCAGAAATATTTCATCAACTCTGAAAAGGAATGTTCCAAATCATATCAGATATACCTGAGGTAGAATTTCAAGGAGCTGGTGATTGTCTTAATGTCCCAGTCACTATTATGAAAATCAACATCTCCTGGACATTTAGGATCTATTTGAGAAGAAAAAAATGAGAAATAAGTTAACATTCCACAAGATCTTACATTTTATCTTACATTTAAAGTGCATTAATTAAAAGATGGTTACTCTAACCAGTTTTCAAAAGATGAAACTTTACAACAAACATGTTTTTGAGGTCTCAAAAATTCCCTTATATTCCAGCTAGGGATGTAAGGAGCTTGGAAGCCACCTCTTTCATTCACACAATAAGAAAAAAAAATGGAACAAACTGAAAGTCAACTCCTCTTAGTTCCATCAGAGAACTGAGGTCATAGGGCAAACTGAATAAACAGACAGGCACATACAGAGAATCAAAACTTATAGAGCAGAAGCCCAAGGTTAGAAAACTCCTTGGGAAACAGTACAGGGCTAGGAAAACCCAATCTGTAATTGGCAAATTGCTAGTGGCTCAGTGTGGACAAGATTGAGAGTTAAAAATTTTAAGCAGGCCCAGTCCTAGGGGACTCCCAAGTTTTTGTGAGTTTTACCTCCAGGAGCCCTATCAGGTTCTCACAGTGAAGATCTGAGAAAAATTCCCTCATGTTACTGTAATTCTGAGAAGGGGATAAGAAAATTAGCCATTTAAAAATATGCACAGAGCATTTCATTCTTCTTAATAAGGCCTACCCTCAAGAGAAACTACTTTAACAGAGCTTAACTGACCTGGGAAGGGGGAAATTTCCCAATTCCAGATATGAAATCCCTTCCTGTCTCTTCCAAGGGAGAAAACTGAAACAGAACTGAGAAATGCTTGTGAAAGTCACAGGCCAGAAGTACAGGTTCACTAAAATACTGACACATAACTGTAGAATTGTAGAACACTACCCCTGCCCTCACACCTTACCACCATATCAACAGGCTTCCTGGATAATAACAAGGGAATATGACTAAAAGAATTATTCTTCTCAGACAATATTTAAGAAGTCTCTAGGGAAAACAAAAGACAAGAGAGGAAATAAAAACAAGGACACCAGAGGTAAGTTTAGCCCCTGAGACCTACAGTTACAGCAACCAAAAAACACAAGCTAAACTCTAGTCAGATAAATAAAACCTCATGCTAAAGACCCATTTACCTCAGTTCCTTTTACCCATAATGTCTGGCTTGCAACAAAAATCACAAGAAAACACTAAAAGACAAAAAAAGTTTCAAGAAACACAGAAAGCATCATAATAAGACTCAGATATGGCAGATACTTTATAATTATCAAACTAGGAATTTAAAACAACTATGATTAATATACGAAGGACCATAATGGGTAAAGTGGACAACATTAAAAAAAGGAGTTGGATTAATGTAAGCAGAGAGATAGAAGCCTTAAGAAAGAATCAAAAGGAAATTTTAGAAATCAGAAACACCATAACAGAATGAAGAATTCCTTTGATGGGTACAGGTGAGAAAATAATCAGTGAACTTGAAGATATGTCAGTATAAACTTCCAAAAATAAAATGCAATGAGGAAAAAAAAGAAAGAAAGAAAAAGACAGAAGAGAATATCCAAAAACTGTGGGACAATAACAAAAGGTGTAACATACATGCAATGGGAATACTAGAAGGAGAAGAAAGAGAAAAAGGAACAGCAGAAATATCTTAAGCAATGATGACTGAGAATTTCTGAAAACTAATAATAAACACAAAACCACAAATCCAGGAATCTTGGAAAACACCAATCAGGATACATATCAAAAGAATCTACACCTAGGTATACCACAATCAAACTGAATAAAACCAAAGACAAAGAAAAAATCTTGATAGAGCCAGAAGAAAAAAACACCTTACTGAAGGAAGAGCACAATAAGAATTATTCCAACTTTTCTCAAGAAACCATGTAAACAAGAAGAGAGTGGAATGAAATATTTAAAGTGTTAAAAGGAAAAAAAAGACCAGCCTGAAAGAAAGAAATTACCTTTCAAAGATGAATGAGAAATAAATACTTTCTCAGATAAACAAAAGACAATAGAGGAAATAAAAACAAGGACAATTGTTTGATCTACAAATCTACAATTTGAGAAAATTTGTCACCAGTAGATCTCCCTTGCAAGGGATGTTAAAAGAAGTTCTTCACAGAGAAACCTATAGGTCAATAATTCATATTTACATAAAGAAATGAAGAGTATTAGAGGAGGAATAAATGAAGGTAAACAAAACACTATTACTCTTATTATTAACTGGTCTAAGAGATAAAAGTTTAAAATAATAGCAACAATGTATTCAGTGATTATAGCTTATGGAAAGTGAAATGAATGACAAAAATGTTATAAGGGATTAAAGAGAGGAATTAGAAACATTCTGTTATAAAGTACTGGCACTAACAGTGTAGTGGTATGGTATTATTTGAAAGAGGACTTGGATAAATTGTAAATGTATGTTGCAAATGCAAGGGCAACCACTAAAAATGAGTTTTAAAAAAGTATAATTTATACGTTAACAGAATAGAAAAAATAGAATCATAAAAAATACTCAGTTAAACCCAGAGAAAGCAGAAAAAGAGTGGAAAATGAAAAGAGAAATGAAGAACAAGGACCATGACCAGAAAAATGTAGCAAGTATGGTAGGTATTAATCCAACTATATCAAAAATCACTTTAAATGTCAACGGTATAAATACACCAATGAAAATACACAGACTGTCAGAGTGTATTATAAAATAAGACTTAATTATATATTATCTACAAGAAACCGACTTCAAATATAAAGAGACATATAGATTAAAAAAGGGACGGAGAACGATATACCACGCTAACATTAATCAAAAACAAAGCTGAGGTAGCTCTATTCATTTCAAACAAAGCAGACTTCAGATCAAGGAAATTATCAGGGATAAAGAGGGCCATTAAATAGAAGGATTAATTCTCCAACGATACATACCTAGCCTTAAAAGATATGCATCCAACAAAAACGCACTGAAACATGTGCTTTTCAACACCCCTTTATTGGTAATTGACAGATACAATGGTTAAAAAATCAGTAAGTAATTGAACTGAACAGCATCATCAATCAGCTGGATTTAATTGACATTTATAGACTACTTCATCCAACAAAAGCGAATACACATTCTTCTAAAGTTCATATAGAACATTCATTAAGATAGACCACATTCTGGGCCATAAAACAGACCTTAATAAATTCAAAAGAATAAAACCTTACACCAATATGAAATTAAACTAGAAAGAAATAACAGTAATATAATATTCAATGAAATCCCTATCAAAATACAAATGGCATTTTCCACAAAAGTAGAACAAATAATTCTAAAATTTGTATGGAAACACAAGACCCCAAAGAGCCAAAACAAACTTGAGAAAGAAGTACAGAAGTAGACATATCATATGTCCTGAATTCAAACTATACTACAAAGCTACAGTAATAAAAATAGTATGGTACTGGCACAAAAACAGTCCCATAGATCAATGAAACAGCATAGAGCATCCAGAAATAAACCCATGCTTATATGGTAAATTAACCTATGACAAAGGAGGCAAGAATATACCATGGAGAGAAGACCCTCTT
This sequence comes from Leucopleurus acutus, assembly GCF_964270905.1. NCBI lineage: Eukaryota > Metazoa > Chordata > Mammalia > Artiodactyla > Delphinidae > Leucopleurus > Leucopleurus acutus. Next base: position 57,650,958 of record NC_139148.1, read on the forward strand.
TCCAATAAATGGTTTGGGAAAACTGGACAGCTAGTTACATGCAGAAGAATCAAACTGGACTACTTTCTCATGCCACATACAAAAATAAACTCAAAATGAATTAAACGCTTAAATACAAGACCTGAAACCATAAAACATCTAGAAGAAAACATAAGTGGTAGGCTCTTTGATATCAGTCTTAGTAATATTTTTTGGAATATGTCTCCTCAGGCAAGGAAAATAAAAGCAAAAAAAAAGTGAGACTACATCAACTTACAAAGCTTTTACACAGAAAAGGAAACTATCAACAAAATGAAAAGCCACCTTACTGAATGCAAGAAGATATTTGCAAATGATATATCCAACAAGAATATATATATATATATATATATGTATACACACATATACAACACACACACACACAACAAGGATATATACAAGGATAATATATATATATATATAATATTCAAAATATAAAAAAGAAATCATATAATTCCACTTCAAAGAAACCAACAACACAATTTTAAAAATGACAGAGGACATGAATAGAGATTTTTCCAAAGAAGATATACAGATAGCCACAGGCGCATGAAAAGATGTTCAAAATCATTAGGGAAATGCAAATCAAAACTACAATGAGCTAACACCTCACATCTGTCAGAATGGCTATTATCAAAAAGACAAGAAATAGTAAGTGTTGGTGAAGATGTGGAGAAAAGAACACTCATTCACTGTTGGTAGGAATGTACACTGGTGCAGCCCCTATGGAAAGCAATATGAAGATTCCTTAAAAAATTGAAAATAAAACTACCATAAAATCCAGAAACTCCACTCTGGGTATTTATGCGAAGAAAATGAAAACACTAATTTGAAAAGATATATGCACCCATATGTTAGGTTCAACCTAAGTGTCCATCGACAAATGAATGGATAAGGAGTATATGTTATATATACATAGTGGAATATTACTCAGCCATAAAAAAGAATGAAATCTTGCTACTTGTCACAGCATGGGTGGACCTAGGGGGTATTATGCTAAGTGAAATAAGTCAGACAGAGTAAGACAAATACTGTATGATTTCACTTACATGTGGAATCTAAAAAAAACAAAACAAACATGAAAACATAACCAAACAGAGTCACAGATAAAGAGAATAAACAGGTGGTTGTCAGTGGAGTAGTGGTTGAGGGGAGGAGAGAAATAGGTTAGGGAAATTAAACTTCTAGTTACATTATGAAATGTACAGTGTGGGGAATATAGTCAATAATTATGTAATATCTTTGTAAGGTGACAGATGACAACTATACTTATCATGGTGATCATTTTTAAATGTACAGAAATATTGAATCACTATCTTGTGTACCAGGAACTAACACACTGCTGTAGGTCAATTATACTTCAAAAACCAACAAACAAATTCAGAGAAAAAGAGATCAGCTTTGTGGTTATCAGAGACAGGGCATGGGGGAAGGGGGAATTAGATGAAGGTAGTCAAAAGGTACAAGCTTCTAGTTATAAGATCAGTAAGTACTAGATATGTAATTTACAACATGACAAAGATAATTAACACTGCTCTATGTTGTATATGAAAGTTGTTAAAACAGTAAATCTTATTTTCTATTTCTTTTATGCTATATTTATATGAGACTATGGATTTTTAGTAAGCTTATTGTGGTAATCATTTCATGATGTATGTAAGTCAAATCATTATTTTGTACACCTTAAACATATATATGTCAATTATATCTCAATAAAAATGGAAGGAAAAATAGCGGTTAGTTGGAGTTGAGATATTCTGTAAGTATAAAATAGACACCACATTTTGAAGAATTAGTACAAAAAGGAATGTAAAATATCTCATTAATAATTTGTTATATTTCATATTAAATTGGTAATATTCTTAATATATAGGGTTAAATAAAGTTTATGATTTAAAAAAAAGTCTAAGTTCAATGTCTTATCTAAATATCATCTAAATCAGATACTGGTGAGATAATTCATCCTGAAGCAAACTGCTCTCCAGCTGGCAACCTGCGAAATCAAGCATGTTAGGTGCTTCCAAAATACAAACATGGGACAGGCATAGAACAAACACTCCCATTCCAAAAGGAAGAAATAAGAAAATAGAAAGGGGTACTGGTACTGAGCAAGTCCCAAAACTTAAGGCCAGTTTGCATGGGGATCCTGCCTTCTAGACACACTGGGGTAGTGGTCCTGTCCCCAAGGCTTTGGGTGGCCCTGCTCCCATGGCTTGGTCGGCACAGCACATTCTGCAGCTCTCCTGGGTCAGAGTTCAGTGCGGGTGACTCCCAGGCTGAAACTGCATACATGTGGTTCTACTAGTCCGGGGTAATGGAGGCAGCCCCATTCCCACAGCTCCATTTGGCATTGCACCAGTGGGGACTCTCTGTGGTGGCCATGGCTTACAACAGCCTTTGCCTCCACCCATCAAAATACATGTGGAAGTAGTCACACCTCCATAGCTCTTGCACTCTGCATGCTGGCAGAGAAGGTGCTGCAGTGATGCCCACAAGGTTTAGTGCCTATGCCCTCCAGAGGGGCAACCACTTTAAGCTTGTGCCTGTGCTTCCCCTTATATAATCCTTTTCTCTCAGAAGAGTGTCTGGCATATAGTAGGTAAGCTTCATCCTTTTGCACTAAGTAAAGGCAAAAGATTCCCAGCTATAGAATCAACACTTCAATTGCTTGAATGAGAATAATATCCTCCTATATAAATTGGTAATTGGTATATTCTGAAGATTACTGCAGCCTTATTTGTGTAAAATCTTGGCCCTGCCCAAGGCCTGTCCATTCTCAGTGAAAGTAAAGTGGCCATAAATTTAGCCATGTGTCGCATTTAGGCTTCTTAATCTTCAAAAGAACCTATCTACCCAAATTTCAGCTCATTTGATTGTAAAACATATGGGTCTGCATGTAACTGACATGACTATGATTTCTGAATTCCAATTACTTCTCAGAGAATGCCAATTTCAGCTTTATATTGCCTAATTCTTATGCACATCTTTGTGACAAGATAGTATTTATAGAGAATTATTGGAGAAACATGCAGTCAAGATATTCCTCTAAGTTAGTGACTGAGATTTTCTTTTCCACCCAAACGAACTACCCTCTGAATCTGAGGTTTACCACAGCAGTGATCGTTGGAGTAATGTTTCGCTTTTCTACTCATTTGGACCTGAAAGTTTGAGCAAGAACTCAAACCAATATCTTACAAACCCAAATTTGACTCCTCCTTGTCTATAATGTAATAGAAACAACAAACTGAAAAGTTATTAGGGCCAGGAAAAGTCAATGTAGCTCAAAATAAGGGAAACACTCTGAAGAATCAGAATACAGGCATCCATCTGAAAAAAAAAATACTGCAAGAAATAGAAAGTTTTAAAACTTTGGTGATAAGTTGTCAATATGATGAAAGGTGGCTTCAATAAAACTCAAATAGTAATGAAGATAAAAATTACCCTTAGATTAGGAATAGAAGGAAATATTTACAATAGTATGCTGGGAGAGGAGGGGAGCCTTGATTTGCAGCATTTGCCAAATTCTGTGGAGTGGGGCCAATTCCAAGCTACCACGATGTCAATAAACTTGAAGTTTGGAAAAGATGTGCAAAGTCAGGTCTCATGAGCCAGTATGAGCACATCCAGTACACCACTGAATCTGTCTCAAATGATCAGTTGATATCATAGTTAAAGCTTAAGATCAGAAGCCAGAAAGGAATCCTTCTTTCACCACTACTACTTATCATTGGATCAGAGTGTTTTGAACAATGATTCTCAAACCTAACTTCTAGAAATCTCTGAGAAACTTTGAAAATAACAATGTCCAGGCTCCTCTCCATGTAAAGTAAATCAGAACCTCTGGAGGTGAGTCTTGGTTGTTTTTTAAATTCTCCAGATGATTTTAATGAATGGCAAAGGCAGTGAACAGCTAGGACATTTAATGTAATTAAACAAGGAATAGGAAACTTAGAGCTGTTGGAAAGGAGATAGAGTAAGAATTATTTATCAATGACGTAACTGTCCACCTGAAAAACCCAAAATAAACAATTAAAAAATTGTTAAAACTCACAGGAAATCTTGTTAAAATCCTTGGTCAGAAAATAAAGATACAAAAATCATAAGCATCTTATACACTAGCAATAACCAGTTCAAAAATTTATTGATAATAGGAAAAATGGTACTCTGTGCATGTGTGTGTGTGTATATGTTATTTTTATAATCAAACCTAGGAATAAATATATGCAAACATTTAGGACTTATCTAGAAAAAAGTATAAAATATAAAAAGAAAACTGCATAAATGAAAACATATACTGTGATTCTGTACAGAAAGACTAAATATTGAAAAGTTATCAACTTGACTCCAATTAAGTTTTAGATTTAATAGGATTCAAATAAAAATGTCAAAAAGCTTATGTTTTCTGGAACATGATAAAAAGTTTACATGGGACAATGAGTTGGCAAAAATGTTTTAAACATTTTTTTAAAGAAGAATAATTGGGGAGAATTTGTGCTACTTGATAGGAAAATGATTAAAGATGCTACAACAATAACAAGGTCATACTAGTACAAGAATAACAAATGGAAAAAGTGAAGAGCTCATGAAAAGATCATCATGTAAATATAAGAACTTAATATACAATAAAAGCAGCATTATAAATTAGTGAAAAAAGAAGACATTCAATAAATGGAGCATAAAAAATTAATAATTTGGAAAAAATTCAGTTAGATCCCTATTTCACAACCAAACATATTCAATTTCAAATTAACAGAAGAATTAACATGTAAAAAAAACCATTCAATTCACAGAAAACCAAATGAATTTTTATAGGCTCTTGGTTTGGGAATGACATTCTGAGCATATTAGAAAATGAAGTTTTGTATGCACCCTGGAGCACATCATGAATATACAGCAAGGTTAACAAGTTCTAGAAACTGGAACAGAGATGACCATTTGACAGCTATACTGGGGTCATCATTTGATGTAGAATATGCACTGAAACTATGCATCCCCAAAATGAGCCTATAGTCAGGTGACAAATGGCACCAGAGACATTAGGGAAGCTTTGTGAAATACAGATTCCTGGATCCCAAGACAAGAGACTGTTTCATTGGGTCCAGGGTTAGGCCTGGGAAGTTTTGTTTTGTTTTGTTTTGTTTTTGAATAACAACTTCTCAAATGTGATTCTAGGGTGAGGCTGTTTTCCTGTTGTGTTTTGTTATGTGATAGATAATAAGATTGGGAGTAAAAATAATCATAGAATATCTTGGTCAAAGTTCTAACCACCACTCCAAATGAGGGCACAATGTTTATTTCCCTCACATTTAGAGGCAGAAAAACAAAAAAAAAAACACAACAACAAAAATACCCCCACAATAGCAAGGTCATAGTGGCTCCTCTAAAACACACGAGTCATGTCAGAGTGTACCAACTAATGAAGAAAACATGAGTAATATGATATTACTGTGAAAATTCTGGTTGCATTAATAGTAAGATAAGCTTTGATTACTTGCAGTTGATAAAACTGATCGACTGAGAGGAAGAAAGAGAAGTCACTAACAGAAAGTGGAGGAAAAATGAGACTATCAGTCTCTGACACAAGTCATGAAGGCAGTAATGATTAATGTGAGGATTGATCAGGTTCACCAAGTTACAGCCTTGCCAGCTCAGTCTCTTGCTTATCTCCCTTCTTCACTTATAAAACCCAGGGATGGCAGACTAAAGGAGAGCTGAAATAAAGGTCACTTGTCCTTTTGTTGTTGCTGTATATGTATGTGTCCCAAGTAGAGTGATAAAAGACAATACACTCATAGGAAAACAAATATTATAAACTACGGCTGCAGGAGATCTTCAAATATTTAATAACCAATAATGGCACATGGTTCCATCAATAAGCAGAGATACTGGTTGTAAACACCAGAAATAGCCACACTGATGCCTCCCAGCTATTTCAGACCTGGTTCCTGCTATATATGTAGAAGACAGGGGTGCTACCTGAAAAAAAGATGGAAGCAACCTTAGTTAGCTGATTAAAATAAATCCATATGTGATCTACTGGTTCTCCCTGGATTCAAATTATATCAAAATTATTAATAATATTTATAACCTTAAGAAAATAATTCTACTTCAGCAAATCTATGCAAAGTAAACATTAGAACGACTTCATCCACAAATTATGTAATCACAAAAAAGGAGACAAATAAAATGCTCAATAAGAAGGAAATGATCTGATAAATTTTGGTTCTTTTGTCTATCATAATATTATGCAGCCATTAAAATATTTGGAAAGCATTTTTAATCATATAGGAAATGCTTATGTTGAGGTAATTGTGGCCATGAAAAATCTAAATCTCCCTACACATCCTCCATAAATCAACACAGAACCACTAGAAACACATAAAAGTACACAAAGCCATGCCCTCCACATGAAAACACAGAGAACACCCAAATTCCAAATTAATTGTAAGTAGGAAAATAAACACCAAATCCCAGTGAGGTATCACTCATAGTCCCCCTCCACAAACCTTTGTAGAAAACAAGGGCAATGCTGGGCAAAGTTCATTCATGAGAAATAAAGAGGACTAGAGGTCTAAGATTAATCTAAAGCTAGCACCAGAAAGACAAAGTCTACAGAAAGTGTAAAAATACTGAAAGACAGTCAGGGTAGATCAGAGCACTTAGGGAAAGGTGTTCTAAGCAGTCTTCAAAAAGCAGTCTTGAGAGAGACCTTCAAGGTGGATGGAGGAGTAAGACGTAAAGATCACCTTCCTCCCCACAAATACATCAGAAATACATCTACATGTGGAACAACTCCTACAGAACACCTACTGAACGCTGGCAGAAGACCTCAGACTTCCCAAAAGGCAAGAAACTCCCCACATACCTGGGTAGGGCAAAAAAAAAAAAAAGAAAAAACAGAGACAAAAGAATAGGGACAGGACCTGCACCTATTGGAGGGAGCTGTGAAGGAGGAAAAGTTTCCACACACTAGGAAGCCCCTTCACTGGCGGTGACAGAGGGGTGGTGGTGGGGAAGCTTTGGAGCCACGGAGGAGAGCACAAAAAGGCACGCAGAGGGCAAAGCAGACAGATTCCTGTGCAGAGGATCAGTGCCGACCAGCATTCACCAGCTTGAGAGGCTTGTCTCCTCACCCGACAGGGCGGGTGGAGGCTGGGAGCTGAGGCTTGGGCTTCAGAGGTCAGATCCCAGGGAGAGGACTGGGGTTGCCTATGTGAACACAGCCTGAAGTGGGCTAGTGTGCCACAGCTAGCCGGGAGGGAGTCCAGGAAAGTGTCTGGAACTGCCTAAGAGGCAAGAGACCATTGTGTCAGGGTGCGCAAGGAGAGGGGATTCAGAGCACCGCCTAAATGAGCATCCAGAGTCAGGCGCAATCCGCGGCTACCAGCGCAGACACCAGAGACGGGCGTGACATGTTAAGGCTGCTGCTGTAGCCACCAAGAAGCCTGTGTGCAAGCACAAGTCACTAGCCACACCTGCCCTCCCGGGAGCCTGTGCAGCCTGCCACTGCCAGGGTTCCATGATCCAGGGACAACTTCCCTGGGAGAACACACAGCATGCTTCAGGCTGTTGCAACATCACACCGACCTCTGCCACTGCAGGCTCACCCCGTATTTTGTACCCCTCCCTTCCCCTGGTCTGAGTGAGCCAGAGACCCCTAATCAGCTGCTACTTTAACCCTGTCCTGCATGGGCAGGGAACAGATGCCCTCAGGCGACCTACAGGCAGAGGCAGTGTCAAATCCAAAGCTGAACCCCAGGAGCTCTGTGAACAAAGAAGAGAAAGGGAATTTTTTCCCAGAAGCCTCAGGAGCAGCAGATTAAACCTCCACAATCAACTTCATTCACCTTGCAACTCTGGAAGAACTGAATAGACAATGAATCATCCCAAAATGGAGGCAGTGGACGTTGGGAGTGACTGTAGACTTCAGGTTTGCTTTCTCCATCTAATTTGTGTCTGGTCTTATGTTTATCTCAGTTTAGAATTTAGAGTTTATTATTATTGGAAGATTTGTTTATTGATATGGTTAATCTCTTCCTTTTTGTATAGATATAGATATATACATTTTTATCCTTTTTCTCTTTTTGTGAGTGGGTATGTGTACGCTTTTTTGTGTAATTTTGTCTGTATAGCTTTGCTTTTACCATTTGTCCTAGGTCTGTCTGTCTGTCCGTTTTTTTTGTTGTTTGTTTGGGGTTTTTTTGTATAGTTTTTAGTGCTTGTTATCATTAGTGGATTTGTTTTTTCATTTGGTTGCTCTCTTCTTTCTTTCTTTTCTTTCTTTACTACTATTTAATATTTTTAACTTTTAATAATTAAAAAAATATTTTAATAACTTTATTTTATTTCTTTCTTTCTCTCTTCTTCCCTTTTCTTCTGAGCCGTGTGGCTGACAGGGTGTTGGTGCTGTGGCCAGCTGTCAGACCTGTACCTCTTAGGTGAGAGACCCGAGCTCAGGCCACTAGCCCACCAGAGACCACCCAGCTCCAAGTAATATCAACTGGAAAAAGATCTCCCAGAGATCTCCATCTCAATGCGACGACCCAGATCCACTCAATGACCAGCAAGCTACAGTGCTGGACACACTATGCCAAACAACAAGCAAGACAGGAACAAAACCCCACCCATTAGCACAGAGGCTACCTAATATCATAATAAGGTCACAGACACCCCAAAACACACCACGAGATGCAGTCCTGCCATCAGAAAGACAAGACTGAGCCTCATCCACCAGAACACAGGCACCAGTCCCCTCCACAAGGAAACCTACACAACCCACTGAACCAACTTTAGCCACTAGGGGCAGAGACCAAAAACAATGGGAACTACAAACATGCAGCCTGCGAAAAGGAGATACCAAACACAGTAAGTGAAGCAAAAGGAGAAGAAAGAGAAGCAAACAGTAGATGAAGGAGCAAGGTAAAAACCCACCAGACCAAACAAATTAAGAGGAAACAGGCAGTCTACCTGAAAAATAATTCAGAGTAATGACAGTAAAGATGATCTAAAATCTTGGAAATTCAACAGAGAAAATACAAGAAATGTTTAACAAGCACCTAGAATAACTAAAAAGAAAACAAACAATGAAGAACAACACAATAAATGATATTAAAAATTCTCTAGAAGGAAACAATAGCAGAATAACTGAGGCAGAAGAACAGAAAAGTGACCTCAAAGATAAAATAGTGGAAATAACTACCACAGAGCAGAATAAAGAAAAAAGAATGAAAAGAATTGAGGACAGTCTCAGAGATCTCTGGGAACAATGAATGCACCAATATTCGAACTATAGGTTCCCAGAAGAAAAAGAGAAAAACAAAGGGACTGAGAAAATATTTGAAGAGATTATAGTTGAAAACTTCCCTAATATGGGAAAGGAAATAGTCAATCAAATCCAGGAAGCACACAGAGTCCCATACAGGATACATCCAAGGAGCAACACACCAAGACACATAGTAATCAAACTATCAAAAACTAGATACAAAGAAAAAATAGTAAAAGCAGCAAGGGAAAAACAACAAATACCTTACAAGGGAATCTCCATAAGGTTAACCACTGATTTTTCAGCAGAAACTCTGCAAGTCAGAAGGGAGTGGCAGAACATTTTTTAAGTGATGAAAGGAAAAAACATACAACCAAGATTACTCTACCCAGCAAGGATCTCACTCATATTTGAGGGAGAAATTAATACATTACAGACAAACAAAAGCTAAGAGAATTAAGCAATAGCAAACCAGCTTTATAAAAAATGCTAAAGGAACTTCTCTAGGGAGGAAACACAAGAGAAGGAAAAACCCTACAATAGAAAACTCAAAACAATTAAGAAAATGGTAATAGGAATATACATATCCATAACTACCTTAAATGTAAATGAATTAAATGCTCCAACCAAAAGACATAGACTGGCTAAATGGACAGCAAAACAAGACCAGTATATATGCTGTCTACAAGAGACCCATTTCAGACCTAGGGAAATATACAGACTGGAAGTGAGGGGATGGAAAAAGATATTCCGTGCAAATGGAAATCAAAAGAAAGCTGGAGTAGCAATTCTCACATCAGACAAAATAGACTTTAAAATAAAGCCTATTATGAGAGACAAAGAAGGACACTACGTAATGATCAAGGGACCATTCCAAGAAGAAGATATAACAATTGTAAATATTGATGAACCCAACATAGGAAAACCTCAATACATAAGGCAAATTCTAACAGCAAACGGGAAACCAGCAGTAACACAATCATAGTAGGGGACTTTAACACCCCACTTCCACCAATGGACAGATGATCGAAAATGAAAAGAAATCAGGAAACAGAAGCTTTAAATGATATATTAAACAAGACGTACTTGATTAATATTTATAGGACATTTCATCCACAAACAACAGACTATACTTTCTTCTCAAGTGCTCATGGAACATTCTCCAGGATAGATCATATCTTGGGTCACAAATCAAGCCTTGGTAATTTTCAAAAAGTTGAAATTGTATCAAGTAACTTTTCTCACCAGAACGCTATGAGACTTGATATCAATTACAGGAAAAACTCTGTAAAAACTACAAACACATGGAAGCTAAACAATACACTACTAAATACCCAAGAGATCACTGAAGAATTCAAAGAGGAAATAAAAAAATACATTGAAACAAATGACATTGAAAACATGATGACCCAAAACCTATGGGATGCAACAAAAGCAGTTCTAAGAGGGAAGTTTAGAGAAATACAATACTACCTCAAGAAACAAGAAACATCTCATATAAACAAACTTTACACCTAAAGCAACTAAAGAAAGAAGAATAGAAAAACCCCAAAGTGAGCAGAAGGAAAGAAATCATAAAGATCAGATCAGAAATAAATGAAAAAGAAATGAAGGAAATAATAGCAAAGACCAACAAAACTAAAAGCTGGTTCTTTGAGAAGATACACAAAATTGATAAACCATTACACAGACTCATTGGGAAAAAAAGGGAGAAGACTCAAATCAATAGAATTAGAAATGAAAAAGGAGCAGTAACAATGGACACTGCAGAAATACAAAGGATAATAAGAAATCACTACAAGCAACTCTATGCCAATAAAAGGGACAAGCTGGAAGAAATTCTTAGAAAAGCACAAACTTCTGAGACTAAACCAGGAAGAAATTGAAAATATATACAGACCAATCACAAGCACTTAAATTGAGACTGTGATTAAAAATTTTTGAAAAAACAAAAACCCAGGATCAGATGCCTTCAAAGGAGAATTGTATCAAACATTTAGAGAAGAGCTAACACCTATCCTTCTCAAACTCTTCCAAAATATAGCAGAGGGAAGAATACTCCCAAACTCATTCTAAGAGGCCACCATCACCCTGATACCAAAACCAGGCAAAGATGTCACAAAGAAAGAAAACTACAGGTCAATATCACTGATGAACATAGATGAAAAAATCCACAACAAAATACTAGCAAACAGAATCCAACAGCACATTAAAAAGTTCATACACAATGATCAAGTGGGGTTTACCCCAGGAATGCAAGGATTCTTCAATATATGCATATCAATCAATGTGATAAACCATATTAACAAATTGAGGGAGAAAAACCATATGATTATCATAATAGATGCATAAAAAGTATTCTACAAAATTCAACACCCATTTATGATAAAAACCCTGCAGAAAGTAGGCATAGAGGGAACTTACCTGAACATAATAAAGGCCATGTATGACAAATGCACAGCTAACATCATTCTCAATGGTGAAAAATTAAAGCATTTCCACTAAGATCAGGAACAAGTCAAGTTTGACCACTCTCACCACTATTATTCACCACAGTTTAGGAAGTTTTAGCCACAGCAATCAGAGAAGAAAAAGAAATAAAAGGAATCGAAATTGGTAAAGAAGAAGTAAAGCTGTTACTGTTTGCAGAGGACATGATACTATACACAGAGAATCCTAAAGATGCTACCAGAAAACTATTAGAGCTCATCAATGAATTTGGTAAAGTAGCAGGACACAAAATTAACGCACAGAAATCTCTTGCTTTCTTATACACTAATGATGAAAAATATGAAAGAGAAATTAAGGAAACACACTCATTTAATATCACAACAAAAAGAATAAAATACCAGGAATAAACCTACCTAAGGAGACAAAAGACCTGTATGCAGAAAACTATTAGACACTGATGAAAGAAATTAAAGATGATACAAACAGATGGAGAGATATACCGTGTTCTTGGATTGGAAGAATCAACATTGTGAAAATGTCTATACTACTCAAAGCCATCTACAGATTCAATGCAATCCCTACCAAACTATCAATGGCATTATTCACAGAACAAGAACAAAAAAATTCACAATTTGTATGGAATGACAGAAGAACCCGAATAGCCAAAGCAATCTGGAGAAAGAAAAATGGAGGTAACAGAGTCAGGTTACCGGACTTCAGACTATACTACAAAGCTACAGTAATCAAGACAGTATGGTACTGGCACAAAAACAGAAAGATAGATCAATGGAACAGGATAGAAAGCCCAGAGATAAACCTACACAAATATTGTCACCTTATTTTTCATAAAACAGGCAATAATATACAATGGAGAAAAGAGAGCCTCTTCAATGAATGATGCTGGGAAAAGTGGATAGGTACATGGAAAAGAATGAAAGGAGAACACTCCCTAACACCATACACAAAAATACACTCAAAATGGATTAAAGACCTAAATGTAAGACCAGACACTATGAAACTCTTAGCGGAAAATATGGGCAGAACACTCTATGACATAAATCACAGCAAGATTCTTTTTGACCCACCTCCTAGAGAAATGGAAATAAAGATGAAAATAAACAATGGGGACCTAATGAGACTTAAAAGCTTTTGCACAGCAAAGTAAACCATAAACGAGACAAAAAGACAGCTCTCAGAATGGGGGAAAATATTTCCAAATGAAGCAACTGACAAGGAATTAACCTGCAAAATTTACAAGCAGCTCATGCAGGTCAATATAAAAAAAAACAAACAGCCGAATCCAAAAATGGGCAGAAGACCTAAATAGACGTTTCTCCAAAGAAGACATACAGATTGCCAACAAACACATGAAAGGATGCTCAACATCACTGATCATTAGAGAAATGCAAATCAAAACTACAATGAGGTATCAACTCACACGGGTCAGAATGGCCATCATCAAAAAATCTACAAACAATAAATGCTAGAGAGGGTGTGGGGAAAGGGAACCCTGTTGCACTGTTGGTGGGAATGTAAGTGTATATATGAATGTATGTATCACCACTATGGAGAACAGTATGGAGTTTTCTTAAAAAACTAAAAATAGTACTACCATACGACCCAGCAATCCCACTACTGGGCATATACACTGAGAAAACCATAATTCAAAAAGAGCCATGTACTACAATGTTCACTGAAGCTCTATTTACAATAGCCAGGACATGGAAGCAACCTAAGTGTCCATTGACAGATGAATGGATAAAGACGATGTGGCACATATATACATTGGAATATTACTCAGCCATAAAAAGAAATGAAATTGAGTTATTTGTAGTGAGTTGGATGGACCTAGACTCTGTCATTCAGAGTGAAGTAAGTCAGAAGAAAACCCCAAATACCATGTCCTAACACATATATATGGAATCTAAAAAAAAAAAAAAGGTAATGAAGAACCTAGGGACAAGACAGGAATAAAGATGCAGATGTAGAGAATGGACTTGAGGACACGGGGTGGGAGGAAGTGTAAGCTGGGACGAAGTGAGAGAGTGGCATCAACTAATATATACTACCAAATCTAAAATAGATAGCTGGTGGGAAGCAGCCCCATAGCAAAGGGAGATCAGCTCAGTGTTTTGTGACCACCTAGAGGGCTGGGATACGGAGCGGTGGAGGGAGACACAAGAGGGAGGGGATATGGGGATATATGTATATGTATAGCTGATTCACTTTGTTATAAAGCAGAAACTAACCCACCATTGTGAAGCAATTATACTCCAATAAGGATGCTTAAAAAATAAAAATAAAAACATGTCAAAAGACATGAACAGACAATTTTCATACATAGTATGTATACATCTGTGTATATGTGTGTGTACCATTAAGCATATGAAAAGAAGACCAATCTCTCTCATAGTAAGGAAATGCAATTTAAAACTGCAAGACTGGGCTTCCCTGGTGGCGTAGTGTTTGAAAATCTGCCTGCCAATGCAGGGGACACGGGTTCGAGCCCTGGTCTGGGTAGATCCCACATGCCACGGAGCAACTGGGCCCGTGAGCCACAACTACTGAGCCTGCGCATCTGGAGCCTGTGCTCCGCAACAAGAGAGGCCGCGACAGTGAGAGGTCTGCACACCGTGATGAAGAGTGGCCCCCGCTCTCTGCAACTAGAGAAAGCCCTCGCACAGAAACGAAGACCCAACACAGCCAAAAGTAAATAAATAAATAAATAAATTTTAAAAAGCCCTGCAAGGCCTAAATGTAAGACCAGATACTATAAAACTTAGAGGAAAACATAGGCATAGCATTCTTTGACACAAATCGCAGCAATATGTTTTTCAATGTGTCTCCCAGAGTAATTGAAATAAAAACAAAAATAAACAAATGGGACCTAATTAAATTCAAAAACTTTTGCACAGCAAATGAAAGCACAAACAAAACGAAAAGAAAACCAACAGAATGGGAGAAAATACTTGGAAATGATGTGACCGAAAAGGGATTCATATCCAAAATTTACAAAGAGCTCATGTGGCTCAATATCAAAAAACAAAGAACCCAATCAAAAAATGGGCAGAAGACTTAATAGCCATTTCTCCAAAGAAGCCATACAGATGGCCAAGAGGCCCAAGAAAAGATGCTCAAAAATCACTAATTATCATAGAAATGCAAATCAAAAATACAAGATATTACCTCACACCAGTCAGAATGGCCATCAGCAAATAATCTACAAACAATAAATGCTGGAGAGGGTGTGGAGAAAAGGGAACTCTCTTGCATTATTGGTGGGAATGTAAATTGATACAGCCACTATGGAGAACAAACAGTATGGAGGTTCTTTAAAAAACTAAAAATAGAGCTACCATATGACCCAGCAATCCCACTACTGGGCATATACCCTGAGGAAACCATAATTCAAAAAGATACATGTACCCCAATGTTCCTTGCAGCAGTATTTACAATAGTCAGGACATGGAAGCAACTTAAATGGCCATTGACAGATGAATGGAAAAAGATGTGGTACAATTTTACAATGGAATATTATTCAGCCATAGAAAAGAATGAAATAATGCCATTTGCAGCAACATGGATGGACCTGGAGATTATCATACTAAGTGAAGTAAGTCAGACAGAGAAAGACAAATATCATATATTGCTTATATGCAGAGTCTTAAAAAATGATACAAATGAACTTATTTACAAAAAAGAAACAGACTCAGACTTAGAAGACGAACTTATGGTTACTAGGGAAAAAAAGGGGGCAGGGATAGATTGGGAATTTGGGATTGACAGGTACACACTGCTATATTTAAAATAGATAACCAACAAGGACCTACTGTATATCATAGGGAATGCTGCTCAACATACTATAATAACCTAAATAGGAAAATAATTTGAAAAAGAATAACTACATGTATATATATAACTAAATCACTTTGCTGTACACCTGAAACTAACACAGCATTGTTAATCAACTGTGCTCCAATATAAAATAAAAATTTTTAAAAAAACATATAGATTTAGAGGAGACCAAGATGGTGACATAGGAGTCTACTAAACGTCCCTCCTCCCACAGACACACACAGCAATTCCCTCTGAGAGAAATCCAGAAACTAGCTGAGTGACTCCTATATATTGGGCAAATGAGAAAATATCCACATGGAGTTTGGCAGGAAAGATGGAGATATACTCTCACTGTAAACCAGTCACTCCACCCAGCATAATACCGTATAGTCAGGAGGGAACCCTGAACTCTGGTATGAACCTTCTCCTGAAGAGTGAAGGCTTCGGATCACACATCTAGCATCCCAACTTTTATTCCTTCCCTTCCTTGTTACAAAAAGGATTTAAGATAGTGTACCATTTAACTGTGGATATAAAGGGAGATAAGCAAAAGGATTAAATTATCTAGTTTAATGCATGATTGAAGGCAATCTGCTGATGTTCTTTTAATATCAATGTGAGCAGTGATTTTAATCTAATGTAGGTTTGAGTCTGTTAACTCCATAAATAAGATTACAATTACTAATCTAAAAATAATTAAATGCAAACCTATACAACGAGTATGAACAAACTATTGCAATTCAGACAACATGGCTAAATCTCAGAAACATAATACTGAGAAAAAGAAGCCAGACATAAAAGAATACATACTGTAATTCCATTTATTTAAAAATTTTAAAAGAGTCTAAACTAGTCTAGAGTTCAGGTTAGTGATTACCTTTGGAGAGAATGAATGGGAATAATGATTGGGGGAGGCCCCAAAGAGTGGTTTTCCAAGAACTGTTCTATTTCTTCACCTGGGTGGTGGTTATAGAGGTGTGATCAATTTTAAAAATTCATTGCATGTTACACATAAGATTTGTACACTTTTCTGTACGTTTGTTATACTGAAATAAAAAGTGTAATTTAAAAAGTTAAAAAAATTTAAAAAATGTTTACTACAAAAAAGTAATGTGACAATCAAAGGCAACAGATGAACCAAGATTCCCTTTCAGTTAGCTGAATTAATAATAAGATCTGTACATTAGATAATAGTATCATATCAATGTTAATCTCATTGTTTTAAGAATTATACTGTGGTTATGCAAGATCATTTCCTTGTTTTTAGAAAACTCTCAAATTCTTCAGAAAAAAAGTGCATATATAGTATGTCCCAAAAGTCTTAGTATACTTTTTAGCTTCAGTATCATCAGAAGTTTAAATGTTACAAATGTACAAAAAGCATTTGAAAGCTTATATAAATTCCTTTAATATTTATTCATGTGAATTTTAATTTTTGTTTCAGTTCCTCTGATTCAAGATAGCAAATGCTGAGGCATGGGAAATCCCAGGCAAATAAACCTAGCCTGTTCTGAATATCTTGGCACCCTTTGGAATCATAACCATGAATACTCACATATATGAGTATGTACGGATATATGTATATATGGGAATTTGGGCATATAGGTATGTGTATGTGACTGCCAAAGTGGTTGAAACTGGCTGAGGTAGCGACTGGAATCTCCCAGGATTCTCTGACCAATAATCTAATCATCATTTTAAACAAGTTTCTAAAAGAATGACTATATATCATGGCATCAAAATTGTCTGGAGAACATTAAAAAATAAAGATTCTCAGACTCTGCCTCAGAGAGACTGAATCAGAATCTCTAGGGATGGGACCAGTGAATCTGTATTTTTACAGGACTCTCTAATTTATTTTAACACACAGTCAGCAAACACTGATTTTCAACACCTTCCACTTGCTTGTCATTCCTTAGGTGGCAATAAGTTTACTGAGAGATGAGAGGGGAAAAATGGTGGACATCCAGTCTACCAAAAGATAGGAATTAAAACCAGAACTCCATTCTAGAGTATGTGGATCTCTACATTAATTCCAAGAAGACAGATATGGTGGAAACATCGCAAAACCAGATTACATAAAATGTCAAGGAAGGGAGAACTTCCTTAAGGAAGGCAAAAGAAATGGTAACTCCAAGAGAAGATGAAGCAACTAAGAGGCTTCATTTCCCCATGCATAGAGTTGTCCATCAATCCATACACACCGCCTCTAGATGATAATATCTGAGGGAATGTGGGTAACATTCAAAAAAGCATTCATAGTTAAAAGGGGTCAATAAAGGTTTGTATTATTATCTTAGTGAAATTTGACAGTTACTATATGCCAGACTGATCAAAATATTTTACTTGCATTATCGCATTTAATCTTCACCACAGTCCTATTTCCTATTTATTACCTTCCTCATTTTGAAAATGGGCAAAGGCCCAGAGAGGTTAAGAAAAATGCCCAAAGAGGCACCACTAATAAGTAATGGGGTCAGGATTTAAAGACAAGCAGTATGTCACCAGAATGTGAACACTCTACTCCATATTCTGCCTCACTCAAAAAAAATATATATATCTGAGAGGGGAGCCTGAAAAAAAAAGGAGTGAACTGGAATAAGCTGTGCTGTCTAAAGAAGAGAAAACATTGTCTGTAATAATCTTTCTTTTCCTTTTTCTGATTAATGCCTTTTGATAGATAGTCCCTTCCATTGAGATGAGGTTAGTCGGTGGCATTTTACATTCTATCTTTTATTTTAATATTTATTGGAGTATAGTTGATATACAATGTTGTGTTACCTTCTGCCATACAGCAAAGGGAGTCCGTTATACATATACATATATCCACTATTTTTTAGATTCTTTTCCCATATACGTCATTACAGAGTATTGAGTAGAGTGCCCTGTGCTATACAATAGGTCCTTATTAGTTATCTATTTTATATATAGTAGTGTGTATATGTCGATCCCAATCTCCAATTTTCCCTCCCCTTATTCACCCCTGGTAACCACAAGATTATTTTCTACATCTATAAATCTATTACTGTGTTATAAATAAGTTCATTTATGATGTTTTAGATTCCACATGAGTGATATCATATGATATTTGTCCTTCTCTGTATGACTTACTTAGTATGAAAATCTCTAGGTCCATCCATGTTGCTGCAAATGGCATTATTTCATTCTTTTTTATGGCTGAATACTAATCCATTGTATATATGTATCTACTGTTTTTTATACATTCATCTGTCAATGGACATTTAGGTTGTTTCCCTGTCCTGGCTAGTGTAAATAGTGCTGCAATGAATATAGGGGTGCATTTATCTTTTGAACTATGGTTTTCTCTGTGTATATAACCAGGAGTGGGATTCCTGGGTCATATGTTAGCTCTATTTTCAGTTGTCTCCATACTGTTCCCCACAGTGGCTGTACCAATTTCACTCCCACCAACAATGTAGGAGGGTTCCCTTTTCACCACACCCTCTCCAGCATTTATTGTTTGCAGATTTTTTTGATGATGGCCATTCTGACATGTGTCAGGTGATACCTCATTGTAGTTTTGATTTACATTTATCTGATAATTAATGATGTTAAGCATTTTCTTGTACTTTGAATATGTGCAGTTTATTGTATGTTTATTGTACCCAATTAATATATTAAATAATTTTGAAACCAAAAATGCATTATAAAATTTAAGAATGATCAATAAAACAAAAGGAATAAAATGTATACCTTCCAAACTGGTGGAGGGAAAGGAGTTAATTCTTTTATTTTTAAAAAAATTTTATTGGAGTATGATTGCTTTACAATGTGTTAGCCTCCACTGCACAATAAAATTAATCAGCCACACACATACAGATATCCCTTGCTTTTTGGACTTCCCTCCCATTTAGGTTATCACAGTGCATTAGGTAGAGCTCCCTGGTTTTACAGTACGTTCCTATCAGTTGTCAGTTTTATACATAGTATCAATAATGTATATGTGTCAATCCCAGTCCCCCAATTCCTCCCTCCACACCCTCTTCCCCCTTGGTATCCAAACATTTGTTCTCTACATCTATCTCTCTATTTCTCCTTTGCAAATAAGATCATCTATACCATTTTTCTGGATTCCACATATATGCATTATTATATGATATTTGCTTTTCCCTTTCTGACATACTTCACTCAGTATGACACTCTCTAGGTCCATGCACATCTCTACAAAAGACCTAATTTCGTTCCTCTTTATGGCTGACTAATATTGCATTGTATATATGTACCATATCTTCTTTATTCATTTCTCTTTTGATGGACATTTAAGTTACTTCCATGTCCTGGCTATTGTATATAGTGCTTCTTTGAACACTGGGGTACATGTGTTTTTTGAATTATGGTTTTCTCGGGGTATATGCCCAGTAGTGGGATTGTTGGGTCATACGGTAACTTTATTTTTAGTTTTTTAAGAAACCTCCATATTGTTTTCCATAGTGGCTGTATCAATTTACATTGCCACGAACAGTGTATGAGGGTCCCCTTTTCTCCACACCCACTCCAGCATTTATTGTTTGCAGATTTTTTGATGATGGCCATTCCAACCGGTAGGTGGTGATACCTCATTGTAGTTTTGATTTGCACTTCTCTAATAATCAGTGATGTTGAGCATCTTTTCATGTGTTTGTTGGCCATCTATATATCTTCTTTGGAAAAATGTTTATTTAGGTCTTCCAGCCATTTCTTGATTGGGTTGTTGGTTCTTTTGTTATTGAGTTGCATGAGCTGTTTGTATATTTTGGAGATAAATCCCTTGCCAGATGCTTCATTTGCAAATATTTCCTCCAATTCTGAGGGTTCACTTTTTGCTTTCTCTATGGTTTTCTTTGCAGTGCAAAAGCTTTTGAGTTCAATTAGGTCCCATTTTTTTCTTTTTGTTTTTGTTTCCATTACTCTATGAGGTGGGTCAAAAAAGATCTTGCAGTGATTTATGTCAGAAAGTGTTCTGCCTGTATTTTCCTCTATCAGTTTTATAGTATCCAGCCTCACATTTAGGTTTTTAATCCACTTCGAGTTTACTTTCCTGTATGTGCTAGGGAGTGGTCTAATTTCATTTTTAACATTTAGCTGTCCAATTTCCCCAGCACCAGTTACTGAAGAGACACTTTTACCTACTGTATATTCTTGCCTTCTTTGTCATAGGTTAGTTGAGCATAGGTGCGTGGGTTTATCCCTGGACTTTCTCTCCTATTCTATTGATCTATATTTGTATTTTGGGGCCAGGACCATACTGTTTTGATTACTATAGCTTTGTAGTATACTCTGAAGCCAGGAAGGCTGATTCCTCCAGCTCAATCTTTCATTCACAAGATTGCTTCAGTTATTCGGGGTCTTTTGTGTTTCCATAGAAATTGTAAATGTTTTTGCTCTAATCCTGTGAAAATCACCATTGGCGATTTGATAAGGGATTGCATTGAATCTGTAGACAGCTTTGGGTAGTATGTTTATTTTAATAATATTGATTCTTCCAATCCAAGCACATGGTATATCTCTCCATCTGTTTGTGTCACCTTTGATTTCTTTAATCAGTATCTTACAGTCAAGTACAGGTATTTTCCGTCCTTAGGCAGATTTATCCTGGGTATTTTATTCTATTTTTTATAAACATACTTATTGGAGTATAATTGCTTCACAATGCTGTGTTAGCTTCTGCTTCATAACAAAGTGAATCAGCTATACATATACATATATCCCAATATCCCCTCCCTCATGAGTTTCCCTCCCACCCTCCCTATCCCACCCCTCTAGGTGGTCACAAAGCACCGAGCTGATCACCCTGTCCTATGCAGCTGCTTCCCACTAGCTATCTATTTCACATTTGGTAGTGTATATATATCAATGCCATGCTCAAGCTTCATCCCAGCTTACTCTTCCCCTCCCTGTGTCCTCAAGTCCATTCTCAATGCCTGTGTCTTAATTCCTGTCCTGTCCCTGGGTTCTTCAAAACAATATATACATATTTTAGATTCCATATATATGTGTTAGCATACAGTATTTGTTTTACTCTAAGTTACTTCACTCTGTATGACAGACTCTAGGCCCATCCACCTCACTACAAATAACTCAATTTCATTTCGTTTTATGGCTGAGTAATATTCAATTGTATACATGTGCCACATCTTCTTTATCCACTAACCTGGTAATGGATACTTAGCTTGCTTCCATGTCCTGGCTCTTGTAAATACTGCTGCAATGTATACTGTGGTATGTGACTCTTTTTGAATTATGGTTTTCTCAAGGTATATGCCCAGTAGTGGGATTGCTAGGACGTATGGTAGTTTTATTTTTAGTTTTTTAAGGAACCTCCATACTGGTCTCCATAGTGGCTGTATCAAATTATATTCCCACCAACAGTGCAAGAGGGTTCCCTTTTCTCTTCACCCTCTCCAGAATTTACTGTTTGTAGATTGTTTGATGATGGCCATTCTGACCGGTGTGAGGTGATACCTCATTGTGGTTTTGATTTGCATTTCTCTAATGATTAGAGGTGTTGAGCCTCCTTTCATGTGTTTGTTGTTAATATGTATATTTTCTTTGGAGAAATATCTATTTAGGTCTTCTGCCCAATTTTGGATTCAATTGTTTTTTGATATTGACCTGCATGAGCTGCTTGTATATTTTGGAGATTAATCCTTTGTCAGTTGTTTTGTTTGCAAAAAGTTTCTCCCATTCTGAGGGTTGCCTTTTCATCTTGTGTATGGTTTCCTTTGCTGTGCAAAAGCCTTTAAGTTTCATTAGATCCAAGTTGTTTATTTTTGGTTTTATTTCCATTTCTCTAGGAGGCGAGTCAAAAAGGATCTTGCTGTGATTTATGTCATAGAGTGTTCTGCCTACGCTTTCCTCTAAGAGTTTTATAGTGGCTGGCCTTACATTTATATCTTTAATCCATTCTGAGTTTATCTTTGTATACAGTCTTAGGAAGTATTCTGATTTCATTCTTTTATATATAGTTGTCTAGTTTTCCAAGCACCACTTAATGAAGAGGCTTTCTTTTCTCCATTGTACATTCTTGCCTCCTTTACCAACGATAAAGTGACCATATGTGCGTGGGCTTATATCTGGGCTTTATATCCTTTTATATTGATCCGTATTCTTGTTTTTGTGCCAGTACCATACTGTGTTGATTACTGTAGCTTTGTAGTATAGTCTGAAGTCAAGGAGCCCGATTCCTCCAGCTCCATTTTTCTGTTTCAAGATTTCTTTGGCAATTCGGGGTCTGCTGTCATTACATACAACTTGTGCAATTTTTTGTTGTAGATCTGTGAAAAACGCCATTGGTAGTTTGATAGGGATTGCACTGAATCTGTCGATTGCTTTGGGTAATATAGTCATTTTCTCAGTGTTGAGTCTTCCAATCCAAGAACATTGTATATCTCTCCATCTGTTTGTAACATTTTTAATTTCTTTCATCAGTGTCTTATAGTTTTCTGCATACACCTCATTTGTCTCCTTAGGAAGGTTTATTACTAGGTATTTTATTATTTTTGTTGCAGTGGTAAATGGGAGTGTTTCCTTAATTTCCCTTTCAGATTTTTCATCATTAGTGTATAGGAATGCAAGAGATTTCTGTGCATTTATTTTGTGTCCTGCTACTTTACCAGATACATTGCTGAGCTCTAGTAGTTTTCTGGTAGCATCTTTACCATTCTCTATGTATAGTATCACGTCACGTGCTAACAGTGACAATTTTACTCCTTCTTTTCTGAACTGGATTCCTTTTATTTATTTTTCTTTTCTGATTGCTGTGGCTAAAACTTCCAAAATCAAGTTAAATTTGTGGTGAGAGTGGGCAACCTTGTCTTTCTCCCGATCTTAGTGGAAATGGTTTCATTTTTCACCACTGAGAATGATGTTGCCTGTGGGTTTCTCATATATGGCCTTTATTATGCTTAGGTAAGTTCCCTCTATGCCTGCTTTCTGGAGGGTTTTTTTAATCATAAATGGATGTTGAATTTTGTCAAAAGCTTTTTCTGCATCTATTGAGATGACCATATGGTTTTTCTCCTTCAATTGGCTAATATGGTGCATCATATTGTTTAATTTTCATATATTGAAGAATCCTTGCATTTCTGGGATAAACCCCACTTGATCATGGTGTATGATCCTTTTAATGTGTTGCTGGATAATGTTTGCTAGTATTTTGTGAGGATTTTTGCATCTATGTTCATCCGTGATATTGGCCTGTAGTTTTCGTGTGACATCCTTGTCTGGGTTTGGTATCAGGGTCATGGTGGCCACCTAAAATGAGTTTGGGAGTGTTCCACCGTCTGCTACATTTTGGAAGAGTTGGAGAAGTATAGGTGTTAGCTCTTCTCTTTATGTTTGATACAATTCAACTGTGAAGCCCTCTGGTCCGTGGCTTTTGTTTGTTCAAAGATTTTTAATCACAGTTTCAATTTCAGGGCTTGTGATTGGTCTGTTTATATTTTCTGTTTCTTCCTGGTTCAGGCTCGGAAGGTTATTCTTTTCTAAGAATTTGTCCATTTCTTCCAGGTTGTCCATTTTATTGGCATATACTCGCTTGTAGTAATCTTTCATGATCCTTTGTAATTCTCCAGTGTCAGTTGTTACTTCTTTTTCATTTCTAATTCTAATGATTTGAGTCTTCTTCCTTTGTTTCTTGATGAGACTGGCTTTTGGTTTATTAATTTTGTTTATCTTCTCAAAGAACCAGCTTTTAGTTTTATTGATCTTTGCTATCATTTCCTTCATTTATTTTTCATTTTTTTCTCATATGAATTTTATAATTTCTTTCCTTCTGCTAACATTGGGTTTTCTTTGTTCTTCTTTCTCTAATTGCTTTTCGTGTAAATTTAGGTTGTTTATTTGTGGTTTTTCTTATTTCTTGATGTAGGATTTTATTGCTATATGGTTCCATTTTAGAACTGCTTTTGCTGAATCTCATAGGTTTTGCGTCGTCATGTTTTCATTGTCATTTGTTTCTAGGTATTTTTTTTTCTAGGTATTTTTTGATTTCCTCTTTGATTTCTTCAGAGGTCTCTTGGTTATTTAGTAGTGTATTGTTTAGACTCCATGTGTTTGTATTTTTTACAGTTATTTCCCTTCAATTGATATCTAGGCTCATAGCATAGTGGTTGGAAAAGATACTTGAAATGATTTCAATTTTCTTAAATTTACCAAGGCTTGATTTGTGGACTAAGAAATGATCTATCCTGGAGAACATTCCATGAGCACTTGAGAAGAAAATGTAGTCTGTTTTTTTGGATGGAATATCCTATAAATATTAATTAATTCCATCTTTTTTAATGTAATATTTAAAGCTTGTGTTTCCATATTTATTTTCAGTTTGGATGATCTTTCCAGTGGTGAAAGTCAGGTTTAAAGTGCCCAACTATTATTGTATTACTGTCGATTTTCCTTTTTATGGCTGTTAGCATTTGCATTATGTATTGAGGTGCTCCTATGTTGGGTGCATCAATATTTACAATTGTTATATCTTCTTCTTGGACTGATCCCTTGATTGTTATGTAGTGCCCTTCTTTGTCTGTTGTAATAGTCTTTATTTTAAAGTCTATTTTTTTGATATTAGAATTGCTACTCCAGCTTTCTTTTGATTTCCATTTTCATAGAATATCTTTTTCCATCCCCTTACTTTCAGTCGGTATGTGTCCCTAGGTCTGAAGCAGGTCTCTTATAGACAGCATATATACGGGCCTTGTTTTTGTATCCATTTAGCCAGTCTATGTCTTTTGGTTGGAGCATTTCATCCATTTACATTTAAGGTAGTTATGGATATGTATGTTCCTATTACCATTTTCTTTACTGTTTTGCGTTTGGTATTGCAGATCTTTTCCTTCTCTTGTGTTTCCTGCCTAGAGAAGTTCCTTTAGCTTGTGTTGTAAAGTTGGTTTGGTGGTGCTGAATTGTCTTAACTTTTGCTTCTCTGTAAAGATTTTAATTTCTCTGTCTAATCTGAATGAGATCCTTACTGCGTAGAGTAATCTTGTTTGTAGGCTGTTCCCTATCAAAAGTGTAAATATGTCCTGCCTCTCCGTTCTGGCTTGCAGAGTTTCTGCTGAAACATCAGCGGTTAACCTTATGGGGATTCCCTTGTATGTTATTTGTTGTATTTCCCTTGCTGCTTTTACTATTTTTTCTTTGTATTTAATTTTTGATAGTTTGATTAATACGTCTCTTGGCATGTTTCTCCTTGGATTTATCCCATATGGGACTCTCTGAACTTCCTGGAGTTGACTATTTCCTTTCCCATATTAGGGAAGTTTTCAGCTATAATCTCCTCAAATATTTTCTCACTCCCTTTCTTTTCCATTTTTTCTTCTAGGACCCATATAATTCGAATGTTGGTGTATTTAATGTTGTCCCAGAAGTCTCTGACACTGTCCTCAGTTATTTTCATTCTTTTTTCTTTATTCTGCTCTGTGGTAGTTATTTCCACTATTTTATCTTCCAGGTCACTTATCTGCTCTTCTGTCTCAGTTATTCTCCTATTGATTCCTTCTAGTGAATTTTTAACTTCATTTATGTGTTGTTCATCATTGTTTGTTTGTTCTTTAGTTCTTCTAGTTCCTTGTTAAAGTTTTCTTGTATTTTCTCCATTCTGTTCCCACGATTTTGGATCATCTTTACTATTATTACTCTGAATTCTTTTTCAGGTAGACTGCCTATTTCTTCTTCATTTGTTTGGTCTGGTGGATTTTTAGGTTGCTCCTTCTTCTGCTGTGTATTTCTCTGTCTTCTCATTTTGCTTAACTTACTCTGTTTGGGGTCTCCTTTTCACAGGTGTTAGTTCATCTTTCCCTTTGTTTTTGGTGTCTGCCCCCAGTGGGTAAAGTTGTTTCAGTTGCTTGTGTAGGCTTCCTCGTGGAAGAGACTGGTGCCTGTGTTCTGGTGGATGAGGCTGGATCTTGACTTTCTGGTGGGCAGGACCACATCTGGTGATGTGTCTTGGGGTGTCTGTGAACTTATTATGGTTTTAGGCAGCTTTTTGCTTATGGGCAGGGTGGTGTTCCTGTCTTGATAATTGTTTGGCATGGAGTTCCAGCACTGGAGCTTGCTGGTCGTTGAGTGGAGCTGGGTTTTAGCATTGAGATGCAGATCTCTGGGAGAGCTCTTACCAATTGATATTACATGGGGCCAGGGGATCTCTGGTGGTCCAGCGTCCTGATCTCGGATCTCCCACCTCAGAGGCTCAGGCCTGACACCTGGCTGGAACACCAAGACCCTGTCAGCCATACAGCAGCAGCTCTATCCCTCACTTTGCCTCCTAGATCATGGCCTGTTGGCTGCTTCTGAGCCCATCTCCTGCTTCCACCCATGGTTAATCAAGAGGAGCAAGGGCAAGTATACAATCTTGAGATGGTCTGGTGCTGAATGGTGGCCAGCCTCATTCTCATCCCTCAGCCTTGCAGCAATACAGCAGTTGCAGTTGGGTCTTCTTTCTAACAAATCCTAAAGGCCTGCCATCTTGCTTCCTTTCTATTTTATTCTTTTTGATACAATCATAAATGGGACTGTTCCCTTAATTTTCTAATCTTTCATTGCTAGTGTATGCGAATGCAAGAGATTTCTGTTTATTAATTTTGTATCCTGCAACTTCACCAAATTAATTGATAAGCTCTAGTAGTTTCCTTTAGGTAGCCATCTTTAGGATTTTCTATGTATAATGTCATGTCATCTGCAAACAGTGACAGTTTCACTTCTTTTCCAATTTGGATTTCTCTTCTCTAATTGCTGTGGCTAGGACTTCCAAAACTATGTTGAATAAAAGTGGTGAAAGTGGACATCCTTCTTTTTTTCCTGATCTTAGAGGAAATGCTTTCAGTTTTTCATCATTGAGAATGATGTTTGCTGTGAGTTTGTCATATAGGTATGGCCCTTATTATGTTGAGGTAGGCTGCCTCTATGTCCACTTTCTGGAGAATTTTTATCATAAATGGATGTTGAATTTTGTCAAAAGCTTTTTCTTCATCTACTGAGATAATCAAATAGATGTTTGATTATCTCAATATGTTCGTCATTGATATTAGCCTGTAATTTTCTTTTTTTGTGATATATTTGTTTGGTTTTGTTATCAGGGTGATGGTGGCCTCGTTGAGTGAGCTTGGGAGTGATCCTTCCTCTGCATTTTTTTTGGAAGAGTTTCAGAAGGGTAGTTGTTACCTCTTCTCTAAATGTTTGATAGAATTCGCCTGTGAAACCATCTGGCCCTGGACTTTTGTATGTCAGAAGATTTTTAATCACAGTTTCACTTTCAGTACATGTGATTGGTCTGTTCATATCTTGTTTATTCATGGTTCAGTCATGGAAGGTTGTACCTTTCTAAGAATTTGTCCATTTCTTCTCGGTTGTCCATTTCTCTGGCATACGGTTGCTTGTAGTATTCTTTTATGATCCTTTAAATTTCTGTGGTGTCAGTTGTAACTTCTCCTTTTCCATTTCTATTTTTATTGATTTGAGTCCTCTCACTTTTTTTCTTGATGAGTTTGGCTAAAACTTTATCAATGTTGTTTATCTTCTCAGAGAACCAGCTTTCAGCTTCATTGATTTTTGCTATTGTTTTTCCATCTATATTTCATTTATTTTTGCTCTGATGTTTGTGATTTCTTTCCTTCAACTAACTTTGGGTTTTGTTTCTTCTTGTTCCTCTAGTTGCTTTAGGTGCAAGGTTAGGTTGTTTAATTGAGATTTTTATTGTTTCCTGAGTTAAGAGTGTATTATTATAAACTTCCATTTTAGCACTGCTTTTGTTGTGTCCCATACGTTTTGGACTATTGTGTTTTCATTGTCATCTTCCTCTAGGTATTTTTTCATTGCCGCTTTGATTTCTGCAGTGATCCACTGATCGTTTAGTAACATATTTAGCCTCCATGCACTTGTGTTTTTTACAGTTTTTTTTCTTGTAATTGATTTTTCATGTCATAGTGTTGTGATCAGAAAAGATGCTTGATATGATTTCAATTTTCTTAAGTTTACCAAGGCTTGATTTTTGGACCAAAATGTGATCTATGATGGAGAATGTTCTGTGTGCACTTGAGAAGTGTTTTCTATTGCTTTCAAATGGAATGTCCTATACATATCAATTAACTCTCTCTTTTCTAATGTGTCATTTTAAGGCTTGTGTTTCCTTATTGATTTTCTTTCTGGATGATCTGTCCCTTGGTGTAACTGGGGTGTTAATGTCCACCACAATATTATTGTGTTACTGTCAATTTCCTGTTTTATTACTCTTAGCATTTGCCTTATATACTGAGGTGCTCCATGTTGGGTTCATATATATTTATAATTGTTACATCTTCTTCTTGGGTTGATCCCTTGATCATTATGTGGTGTCCTTTCTTGTCTCTTGTAACAGTCTTTATTTTGACATCTATTTTGTCTGACGTGAGTATTGCTACTCAAGCTTTCATTTGGTTTCCATTTGCATGGAATAAATTTTTCCATCCCCACACTTTCAGTCTGTATCTGTCCCTAGATATGAAGTGTGTCTCTTGTAGACAGCATATATATGTATCTTGTTTTTGTATCCATTCAGCCAGTCCATGTCTTTTGGTTGGAGCATTTAATCCATTTACATTTAAGGTAATTATCAATATATATGTTCCTACTGACATTTCCTTAATTGTTTTGCGTTTGTCTTTGCAGGTCTTTTTTCTTCCTTTCCTCTTTTGTTCTCTTCTTTTGTGATTTCATAACTATCTTTGGTTTTCTGTCTGGGCTGCTTTTTCTTTTTTGTATGTGTATCCATTGAGTTCTTTGGTTTGCTTTTCCCATGAGGTTTTGATATAGCAGTTTGTATATGTACAAGGTTGTTTTCAGTTGCTGCTCTCTTTCCCACCTAGAGAAGTTCTGTTAGCATTTGTTGTAAAACTGGTTTGCTGGTGCTGAATTCTCTTAGATTTTGCTTGTCTGTAAAGCTTTTGATATCTCCATCAAATCTGTATGAGAGTCTTGCTGGGTAGAGTATTCTGGGTTGTAGGCTTTTCCCTTTCATCACTTTAAATATATCATGTCACTACATTTTTCCCTGCAGATTTTCTGCTAAAAAAATCAGCTGATAACTTTATGGGGATTCTCTTGTATATTATTTGTTGCTTTTCCCTTGTTGCTTTTAATATTTTTTCTTTGTCTTTAATTTTTGTTGGTTTGACTAATATGTGTCTTGGCGTGTTCCTCCTTGGGTTTATTCTGTATAGGATTCTCTGTGCTTCCTGGACTTCAGTGTTTCCTTTCTCATGTTAGGGAATTTTTTGGCTATAATATCTTCAAATATTTTCTGAGCCTCTTTTTTTCCCTCATCTTCTTCTGGGACCCGTATAATGTGAATGTTGGTGTGTGTAATGTTGTATCAGAGGTCTCTTAGCCTGTCCTCATTTCTTTTCATTCTTGTTTTCTTTACTCTGTTCTGTGGCAGTGATTTCCACAACTCTGTCTTCTAGCTCGCTTATTCGTTCCTCTACCTCAGTTATTCTGCTATTGATTCCCTTTAGTGTATTTTTCATTTCTGTTACTGTATTGTTTATTTCTGTTTGCTTGTTCTTTAAATCTTCTAGCTGCTGGTTAAAAATTTCTTGTATCTTCTCCATTCATGCCTCTATTCTTTTTCTGAGATTTTGGGTCATCTTTACTATCATTACTCTGAATTCTTTTCAGGTAGATTGCCTATCTCCTCTTCATTTAGTTGTTCTTGTGAGTTTTTATCTTGTTCCTTCGTTTCCAACATATTTCTCTGTCATCTCATTTTGTGTCACTTTCTTTGTTTGTGGTCTCCTTTCCACAGGCTGCAGTATTGTAGTTCCTCTTACTTCTGGTGTCTGGCCCCTGTTGGGTGAGGTTGGTCATGTGGCTTTTGCAGGCTTCCTGATGGGAGGGACTGGTGCCTTCCCTCTGGTGGGTGGAGCTGGGTCTTGTCCCTCTCATGGGCAGGGCTGTGTCAAGATGTGTTTTGCAGAAATTGTGAGCTCAGTATGACTTTAGGCAGCCTTCCTGCTGTTGGGTGGAGATGTGTTTCTATCATGCTGGTTGTTTGGCCTGAGGCGTTCCAACTCTGAAGCCTGTAGGCTATTGGGTGGGGCTTGGTCTTGGTGTCAAAATAGGGGCCTCTGGGAGAGCTTATGCTAATCAGTATTCTCTGGGGCTTCTGCCACCAGTGTCCTTGCCTCCACAGTGAGCTACAGTCTACCCCCACTTCCCCAGGGACCCTCCTAGGCCCCCAGTTAGGTTTACTCCTGGATCCTACAGAGGTAATTCTTTGTGCTGGGTCCTAATGCATGTGAGGTTTTATGTGCCCCTTCCAAGACTGGAGTCTCTGTTTATCCCAGCCCTTTGGAGCTCCTACACTCAGGCCCTGCTGACCTTCAAAGCATATGCTCTGGGGTTCTTTCTCCCCATGCCTGACCCTCAGACTGTCTTAGAGGGATATCTTTATGTGGGAACATCCCTATGTAGTCCTTGTGTGTTTTATATTTTTGGTACAAGGGTGGTTTTTAGTATGGATGTCTGACCCTCTTTCTTCAGTGTATGCTGGGTGTTATACCCTTGATTGGAGGTGCGACTGATGATGTGGTGACCTAAGCCTGCCCTGGATATTGAGCAGGACCTCCCCTTTGTTATGTGATTGTTACAGCCCTGTCAGGGCAGGGTCTGTTCCCTAGTTGCTGGTGTAGAGGCTCCCAGATCTGTTTCAGAGCTGTGTTTCTGCTCTGTGGTGTGAGGTAGGTGGGACTGGAGCACTCCCACTGAGAGAAGCCACTGAGTTTTCCTCCTCTGGAGCTGTTCACCTGTGACTGTGCTCTCTTGTGTCACTTTTCACCCATTATGCTGGCTCACAAATTACACTGTTGTTGGAACTGCTCTCAGCTCCACCTTAGCTGTGGGTATGCTGGTAATTGGCCCTGGTGTCTCTACCAAAGTCAGGTCCCAGGACTGCAGTAATTGTGTACCTGAACTCCCTGTGTGAGATATGGAGGCAGCTCGATTCTGACCTAGTTCAATCCCCACCTGTGCGTGCCCACAAAGCCCACAGCTGTTAAAGCTAGACCCATGTCAGCTGTGGGAGCACTCAGCCATTCAGATATTCTGCAGGTGCTGATTTTACAAAGCCAGCATTTGGGGTGTGAATCCATGGTTCACTGGGGAGTCATGAGTCATGACTGGGGAGTCATGAGGAGAGATTTCAGCTCTTCTTCCTTATTTGCATGACCCTCTGCTGTGGTTTCATCCCCACCTTTCCATGTGTTCCTCCCACTCATGTCTGCTCCAGAGCACAGGCGCCCACCCAGGCTGGCAGGGGTAAGGGTGGTGATGGGTGTGGTGTGTGGGCACCTCCAGGGCCAGCGTGGCTAGAGGAGGCTTTGGCAAGGAGTGCTGCATGGGCACCTCAGCCAGCCTGGGTGGAGGAGGCTTTGGAGGGGCAGGTGAGCCTGCCGAGGCGGGTGCCCCTCCTACTGCCCATGGAGTCAAGGGCTGGCACATAGGGAAGGGGGCTGCAATGGTGGCCCTGAGCCTTTTGTGCCACTCCACAATGTCACCCTGCTTCTATTGTGGCCTGGGCTTCTTCCACAATCTTTCCCAGTTGTGGAGCTTCTTAGTCTCATCCCTTCAGGCTGTCTCTTTGCAGCCAACAGCTGTCCCCTCCCTGGATCCATGATCCAAACTCCACATTCCAGCACCCAGACTCCCTCTGCAACAGGAGACACATGACTCAGCCTGGGGTGCACAGGGGTGTGGCACAGACCATCCACGTAGGTCTTACTCTGTCCTGCCTGACACTGGGCAGTTGCTGCACTCTCCTCCAATGCCCTGAACGTCCCTCTCTATCCCAGCCAATCTTCCAGTTGGTGAGGGGGTTTCCTTGAGTGCAGGAACCTCTCCTCTCCCTTCAGCTCCCCCCACCAGGGGTATGGGTCCTGTCCCGTTTCCTCTTTTCTTTTTTTCTTTCTTTCATCCTACTTGGTTCAAGGGAATTTTTCTTGTCCTTTTAGGTGTCCGAGGTCCTCTGCTAGTGTTCAGCAGGTGCTCTGTGGGAACTGTTCCATTTGTAGATGTATTCTTGATGTATTCGTGTGGAGAGGCAAACACCATGTCCTCCTATTCTGCCATCTTGACCTTATATTCTGTCTTGCCTTAGCATATCTTTTCAGGCTCCTCATTTGATTCTACTTATATAGTTAGACCTAGTTAGATCTTTCACTAATTTCTCAGAAGAATTCCTGTCACTTGGCACTCTTCATTCTGATATCTGCATGCAGGACAGATATGAATCTAAGTAACATCCTTAGGAACTTAGATTGAGAAGCATTCAGTTCCGTCTGTTAGTATTAACTGCAGATGACTTACATCACAAGATAGAAGAAGTCTATAAGATAAGAGGAATCTCAAGAAAGATGTCGGTCTCTCTCCATCACCATATATTTTGCTACCCTTATTATGCCAGATGGGGTTGAATTGGGAGAGAATTGAAAAAGTTATTGTAATAAACACAGAGGTATAAGCTCTATAAACCTTTCTGTAAGACATGCAGGAAGTCAGTAATTTTTTCTAAGAAACTAAAAAGCAGACTAGTCTTGTCTACATTGCCCAGGACCCTAGGGAGGTTATCAGAGTTAGTACTGGAGTTAGCAACAGAATGTTAACATTTCAAAATTTATATTACATTCTGGATCACTAGAATGAATCAGAGGATAAAGAAACTCAAAATATTTAAGAGACATGTCTATAACCTAAAACAGAAAGAAAAGGTAAGTGAGTCTCTAAGAAAAGAAAATTAAAAAAAAAAAGAAAAAGTATACCTGTTCTGGGAAAGGAAAGATTATAAACAAGCCAGAGAAGATCAGGAGGGAGTTACAATATTCATTATAATCCAAATCATAATGCTAATAACCAATTATTTTTAATAGCTAACAGGTATTGAGAGTTTAACTATAAGATAGAAAATTTGCTGAGTATTTTACATATGTTACCTTATTAAATCCTTGAAACTCTATGAAACAAGTAATCTTAAGTGTCCCATTTTACTCATAAAGAAACCAGGGCTCTGAGAAATTATGTTACTTGTTATGAACACACAACTAGTAAGTAGAGGAAATATGATTTGAAAATATCTGCACCCTCAATCATTATGGTATACTGCTGATTTAAGGGATACCTATTAGAAAAGTAAAAGAAAAAACATATCTCCATGTAACCAAGGAGCCAACAGCTCACAGGTGAAGTTTACTGACTCCTTAGGAAGAAGTTAATTTTTAAACATGAGCAATTGAGTAATTTAGATAAAAGGACTTAATATTCTTTGAAACCTATCAAAAATATAAGTTTAAGTAAGTGGGTTAAGAATATATGAGTACCACCCCCAATATAATAATTGATTCAGGCAAGCCAGGATCATGAGTGGATAGTAAGGCTATTGGGAATAAGGTTGTTGGGAAGCAGACTATTCATATGATGCCAGAGTATCACCTGATAAATTAATTACCAACTAGAAAAGAGAAATGCACTTTTACAGTGGAGATATCTGGCAATCACTACCTCATGCAGGAGATCAAACTGCATCACTAATACAGGTAAAAGAAGGTTTCTCTTAATATGATACAATGAGAAGTATACAGTCTCACCCATTAAGCATTCCTGCCAAAAATGTTCATGCTGATATATTCAGTCTTTTAGACCTGACTTCCAATTTGCAGGAAACATGGGTGATATAAGAACAAGTTATATAAAATGATGAAGTAATCAGAAAAATCTAGAACATGGGACATTCTCCAAGAAAACTGGCTAGGACTCTGCCAAAAGTCAATGTCATAGAAAAAAAGGTAAAGGGACTGTTCTAGATTAAAAGAGATACAGATGTAACAAAATTTTTTGTGCAACTGGGTAAATCTGATTATGAACTTGATATCGGATTATCTTCTGGAAATAATTTTTTCAGTTAATGATATTATGGTTATGTAAGCAAATTATTCTTAGGAGTTCCATGCTGAAGTATTTGAGAGTGAAGTGTGTGTGTGTGTATGCATATATGTTCTCTCTCCCTCTAATATAAAATAAGATATAGATGTATAAATATATAAATAATATAGATAGATAGCATGACAGAAATAGAGACAGCACTTGCAAATGTGGCAAAATATCAACCAATATAATAAAAATTGGGAAAAATATAAGGGTTCCCACTAACGGAATTGAATATTATGTAAATTTTTCAAACCTTTAGTGGAAAAAATAATGGAACACAGAAGACAATGAAACCATCAGAAGGTGAGAAAAAGAATACAAGAAAGTAATTTATTGAAAAAATAAAATGGTAGAACTTTTCAGTAATCACAATACATGTGAATGGAATGAATTCACCTACTGAAGAATACTATGCTTATTATTCAAAATTAAGCCCAATATTTTAAGCATCTATATATCGGGTAGAAATTACTTAATCAATTAAGGTTATTAAATTGACAATTCCTTTAAAACACATAAAAGAATCATGTATCAATTTTCAGGAAAAAATGTAGGTTGTTTTTGAAATCTATACTTTTTCAAGATTGAAAAAAATGTAAATATATTTTTAAGTAAAAAAGTGACTATTAAACTGAAAAAAATTAAGAAAACAATTCCATTTATAATAGCATCAAAAATAATATAATCCTTAGGAATGAATTTAATATAAAAAAGTACCAAACTTATTTCTGAAAACTGCAAAGCGTTGTCAGAAGAGAATATCCAAACGAATGGAAAGACAGGCCATGTTCATCAATTGGAAAACTTAATATTGTTAATATGACATCACTTCACAAATTGATCTACAGATTCAATGTGATCCCTTTCGAACTCACAGCAGGCTTCATAGCAGCACTGTTCACAATAGCTAAAATGTGGAAACAAACCAGATGTCCCTCAACTGATGAGTAGATAAGCAAAATGTGGGTATATGATGGAATATTATTCAGCCATACAAAAGTGGAGGTGCTTAGAAGTGGTAAGATTTTGAAGTAAGAGCTGCAGAATTTGTTCATGGATTAGACGTGAGAAGAAGAAAAAGAGAAGTCAAAGACAACTCTAAAGATTTTAGCTTGAGCGAGTCAAGAAATTGAAATGGAGAAAACTGTGGAAAGAATAGATTTGGAGGGGTAAATCTGTAGTTAACTTTAGACATGATAAGCTTGGAAGTGTTTAATAGAAACTCAGGGAAGATGCCAAATAGGAAATTGGATACATGAGTATGAACTTCAGGGGAGAGATCTGGGCTGGAGAAATAAATCTGGGAGTCATTCCTTCATTCAACAAATGCTTATTGCATGTCATCTGTATGCCAGGTATTGTGCTAAAACCTGTGCTGTCCAATATGGTCACCACTAGCCACATGTGGCATGTTAAATGTTCAGTTCCTTATTCTCACCAGCCATATTTCAAATGCTCTATAGCATCATGTGCCTAGTGGATTCCATATTGGACAGAACAGATAAAAAACATTTCCATCTGCATAGAAAGTTCTTTTGGACCATGCTGTACTAGATCCTATTGTCCAAGATGTAATAGAAAGAAATAAAGGCAAGCCTAACAAGTCACAATTTTAGAAGTAAAAGCGGCAGTATATTATATAAGGTAGTGTTAAAAGCATGTACACTAGACTCAGAAAGGCTGGGTTCAAATTCTGGTTCTAACTTCTGGAACCTGCTTAAACTTTGTGGCTTAGTTACTTCATCTACAAAATGGGATAATAAAATCTGATTCGTTGACATGATGTGAGGCTTAAATGAGTTTACATATACAAAATGCTTAGCACAGATCATTGCATATAGTAAGTGTTAAAGCAGTGTTATTTCTTTGTGTTGTTAAATCACAGTGGCAAATTGGTTGATTATATTTTGAATATGTCACTAGATGCCAACAACTGAACCTGAATCAGGGAAAAGAGTATGAATAAATAAAAAGACATAAATGTTTTACAAAAAGTTTCTGAGAACCATGTGTTTGGAAGATTTCAAGCCAATGTCTTGAAGAAGGCTCAGAATTTTTCAGTATATTGTCTATGTGTGTACCAGTGCCACTGCTATGATGGATGAGTAAATATGTATAAAAACTTTATGCTGTATAAAACTTCTTGAATAATAATATATCTACTATGAATATGAGGTGTGTTATTGGGAGGAGGGTGATATAATATGAGGCAGGATGGGCCAAGACATTACAGTGATTTCTATATTTGCCAGGGCTAACTCTGTCAATTTCCATTGTATTGACAAAGCACAACAGCAAATCTTTGGTAGATTGAATGGTTATAGGTAATATACAATACTAACTAAGCCTATATCACTAAAAAATGAATTAAATCATGGGAAAGGAAGACAAGAGGGGCTGATTTATAAAGAGCATCTTAGAATTTGAATTTGCATTTGTTTACCTGGATAAGCTTGGGTAAAGAGTTGATTGGTTCATGACCCACGAGCAGACCTCAGTCAACAGTATGGTGACCTTAGAGAATACAGATTAACAAAT
Source organism: Leucopleurus acutus (assembly GCF_964270905.1). Lineage (NCBI taxonomy): Eukaryota > Metazoa > Chordata > Mammalia > Artiodactyla > Delphinidae > Leucopleurus > Leucopleurus acutus. The sequence continues at coordinate 57,688,009 of NC_139148.1, forward strand.
ACAACCCCTACTTCAAGATCAAGCATATTTTGGTCCAATCTGACACTGATTGATGGTTAATGTTAATTAGACAGAATAGGATAATTAAATTACCAGAGGTTTCTTGGGTTCTTCCTAAAGGCTCTGTGTAATCGGACCTTTCTAGGCACATTCCATCTAAACCACCCCATAAGCTAAATCTTCTATTAGCTCAACTAAGACCACAGCTGACTTTCTTTTAATTGGGGTATAGTTGCTTTACAATGCTGTGTCAGTTTCCGCTGTACAATGAAGCAAATCACCTATATGTATACATATACCCCCTCTGTCTTGGACCTCCCTCCCAACCAGCCCCCATCCCACCCACCTAGGTCATCACAGAGCACCGAGCTGAGCTCCCTGTGCTATACAGCAGATTCCCACTAGCTATCTATTTTACACATGGTAGTGTATATATGTCAATCCCAATCTCCTAATTCATCCTCCCCTTCCCCCACTGTGTCCACACGTCCGTTTTCTACATCTGCGTTTCTATTCCTGCCCTGAAAATTGGTTCATCTGTACTATTTATGAAAGGATTATTGTAACTATGTATTATTTGGGTAGTTGGGCATGTATGTGTTTGTACATAAGGAATTAGTTGTGAATTAGAAAACTTCAAAAATCAGGATCCTGTATTCCTTAATTCTTTGGTGTCACATCTATGGAAATTATATTGCCTTTTTATTAAATTAGAAAGGATATGACTAACATTTTATTAGTGAATAATTCCTTCTCCCCTCTCACCCGCCCTCTTGAGAGCAATCTAGAAAGATATACTTTTCCATTCATGGCTTCCATGCCAGATCTGAGGAAAAACAAAAAAGGAAATTGTTCCCAGAGAAACAATTAAGCTTGGCAACAATTTAGAAGTCCAGATTTTTATAGGCCACTCCACAGGGTCTTCATTCTGAAGGCATCTATCTTGTATTGTTTAAAATATGAGCACCCTTGGCCAGATTCCAAGGACAGATACAGAAACAAATCATGAGATTGCTGAACATGCCTACATGGCCCCCAGGAATACAGCTACTTGATTGACTTCTGGTTTGTGGGTATCTGACTAAGATCCTCAACTCCCCATGGATGTGTACTATGGAGTGGTAAGTGGCATACACCAAAAGACATTTGATCTTAAAATCACTAGACTTTTAGAGAGTTTGTATGAGGACTACTGTTTAGCTCTGACTTTAAAGGTATATGTGATATGTATCTGTGGGTGCATACACATGCACATTTCAGGGAAGAGGAGGATAGAAACAAAAAGGTAGTTGATATACATGCTTGCTAACAGGAAATCCAGATGGAGACTAAATCCTGTTTACAAAATCTTGCTACCAAAAAACATAAAATAGCTGAAAGATGTGATGCTACACCTAGGGCTGCCACATATGGCCACACAGACTGTGCAATGTACTCCACCAGGATGACCATCATTCACAATGCCCAAGACATAAATGGTGATTCCTGGAGTGTGGCAATATGGAAGTCCTGGCTATACCATATCAGATGATACCGAAATAAAAATATAATAACGTAATAGTTAATATGCATTAAACACCTATCCTGTGGCAAGGCACTATTCTAAATGCAGTACACATATTTAACTTCATTATTCCTCACAATAACACTATGAATTAGGTACTATTACTATCCCCAATCTACAAATGAGGAAACGTGCAATGAGAGGTGGAATTACTTGCCCAAGATTATACAGTCACTAAGCTGTGGCACTGGGATACAAACCCAGGCAGTTTGGTCACAGAACCCATGTATTTAACCAATATGTTATAAAAAATAAATAAATAAAAATAAAACAGAAACAGGGAATTTTCCTGGTTTATCTATAATATTAAAACTGAATACAGACACCTATAAAGCATATGTCATAAATTGAACCTACCACACTGATCAAAGCTCTAAATCAAAATACCAGTTTATAGAACACAGGTTGTATTTGGTTATAGACACACTGTATTTGGTGATGAAGTTTGAAGAATATGGAATATTCTACAGGATAAACGACCCAGTTATTTCCACAATAAATGGAAAGAAAGAAAAAAGAGCTGGGGTGGGGGAGCTATGGGTTAAAAGAGACGAGTTTTAACCAAATGCAATGATGCAATATGTGGATCTGATTTGGATCCTGATTCAAACAATCAAACTGTAAAAAAGAAAATGGGACCAACAGGGAAATTTTTGAATGTGATGATATTAAGAAATTATTGTTGCTTTTTAAGTGTGAAATTGGTATTGTGGCTATGTTAAAATTCCTTATCTTTTAGTGATACAGACATATTTATGGATCAAATAATAGGACATCTAAAATCTGTTTCAAAATAATCCAGTGGGTGGAAGAGAAAGTGGGTGAGGATATAGCTGAAACAAGGCTGGCCACTTGGTGATACTTGTTGAAGCAAGGTGCTGGATACAGGGAGGTTCAATATACTGTACTTTTTACTTCCATATATGTTTGAAATTTTCCATACTGTTTAAAAAGAACTGAGAGGTAGAGAAATCAGTAACTGTACTTGCTTCCTGGGATGGAAATTAGGTGGCTGGAGGCTGGAGTGAAACTTCCTTTACACAGTTCACCTTTTGTAGTTTTTAAAAGAAAAACATATTCAGTGTTTTTAGATTCTGCATATAAGTGATATACAGTATTTGTCCTTCTCTGTCTGACTTATCTCACTTAGCATAATGCTTTCAAGTTCCATCCATGTTGTCACAAATGACAGGATTTCCTTCTTTCTCATGACTGAATTATACATATCTCACATCTTCTTTATCCATTCACCTGTTGACGACACTTAGGTTGTTTCCATGTCTCAGCTATACTGAATAATGCTGCAGTGAACATGGGTGTGCAGATATCCCTTCAGGATACTGATTTCAATTTCTTTGATATATACACAGGAGTGGGAGAGCTGGATCATATAGTCGTTCAATTTTTAATTTTTTGAGGAACTGCCATACTGTTTTTCCATAATACCTATACAAATTTACATTCCCATCAACAGTGTATAAGAGTTCCACTTTCTCCATATCCTCACTAGAATTTACCTCTTGCCTTTTGATAAAAGCCATCCTAACAGGAATCTAAAAAAACGGAACCTATAAAAACAGAGTAGAATGACAGTTACCAGGGGCTGGTGGGTGGAGGAACCGGGGAGATGTTTAAGGGTACAAATTTACAACTAGTAGATAAATACGTTTTGTAGCTCTAATGCACAACATAGTGATTATAATCAACAATATAGTATTATAAACTTCAGTGTTGCTAAGAGACTAAATCTTAACTGTTCTCAACAACAACAAAAAGAAATGATAAATATGTGACACGATAAAGCTGTTAGCTAATGTTACTGTAGTAATCATATTGTGATACATAAATGTATCAAAACAATGAATGTACACCTTAAACTTAACACAATGTTATATGTTAATTATATCTCAATTAAAAAGGTGAAAAAGAAAAGACAAAACCTCATTGAGGGTAAGGCCATAGCAAGATAGTGCATATTGGCTACTTGCTGTCTCAAGAGGAGGCGGTTATATTAATAAATTCAAGCATAGAAGTCTAAGAAAACAGGTAGGGCACTGAGGTATATCTATACAGACACCAACCTCTTGAGGACAACTTAACTACAAAGGAGGAAGTAACAGGTTCCCTGTAGGACAGAGCAAGTGCCAGCTGACACATTCTCAGTGCAATCTTCCTTGGGACTATTTAAATTAATTATTATGCATAAACAGAAAAATTAAACCCTGAGCAAATTCCATTTGAACTCGTTATATTCCTTTGGAAGTTTAACAAAGACAGATGAAACAGATTGTATCTGCACACTAGGAAGAAAACCTTAGAGATGTAACTGATGATGCCACAGAAGAGATAAATCAGCTTGAAGTGGTCAACCCAAACTGCTGACGTACCTTTACAGGTTCGTTGGACACAAGTCCAAAATGATCACCCAGAATAGTTCCTTCCTTATGAAAGATGGAAAGGTTGAGGAATCTAGACACCACAGGAACAACTGAATGATCTGGCCTATGATCAGACCAATTTATAATGCTAATGGTTAACACTATCTTAAAAGACTCTATAATCAAAAAAGCAAAAACTATGTCTGATTTTTCTCATCTTTCTCTCCCTAGCACTTACCACCATGCTTGGCATGTAGTAGATATGCAATAAACATTAAACTGGCGGACTCAAGAGAGACCTATATAACAGGGAACACTCAGAGGCCAGCATGAAGGCTATTTGTCATTCTGATTTAACAGGCCAGCATGAAGCAATGTGGTGAGGTCAGGGAAGAAAACAGAAACCACATGCAAACAAAATTTGTGTGTGTAGGTTACCAGTGTGACTTTGTATACTTTTAAATCACTGCTACTTCAAATCTAAGATGCCTCTAATTGAATTTCCACCATCATTTTTATACTATTAAGAAAAAAAAACTCTGCCAGTTATACTGTGACATACATCAAATTATGAGATGAATCCAAATTTAAAATGTGAAAAAAGTGTGATTCTTAGACTCAATGAAATATGATGTTTATGTTTGTTTGGACTGATTCTTTCCCACTGGGGATATAGTATCTCATAAAGAGGGTCAGAGGCTGAGACTTCTGGACAAGAAAGTCCATAGAAGAAACCAGAAGAACATTCTGGCCAGGAAAGGAAAAGCCAAAAGAGGGAGAGAAGATGAAGTTGGTGACAATTTAATAGCAGAAAACATGGTGCTGCTCAGAAAAAAAGGAATTAGAAAGGCAAGCTCGGAAGAGTTAAAAATGGCAGAGAGTTGCCTGTGAGTATGGACAGTCCTGGAGACGACGCCCACAACTTGGCCCGTGGCAAACAGGACCTCAAGTCCTGACATTGTCCGCTGCCCCTAGTTCTCTATCATGGTTTTTCAAATGTTGATTAAACATCTATTCAGCTGACTGAAGTCTAAGTGTGCCTAGTCCATGTCTTAGATGGTGCTAACACAGGATTTAGGACAAAACCAGCAATCTTCCAGGTCACAAATACCCTGGGAAATTCTTGTAAAGGCATGCTGACTTTTGCACAGGTGTTTAGGTGTTACACAAATGAAAATGAGAAAGGATTATTCAAAACTTCATTCAAAAACTTGGATGAAGAGTTAGGCCCTGTTCTTGGTACACATTCTCCTGTAAGGATCTTTCTGTCTTGCCAGATTTCAATTGCTTAGTTTCCCCATATTATTTGATGGACATGGTTTGAGGCCTGCTATCCTCTATATTAAGACCCCTATAGAACAAGCCTTCTTTGTAAGTTCCTTTATCTTGGATTCAAACTTGAAAAACCTCTTTTGCTCAGGAAATCTGGGCTATCAATGAAGATTCTGGAAGCCCCAAGAGTACCTACAGAAAACAAGATATGTTAATATTTTTGGGAATTGTACCCTATCTCTGGTACATAACCAGAGTGCAGAGAGAAACTGCTCAGTGCTTGGCCTCAGTGGAAACTTTCTAAATAACATATTGTATATGTAATGATGTACTAAATATAAAACCAACAAGTTGCATTCTGGGACAGGAGGTAGGAAAAAGAATCTTCACATTAGTTAAAGAGAGAAGCTCATTAGAGGAAGTTTGAAGTTATGCTTAGGAGTAAAGGTATAGAGCTGAAGCTATCCAGGCGGGGAGGGGGGGAAGGAAAAGACACTATGTGACAACAAAATGAAATTGGATTTCTTCATCTTTGGGAAACTGGTGCTTGGTGATGACAAGGGCCCATCTGCAGCTGAGAAAGGTCAGGAAATGTACCATTGCTGGGATCATACTGACAGCACCAAAATGGGAGAATCAGTGTAGTCTAAATTAAAGCATACCTACATCTTCAGCCACTGGAAGCTGACAGATAATCACCACTTCTGAAATTTTATTTATTTTTAAAATGAAAGTTCCTGGAGTGCACCTCAACTCTGTATTTTCAAAGTCTTTATTGAATTTGTTACAATACTGCTTCTGTTTAATGTTTTGGTTATTTGGCCATGAGGGATGTGGGATCTTACACCCCCTGCATTGGAAGGTGAAGTCTTAACCACTGGACCACCAGGGAAGTCCCTGAAATTTTAAAACACGGGAAAAAGGGCCTGGATAGATTCATAAACCGACAAACCAATCAATGTTATTTAATATTCATTTACCTTACAAACATTTTTGTGTGTTATGAATTTCTATCTTCTCCCTTTCACTTATCGTCCCAAGAATGCTGGGGTAGGCAGTATGCCAAAATAGCCTTATTCTATTATACTAGTCACCTAGGGAAACCCATATAGAATTGTATTCATATGGTGTCCAGAAAGAAGTTAACATAGCAGGCCTGAGACTTCTATCCTTAGAAAGACCTGCTCGCAAGGTGTGACCTTGGCTGGTGTCTGGGAACATGGAATTTTGGAAGTGTTCCCATCACTTCCAGAACAGATAAAAGTGGCTCATTGTGCCCAGACTGCCGGTACAACCACTGTGCTTTAAGCTGAACACCTGCTTTCCTCTGGGAATCTAGAATTCTGGTACATGCTGGGCAGAAGTTGCCTTCATGATCAGCCACCAATAAAAACCTTAGGCACTCAGTCTCTAATGAGCTACTGTGGTAGACAACACTTTATATGTATTGTCACAATTCAATACTGGAGGAATTAAGTGCACACTGTGTGACTACACTGGGAGAGAACTCTTGGAACCTTGTGCCAAGTTTCCTCCAGACTTTAACCTATGTGCCTTTTCCCTTTGCTAATTTTGCTTTATATCCTTTGGCTATAATAAATCATAGCTATGAGTATGACTATATGCTGAATTCTTATAGCAAATGACCAAACCGGGGTTAGTTTTTGAGACCCCCAATGCATATAGGTGGTACATTTTCAGGACTTGTTCAGGGAGAGATATAATTTCCTTTTTAGACTTTAGGTAACTCAACTGACACTGACTAGGTGCACTGTACCATAATGGGTGGCAATTATAGAAAGTAATGTACTAAAATGATACTGAAATGACAATATCACAGATATAAGCATTAAGTATAAAGAAAGTTCGCGTAGTCACACAAGCAAGTTTCAGTTAAGTAAAGAAACCACAAGTTGGCATTTACATGTTAAGGTTTATAAAACATATTCAATACATGAAATTGGGTGAAGTAAAACATAGCATACTATATATAATCTGATATATGTATGTTGTATATGAAAAAAAGTAAAAAGGAAACATTGGAATCTTAGAAATAAAACTATACTAAAATAAGAAGTAAAAAGCTAGGGAACTGGGGTGAAACTGAAGTTAATCAATCACAAATTCAGGACTTTGAAAGGTTCCCTCTTCCACTGTGGTATCTAAAGCTGCCTTTGGAATAACCCCACATCCCACCAGAACCCATGTGGAACTATATCCTCTGAAAGGAATAACATCATTAATTTTTTTCATTCAACACATGTTTATTGAATAGCTATTCTGTGCCAAATACTGTTTCAAAGTGCTAAGAAGATAGCAGGAAATAAAGCAAAATCTCTGCCTTCATAGAGCTCAAAATATGGATCATTTCATGACTCTTTACTTAACGAGTTCAAGGTCAACAAAAAAGCATGCCAGCCTTGATCTTGGAACAAGAAAAAGAAAGGTTATAGAACATCATATTGTTAAAAAGGCACAGTGCTTTCCAAGTTTTCTAGGATAGTGCTGGGATGTCTAGAGGCAAGTCTGAAGAAAGGCTTCCATGATGAGGAGAGTTGGTCAATTGGATTATGAAATAATTAGTTCTAACTGGAACAAGCTGAGTCTAAGAGTCCACAAAATGACACAGGAAATGGAAAGCTAATAAGAATTATCCTAGAGAACAAGATGATAAAAAAGGAATTATGGTATATATATATATATATATATATATATATATATATATATATATATGGTCAAGAAGTTATGCAACGATTTTGTAAAGAAAGAGAAAGGTTATATTGATGTTGAGGAAAAGCAGCTTACATGCTGGTTAATATCCAGATCACCTATCATGAACTGCTATTGCATTAAAAGCCTCCAGATATATATGGAATAGATTCCAAGTTGTTAACATAAAGACTCATCATTTTCTACCATGTTGATATTCTTTAGAATGCTCGGATGCATAAATAGCAGAGGTGGTAAAGTGATGGAATCTCAGTCAAATTCAGCCTGAAAACATGTTTTGATTGGCTTTGCCAGTGTTGTTTTATAATTGTAAAATATTTCAAACATGAAGACACAAAGAAAAAATAAAGCAAACACCCATGTACTAATCATATTTTAATATTATACTATATTTCCATCAGATAGCTTTTATAAAGAAATTAATTAAATTGACTCACTCTATTTACTAAATAACAGCTATCATGAATACAATGGTCATCATCCCCATGCACATGCACATGCGTGCACACACAAGTGCATGCATACATGCAGTCACACACACATCCATAAACATAATATTTTGAAGGTCTTTAAACTTTATCCAAATGGCAATAAAATATATGAATCCTACAACTTACTTCGTTTACTCAAATTACAGTTCTGATATTTATACATGTTGATATATCCTGCTTTAGTTTAAGGGTCAGCAAATTATTATCCTTGGGCCAAAACCAGCCTGCTGCTTGTTTTTGTAAATAACGTTTTATTGGAACACAGCCACTTTCATTAGCTGACATATTGTTTACAGCTGCTTTCTAACTACAGCAGCACAGTGGAGTAGTTGAGACAGAGATGATATGGCTGTAAATAACTAAACTATTACTCTCCGGCCCTTTATAGAGTTTGCCAACTCTTATAACAGTTCATTCACTGTAATCACTGCATAGTATTTCATTGTGTGAATTTATAACATGCTGATAGACATTTTTATTTCTTCCATTTTTTCACTATTTTAAAAAATCTTGTGTGAATTTATAACATGCTGATAGACATTTTTATTTCTTCCATTTTTTCACTATTTTAAAAAATCTTGTGTGATTTTTTTCTTTTCCAGACTGTGTTGTCATGTCTCCTCAGTGCTGCCAGTGGACATTAAATGAACACTGAACTTAATCCTTTGAAAAATATTTAACCAAAAAGTAATATGCTAACCCAAAGGCCTGATCTGAGAAGGTCTTCCCAACATCTGAGACCTCAAATGGTGACAAGCAGGGTATTAAATAGAAAATGAAAATGAAATGGAACAAGCTGAGACTGTAAAATAGTTTTGAGTCCATGATGAAACTGATGAAAAAAGGCAAGTTTAATATGACCTATATAAGGTAGACAATTCAAAGTAGTTGTAAAGAATATTATTACGAGGAACTCATCACTGTAACTGTTAAGATTCATAAGTCAATGACAATAAAACTCTGAAAGGGCTATAAAATATCCTGAGGAATGTGTCCAAATACCCAGGGCTGACATTGACTACACACAGTAAGCATTATGTCTAGGGCTCATGATACTTTTGGAGGCTTATGAAATATTTTAATTTCTTTTAAAATGAAAATAAAACATTAATATAATCCAGTCTGTATAATATTTGTCTTGATACTAAAACAGTCATAAAATATAACTTTTAATATTGGTATGGAAGAAGTGGCTTATTAAAGCAAAAGTACATATGGCCATTGGAAACCATAATTTGGCCCTGCAGATACTTTGTGAAAATTCCCAAATTTAGGAATATTATTATGAAGACTAACAAAACCACATTTGAGATTGATGATTAAGACACTGCCAGACTCACGCCACTAAATAATTCCTTGCTCCTACAGCTTCAGCCTTGGAACCCATACAATTGAAATAATTGATTCAGCCAAATGAAAAATCACCACATATGCTTACCTTTCCAAATCCCTTGCAAATAGTCAAAATAATTATTATTATATCCTTGAGTGGTAGGCTCTAATGAATGTAGAAGAAACCAACTTATGAGAAGCTATACCAAAATTGTAGCCAACATGCATGAAATTAACCTCCAGGCATATCGTTCATGGCAGGTATGAAGCCAGTGACCTGAAGGCTCAGAATTTTCGACCAGTATAATTTTTCTTATAATCTCTCTATGTGAATGTACCTTGCTCCCTTCAGTTGTGATGGACATGGAACTTATCCTTGGGATGCAAGGATGGTTCAATATACACAAATCAATAAATGTGATACACCATGTTAACAAAATAAAAGATGAAAATCATACGATCATTTCAATACATGCAGAGAAAAAGCACTGGACAAAATTCAACACACTTTCATGATTAAAAACTCTCAACAGGGCTTCCCAGGTGGCACAGTGGTTGAGAGTCCGTCTGCTGATGCAGGGGACACGGGTTCATGCCCCGGTCCGGGAAGATTCCACATGCCACTGAGCGGCTGGGCCCATGAGCCATGGCCGCTGAGCCTGCGTGTCCGGAGCCTGTGCTCCGCAACGGGAGAGGCCACAACAGTGAGAGGCCCGCGTACCGCAAAAAAAACAAAACAAAACAAACAAACAAACAAACAAAAAACAAACTCTCAACAAACTAGGTATAGAAATTAACTCAACATAATAAAGGCCATATAGGAAAATCCCACAGCTAACATCATACTCAATGCTGAAAATCTGAAAGTTTTTTCTCTAAGATCTGGAAAAAGACAAGGATGCCAACTCTTACCACTTCTATTCAAAATAGTACTCTAAGTCCTAGATGAGCAATTAGGCAAGAAAAAGAAATTCATAGCATCCAAAACAGATAGGAAGTAGAAAAACTGTCTCTGCAGATGACATCTTCTTATGTGCGGAAAACCTAAAGACTCCACCAAAAAACTGTTAGAACTGACAAACGAATTCAGCGAAGTTGCAGGATACAAAATCAACATACAAATAAACATACCAGCTGAATTTCTCTACACTAACAAGGAACTATCTGAAAAGGAAATTAATAAAATGATCTCCTTTAATCCAAATTGAAAAGCAAGAAGTAAAACTGTCACTGTTTACAGTGACATGACACTATACATAGAAAATCCTAAAGATGCTGCCAGAAAACTACTAGAGCTCATCAATGAATTCAGTAAGGTTGCAGGATGCAAAATTAATATACAGAAATCTGTTGCATTCCTATACACTGTCAATGAAAGATCAGAAAGAGAAATTAAAGAAACAATCTCATTTACCATCACATCAAAATGAATAAAATACCTAGGAATAAACCTATCTAAGGAGGCAAAAAACCCAAACAGATGGAAAGATATACCATGTTCTTAGATTGGAAGAATCAGTATTGTTAAAATGAGTATACTGCCCAAGGAAATCTATAGATTCAATGAAATCCCTATCAGAATACAAATGGTATTTTTCACAGAACTAGAACAAATAATTTAAAATTTGTATGGAAACACAAAAGAACCTGAATAGCCAAAAAAATACAAAAAACTTGAGAAAGAAGAACAGAGCTGGAGGAATCATGCTCCCAGACTTCAGACTATACTACAATGCTACACTAATCAAGACAGTACGGAACTGACACAAAAACAGAAATATAGATCAATGGAACAGGATAGAAAGTCCAGAGATAAACCCATGGAATTCTGGTCAATTAATCTAAGATGAAGGAGGCAAGAATACACAATGCAGAAAACACAGTCTCTTCAATAAGTGGTGCTAGGAAAATTGGACAGCTACATGTAAAAGGATGAAATTAGAACATTCTCTAACACTACATACAAAAATAAACTCAAAATGGATTAAGGACCTAAATATAAGACTGGATACTATAAAACTCCAAGAGGAAAACAGGCAGAACACTCTACGACATAAATCACAGCACTATTTTTTTTGGACCTATCTCCTAAAGTAAAGGAAATTAAAGCAAAAATAAACAAATGGGACCAAAATAAACTTAAAAGCTTTTGCACAACAAAAGAATCCATTGAAAAAATGAAACGATAACCTACTGAATGGGAGAAAATATTTGCAAATGATATGACTGATAAGGGATTAATATCCAACATATATAAACAGCTCATAGAACTCAACATCAAAAAAACCCCACACAACCCAATTAAAAAATGGACAGAAAAAACTAAGTAGACATTTGTCCAAAGAGGAAATGCAGATGGCTGACAGGCACATGAAAAGATGCTCAACATCACTAATCATCAGGAAAATGCAAATCCAAACCACAATGAGGTATCACCTCCCACCTGTCAGAAAGGCTGTCACCAAAAAGAACACAAATAATAAATGTTGGTGAGAATGTGGTGAACAGGGAATCCTGGTACACTGTTGGTGGAAATGTAAATTGGTCTGCAGCCACTGTGCAAAACAATATGGAGGTTTCTCAAAAAGCTAAAAATAGAACTACCATATTACCCAGCAATTCTACTCCTCAGTATATAAACAAAAAACAACACCCACTAATTTGAAAACTTACATGTACCCTAATGTTCATAGCAGCATTGTTTACAATTGCCAGGATATGGAAGCAACCTTAGTGTCCATCAACAGATGAATAGATAAAGAAGATGTGAGATACACACACAGACACACACACACACAATAAAATGCTACACATCCATAAAAAATGAAATTTTGCCATTTGCAGCAACATGGATGGAATTGGAGGGCATTATGCTAAGTGAAATAAGTCAGACAAAGAAAGACAAATACTGTATGATATCACTTATATGTGGAATCTAAAAAATACAACAAACTAGTGAATATAACAAAAAAGAAGCTGACTCACAGATATAGAGAACAAACTAGTGGTTACCAGTGAGGAGAGGGAAGTGGGAGGGGCAATACAGTGGTAGAGGAGTAAGAGGTACAAACTATTAGGTATAAAATAAATAAGCTACAAGAGGATATTGTATAACATGGGGAATATAGCCAATATTTTATAATAACTATAAATGGAGCATAACCTTTAAAAATTGTGAGTCACTATATTGTGCATCTCTAACTTATATAATATTGTACAGATACTATACTTCAAAAAATAAAGAAAACAATCTCCTTTACTATACCACCAAAAAGAATAAAGTATTTAAAGTACTTAGGAGTAAATTTAACAAAAGAGGTAAAAGACTTGAACACGGAAAATTACAAAACAGTAATGAAAAAAATTAAAGCCACAAATATGTGGAAAGACATTTTTTTCATGGATTTGAAGACTTAATATTTTTAAAATGTCCATAATACCCAAAGTGATCTACAGATTCAATGTTATCCTCATCAAAGCCCCAGTGGCAGTTTTTAAAGAAACAGAAAAAACAATCTTAAAATTCAAATGTAACCATAAAAGGCTCCAAATAGCCAAGGCAATCTTGAGAAAGAACAAAGCTGGAGGCACTACACTTCCTGATTTCAAAATATATTATAAATCTACAGTAATTAAAACAGTATGGTGCTTACATAAAGATAGACATACAGACTAATGGAACAGAATAGAGAGCTCAGAAATAAGCCCACATATATATAGTCAACTGATGTTCAACGAATGAGCCAAGAATACACAACAGGCAAAGAATTGTCTCCACATAGCACAGGGAGATCAGCTTGGTGCTTTGTGACCACCTAGAGGGGTGGGATAGGGAGGGTGGGAGGGAGATGCAAGAGGAAGGAGATATGGGGATATATGTATATGTAAGGCTGATTCACTTTGTTGTAAAGCAGAAACTAACACACCATTGTAAAGCAATTATACTCCAATGAAGATGTTAAAAAATAAAATAAAATACACAGATAATTTCAAATTTGAAAAAAAAATGCAATAGAGACTTAAACCAAAGACATGAAATTTTAAAACTTCTAGAAGAACACATAAGGGAAAAGCTTCTTGACATTAGTATTGGCAATGATTGTATGAATATAACACCAGAAGCACAAGTAACGAAAAAAGAAATAGATAAGTGGGACTACATCAAACTAAAATGCTTTTGCACAGCAAAGGTAAAAAGAATCAACAAAATGAAAAGGGAACCTATGAAATGGGAGAAAATATTTGCAAACCCTATATCTGATAAGGGGTTAATATCCAAAATAATAAGGAAGTCCTCTGAGTCCATAGCAAAAAACATATAACCTAATTAAAAAATGGGCAACAGGCTTGACTGGACATTTTTCCAAAGAATATATACAAATGGCCAACAAGTATATAAAAGGTGCTCAACATGATTCATTCTCAGGAAAATGCAAATCAAAACCATGAGTTATCACTTCACATGTGTTGAGATGACTATTACAAAAAAAAAGATTACAAATGTTGGTAAGGATGTGGAGAAATTGTAACACTTATATAGTATTGGTGAGAATATAAAATCATTAAGCCACTATGGAAGACAATATGGAGGTTCCACAAAAAAATTAAAAATAGAACTTCCATAGGATCCAGCAATCCAACTTATAGATATATATCCCAAAGATTTGAATCAGGAGCTCAAAGAGATTTTGTGTGTGTGTGTGTGGCTGCACTGATCTCAGTTCCCCAACCAGGGATTGAACCTGGGCCATGGCAGTGAAAGACCGGAATCCTAACCACGAGACCACCAGGGAACTCTCAAAGAGATATTTTTATTTCCATTTTCGTTGCTGTATTATTCACAGTATCCAAGATATGGAAACAGCCTAAATGTACATTAACAGATGAATGAATTAAGAAAATGTGGTATATACTCACAATGGGATATTATTTGGCCTTTAAAAAAAGAAGGAAATTCCACCATAAGTGACAACATGGATGAACCTAGAGCACATTTTGCAAAATGAAATAAGCTATACACAGAAAAACAAACACTGCATGATCCTTCTTATATAAGGTATCTAAAATAATCAAACTTATAGAAGCAGAAAGTAGAATGGTGGTTGCCTGGGGCTAGGAAGAAGTGGAAATGGGGAGTTATTGTTCAATGGCTATAGAGTTTCAACTTTACATGATGAATATGTGTTCAAAATCTGCTTGTACAGCACAGTACTTAAAATTAACAATACTGCACTGTACGCCTAAAAATTTAAGTCGATGGATCACATGTGAAGTGTTTATACCACAATAAAAAGTTAATTAAAAAATGATTTGATCTCAGGATAGTATTGTAAATTATGACAAAATGTTTCACTATTCCCAGTTTTACTTTTTACTTAATTTTATTATTTCATTGTGCTAGCTAGTAGTCAAGCTCACTGTTCCTTCCAGGGCACAATCCTCCATTACCTAATGTGCTTTGTCATCTCTAACTTCATACAGATAATTGGAGATAATAGGGTTTATATCCTTACTAGCTAATATCTAATGTTATAACTAAAATGTGTTATGAAGTGAGTGTTTATTCACACACCACAGGTTTATTCATTAAACCTAGTGTCAAGCTATAATAATGTTTAAAAGAACAGGATTTTCGAGGAGTTACCAAGATGGCAAAGTAGGAAGATGTTGAGTTCACTTTGTCCCACGGGCACATCAAAATTACAGCTATTTACAGAGCAACTATTGATGGTGAGAAAGATAGGAATAGCAGAAAATATTTTTCTACAACTAAAGATATGAAGAAGGAACCACAACAAGATGGGTAGGCAGGATAGAGATGTGGCAGAGTCAAGACCCATACCCCTGGGTGGGGAACCCACTAACGGGAGAATAATTACAGTTGAAGATGTTCTTCCCCAAAAGCAAGGAATCTGAAGCCCACACTTGGCTCCACGGCTTGGATATCCTGTACTGGAAAGATAAACCCCCAGAACATTTGGCTTTGAAGGTCAACGGGGCTTACTTTCAGGGGAACCAGAGGGCTCTGGGAAATAGAGACTCCACTCTTAAAGGGTGCACACAAAATCCCACGTGCTCCAGAACATAGGGCAGAAGCAGTAATTTGATAGGAACCTGGGTCAGACTCACCTGAGAATACTGAAGAGCCTCCTAGAGAGGCAAGAGGCAACTGGACCTCACCCTAGGGACATGGACAATGCCAGCAGCCGTTTGGAGACCTCATACCAGGAGAAGACTGGTGCTGACAAGCTTCATTTTGGTATCCTCACTCTAGCTTATTAGTGCTGCAACCCAGCCCCACCCAACAGACTGTTGGCACTAGTACTGGGATGCCTCAGGCCAAGCAGCTACCCTTAAGATGCCCTGAGCCCACAGCTTCCCTGGTACAAGCCTGTCCACCAGAGGGCCCAGAACTTGGCTCTGAAAACCAGTGCACTAACACTAGCCCCAGGACATCCTGGGGTACTGCAGCCAGACATTGTTACCCAACCCTGCCCACCAGTGGGCTGACACCAACTCCATGAACCCCAGGGCCCTGCAGCCAGAGACCCCAGGACACGTATCTTCCCACCAGCGAGCAGGCACTAGCGCCAGAACCAATGGGAAATTAATCTATGACAAAGGAGGTGAGAATATACAGTGGAGAAAAATCAGCCTTTTTTCATAACTGGTGTTGGAAAGACTGGACAGTTACATGCAATAGAATCAAACTGGACCACTCTCTAACATCATGCAGAAAAATAAATTCAAAATGAATTAAAGGCTTAAATTTAAGATCTGAAACCACAAAACTTCTAGCAGAAAACTGAGTCAGTATATTCTTTCACATCAGTCTTAGTAATATATGTGTTTTAATATGTCTCCTCAAGCAAAAGAAACAAAGAAAAGCAAACATAAACAAATGGGAATACGTCAAACTAAAAATCTTTTACACAGTGAAGGAAACTATCAACAAAATGAAAGGGCCATCTATTGAATGGGAGAAAATATTTGCAAACAATGTATCTGATAAGGTGTTAATATCCAAAATATACAAAGGACTCATACAACTCAACATCAAAAGAACAAACAACCTGATTAAAAATGGACAGAGGATCTGAATAGACATTTCCCCAAGAAGACACACACAGATGGCTAAGAGGCATATGAAAAGATGCTCAACATTCTTAATTATTAGAGAAATGCAAGTCAAAACCACAATGAGATATCACCTCACACCTGTCAGAATGGCTATCATCAAAAAGTCTACAAATAACAAATGTTGGCAAGGATGCCAAGAAAAGAGAACCCTTGTACACTGTTGGTGCAAATCTAAATTGGTTCAGCCACTGTGTAAAACAATGAGGATTCCTCAAAACAACTAAAAGTAGACCTATCATATGATCCAGCAATTCCACTCCTGGTTACTATCCTAAGAAACCAGAAATACTAAGTAAAAGAGGTATATGCAATCTTATGTTCATTGCAGCTTAAGTATTGATACAATAGCCAAGATATGGAAGCAACATAAGTTCCCATCAATAATTGAATGAATAAAGAAGATGGGATGTATATATATGTATACACACACAATGGAATATTACTCAGCCATAAAAGATGAAATCTTCACATATGCAACAACATGAATGGACCTAGAGGGTATTATGATAAGTGAAGTAAGTCAGACAGAGAAAAACAATACTACATGATTTCACTTATATGTGGAATCCAGAAAACAAATAAACAAACATAAAAAAATTTTTAGAAAGAGTCATAGATACAGATAACAGTAGATGGCCTGAGGGGAGGGATGGGGGTGGAAGAGAAATAGGTGAGGGAGTTTAAGAGGTGCAAGCTTCAAGTTACAAAATAAATACTTCATGGGTATGAAAAATACAGTGTGAGGAATATAGTCAGTATTTATGTATTATCTTTGTATGGTGACGTATGTTAACTGACTTACCATGGTGATCATTTTAAAATGTACAGAAATATCAAATAATTATGTTGTACCAGTAACTAACATAGTGTTATAGGTTATTATACTCCAAAAACATATAAACAAACAAAGAAACTCATGGTAAAAGAGATTACACTTTCGGTTACCAGAGGTGGGAGGTTGGGGGAGAGGGAATTGGATGAAGGCAGTCAAAAGGTACAAACTTCCAGTTATGGAATAAATAAGTACTAGGGATGTAATATACAACATGATAAATGTAATTAACATGCTGTATTTTATAGATGAAAGATGTCAAGAAAATAAACCCTAAAAGTTCTCATCAGAAGGAAAATATTTTTTCTATTTCTTAAATTTTGTATCTGTATGAGATGATGGATGTTCAGCAAACTTATTGTGATAATCACTTCATGATGTACTTAAGTCAAATCATTACACTACACACCTTAAAATTTTACAGTGCTGTATGTCAATTATATCTCAATAAAACTGGAAAAAGAAAACAGCACAGGATTTTCTTTAAGGCAAACCAGGTGCCTGATGTCTGCACTGCCACTTACTACCTATTAATCTTTGTCAAGTTATGTAATCATTCTGAAGCTTGGCGTCCTTGTCTAGAAAATTGATATGATTAATGAATTTCTGATGATTAAATGAGATGCTATATGTTAAGTGATTATAAAAGCCCTTCACTCATAGAATTACTTCATAAATGATTATTATTATTTTAATAACAATAAATAAAAATAGCATCCAAATAAATATAACAACTAAAGGACAGTATACCATTGTTAGGAGCAATAAACAGTTATATTAGTATACTCTACTGGTTAAAATTATGTCAACTCTTTTTCATCTCTTTTAGGGCAATTTTCTCATATTTAACATTTGATAGAGAATGCACATAGTATGCCCATAATTATGAAGCTTAGCTTTTCAGAGTGTACATTTTGTAATCAGTCTATTACAATTCTTATTTTGAAATCACAGCTCTTAGTCACTGCTTTACTAATGCAATAAAAAGTCCCATACCTTTTCAGATTCCTGGGAATTGTCAGAATTCATAGCAATTTAGATATGTTCAAGTCAGTATTACTATAACTTGCACATAGTATATGAAAGACCAGATATTAAAGATTCTTACAATTCTAATATTGCTATCCCTATAGTTTTAGGGCTTTCCAGGAACAACCAAAGATGAGTAGAAATTTAGCAGCAACAATAGTGTACACAAACACACACACACACACACACACACACACACACACACACTATAGAATTTTTGTCCATAGAACAAGATGAATTACATACTGACCAAATTAATCAGTGTGGAAATCAGGGCAAAGAAGTGGGAAGGACCAAAAGCATAGCTAGACAGTGCAAAGTACATTTTTTATTAAAACAGAAAGATCAAGTCGAAACAAAACAACCAGGACTTTCAAGTGTGGAAGCAAAATTCTAACCTTCCCAGGAATAACAAATATAATAAATAATATAAGAAAAATTAGAAGAAATTTAAAACTCTTCTCAAGTTGTATATTAGAAAATTCAAAGACAAAGATCACTACCTAAGTCAGTGGTTCTCAAACTTTAGTATGCATAATATTCATCCAGATTCTTAGGCTCCACATTCAGAGACTCTGAAGCTTGGGACTCCGGAAGTTTAACAAACATTCTAGATGATTCAGACACAGGTTATCTACCACCACATGTAGACATACACTGGCCTATGTAGGCTATCTTTCAAATATCTCACTAGATAAGCCAACCAACCATTTGAGATGCATATCATGAAATAGGAAGAGTAGGATAATGTAGAGAAAGAGGTTTTACAATTACTTTGAAACCTATGGCAGAGGGAATACTATGGAAAATACCAATTCTCTTTTTGAAAAAAAATGCAAAAAAAAATTCAACTGAGAAGATAAAGCCATCTGAGTACCCCACTGCAACTGTCATAATCTGCCTAAAGTAGCAATGGCCTGTCATACAAAGAAAATGTGTCAACATTACCCAGATCTGAAAATTTTAGCTCAAAATATAACCATGGTATAAAGGAGGGCAAGGTATTAGCATATACCTAGGATAAAGATACGCATCCTCCGTACTTCATCACAAATTTCTTGAAGAAAGTAAAATAAGGAATACAATCTTGCCTAAGACAGTGTCTCTCAAATAATATTTTGTGGCCAACTGCATTAGAATCGAATTGGTTCCTTGTTTAAAATGCAGACTCCCATCTTAGGTCCTACTAAATCAGAATATCTGAGGGAAGAAGCCAAGAAAAAAACATAACAGAAGTACTTGCATGCACACACATATATAAATATTTAACTGTACAATTCAGTGGCTTTTAGTCAATTCACAAAGTTCTACAACCATCACCACAATTAATTATGCAATATTTTTACTATTCGTAGAAGAAACCCCATACACTTTAGTACTCACTACCCAATTCCCTCTTTCCCCTTCCCCCCACCACCATAGGCAAATGCTAATCTACTTTCTTTCTCTAAGGATTGGGTTATTACAGAAATTCTATATAAAATCAATCATATAACATATGGTATTTTATTACTATCTTCTTTAAATTAGTATTTTTTAACATCTTTATTGGAGTATAATTGCTTTACAATGGTGTGTTAGTTTCTGCTTTACAACAAAGTGAATCAGTTATACATATACAAATATCCTCATAACTCCTCCTTCCTGCGTCTGCCTCCCACCCACCCTATCCCACCCACTTAGATGGTCACAAAGCACCAAGCTGATCTCCCTGTTCTATGTGGTTGATTCCCACCAGCCATCCATTCTACACTTGGTAGTGTATATATGCCCATGCCACACTCTCACCTCATCCCAGCCCACCCCTCCACCTCCCCATGTCCTCAAGTCCACTCTCCACATCTATGTCTTTATTCCTGTCCTGCCCCTAGGTTCTCAGAACTTTTTTTTTAGATGCCATATATATATGTTAGCAATGGTATTTCTTTTTCTCTTTCTTAATTCACACTGTATGACAGACTCTAGGTCCATCCACCTCACTACAAAAAACTCAATTTCGTTTCTTTTTATGGCTGAGTAATATTCCATTGTATATATGTCCCACATCTTCTTTATCCATTCATCTCTCCATGGAAACAGGTTGCTTCCATGTCCTGGCTACTGTTAGAGCTGCAATGAACATTGTGGTACATGACTCTTTTTAAATTATGGTTTTCTCAGGGTATAAGCCCAGTAGTGGGATCACTGGGTCGTATGGTAGTTCTATTTTTAGATTTTAAGGAAGCTCCATACTGTTCTCCATAGTGGCTGTATCAATTTACATTCCCACAAACAGTGCAAGACGGTTCCCTTTCCTCCACACTGTCTACAGCATTTATTGTTTGTAGATTTTTTGAGGATGGCCATTCTGACAGATGTGAGGTGATACTTCATTATAGTGTTGATTTGCATCTTTCTAATGATTAGGGATGTTGAGCATTCCTTCATGTGTTTGTTGGAAAACTGTGTATCTTCTTTGCAGAAATGTCTATTTAGGTCTTCTGCCCATTTATGAATTGGGTTGTTTGTTTTCTTGATATTGAGTTACATGAGTTGCTTGTAAATTTTGGAGATTAATCCCTTGGCAGTTGCTTCATTTGCAAATATTTTCTCCCATTCTGAGGGTTGTCTTTTCGTCTTGTTTATGGTTTGCTTTGCTGTGCAAAAGATTTTAAGTTTCATTAGGTCTCATTTCTTTATTTTTGTTTTTATTTCCATTTCTCTAGGAGGTGGGTCAAAAGGATCTTGTTGTGATTTATCTCACAGATATTCTGCCTATGTTTTCCACCAAGAGTTTTAATGTCTGGCCCTACATGTAGGTCTTTAACCCATTTTGAGTTTAGCTTTGTGTATGGTGCTAGGGAGTGTTCTAATTTCATTCTTTTACATGTAGCTGTTCACTTTTCCCACAACCACTTATTGAAGAGGCTGTCTTATCTCCATTGTATATTCTTGCCTCCTTTATCAAAGATAAGGTGACCATATGTGTGTGGGTTTATCTCTGGGCTTTCTACCCTGTTCCATTGATCTATATTTCTGTTTTTGTGTCAGTACGATACTGTCTTGATTACTGTAGCTTTGTAGTATAGTCTGAAGTCTGGGAGCTTTATTCCTCCAGTTCCGTATTTCTTTCTCAATATTGCTTTGGCTATTGGGGGTCTTTTGTGTTTCCATACAAATTGTGAAATTTTTGGTTCTACTCCTGTGAAAAATGCCATTTAGTAAAAATGCCATTTAGCAGTCTGATAGGGATTGCACTGAATCTGTAGATTGCTTTGGGTAGTATAGTTATTTTCACAATGTTGATTCTTCCAATTCAAGAACATGGTATATCTTTCCATCTGTTTGTATCACCTTTAATTTCTTTCATCAGTGTCTTATAGTTTTCTGCATACAGGTCTTTGGTCTCCTTAGGTAGGTTTACTACTAGGTATTTTACTCTTTTTGTTGCGGTGGTAAATGGGAGAGTTTCCTTAATTTATCTTTCAGATTTTTCATCATTAGTGTATAGGAATGCAAGAGATTACTATGCATTAATTTTGTGTCCTGCTACTTTACCTAATTCATTCATGAGCTCTAGTAGTTTTCTGGTACCATCTTTAGGATTCTCTATGTATAGAATCATGTCATCTGCAAAGAGTGACAGCTTTGTTTCTTCTTCTGATTTGGATTACTTTTATTTCTTTTTCTTCTCTGATTGCTGTGGTTAAAACTTTCAAAACTATGTTGAATAATAGTGGTGAGAGTGGACAACCTTCTCTCGTTCCTGATCTTAGTGGGAATGGTTTCAATTTTTCACCATCGAGAATGTTGTTGGCTGTGGGTTTGTTATATATGGCCTTTATTATGCTGAGGTAAGTTCCCTTTATGTCTACTTTCTGGAGGGTTTTTATCATAAATGGGTGCTGAATTTTGTCAAAAGATTTTTCTGCATCTATTGAAATGATCATAAGGTTTTTATCCTTCAATTTGTTAATATGGTGTTTCACGTTGATTGATTTGTGTATACTGAAGAATCCTTGCATTCCTGGAATAAACCCCTCTTGATCACGCTGTATGATCCTTTTAATGTGCTGTTGCATTGTGTTTGCTAGTATTTTGTTGAGGATGTTTGCATCTATGTTCATCAGTGATACTAACCTGTAGTTTTCTTTCTTTGTGACATCTTTGTCTGGTTTTGGTATCAGGGTGATGGTGGCATCATAGAAGGAGTTTGGGAGTGTTCCTCCCTCTGCTATATTTTGGAAGCTTTTGAGAAGGATAGCTGTAACCTCTTCTCTAAATGTTTGATACAATTCGCCAGTGAAGACATCTGGTCCTGGGCTTTTCTTTGTTGGAAGATACTTAATCACAGTCTAAATTTCAGTGCTTGTGATTGGTTTGTTTATATTTTCTATTTCTTCCTGGTTCAGATTTGGAAGGTTGTGCTTTTCTAAGAACTTGTCCTTTTCTTCCAGGTTGTGCATTTTACTGGCATATACCTGCTTGTGCTAATCTCTCATAATCCTTTTTATTTCTGCAGTGTCAGTTTTTACTCCTTTTTCATTTCTAGTTCTATTGATTTGAGTCTTCTTACTTTTTTCCTGATGAGTCTGGCTAATGCTTTATCAATTTTGCTTATCTTCTCAAAGAACCAGCTTATAGTTTTACTGATCTTTGCTATTGTTTCCTTCATTTCTTTTTCATTTATTACTGATCTGATCATTTTAATTACTTTTCTTCTGCTAACTTTGGGGTTTTTTTGTTCTTCTTTCTTTAATTGCTTTAGGTGTAATGTGAGCTTGTTTACTTGAGATGTTTCTTGTTTCTTGAGTTAGGATTGTATTCCTATAAACTTCCCTCTGAGAACTGCTTTTGCTGCCTCCTATACCTTTTGGGTCATCGTGCTTTCATTGTCATTCCTTTCTAGGCATTTTCTGATTTCCTCTTTGATTTCTTCATTGATCTCTTGGTTATTAAGTAGTGTATTGTTTAGCCTCCATGTGATTGTAATTTTTACAGAATTTTTTCTTGTAACTGATATCTATTCTCATAGAGCTGTGGTCTATCCAAGCCTACCTCAAGAAACAAGAAGAATCTCAAATAAACAATCTAACCTTACACCTAAAGGAACTAGAGAAAGAAGAACAAACAAAACCCAAAGTTAGCAGAAGGAAAGAAATCATAAAGATCAGAGCAGAAATAAATGAAATAGAAACAAAGAAAACAAGAGCAAAGATCAATAAAACTAAAAGCTGGTTCTTTGAGAAGATAAACAAAACCGATTAACCATTAGCCAGACTCATCAAAAAAAAGAGGGAAAGGACTCAAATTAATAAAATTAGATATGAAAAAGGAGAAGTTACAACAGACACCACAGAAATACAAAGCATCCTGAGACTACTATAAGCACCTCTATGCCAATAAAATGGACAACCTGGAAGAAATGGACAAATTCTTAGAAAGGTGTAACCTTCCAAGACTGAACCAGGAAGAAACAGAAAATATGAACAGACCAATCACAAGTAATAAAATTGAAACTGTGATTAAAAATCTTCCAACAGGAGAGGGGGAAGATGGCAGAAGAGTAAGACATGGAGATCAGCTTCCTCCCCACAGATACATCAGAAATACATCTACACGTGGAACAATTCCTATAGAACATCCACTAAATGCTGACAGAAGACCTCAGACCTCCCAAAAGGCAAGAAACTCCCCACATACCTGGGTAGGGCAAAAGAAAAAATAATAAACAGAGACAAAAGAATAGGGATGGGACCTGCACCAGAGGAAGGGAGCTGTGAAGGAGGAAAAGTTTCCACACACTAGGAAGCCCCTTCGTGGGCGGAGACTGCAGGACTCGGAGGGCGGAAGCTTCGGAGCAGCAGAGGAGAGCACAGCAACAGGGGTGCAGAGGGCAAAGCGGAGAGATTCGCACACAGAGGATAGGAGCCTACCAGCACTTACCAGCCCGAGAGGCTGTCTGATCACCCGCCGGGGTGGGCGGGGGCTGGGAGGTGAGGCTCCGGCTTCGGTTGGATCACAGGGAGAGGGCTGGTAGCGTGAACACAGCCGGAAGGGGTTACTGCACCACGGCTAGCCGGGAGGGAGTCCGGGAAAAATTCTGGACCTGCCAAAGAGGCAAGAGACTTTTTCTTCCCTCTTTGTTTCCTGGTGCATGAGGAGAGGGGATTAAGAGCGCTGCTTAAAGGAGCTCCAGAGATGGGCGCGAGCTGCAGATATTCAGCCCGGACCACAGAGACGGGCATGAGAGACTAAGGCTGCTGCTGCCACCACCAAGAAGACTGTGTGTGAGCACAGGTCACAATGCACACCTCCCCTGCCGGGAGCCTGTGCAGCCCACCACTGCCAGGGTCCCGTGATCCAGGGAAAAGTTCCCCGGGAGAATGCACGGCACACCTCAGGCTGGTGCAGTGTCACGCGGGCCTCTGCCACCGCAGGCTCGCCCCGCATCTGTACCCCTCTCTCCCCCGGGCCTGAGTGAGCCAGGGTCCCTGAATCAGCTGCTTCTTTAACCTTGTTCTGTCTGAGCGAAGAACAGATGCCCTCCAGCGGCCTACACACAGAGGCAGGGCCAAATCCAAAGCTGAACCCTGGGAGCTGTGTGAGCAAAGAAGAGAAAGGGAAATTTCTCCCAGCAGCCTCAGGAGGAGCAGATTAAATTTCCACAGTCAACTTGATGTACCCTGCATCTGTGGAATACCTGAAGAGACAACGAATCATCCCAAATAGAGGAGGTGGACTTTGAGAGAAAGATATATTATTTTTTCCCCTTTTCCTGTTTTTGTGAGTGTGTATGTGTATGTTTCTGTGTGAGCTTTTGCTCTGTATAGCTTTGCTTTCTCCAATAGTCCTAGGGTTCTGTCCCTCTGTTTTTTCTTTTTTTAATTGCTTTTCTTAATAATTATTTTTCATTTTTTATATTTCTATATTCATCATCGGATGAATGGATAAAGAAGATATGGCACATATATACAATGGGATATTACTCAGCCATAAAAAGAAATGAAATTGAGCTATTTGTAATGAGGTGGATGGACCTAGAGTCTGTCATACAGAGTGAAGTAAGTCAGAAAGAGAAAGACAAATACCGTATGCTAACACATATATATGGAATTTAAGAAAAAAAATGTCATGAACCTAGGGGTAAGATAGGAATAAAGACACAGTCCTACTAGAGAATGCACTTGAGGATATGCGGAGAGGGAATGGTAAGCTGTGACAAAGTGAGAGAGTGGCATGGACATATATACACTATGCAACGTAAAATAGATAGCTAGTCGGAAGCAGCCGCATAGCACAGGGAGATCAGCTCGGTGCTTTGTGACCACTTAGAGGGGTGGGATAGGGAGGGTGTGAGGGAGGGAGACACAAGAGGGAAGAGATATGGGAACATATGTTTATGTATAATCATATATATATGATTCACTTTGTTATAAAGCAGAAACTAACACACCATTGTAAAGGAATTATACTCCAATAAAGATTTAAAAACAAACAAAAAAACTTGACAACTAGTAACAGAAAGTAGTGACATAATCTTCAAATAAAGGTCTCATGAAGAAAAAAAAAAGAGAATTATAGATATAAATTGTACCTTACCAGTAATTACATTAAATGTAAATAAATTAAATACCAATGACAAAAACTGGCAGGATGAAGTACAAAAATATATCATCTAATGATATGCTGTCTACAGGAGACACACTTTAGATGCAAATGTTCAAACAGGTTAAAAGGAAAAGGATGGGAATAATACGATATAAATAGCAAACATATAGAGCCATAATGTTTATAATAATATCAGACAAAAGAGATTTAAAACAAAAATTGTCATTAGAGACAAAAAGGGACATTTTACAATGATAATTAGATCAATTTAACAGGAAGAGAGAACAATTGTAAACATAGGTGCATCTAAGCTCAGAGCCTCAAAATACAAGAAACATTTTAAAAATTCATGACTGATGTACAGGGTGAAATAGACAGCATAATAATAATAATTAGACACTTTAATACCCCACTTCAATAATTGATAGATTAACTAGACAGAAAATCAATGAGTATATCAATGAGTATATAGAAGACTTGAACAAAACTATCAAGCAACTTGACCTACCAGACATTTGTATAAAAACCCAATCACAGTAGATTACCTATTCTTTTTAAGAGCACACAGACTATTTTCCAAGATGGACCATATACTAGACCATAAAACCAGTATTAATAAATTTAATAAAATTTAAATCGTAAAGGTATATTATATGACTACAATGGAGTTACATTATCAAAATAAAGATAGAAATTTAGGAAATCCACAAGTATTTGGAAATTATATACTATATCCCTAAGTAATTTGTAGATCAAAAAATAATTAAAAGAAAATAGAAATTACTTATATCTGAATGAAAATAAAAATACAACATATCAACATTTATTGAACATTGTTAAACTGATGCTTAGAGGGATATTTATAATCTTGAATGCTTATGTTAGAAAATAATAAAAATCTCAGATTATTAATCTAAGCATTTATCCTAGAAATCTAGAAAAAAATACAAAATCAAACAATCAAGCCAAGGCAATAAAACAATAAAAATTAGAGCATAAATTAAAGAACTAGAAAAAGCAGAACAATCATAGAGAAAATTCATGAAACTGAAAGTTTATTCTTGAAAATATCAACAAATCCTTAGCTAGATTATGTAAGAAACAGAGAAGACACATATCACAAAAATAAGAAATTAAAGAGGAAACAATACCACTGACCCCTAAGAAGTTAAAGAGATTATAAAATTTAATTAGTAATTCAAAATTTTGCTATAAAGAAAAGCCCAGGTCCAGATGGTTTCACTGGTGAATTTTATCAAACATATAAAGAAGAATTAATGCCAATACTACAAAAGTTCTTCCAGAAAATGGAACACTTCCCAACTCTTTCTATAAGGACAGTATCATAGCAAAGCCAGAAAAAAGATATCAGAAGAAAGAACAAAATTATATACCAATATATCTTATAAATATGGATGCAAATATCTTCATCAAAATATTAGGAAAAGAAATCTAAAACATTTTAAAAGATTACACATTGTGACCAAGTGGGATTTATTCAAGGAATGCAAGATTTATCATTTGAAAATGGATTAATGTAACAAACCACATTCATAGGATAAAAGACAAAAAATATATGACCATCTGTACTTGACACAAACCAACATCCATTTATAATAAAAGCTATTAACAAACGTAGATTAGAAGGAAACTTCCTCAACCTAATAAAGGACATAATGGTGAAAGAGTAAATGCTTTCCTCCTCAGACTGGGAACAAGATGAGGATATCTACTCTTGTCTCTTCTATTTACCATAGGATAGAAGGGTCTAGCCAGTACTATGCAGCAAGAAATACAAATAAAAATCATCTACATTGGAAAGGAAGAAGTAAACCATTTTTTTTTCACCAATTGCATGGTCCCTGGTTACACAGAAGAAAATTCCAAGAAAACTATTAGAGCTAACACATGAGTTCAGTACAAAGTCACAGGAAACAAGATCAATATCCAGAAACCAGCTGTATTTCTATATATGAATAATGAACAATATGAAAATAAAATGAATAATGCAACTGCATTTACAACAGTATCAAAAAGAATGAAATATTTGGAAACAAATTTAACAAAAGGAGTGCAAGACTAACACACTGAAAATTACAAAACTTTGTTAAAAACATTAAGAAGATCTAAATAAATGGAGAAACATTCCATTTTCATGGACTGGAAGACTGTTATGCACTGAAGGTTTGTGTTCCTCTGAAAATTTACATGTTTAACTCCTAAACCTCAATGTGATAGTATTAGGAGGTGGGGCCTTTGGGATGCATTTAAGTCATGAGGGTGGAGCTCTCATGAATGGGATTAGTGCCCTTATTAAAGAAACCCCAGAGAACGCTTTCATTTCACCATGTGAAGATACAGTTAGAAGACAGCTATCTATGAACCAGGAACTGGGTCCTCACCAGACATCCCATCTACCAGCACCTTGATCATGGACATCCTAGCCTCCAGAACTGTTAGAAATAAATGTTTGCTGTTTTAGTCACCCAGTATATGATATTTTCATTATAGGAGCCCAAACTAACTATGACAGGAATTGGTAAAGAAGAATGGGGTGCTGCTGTAACAAATATCAAAAAAATATGGAACTGGCTATGGAACTGGGTAATGGGCAGAGGCTGGAAGAGTTTCTCAAAAAGTTAAATAGAAATTTACTAATTTACTGTATGATGTAGCAATTCCTCTCCTAGTTACCTACCGAAGAGAACGGAAAATGTATGTCCACACAAATAATTGGACACAAATATTCATAGCAGCATTATTTATAATATTCAAAAACTAGAAACAACTCAAATGTTCATCAACTTAAGAATGGAAAGATGTAGTGTATTCATACAAAGGAATACTGTTCAGCAATAAAAACGAATGAACTACTGATGCATAGGTATATTACAGATGAATTTCAAAAACATTATCTTAAGTGAAAGAAAACAGACACGACAGAAAACATATCATATGATTTCATTTTTATGAAATGCCCAGAAAAGGCCAATTTATAGAGACAGAAAGAAGTTTATTGGTTGCCTAGGGCTGAGGTTAGGAACAGGAATCAACTATAAATGCATCTGTGGGATCTTACTGGAGGGATAAAAATGTTCTATAACTGATTTATGGTATGGCTGCACCACTGGCTAAAGTTAGTAAAAACCATTGAATTGTATACTTGAAATCAGTGATTTTATGATATGAAAAAAAATCCTGAATGAGTTTAAAAAACTGAACATATACACACCCTGTGAACCAGCAATTTCATTCCCAGATATATCTGTAACAATATGCATGTGTATATTCACCTAAAGGCATGTACAAGAATAATCAGAGTAGTGCTAACCACAAACTGGAAACAACCCTAATGTCTATCAACACAGAATGGATAAATATAATATGTTAATACCTTGTAATGCTATACAACATTGAGAAAGAGCAAACTACAACCACAAACAATGATAGAGATGAATCACTCAAACTTAATGTTGAATGAAAGAAGCCAGGCACAAAAGAGTATATAATGTATTATTCTATTTATATAAAAACAATAATAAAGAATATTAGTCTATACTGTTGGAAGTCATAATAATGGTTAACCTCTGTTATGGGGTTGTGACTACAAAAGGTCAGAAGGGGACTTCTGTATGCAGGTAATGTTCTATTGTCTTGATCTCAGTACTAGTGACACAGGTTTGTTCACTTTGTGAAAATTTATTGAGATTTCTGCACTTTAGTGCATGAATGGATATTTTTAAAAGTGTCCATTAAAATGTACATTTAAGATCTGTGTATATCTCTGTCCATTAATTGTACCTCAATTTAAAAATGGGTGAATAAGAGCCCAAAGCCTATTCTTGAATCACTGAAACCACATTCTTACTATCAGAAGTGGCGGACTCTTTTTTTCCTATTAAAGACACACTTTCTAACTATGCAGTTATATTCTTTTGTTATAGCCCTGTAATTTAAATTAAATTGTTATTGGACTTTGCCTTATGTGTTATGAAGATTACCTTTGGACTTATTCTAAAAATAGAACTTTAATATTTAGGATGAGAAAAAATTAAGCTCTGTCTTGCTAGGAATGATTCATCTAAAACCCCAGAAACTATAAACTATTCAGAATCACGTGAAAAAATTAGAAATTCTGCCCTGAATAATGTAGATATAAGCATCACTATGTGTGAGATTGGTTCAACAATTAAAATGGAGAGTTTTAAAACAAACTTTATACTGTAAGCCTACTAATTATGTCACCTAAGTACATAAAAAAACCCAAACTGTCTTCTGAGTCACACACAAACTATTATTTTGCAAGGCAGTTATTTCAGTACATAATTGGTTATATGTTTAATGTATTTGGTTGGAAAAAAATTATAGCATGATTAAGAAAGAAATGTAACTATTTAAGCCAAAGCAGGGTTTTTCCTATTTAAATATCTAAATAAATATCTTTAAAAACTGAAACATTTTCTGTTCAAAATCCAGGATAGTAACTTAACCCAAATTCTGGCATAGAAAAAGGAGTTAAGTACAGTGACAATGTTGAACTTTACCTGAACCCTGTGATCCAAGGAAACAGGGATGTTTAAGAAATCACCCTCATCAATTTTGTGTCCAGAAGAACAACTAATTTCAAAGGACCACCCTGCCCTTGCATATAAGACACACCCCTGTCCTTCTGCAGAATTCACACAAAACTCATGCTGACTCCATTGCTTACCTACTTCTACAAAAACCCAAATTTCTTTCCTATTCTATGACATGTATTTGAGATATTCCTCATTAATAAAGGTTCTGGCTATTGCAAAAGCCTGAATAAAACCATCCCCTTAATTGTTTGGTGCATCTTGTCTTGGACAAAGCCACAGTAATCAAAACAGTGTGGTACTAAGAGAGTCGATTTTAGAACTTCTCATCACAAGAAAAAAAAATAACTCTGGGGAAAAAAACAGTGTGGTACCTGAAAAAAGACAGACATAGACTAATGGAAAAAACCAGAGAACCCAGAAATAAATCCTCCTATATGTAGTGAAATGGTTTTTGACAAGCGTATCAAGACCATTCATGGGGAAAGGACAGTCTTTTCAACAAATGATGCTAGGAAAACTGGATATCCACATAATATGAGATTCTTTATGGAAAGTTCCAGCAAAGCAAACTTTAAAAGGCCTATATAGTCAATTATCATTCTTGCTGCACTTATGTAAATAATCAAGCAAAATCTAATGAGACTACACTTATTTTCTAAACAAGAATCAAAAAGGGGGATGACTCTACAGAGGCATTTTATGTTTCAATGGAAAATTATTGCACACCCATATGAGTCATTAGATTCTAGTCCTGTTCATTATCTTTGAGCTATTTTTTCACCTCTTGGTAAACGACATTTTCCTTTCTATTTCATCAGGCTATAACTTGGACTGGATTCTGCCATCATGCATATTTTGTCAGTACATACCAAATTCTCAATTCTTCTAGCTTCCTTCAATATCTGGCTAACAACTCTGTAAATTAACATTTCCAATTTTTCCCACCCTCCTGACTTGGCATCACTTAGGACTAAAACTGCTCTCTTCCCAAAGTCCTGCAAGCTGAAGGTGGGCGGCTTGATAAAACCCTCAAAGAAATCACCACAACAGGTCATGTATAGGCAATCTTCACATATTGAGTTGCTGCTGTGTATCCCATACAGAATGCTTTGAGCTCAACACCTAGGAATCTTCTAAACTAGCTGGCCTACTGCTAAATCACAACAGATGGTTCAGCTGCTCCTTAATGAATGAAAGGTGACCAAATGGGAAATGGACTTGTATTGTTCAAAGGAGAAAAGAATGCCTATTCCACACAGGGAACTATACTCAAAGTCCTGTGATAAACCATAATGGAAAAGAATACGAAAAAGAATGTGTGTGTATATATATATATATATATATATATATATATATATATATATATATATATATATATATATATATATAACTGAATCACTTTGCTATGTAGCAGAAATTAACACAACATTGTAAATCAACACTTCAATAAAATAAATTTTTAAAATAAAATAAAAGAATGTCTATTATTTCCTTGATCAACAGAAGGGACTGACAAAGACTCTTTCTTTAAATCTTTTTTTCTTTTGGCTGTGCTGTGTGGCATGTGAGATCTTAGTACCCCAACTAGGGAACGAACCCGTGACTTCTGCAGTGGAAGCATGGAGTCTTAACCACTGGACCACCAGGGAAGTCCGTGGACTCTCTCTTTGAGAAAACTTTAGTAAGGATCTTCTGAGACCTCTTCTCAAATAAGCTTCAGCTTTGGGCTTCAGTGTCTGTCCTTGCAGAATTCAGTTTTAACAAGAATCCCGTTAAGTATGCTTAGAGAGAATCTTCACACCCTTAATACCTGAAAATGTTCACCAATGTTCACTGCAGCACAATTTACAATAGCCAGGACACGGAAGCAACCTAAATGTCCATTGATAGATGACTGGATAAAGAAGATGTGACATATATATACAATGGGATATTACTCAGCCATAAAAAAATGAAACTGAGTTATTTGTAGCGAGGTGGATGGACATAAAGTCTGTCATACAGAGTGAAATAAGTCAGGAAGAGAAAAGCAAATACCATATGTTGACACATATATATGGAATGTAAAAAAAAAAGTAATAACGAACTAGTAGCAGGGCAGGTGTAACGAGACAGACATAGAAAATGGACTTGAGGACATGGGGTGGGAGGGCAAAGCTGGGGTGAAGCATCAACATACATACACTACCGAACGTAAAACAGTTGGCTGCTGGGAAGCAGCAGCATAGCACAGGGAGATTGGCTCGCTGTTTTGCGATGACGTAGTGGAGTGGAATAGGGAGGATGGGAGGGAGGGTCAATATGGAGGGGATATGGGTACATGTGTATGCATATGGCTGATTCATTGTGTTCTGCAACAGAAACTAATACAATATTGTGAAGTAATTATACGCCAATAATGATCTACTAAAAAAATCTAGATAAGAACAAGAAAATAATAAATAAAGAAATAATAACAAAAAAACCCCAAAAGTTAGCAGAAGGAAAGAAATCATACAGATCAGATCAGAAATAACTGAAAAAGAAATGAAGAACACAATAGAAAAGATCAATAAAACTAAAAGCTGGTTCATTGAGAAGATAAACAAAATTGATAAACCATTAGCCAGACACATCAAGGAAAAATAAAGAGTAGACTCAAATCAACAGAATTATAAATGAAAAAGGAGAAGTAACAAATGACACTGCCGAAATACAAAGGAGCATGAGAGATCACTACAAGTAACTATATGCCAATAAAATGGACAACCTGGAAGAAATGGACAAATTCTTAGAAAAGCACAACTTTCCGAAACTGAACCAGGAAGAAACAGAAAATAGAAACAGACCAATAATAAGCACTGAAATTGAGACTGTGATTAAAAATCTTCCAACAAACAAAAGCCCAGGACCAGATGGCTTCACAGGTGAATTCTATCAAACATTTAGAGAAGAGCTAACACCTATCCTTCTCAAACTCTTCCAAAATATAGTAGACGGAAGAACACTCCCAAACTCACTCTACAAGGCTACCATCACCCTGATACCAAAACCAGAAAAAGAGGTCACAAAGAAAGCAAACTACAGGCCAATATCACTGATGAACATAGATGCAAAAATCCTCAACAAAATACTAGCAAACAGAATCCAACAGAACATTAAAATGATCATACACCATGAGCAAGTGAGGTTCATCCCAGGAATGCAAGGATTCTTCAATATACACAAATCAAACAATGTGATACACCATATTAACAAATTGAAGAATAAAAACCATATGATCATCTCAATAGATGCAGAAAATCCTTTCGACAAAATTCAACATGGATTTATGATAAAAACCCTGCAGAAAGTAGGCAGAGAGGGAACTTTCCTCAACATAATAAAGGCCATATATGACACACCAACAGCCAGCATTGTTCTCAATGGTGAAAAACTGAAAGCATTTCCTCTAAGATCAGGAACAAGACAAGGTTGCCCACTCTCACCACTATTATTCAACGTAGTTTTGGAAGTTTTAGCCATGGCAATCAGAGACGAAAAAGAAATAAAAGGAATCCAAATTGTAAAAGAAGAAGTAAAATTGTCACTGTCTGCAGACGACATGATACTATACATAGAGAATCCTAAAGATCCTACCAGAAAACTACTAGAGCTCATAAATGAATTTGGTAAAGTAGCAGGATACAAAATTAATGCAGAGAAATCTCTTGCATTACTTTACACTAATGACGAAAAATCTGAAAGAGAAATTAAGGAAACACTCCCATTTACCACTGCAACAAAAAGAATAAAATACCTAGGAATAAACCTACCTAAGGAGACAAAAGACCTGTATGAGAAAAACTATAAGACACTCATGAAAGAAATTAAAGATGATACAAA
This sequence comes from Leucopleurus acutus, assembly GCF_964270905.1. NCBI lineage: Eukaryota > Metazoa > Chordata > Mammalia > Artiodactyla > Delphinidae > Leucopleurus > Leucopleurus acutus. Next base: position 57,722,811 of record NC_139148.1, read on the forward strand.
CAGATGGAGAGATATACCATGTTCTTGGTTTGGAAGATCAACATTGTGAAAATGACTATGCTACCCAAAGCAATCTACAGATTCAGTGCAATCCATATCAAACTACCAATAGCATTTTTCACAGAACTATAAAAAGAAAAATCCACAATTTGTATGGAAACAAAAAAGACCCCGAAGAGCCAAAGCAATCTTGAAAAACAAAAATGGAGCTGGGGGAATCAGGCTCTCTGACTTCAGAGTATACTACAGAGCTACAGTAATCAAGACACTATGGTACTGGCAGAAAAAAAGAAATATAGATCAATGGAACGGGATAGAAAGCCCAGAGATAAACCCACGCACATATGGTCACCTTATCTTTGACAATAGAGGCAAGATTACACAATGGAGAAAAGACAGCCTCTTCAATAAGTAGAGCTGGAGAAAGTGGACAGCTACATGTAAAAGAATGAAATTAGAACACTTGCTAACATCATACACAGCAATGAACTCAAAATTGATTCAAGACCTAAATGTAAGGCCAGACACTATCAAACTCATCGAGGAATACATAGGCAGAACACTCTATGACACAAAGCACAGCAAGGTCCTTTTTGACCTATATCCTAGAGAAATGGAAATAAAAACAAAAATTAATAAATGGGACCTAATGAAACTTAAATACTTTTGTACAGTAAGTGGAACCCATAAAGAAGACGAAAAGACAATGCTCAGAATGGGAGAAAATATTTGCAAACAAAGCAACTGACAAAGGATTACTCTCCAAAATATACAAGCAGCTCAATATCAAAAAAGCAAACAACCCTATCCAAAAATGGGCAGAAGACCTAAATAGACATTTGTCCAAAGAAGATATACAAATTGCCAACAAACACATGAAAGGATGCTCAACATCGCTAATCATTTGAGAAATGAAAATTGAAACTACAATGAGGTATCACCTCACACCAGTCAGAATGGCCATCATCAAAAAATCTACAAACAGTAAATGCTGGAAATGGTGTGTAGAAAAGGGAACCCTCTTGCACTGCTGGTGAGAATGTAAATTGATAGAGCCACTATGGAGAACAGTATGGAGGTTCCTTAAGAAACTAAAAATAGAATTACCATATGACCAAACAATCCCACTACTTGGCATATATTTTGAGAAAACCATAATTCCAAAAGAGACATGTACCACAATGTTCATTGCAGCACTATTTACAATAGCCAGGACATGGAAGCAACCTAAGTGTCCATCAAGAGATGAATGGATAAAGAAGATGTGGCACACATATGCAATGGAATATTACTAAGCCATAAAAAGAAACAAAATTGAAGTATTTGTAGTAAGGTGGGTGGACTTGGAGTCTGTCATACAGAGTGAAGTAAGTCAAAAAGAGAAGAACAAATACCATATGCTAACACGTATATATGGAATCAGAAAAAAAAACAGTTCTGATGAACCTAGGCGCAGGACAGGAATAAAGACACAGATGTAGAGAATGCACTTGAGGAGATGGGGAGAGGGAAGGGTAAGCTGGGAAGAAGTGAGAGAGTAGCATGGACATATATACACTACCATATGTAAAACAGATAGGTAGTGGGAAGCAGCTACATAGCACAGGGAGATCAGTTTGGTGCTTTGTGACCACCTAGAGGGGTAGGATAGGGAGTTTGGGAGGGGGAAACAAGAGGGAGGGGATATGTTGATACATATATACATATAGCTGATTCACTTTGTTATACAGCAGAAAATAACACAACATTGTAAAGCATTTATACTCCAATAAAGATGCTTAAAAAAAAGAAAAAAGAAAAAAACATGAATGGGATGGGGAGAAGAATCAAAACTGAACTAACTACCGAGGTAAGAAGACCCTTCAGGAAAGCTGGATGTGATTATCTGGACAGCAAAGGAACAGCAGTGAGGGAGTGATGAGGGCAACAGGAAGAACAAATAAAAGATGTCCTCAAATAGAGAAAAGGAGCTACAGTTCCCCTTTGCCCATTATCATCTACATGGTTTAAATGAAGAATTGCCTCTGATTGGGATTTAGGCATCTTTGAGAATTCTGGCCTCCATACGAAAAAAATAAATAATGACTTGCTAATTACTATCTGTTATGCCCAAATATTAATTACATGTCAGTTCAAATAACTTAATGGTACTAATGCTCTTTGTAGAGATTCATAGAAGCTATATTTTGTGAAACTATATAAGGTAGGAATTTTGTGCAATAGTGTGAAGTAAGCCATATATGGAATAGTACCTGTTTCTGAGAAAAAGGAATTATTATGGGAGAGACATGCATGAAGAAATAATTTCAATAGAATGTGATAGGCGATAGGTACAAAAAATGTGTTCAACATTGGAAATTAGTATAAAAGAGTGAAACATTTATTGTTTTACTTTAATTCTGAGGTATAAAAAAATCCTTATTGCTAAATTTGTCCATTATTGATGGGTTTTATGCTTTCATTCATGACTTATTTGTTCTGTTCTCAATATTGTACAGCATTTTGTACAATTAAAAAACAACAGATCCAAAATGGAGTCTTTTATGCTAAGCCTCATGTCACCAAACTAAGACATAATTACAATTTCTGCTCTCCCAGAAATGCAATCTTAATCTGGTCAGTCAGGAATCACATGATCAACACTAGTTAAGGAATCTACCTGATAGATCCCTGTTACCCCCTAAAGGAAATTAACCTTGTAATAACCAACCCACTATTTTACCAGTAATATTTCCTTATTCCTGCTCCCCATTCCCTATAAAAGGCTTCATTTTGTACAGCTCCTTGGAGCTCCTTTCTATCTGCTAGATGGGTGCTGCCTGATTCAAATCAATTTTTGCTCAAATAAACTTTTAGAAACTTTAATATGCCTCAGTTTATCTTTTAACAGTAGATATATCCACCATGGAATGCAAAATTGTGAGTGCAAGTATAGACTGATCAACTCATGAAATCAATTTAGAACATGTATTCACATGATAGTGGGACTCGCTGAGGATTCTTATTCTACAAATGTGTTGGTTTCTAATTTTTGCTTTGTTTTTAATTGAAAAAGTATGTGGAACTTTGCTCAAAGTAACTGGCAATCAATTTCTTGTACCATTATTAGGGACACATGGGGAATATACAAATATGGAATTACAGCTGGATTTTGCTGTGGTCTACATTATGTTATTAGTTTGGGGATATTATTAGTTAATTCACTACAGCACTCATTCATTCCACAAATATTTCCTGTGTCAGCCACTGTGCTGCATACTAGATTCCTAGAGATTCAGGCATCTGGTGAAGAAACATAGATAGAAAAATGCTAGGGCATGTACTGTCTACCTGAGCATTCAGTAAATGCAATTTTCCCAGATGATGGCTAGGTTTGATCTAGGGAAGACTAATCTTTCATTTCTGATTATTTTGCTACTTGTATCTGGAAGCGTTTCCAATATGAGCTAATGGGAGAGATTTTATGGAAGCGAATCAATAGTCATAGTACATTAGAATAGAAAGCAAGGGAGAAAAGTGAACCCTCTTGCACTGTTGGTGGGAATGTAAATTGATACAGCCACTATGGAGAACAGTATGGAGCTTCCTTAAAAAACTAAAAATAGAATTACCATATGACCCAGCAATCCCACTACTGGGCATATACCCAGAGAAAAACACAATTCAAAAAGACACATGCACCCCAATGTTCATTGCAGCACTATTTACAATAGCCAGGTCATGGAAGCAACCTAAATGCCCATCGACAGACGAATGGATAAAGAAGATGTGGTCCATATATACAGTGGAATATTACTCAGCCATAAAAAGGAATGAAATTGGGTCATTTGCAGAGATGTGGATGGATCTAGAGAGTGTCATACAGAGTGAAGTAAGTCAGAAAGAGAAAAACAAATATCGTATATTAACACATATATGTGGAACCTAGAAAAATGGTACAGATGAACCAGTTTGCAGGGCAGAAATAGAGAGACAGATGTAGAGAACAAATATATGGACACCAAAGGAGGAAAGCAGCAAGGGTGTGGTGGTGGTGGGATGAATTGGGAGATTGGGATTGACATATATACACTAATATGTATAAAATAGATAACTAACAAGAATGTGCTGTATAAAAAAATAAAATAAAATTTAAAAATTAAAAAAAAATAAAAGCATTGCTTAAAAAAGAAAAGAATAGAAAGCAAGGGATATGGGAAGAATGGGATAAAAGAACAAATAAAGAGAGATAAACAGTAGCCATAAACACCAGTGTCTATCACATACTAGGCACTCAATAAACACTGGGTGAATCAATGAATGAGATGGAGAGAATTGTAAGACTGGTCTAAAGAAAAGGAGGGTTTCCCTGGTGGTGCAGTGGTTGAGAGTCTGCCTGCCGATGCAGGGGAAATGGGTTCGTGCCCTGGTCCGGGAAAATCCCACATGCCGCGGAGCGGCTGGTCCCGTGAGGCATGGCCACTGAGCCTGCGTGTCCGGAGCCTGTGCTCCGCAACGGGAGAGGCCACAACAGTGAGAGGCCCGCTTATCGCAAAAAAAAAAAAAAAAAAAAAAAAAAAAAAGAAAGAAAGAAAAGGAGAAAAGTGTTGATAAGTCAAGACAGAAGGAGGCAGAAGACAATAAGACCTGTAAGAAAATGAAAAAAAATGGAGTTTAGACAGAGGAAATGAGGTATATACTCCACATCAGGAAAAGGAATAGCTTTACATTATCCCTAAGTTAATATATTTTCCTTACATGCATCGTAGAAATATATGAAAGATCTTGGTTCAAGAAACAGGCTATTTTATTCCAAGGGGAATACTGTGATTTCTCTTTTATACTGTTTTATGTCCTTGTGCTGCCAGCAGACATCAACAGGACCCTGTATCTGGGATATTCCAGAGGTTACTCTGAGAGGAAAATGTATGACTATGTCCATGAACTAAAGCTGCTGCAAGACTCTAAGCTCTGCGAGGAAAGGAATTTTTGTCTGCCTTGTTCTCTGCTGTGTACTGACCACCTAATACAGTGCTTAGCACATAGGAGACAAGGAAAATGTGCATCCTCTAGAAGCTGGAAAAGGCAAGGAAACAGATTATCTTCCAGAGCCTCCAGACGGAATCCAACCCTGCCAATATCTTGTTTTAGCTCCATAAGACTGATTTTAGACCTCTGACCTCTTAAACTATAAGAGAACAAATTTGTGTTGTTTTAAGCCACTATGTTTGTGGCAATTTGTTACAGCAGCAATAGGACACTAATGTGAACCATTCCCTGGTTCCTTACTCATGGTGAGATAACTGAAAGACTGTCCATATATCAGAAACCCAGCAGCATGGAGCAAGTTGGATGAGGGTGTTGCCAGATTCATATGTCAGCTTTAATTTATTTTCTGTACATTAAAATACCCCTGAAACAAAAATTCTTATCCCACCTTTCATATATTGAAAGAAATGCTAAGAAAGGGTAATATGTTCGTTGGGATCTAAAGATGAATTTGACCTCAGATATTCAGATCTTGAGAAAACAATAGAAAAAATATTCAGTCTACAAACTTTATTTCTAAAAGTTTTTGAAGTCAGCTTCAAAACTAAAGAAAAATAAGAAATAATTTTTAAAGGACAACATTACATATAGATGGTAAATTCTTTTGGCCTCCAGCAGTACTGGTTCAAAGGAAGCATAATCTGAGAATAATCAAAGTATCTAGGTTAGTAAGTATAGTCATGATTAATGTATAGAACCTACATGAATTTTTAAAATATATGTACACACACAGATCTGGACTTAGGAATAAAAGCATTTTGATATGTATTGAAAGTTAAAGATCCCCACTATTCTAGAGTATAATAAAAATTATTAACATATAGAATTGCTTTAAAGATTAATGCATAGAGTTCAAGTTCGGGGACTACTGAAGTGGAGTGTAACATGCTTTTGTTTTATTTGCTAATGAACTTCTTTCTCCTTCAGCCAAAGAGCTCATATAATTTGAAGTTGCTTCTGTTTAATATATACTTATTATCTTTTTGTCTAAATATATGTGAGTTTAATACTAAAGTTAAGTTTTCAGGTGCTGAATACTTTGCATTAAGTATGGCAATAAAAAATGTCTACTATCATCCATGTGTGCACGTTTCTACTCTATTTAACTCTCTACATATGATTATATTAGGTGATATTCCACTGGTTTCTGAAAATAAAATGTATTTTCTTCTAATAGCATGAATGTGAAAGGAGAAATTTAAATAACTAAATAACATCTTAGTGATTAGTTACTTCACTCACCATGCCAACTTCTCCTCTGTTTGGCTCAGTAGGCCTCTGTCATGGTAATAGTATTGTAGGAACAATGCTTTTCTGTGTATGGTTTCCTAGCTAGGTTCAACTTCATCAAGGACTTCTGTTAATATATCCAGTCTCTTTGCTCTCCATGCCCCATCTCACCCCTCTGCTCCAGTCATTGTAAAACACTTAGTCTCTGAAGCACAACATGATCTCAGAGTTCCATTGAAGGAACAGTTACTGAGTTACCACAATGTGCTAGGTACATTGGCATTATCATGAGCATAATTATGATTATCAAGATTACAATGATAACAGTAGGCATTATCATTAATGAAATGCCTATGACTTGGTAAAGGGTGAAGAAGCAGAACTCTTAGATGTGGTACCAAACTGCCTCTGAGGTAATCAAATTAGTTTCTCTGTGACCAAGGTAGTTTTTGATGGATCCAGCACAAGTGAAGACTATTCCTCACAGTTGGTAGGATCTATTAACATAGGGCATCATGCAACAATCGAGGGTAGGGGAGAACTGTGACTAACCAACCAACAGACTGATTGAAAAATAATTATTAATTGTGGATATATCCCCTTTGACTTAGTGTTATATTATATTTGCCAAAAAGACAGATTTTCAGGTAGGGGAAGTATGGAAGGCTCTAGTAAACAACAGAAGAAAGTCCACAGTCAAGTGTTATGGGAGATGCCATAGAGAAAGTAGTCTGCAGTCCGCAGATTGTTTGGGTTAAAAAAGTGGCTGGAAGTGTCTTTTTGACTAGCAAAGAGCATGAGACCTAAGGAAAGAAGTAAGGAAAAGATATCATGCTGGCAAAAGGAAATGAATGCTCTTTCTCCTGGATAAATCATGGTGAGCCTACATGAAGCCAAGGCAGCCAATTCGTAGTGGTATGGGAAAAGATCAGGATAGGTCAAAAGAAGCAGGGCAATTTTGAGTATCTCAGTGAGAATCTCCAGAAGACGTAACACGAAAGAAGCTTAGAAGGGAGGTCTCTTTACATATTTATAGATTATACGCTAGTTGACAGACAGTCTTCTCCATAGAATGTAAGTCCCACAAAGGTAGGAAATATAAGTGGTGTGTTCAGTGTTTAATCTATAGCCCTGAGCGTAATGTCTGGCCCTTTGTAGATACTCAAATATTTGTTAATGAATAAATAAATGAATGAGGATCATCACCAGATTTAGAATTTATTAGATCTGGGACAGGGATCAGTGTTTACCAGTTTTATGCATACATAAGTAAATTAACACTGTTTTATAAAATACTTATAAATATTTTTATTCAGAATATAAATATTCTGAATGTAATAGACTATTGTCTATTTTTCAGATATTCTTATGAGTACTGATATTTGGAGACTGATGTTGAACACATGCACTACACCAGCCCAGCCACTTTCCATGATACTTTAACTGAATTGTATTGTCATGTGTGATTTGAATGAACCATTTCAGTCCTATTCAGTCCTGTAACAGAATCAGTAGAATGCCCAGCATGGTGGTTCTTTTAGCTTATTATACATCAGGTAGAAGAATGTAGTGATACTGGAAACAGAATTCTAAATAGTTCAATAATTTTTTAGAGACTAAATATCCTGGGCCATGCTGTTAACTGTTTTATATATGAAAAGTGTCCTTTAGCTTATAAAATGCAATGTAAATTGGCCAGGAATAACACAGCTTAAACTTTTAAAAGTCAACAGTGTAAAATGATAAAGAGAAACAGATATTGAGGTACCAATGATGTAATCCACAATGCAAAATCTCCATAACTGTTCTTACTGGATGCTGCAGCACCCTCAAGTGTTAATAGATTAGGATGTCAGGCCTGCAGGTTTGCGGAAGGTAAGGTATGCACCACAGAAAAGACCAAAAATATATGCTTTATCCAAACTGCAGCTTTCCACACTCAATTTGTTCTCTGACACTTTATGAGAACTGAGCTTACCAGATAGTTCACCATCATTCACAAAAGGAAGAAGAACAAGTTTTCAGGAAGAGATAAACAATGAGTTTAGTTTTGGACATGTAAAACATAGGTACCTGTGGAACATCTATGTACAGAGATCTTGTGCAAAAATTCCAATACTGACTTCCTCAGCCTTTGGAGCTTACTGCCTCAGCCATGATCAGTTTTGTCCACTTATCAGAGTGTGCTACACAGATATGATCATTCCAATGTGTGCCATGACCTAAGTATGTTTCAGAAGCACAGGTCCAGTGGGAAACTGAATCCATGATTTTAGAACTCGTGAGATGATGTCTTGGACTAGTGATTTTTGAGTGCCGAAAGAAAAGAGGTGCTAGTAAAAACCACAAAGAGGAACTTCCACTCCTGGCCATGTTGGAGTAACTGGGACCAGACTTCCCTCCTGTTATAACAATTAGAACACAGGACAAAATATATGAAATAGCTGTTTGTAGTCATTGAACAACATACAGTATAAGACTATGACTCTGAAAGAGGGGAAAAAACAAGAATAAGCCCTACTATCGCCATAGCTTGCTGCCTGAAAACACTTTCTGGATGGTAGCATGGGGAGTGAGAGCTCAAGCTGAGCATGCAAGTCTTGCTCAGTTGAAGAGACAGAGATCAAAGTTCAGAGTTCAGAGAGGTTGAGGAAACTAGAATTTGCAGGGCAGAGTACCAGAGAAGAGGGAGCTATGTAAAAAAAGAACTGAAAACCCCCTAGCTATGGGTCCCCTTGAGTCTGTTATTGAATATAAATCCTAGTGCCTAGGATGGAAATCCATTAGTCTAGGCAAAGAAATAGCAAGAAGCTTTAAGCTGAAGAATACCCAGAACTCACACAAAGCTGGGAAATGTTTAAGTTCCAATAACTAAGAATGAAGAGACAAAAGAAGTCAGACCTTAGATGTAAGGCTAAACTAGCTAGGAAAGGATACTTTATATCTATCCTAACAAGCTTAAAAATAATCCTCAAATGGATAAAGCTGCTCCACAAATAACTGCCTGCAATACAAAATTCAACACTCTTAAAAAGAAGTCAACAAAATTGAAACACTCAAGTCACGATGTCCAGTGTCCAACAAAAATTACTAGACATATGTATAAAAGAAAAATGTGATCCATAGTCAGGATAAAAATCAATCATTAAGAAAACATGTAGAGGAAGAAATGAAGCGGGGCAAAGACAGCATGCTGGGAAATACTCAGACAAGATTTAAAAGGTAAGAAAAAGAAAAAGGACCTGACAAGAGTCACTTGAAAGGAATAATACAAGATGTTAGAAGAATCAAGAGACCATTGAGTCACAGAAGTCATGTAGGGAGAAAGTTTAGAAAAAGAGAGAGCGGTCAACAAGGATATCAAGCAAAATAGAGACTGAAAAGAGTCCACTGGATTTCACAAGAAGGTGCCTTCTAAGCCTGGCCAGAGTAGTTCCAATAGAGAGGTTAGGGTAGAATCCAGATTGCAAAGGGTTTGAGGAGTGAATAAGATGTTTCAAGGCAAGATGGTCTCTGACGCAGGATAGGCAAATAAATGTACATTTTTGTATGTTTGAAAATATTTTAAAAAATATATTCTACAACCTTCTTTAGCAATGTCTCCTTTCTCTTATAGCCACATTTCTTCCTAATACACAGACAACTCCCAAAAAGAATTATGAAATAAAAATTGTTACCAAAAAAGGCATTCAGCAACTTCTGAACCTGAATATTGCTGCCCACGGTACGGTACAATCCCTCTGTCTTGATCCCTAGGGAAAGAAAACCAAGTCAGTTTTATTTATATAACTAGAGCTTTCATCTCCCTCAGGGTAGAGAAAGTAGGTACTTACACAATGGAGTCAGTTCAAACAGGAAAGGGTCTCCCTACTCTCTCCAATCTCTCCAGCCCTCCCCTGCAATAGGGGAACAGTCCTGAAACATCTCTGCAAATTATTCTTTTCATACTTTCATTTGGATTGTACCAAGCCCTTATTAACCTGAACAGAAAAGAACACACTCTATAGTAAATAGAAGAAAATGCTCAGGTGAGTAGCAGCGGATGGCTGAGAATGGTGTTACCATCTCGTCACGGAACTAGGGTTTAGTTGATAAAGGAGGAAATATGAACCTTCAAATTGCCCCTGAGCAGTGGTATGAAGTAAGAGAGGCCTAGAGTGTGGCAGATATGAAGCAAACAGCCATTTTTTGCATGGAGAAAGATTGAAGCAACTTAAAAAGAGGCCTGGCTCATAAACTACACTTGCCTACATTCAAAATATTCTCAGAGAGAAACAAGAGAGTATCGTCAACCTGGAAGAATGCTGATGCCACATTTGCCTGAATTTAACTTTGCCCCCCCCAAAATTTTAAATCAATATGTGTTGTGGCAGAAATTGAACTCTTGTTTATTTAGGATGGAACTATCATAACACTATTTGAAGAGTGCCAGATAGTATTTGAGAATATTTTATAAGTCATTTGAAGCTCTTTATCTTTAAAGGCAGGAAACCACAAATTATCCAAACATGGTTAAATACCACTGATTTGAAATTTGAGGAAATTTTAAACATTGTGTCTAGTGCTCAAGGTTTATAAACAGTCTCCTTTCCTAAAACGGGTCCTGACTAATAGATGATATCATTGTTCCTTTAGAAAAATTGCCCAGGAAAAATTCAGAATGACCAGATTTTGCCATTTGCAGCAACGTGGATGGACCTGGAGGGTATTATGCTAAGTGAAATAAATCAGACAAAGACAAATACTGTATAATATCACTTACAGGTAGAATCTAAAAGATAAAATAAAACTGGTGAACATAACAAAAAAGAAACAGACTCACAGATATAGAGAACAAACTAGTGGTTACCAGTGGGGTTGGGGGGAGGGGAGGGGCGAAATAGGGATGGGAATTAAGAGGTACAAACTATTATGTATAAAATAAATAAGCTATAAGAATATGTTGTACAACACAGGGAATACAGCCAATATTTTATAATAGCTATAAATGGAGTATAACCTTTAAAAATTGTGAATCACTATGTTGTATACCTGTAACATATAATATTGTACATCAACTGTACGTCAATAAAACTTAAATAAATAAATAATAAAACTATGTTTAAAAAAAAAGAATGACCAGATTCAAACACTGCTAAGGCTATGGTTCATATCTTACCTTTGGTTTCAATGACATTGATGCACTTCCTAACAAACTTGAACCCCACTTCGTTCAGCTCCACTGTTTCAAGCAAAAAAAGCAGAGTTAGATTCTGCTGTAATAAGCCTCACCTACCAAGCATTCAATGATCTTGCTAAGAGACTGCAGTGAGAGAACTAGGGGTTTGGTTGCTCTTCTTCAATCAGCCTTAGGTGGAAAGATTCCTCATTCAGGGGAGAGGGTGGTTAGAGATGTTACTCTTATAACACAAAATTCTTTTACTTGACCCTCTGCATTATGTCTGCTTTAGGCATGAGCTACATCAAATGTGAAATGTGAGGCTGGAAATGCACACAATTTCTATCATGTGTCTAGAAAAAGAAGGATATAACGTGTTTCTTTATATTACTACTACTATCCCACCCATAAGCTAAGATAAAGTGACTTCCTTAATTCAATCAATAAACACCTTTTAAAAAAATAGGCCTGAATTTCATTCCATACAGAGGTATCCACAAATACACTTGCATCAATATTACATATCATTGATGATAACATTTACTGTGATTAGGACAGCTAACAGTTCATAATATCAGTAGATCAGAAATTTGACTCACTTTCTTCCTGTTTCGTTATAGGGCTGTGATAGATCTACAAAAAAAGAGAGAGAAAGAGCAATGGTTATTGTGAATCACTATAGGTAAGTACAGCAAATACTAAATAGCTTTCCCCAAATAAGCCATCAAAACCATTAGTGACTTTAAGGCTTTAACAAGAAAGAAAGTGGGCTAAACAGAATCATCTTTGCCTAGGGCCCTAGGAACAGTTGGATTAACAATCCCTGAAGATTACACTGGATTTCATACAGTTCACTGCAGTTTTAGCCTACTCATCTTAGACATTTACTTATGTAAAGCTTAGAGAATTTTTCTGATGGAGCAAGAGAGCATGAGAGAAAGAAAGTGATTTTCTCATGGATACCTGGGTAATTGGCATTGATGGTAAAATTTAAATATTCCTAATACCAACCTCCCCACCCAGAGACATTAATGGGTGTTTCCCTGTAGAAAGGCAAGTGCCCATCTGAAAGAGATCCATGCATTCACCAAGATTTCTCTGAGTCATCTTGAAGTATGCATTGTGATAGCTATGTGAGAGACCAAAGAAGAGATCCTTGACTCTTGAAGTCTAATCTTGGCTCTACCTCTACCTCATTATGAAACTTAGGCGTGTCCTTTTCATTCTCTAGACTTCAAAATTCGTATCCCTAAAACGATCAGGGTTGGAGTAGATGTTCCTTCAAGTCCTGATCTTCTTTGACACTTTAAGCAAAGGCAAGCATACTATGTATAAGATCAGTGAATTGGGGGGGTTAATAAAGCAGTGACAACATTAGTAATGTGAGGCTGCAGGAAATAAGTCCTCTATATGCCATCTGTATAGTTTGCTTTAACAAGCTCTCCTTTTAAAAGAAAAGTTTCTCCCTATGTGTGTATGCCAATGGATATTTCAGTGAGAGAGGTTTCTGTGCTTGGCCAGCCCCTTTTCACCACTGCTATAAAAAAGATATTTGTGAAACGTCTCTCATAATCAAGTTGGTAAGGATCCACATGCAGTGGGCCCATGTTCTAACATCATTCTCCACGAAAAGCCATCTGTATCCTTTGATTTTTAAAACCCTAAAGGGAGAGCAATTTCAGGAGAGGGAATTAAAAGTAAAATGCCTTACAATATTGTAAATTAACTATACTTCAATTTTAAAAAGTAAGAAGAAAGAAATATGAACAAAAACAAAGAATAAAATGCCTTGTGGAGCTTCCTACTATCCTCCTAAAGAAATATCACAGGCATGTAATAGTTAAGCTCCAGGTTTCTGGGAGGGGAGGAAGGGGAGAAAGGCCCTGGCCTATTTTCTGGATGACAGTCCTCACAACACCACTTCTCTCCTGCTACCATCTTGGTTGCTATTAATGCAATCTGGCATCTGGGCACTCCTCTTTAGTCTCCAAGGCACTGAAAACACACAGAAAGAAAGCCCTGTAATATATTTCCCCTCTTAGCAAGTTTTTGCCTTGCATAAAGCAAGAAGATTGGACTGTATCCAAACACTGTTGAATTTCAGTAGGTTTGTACCCAAACTTCAGACCAGTCAGAAGCACCTCAAACTAATACAGTATATTATGGTTGACAAACTAGCTTTCAATTGATTTTTCAAATCAACTCTGTGAGGTAGGTAGAACAGATATTATTAAAGCCATTTTACTTAAGAGAAGAGAACAGTCTCAGAGAGTAAATAACTATCTCAAGGTCACAGAATCATTGAATGGCAGAACCAGATCCAAATCTAAACTTTTGGGATTCCAACACTAGGAAGCTGATGTTATTTCATACGCCACGAGAAGAAACCTACGCAGAAGATACTGAAGAGAGAAAATGCTTTTCAGTGACCTCTGACTGTTCATATTGATCTTTCTATGATAATCACTAGCCTTTAAAAGTATTACTTGTCATCATATGTAACAGTGTTCTAAATGGAGTGGTGCATCCTGAGATATAGGATGGCAATACCATCTCCTGCCCTTAAAGAGAACAAGCTGACTTGGGGATGTAAGGGAGGGGCAGCAAAACCATTTTGAATAAAATCTTAATAAATGGCTTGTTCACAACCATGGAAATTATTTTCCATCCTTATATATGAACACATATTAATATTATAAACTGCAAAAAGGCTTAATTTTCTTTCTTAAGAAGATTTTGTGGGCATGGCTGCATAATCTAAGACCAGAGCAGGGAGCTGAGAGACCTGGATTCTAGGCCCATTGTGATGCCTTTCTGAGAGTGATCCTAGAGAAGTCTTTCACCCTCTCTGGAACTCAAGTTGCCTAACTTGTTAAACAAGAAATGTCAACTCAACAATTCCTTCTACCTCTAAAATTTTGAGTATCAAAGATCTATCACCATTTAATTATCCTGGACCCACTGCTACCACTAGAGCGACTCATATACTGGATTATGTTGCTGAGGTTTCCCTAGGATAACTTACAGGTTCTTTCCCATCCATGGCCTCCATCCATAGTCTTCTATTAGCTTCTGAAAGGGCTTGCAGAGTGATGGTTCCTGGCCTAAGGAAAAAAATGACAAGTTGAGAGCAGAAAAGTCACCTGAGAGAATGGAGTCTTGTGATCTAGGGTCCTCCTCAGCCCTGGGAGATATCAGACTGAGCAGGCACAGGCATATAGATTTCCAACTTCTCATAATCTTTTTTACTCAGAAAAACAATGGAACTTAGAGAACAGTAACTTTGGAGACACTGGTGGAGGTGGTATCTTGGTGGCCTCATGCCAGAGTTGGACAAGGAAATAGGAAGGCAGATACTGACACCTCACCATAATACACACTTAAACTGGCCTCACTGTGCTTGAGCCAAACTGAGGCTCGCCCTACCTCTCTCTCTTGGAAGCCAGCCATTTGGTCTGGGCTCTAGGGTTTCTGAGCATGTTCATTATGGGCACGTTCATCTATCAGGAAAATGGCTTGCTACTTTTACCACCCAGGATGTCCAAGGAGCATTTCAGTTGGAAATAAGTCAACAACATGCACAATGGCTCAGCCACATGGAGGAGGCCTTTTGGCTGATTTAAGCAATCTTATGAATAACAATGACAACTAATAGTTATTGAATGCTCACCAGATGCCAGGTTCTTTTCTAAGTACTTTATAGGTATTAATTCATTTAATCTACACAGGAAGGCTATAAAGCAGGAACTATAGTAATCCCTATTTTATAGAAGGGGAAACTGAGGCACAGAGAGGTTACCTAAGTTCACACAGTGGGTAAATATAGAGCCAGGATTTGAATTTAGGAATTTTGGTCCAGCAGCCATGTTCTTTCTTAACTAATACACTATAAGGCCTCTTCTGCATGGCAGATGACTTCAAATCCAATTTTATTTTATTTACTTGCAGTAACTATAACTACATACACAGAGATACTCCAATTTGGTATACTATGTTCTTTTTAGACCTTCAAAGCCAAACTGGAATTTGGGGATTGACCACATTATTGCAGGTATAAGGTCTCTTCCATTCTCTGTGTAGTTGTGCCATTATGAGATGCTTGTTACTCTCACTCCTTCTATGTTAAGATGAGACCTCTCTCAGAGTCATGAAATGATAAGAGCAATTACAAGAGAGTTCAGTGGAAAAGTCACTGTGCCTCAGTTTCTTTATCCATAAAAATGTTGGAGCAGACAAGCTGTGAGGTCCTTTACAGTTCCGATATCGAGACTCCTGTTCTACCTGTCCTTCTGTCTCTTATTCCATTAAAGTACTCCTTAAAAAAGGAAAGAAAAAAAAAAGAAAAAGCAATTCATTAACTAGAATGAATCGTTCTTTTTTCTGCTCTTTAGCTGTTTGGGCACAATTACACTTTACAGGATTTGCTACTGAACTAGGGATATTAGCTAACATCGTCATCAGTTAATGAAAAGGAATTCTGAATTCTAGGTGTCCTCAGGAGCTTATAAGCATTGTGACCACCTATCGACCCCATGCCAATTTTTTCCTCACAGACTCAAATTATAATATTCAAATAAGACTAAACCCTTAAATAAAAAAAAAGCCCCCAAATGATCTTTAAGCCAGAATCAATTGAAAACCAGGACTTGGCTTTGGGCACTGGATTCTTTCAAGTTTACCATTTTCTAAGAAACATCCAACCATTTGGATATAACTTATGGGGCTAGAAAGTCCAGAAATCTTTGTAAAAACAGCTACACAGCTGAATCCTGAAGCCAGAAGGAAGGAGAGCAAGCAAATGGGCAACAAACATAAAAGCACATGCTGTAGACTAGATAAGATGTTAAGCCCATTCTAGACTCAGTTTCCCTACATGGGAAACCAATAAGCTGGTATGTGTCCTCTCTTGACCATACGGAGAAACTGAAAGAATAAATAAGTGACTATTCAATAAGCATTTGGAGATTCTTGGGTGCTACCGAAAGTCAAATTCAAAGAAAAATATTGCTAAGAACAAGATGACAAAGTAGAGAGTACAGGCTTTTCCATTATGACTTTAGACAAATCCTTTGCCCACCCTGAGGTCTGAGTCACGCATCTAAAACAAAAAGGCATATACAGCATATTTGCAGTAGAGTCCAGTGGTTAAGAGTATGACTTGGAAACCAGTATTCCTGGATTTGGATCCTAGCTCTAATATTAAATAACTGTATAACCTAAGTGCTTAACTACTTTCTGTCTCCTTGTCTTTGTGAAATTGAGATAGTAACACTCCCTACTTCATGTGACTGATGAAGACTAAAGGAAAATATACACTTAAAAGGCTGAGAATGGTGCCTGGCACATAGAGGTACTCAGAGAATGTTAGCAGTTGTCGTTGTCATCATCATCGTCACTGTTGTCATTATTACTATTATTATTGCCCTTCAAGTTCTGATGGCCTATGAGCCTATGGCTTCAAATATTGGTAGGAACACTAATAAAAAAGTTATCCTCTATTCTGGAAATAGAAAAAGGGACTCAAACAGTCCTTTGTTCTATCCCACAGAGAACATGAGTAAAGGTGCCTGATGTCTACTGGGAGGCCTGCCTCTGCCCCTTATATCTGACTGACAAGCAAGGAAAGCAAATGCGGAGGTCACATGACTCAGAAAACTCCACATACATAGAGGTACCTCAGCATCTGTTAATATATTTGACCCTCTATTTCAGAACATATTTATTCTCCTTATAATAGACAATGGAATAAAATTAAAAAGAACGTGGGGTGTGGAGGCCTACAGACCAGGGATTGAGCACAGCCTTGCTACTATGTGACTTTGATTAGGGAAGGCAGTTAAATATATACAAGTCTTAATCTCTTCACTGTTAAATGAGGGAATGTTTTTTAAAGTGCCCAATATTTTGTAATTATGTTCATCAGGGATATTGGCCTGTAGTTTTCTTTCTCTGTGACATCTTTGTCTGGTTTTGGTATCAGGGTGATGGTGGCCTCATAGAATGAGTTTGGGAGTGTTCCTACCTCTGCTATATTTTGGAAGAGTTTGAGAAGGATAGGTGTTAGCTCTTCTCTAAATGTTTAATAGAATTCGCCTGTGAAGCCATCTGGTCCTGGGCTTTTGTTTGTTGGAAGATTTTCAATCACAGTTTCAATTTCAGTGCTTCTGATTGGTCTGTTCATATTTTCTCTTTCGTCCTGGCACAGTCACAGCAGGTTGTGCATTTCTAAGAATTTGTCCATTTCTTCCAGGTTGCCCATTTTATTGGCATAGAGTTGCATGTAGTAATCTCTCATGATCCTTTCTATTTCTGCAGTGTCAGTTGTTACTTCTCCTTTTTCATTTCTAATTCTATTGATTTCAGTCTTCTCCTTTTTCTTCTTGATGAGTCTGGCTAATGCTTTATCAATTTTGTTTATCTTCTCAAAAAAACAGCTTTTAGTTTTATTGATCTTTGCTACCGTTTCCTTCATTTCTTTTTCATTTATTTCTGATCTGATCTTTATGATTTCTTTCCTTCTGCTAACTTTGGGGATTTTTTTTGTTCTTCTTCTCTAATTGCTTTAGGAGCAAGGTTAGGTTGTTTATTTGAGATGTTTCCGGTTTCTTAAGGTAGGATGTATTGCTATAAACTTCCCTCTTTGAACTGCTTTTGCTGCGTCCCATAGGTTTGGGGTCGTCGTGTCTCCGTTGTCATTTGTTTCTAGGTATTTTGCGATTTCCTCTTTGATTTCTTCAGTGATCACTTGGTTATTAAGTAGTGTATTGTTTAGCCTCCATGTGTTTGTATTTTTTACAGATCTTTTCCTGTAATTGATATCTAGTCTGATAGCATTGTGGTCAGAAAAGATACTTGATAGGACTTCAATTTTCTTAAATTTACCAAGGCTTGATTTGTGACCCAAGATATGATCTCTCCTGGAGAATATTCCATGAGTACTTGAGAAAAATGTGTATTCTGTTGTTTTCGGATGGAATGTCCTATAAATATCAATTAAGCCCATCTTGTTTAATGTATCATTTAAAGCTTGTGTTTCCTTATTTATTTTAATTTTGGATGATCTGTCCATTAGTGAAAGTGGGGTGTTAAAGTCCCCTACCATGATTGTGTTACTGTCAATTTCCCCTTTTATGTCAGTTAGTATTTGCCTTATGTATTGAGGTGCTCCTATGTTGGGTTCATAAATATTTACAATTGTTATATCTTCTTCTTGGACTGATCCATTAAAAGGATCAGAAACCATGATCAAGTAGGGTTTATTCCAGGAAAACAAGGATTCTTCAATATACGCAAATCAATCAACGTGATACACCATATTAACAAACTAAAGGAGAAAAACCATATGATCATCTCAATAGATGCAGAAAAAGCTTTTGACAAAATTCAACACCCATTTATGATAAAAAAAAAACACTGCAGAAAGTAGGCATAGAAGGAACTTTCATCAACAAAATAAAGGCCATATATGACAAACCCACAGGCAACATCGTCCTCAATGGTAAAAAACTGAAAGCATTTCCACTAAGATCAGGAACAAGACAAGGTTGCCCACTCTCACCACTATTATTCAACATAGTTTTGGAAGTTTT
Organism: Leucopleurus acutus; assembly: GCF_964270905.1. Classification (NCBI taxonomy): domain Eukaryota; kingdom Metazoa; phylum Chordata; class Mammalia; order Artiodactyla; family Delphinidae; genus Leucopleurus; species Leucopleurus acutus. The sequence goes on from NC_139148.1 coordinate 57,741,816, forward strand.
AGCCACAGCAATCAGAGAAGAAAAAGAAATAAAAGGAATCCAAATGGGAAAAGAAGAAGTAAACTTTTCACTGTTTACAGATGACATAATACAATACGTAGAGAATCCTAAAGATGCTACCAGAAAACTACTAGAGCTAATCAATGAATCTGGCAAAGTAGCAGGGTACAACATTAATGCACAGAAATCTCTGGCAATCCTATACACTAATGAAGACAAATCTGAAAATGAAATTAAGAAAACACTCCCATTTACCATTGTAACAAAAAGAATAATATATCTAGGAATAAACCTGCCTAAGGAGAAAAAAGACCTGTATGCAGAAAATTATAAGATGCTGATGAAAGAAAGTAAAGATGATACAAATAGATGGAGAGATATACCATGTTCTTGGATTGGAAGAATCAACATTGTGAAAATGACTCTACTACCCAAAGCAATCTTCTACAGATTCAATGAAATCCCAATCAAACTACCACTGGCATTTTTCACAGAACTGGAACAAAGAATTTCACAATTTGTATGAAAACACAAATAACCCCGAGTAGCCATAGCAATCTTGAGAAAGAAAAATTGAGATGGAGGAATCAGGCTCCCTGACTTCAGACTATACTACAAAGCTACAGTAATCAAGACAGTATGGTACTTGCACAAAAACAGAAATATAGATCAATGGAACAGGATAGAAAGCCCAGAGATAAACCCCACACATATGGTCACCTCATGTTTAAAGGAAGCAAGAATATACAGTGGAGAAAAGACAGCCTCTTCAATAAGTGGTGCAGGAAAACTGGACAGGTACATGTAAAAGTATGAAATTAGAAGACTCCTTAACACCATACACAAAAATAAACTCAAATGGATTAAAGACCTAAATGTAAGGCCATGCACTGTCAAACTCTTAGAGGAAAACATAGGCAGAACACTCTATGACATAAATCACAGCAAGATCTTTTTGACCCACCTCCTAGAGAAATGGAAATAAAAACAAACATAAACAAATGGGACCTAATGAAACTTAAAAGCTGTTGCACAGCAAAGGAAATCATAAACCAGACCAAAAGACAGTCCTCAGAATGGGAGAAAATATTTGCAAATGAAGCAACTGACAAAGGATTAATTTCCAACATTTACAAGCAGCACATGCAGCTCAATAACAAAAATAGAAACAACCCAATCCAAAAATGGGCAGAAGACCTAAATAGACATTTCCCCAAAGAAGATATACAGATTGGCAACAAACACATGAAAGAATGCTCAACATCATTAATCATTAGAGAAATGCAAATCAAAAGTACAATTAGATATCATCTCACACCAGTCAGGATGGCCATCATTAAAAAATCTAGAAACAATAAATGCTGGAGAGGGTGTGGAGAAAAGGGACCACTCTTGCACTGCTGGTGGGAATGTGAATTGGTACAGCCACTATGGAGAACAGTATGGAAGTTCCTTAAAAAACTAAAAATAGAACTAGCATACGACCCAGCAATCCCATTACTGGGCATATACCCTGAGCAAACCATAATTCAAAACTTTATGTACCAAAATGTTCATTGTAGGTCTATTTACTATAGCCAGGACATGGAAGCAACCTAAGTGTCCATCACTGGATGAATGTATAAAGACGATGTGGCACATACATACAATGGAATATTACTCAGCCATAAAAAGAAACAAAATTGAGATATTTGTAGTGAGGTGGATGGACCTAGAGTCTGTCATACAGAGTGAAGTAAGTCAGAAAGAGAAAAACAAATACTTTATGCTAACTCATATATATGGAATCTAAGAAAAAAATGGTCATGAAGAACCTAGGGGTAAGATGGGAATAAAGACACAGACCTACTATAGAATGGACTTGAGGATATGGGGAGGGGGAAGGGTAAGTTGTGACAAAGTGAGAGAGTGGCATGGACATATATACACTACCAAACATAAAATAGATAGCTACTGGGAAGCAGCCGCATAGCACAGGGAGATCAAGTCGGTGGTTTGTGACCACCTAGAGGGGTGGGGTAGGGAGGGTGGGAGGGAGGTGGACGCGAGAGGGAAAAGATATGGGAACATATGTATATGTGTATCTGAATCACTGTGTTATAAAGCAGAAACTAGCACACCATTGTAAAGCAATTATACTCCAATAAAGATGTTAAGAAAAAAAATAAAATAACATTTAAAATAAATAAATAAATAAAAATAAAATGCCCTAGATGTGGCAAGTAAAATCATAGATACATTGAAACTTTAATTCCTGGGTTCTATTCTCAGAATTCCTCAGCATTTTTGGTTAGGGAAAAACACATTTAAAAATGAATACCAAATTCAGTATCTAACATGAGCTATACACAGGAATAGATGCAAGATATATAAAGATGAGTTGGTCTTAGTCCGTAACCTTAGTGCCAAACTGTTTGCAAATGCTTTGAGTCTATGGCAATATTACTTGCAAGTGGCTGGCAAATTTAAGCTGAAAAGTGAAACAGAATGGAACTAGACACAGAAAATTTTTATTTCGTTTATGTACATTGATGCTGCAGAGCCAAAGACACTAAATGTTCATGAAAAGAAGACAGTCAACAGTCACTTTCCCCTTCCTACTGGGCCTGAAGCTGTGGGGGAAATGAGTGACAGCCTTTTGGTTATCAGTAACAATGTTTACAATTACAGCCATCTTTGATTGACACCATCCATTCTTTTTTTTTTTTTTTTTGGCTGTGTTGGGTCTTTGTTGCTGCGCGTGGGCTTTCTCTAGTTGCGGTGAGCGGGGGCTATGCTTTGTTGCAGTGCGTGGGCTTCTCATTGTGGTGGCTTCTATTGTTGTGGAACAGGGGCTCTAGGAACACGGGCTTCAGTAGCTGTGGTACGCAGGTTGAGGAGTTGTAGCACACGGGCTTAGTTGTTCCGTGGCATGTGGGCTTTTCCTGGACCGGGGCTTGAACCTGTGTTCCCTGCATTGGCAGGTAGATTCTTAACCACTGTGCCACCAGGGAAGTCCAGGACCATCCATGCTTAACAAAGAATGCATATAGATTCACAAACAGAATTTTTTTTAACATCTTTATTGGAGTATAGTTGCTTTACAATGTTGTGTTAGTTTCTGCTGTGTAACAAAGTGAATCTGATATACGTATGCATATATTCCCATATCCCCTCCCTCTTGCGTCTCCCTCCCACCCTCCCTATCCCACCCCTCTAGGTGGTCACAAAGCACTGAGCTGATCTCCCTGTGCTATATGGCTGCTTCCCACTAACTATCTATTTTACATTTGGTAGTGTATATATGTCCATGCCACTCTCTCAACTTCTCCCCAGCTTACCCTTCCACAAACAGAAATTTAAAATGGGGAAATGGACTAATAGTTACTTATTCCCAGACAAAAAAAAATGCCTTATTTTCTTAATCTGATCTGTATGACTCCAGTCACTAATAGTTTTGTTCATATGATATTGTAATTCAACCTTCCAGTTCCTTTCTAGCAATCTGATCATTTTGTTAAATTCTACTGTATTACTTAGTGCCTAATACATGGAAATAATGGACTGAAATAAAATCAACACATTTACTCACTGAATTTTGGATCAACCTCCCAACTATATAACATGCCTTTTTCCAAAATAACTCCAAATATTCTCATTTTAAAATTTAACAGTTAAATTTCCCTCTGATAAAATTGCCCAGGTTGAAAAAACAAAAAAGAGGGCACTGGAGAGAAACAAATGCAACGAAGTCCAAAGTTTGCAAGCTTTTGCTGAAACCAGAAAGTTGATAATCAAACTATTTCCACTTTACATAAATATCTGCAAAGTAGGAAAATCTGTATCATATTTGTACCAAATGGGGAAAAAAGACTCCCCAGTACCACTACCACCCTCCATCCAATCTACCTCCCCTTAAATATGTGTTCCAATTCATTTGTTCTTGTATATTAAGAAATAAAAAAGAATGAGTTTTTTTACCCTGTCCTTTTGTAGCATCACCAAATGTTGACCTTTTGCATATATAATAGCAAATTAAATCCTAGGAGTAACTTCTGCCTAAAGCAAGTGAGGCAAAGCTGACTGAACCTTGAATAGAGAGAACTAGCTCTGGGCCAGCTCTAACAGGGATCCCTGAAAGGGCAGCCAGAAGAGCCAAGACAATGATGTCATGAATAATTTTGCTCATTTTTATCAACGAGAGATGACAGAGGAAAATAAAATACCTACCCAGGCTCAGCATCTGGCACATGGGGACATTGTCAATTCATATCAGCACAGCTTACCTTTCATTAGTTTCTATATCAAAACAGAATCTCTTGTCGATAGACTCCGTCTTCCTTCTCACGCAGTACTTCAGGGTTAAGTCCAAGGGTCCCTGATATAAGAAAAGGATTAATAGCCAGCTTGAAAAAAAATACATAGAAGCTTCTTCTGCCTACTGCAGCGTTCTCAGTGTCACTTGGAAGGCATCTCTCAGGGCAGCGGGAACAATGTTTAGCCTCACTGAGAAGCTTGTCCCCTCAAATGGTAGTTGCAGCAAGGTGGCAGATGGTTTCTCTCTGCTCCAAAAATCAATGGCTGAGTTCAGGAGAAAATGCTCAGGATAAGCCCTTGCTCTTTTCCAAGCATGATATATTAAATAGGAAGCTCATTATACAACATGTAAAGGGGAATTCAGGAGAAATGCACTGCCCAAAGTGTACAAAATAAATGTACAAAATAAAATTTCGTGAGGCTTCTAGGTAGGGAGTTTGCAATGAGTAAGTGGCTTTCTGCATCTTCCTTGCATTAAAGTGGCAGATAGAAGAGGGGAAGAAAAATATTTTTGGTTCCCCACTTCCAGAGTCTTTAAGATGATGGGAATTACAAAAGCAATATCTCCAAAGATAGGGCAGGAGTAGGGAAAATAGGCATATTTGTGTAATAGTCAAGGTGTCATTTGGTATTTCATATGTGCAGGATAGTGTGACCCATCTGTCTTGTGGTCATGTAACAAGGCCATAGAAATCCACTGTGTCCACAGATTAAAATTCCCCAAATCCCAACATAGTTCAGTTCCCTTCTATTATCTCAACAGAGACAGTGGGGTATAGGAAAGAGAAGTAATGTTTATGGATCACCTACTATGTGCCACATATTATGCTAGGTATTTTTAAACCACTTTTCTTCAATAACAACATTCAGAGGGAAGTGAACCGCAGAGAGGTAAAATGGCTTACCCGAAGTCACCCAAGTCGATATAGCAGAAATAGCAATAAACTAAGAAGTTTAAAACCTTGGGTCTTGTCTCAGTTATGCAATTTACTAGCTATGTGGCCCAGAGTAAATATTCTTCCTCTCTGAATATAAACTGCACAACCTATTAAATAGGAGTAATACTACCCACCTTGCTGTCTCGAATTCAGAAATACTGCCTAAGCACTATACCATCCAAACTGGTCCATACAGCTGATCATCCAGTACTTCCCTCTCATTGTCACACTCAAGCCCTTTGCAGGTCTATCCTTTTACTTGTTCCTGCACTATAGAAACAAAACTCTATATTTACCTTTCAATCTGCCTTCCCAACCCCAACACTTAGGATATCAAGCACTGTTAGCCTTGCAAGATGAGAGTAATTAACAGTATCGTGTACTCACCCTCCTTCTTTAAACTCTCAACTCCTTCAGATTTGGTGAGGTGATGTCAAAGCTTGGGGGACAACACCCTGCCCCCCACTCCAGGTTCACCTCCAGACACCGTCATCTAGTTTATGTCCCATCAGTGCAAAAGTACTCTTATTTCACACATGTATCATGCTCTTTCATGACTCCAACTTTGCATATACTGTTTCCTCCACCCAAATTGACTTTATCTATATTCTTTGACTGGCTAAACTCTTAACTTGTTCTGCAACTTGTAGTTCAGCTTTCATTTCCTCAAAAATCCTTCCCCAATACCATATACTGTCTGCTATGTGTTTTCTGCATTGTATTAAAGCTTTTTTTTTCATGTCTGATTTCCCCACTTGACTGAGATCTCCTCAAGGATGTGGGCAGTGTCTTATTTATCTTTATATCTCTAGTACCTAGTAAAGAGTTAGTGCTCAATAAATATAAACTACATTATCATCCTTGCCATTTTTTCTGAGAAAAATGATACTGAGCAACATTAAGTAATTTACTCAAGATCACAATTTACTAGGCCACAGAACTAGGACTTAAGACTAGTTCTTGAGACAAGAGTGTCCAAGAGGTGGAGTAGGATGACCCTTAGCTCACTTCCTCCCATGTGCACACCAATATTACAACTATTTACAGAGCGATGATCAATGATGAGAATCACCTGAAGACTAGCAGAAAAGATCTTCTACAGCTAAAGGTATAAGGAAGGAACCACAACTAGACAAGTAGGAGGGGCACAGACATGGTATAGTCAAGGCGCACACCCCTGGGTACATGATCCACAAACAGGAAGATAATTACAATCGCAGAGTTTATCCCTAAGGGGCAAGGGATAAACTGACCCCCATATGGGATTCCTAGTCAGGGGGTCCTGACCTGGGAAGACAAGGCCTCAGAACATCTGGCTTTGAAAGCCAGGGCTTCCTTTCAGGAGGGCCAGAGGGCTATAGGAAATAGACACTCTATTCTTATAGGGTGCACACAAAATCTCACCTGCTCTGAGAACCAGGACAAAAGCAGTAATTTGAAAGGGGCCTGGGTCAAATCAACCTGCTGGTATTACAGACCCACCCAGAGAGACAGGAGACAACTGGAACTCACCCTAGGGACATAGACACTGGTGGCAGCCATTTTGAGGAGCACCATTTTGGAGTTCCCCTTGTAGCTTATTAATGTCAGACCTGGCCCCACCCACCAGCTAGTTGGAAAAAGTCCTAGGACATGCTAGTCCAGCCACAGAGGGAAACAGCCCCATCCACCATCAGGCTAGCAGCAGCAATAGGTCCCCCTGGACTACCCAGCCATTCCAGGACCCAGTGTCATCTAACAGAGAGCACAGGGCTCAGCCCTGCTCACCAGTAAGTGGGCAAAAGCTCCAGGCACTGGCCTTACTCTGGAGCAGGCAGGCAACAGCCCCAGGATACAATGGGATCCAACACTGCCCAGCTGTGTGCTGAAACCAGCTTTGAGACATACTGTGCCCCACAGCCAGCTTACCCAGGATCCAGCCCCACCAAACAGCAGGCTGACACCAGTCCTTAGACCCCTGCTTGACCCAGCAGCAGCTTGACACCTGCTCTGGGACCCTTCCTTTGGGCTTCACAAGAAGCCAACCAGTGACCTGGCCAAGCCCACCAGTGGGTAAGGACCAGGACACAGCCTAAACTACCATGGGGAAATAACCAGTTCCAGGACTCCCTGGGCCCCACAGCCAACTGCAATGGAATGCAGACCAGCCCACCAGCAGGTGGTAGCTTCAGCAGTAGGCAGGGCCTGGCAACCAACCACGGGGGGTTGCCCACCAGTTTGCCCATAATAGTAGGCCCCACCAAAAGAGGGGCCTCTTTTTATATATAAGACATTCTATTCAAAAGCTAGCTGCAGAATATACATTCTTTTCAAGTGCACATAACACTCTCCAGGATAGATCACAAGCTAGGATGCAAAACAAGTGTCGGTAAATTTAAGGAGATAGAAATCATATCAAGTATCTTTTCTAACCACAACACTATGACTAGAAATCAACTACAAGAAGAAAACTGCAAAAAAACCTACAAACATGTAGAGGATAAACACTGTGTTACCAAACAACCGAAGGATCACTGAAGAAATCAAAGAGGAAATCAAAAATACTTGGAGACAAATGAAAATGAAAACAAAACAATCCAAAATTTGTGGACTGCAACAAAAGCAATTCTAAAAGTGAATGTTACACCAATACAAGCCTATCTCAGGAAACAAGAAAAATCTCAAATAAACAACGTGACCTTACACATAAAGTAACTAGAAGAACAAACAAAAGCCAGTGTCACTACAAGAAAAGAAATCATAAGATCAGAGCAGAAATAAATGAAATAGAGACTAAAAAACAAAAAATAGATAAGATAGATTAAATTAAGAGATGGTTGAAAACATAAACAAAATTGATAAATCTTTACCCAGAGTCATCGAGAAAAAAGAGAGAGGGCCCAAATCAATAAAATCAGAAATAAAAAAGAAGTTACAACCAACAACACAGAAATACCAAGGATCATAAGCGATTACTATGATCAATCAAACACCAATAAAATGGACAACCTAAGAGAAATTCCTAGAGATAAATGTACAACCTTCCAAAACTGAATCAAGAAGAAATAGAAAATACAAACAGACCAATTACCAGTAATGAAACTGAATGAGTAATTAAAAGAAATACTCCCAACACACAAAAGTACAGAACCAGATGGCTTCACAGGTGAATTCTACCAAACATTTAAAGAAGACTAACACCTATTCCTCTCAAACTATTTCAAAAAATTATAGTGGCAATACACTTCTGAATTTATTCTGTGAGGCCTGCATCACCTTGATATCAAAATCAGACAAAGACACCACAAAAACAGAAAATTACAGGCCAATATCACTGATGAACATACATGAAAAAAATCCTCAACAAAACTTTAGGAAAGCCAATTCAACAGTACATTAAAAGGATCATATACCATAATCAACTGGGATTTACCCCAGGGATGCAAGGATGGTTCAATATCCACAAATCAATGTGATACACCACTTAATAAACTGAAGACTAAAAAATCATATGATCATCTCAAGAGATGCAGAAAGAGCTCTTGACAAAATGCAACATCCATTATGATAAAAAAAATTCTTAACAAAATTGATATACAGGGAACATGCCTCCACGTAATAAAGGTCAAATATGATGAGCCCACAGCTAACATCATAGTCAATGGTGCAAAGCTGAAAGCATTTCCTCTACGACCAGAAACAAAACAAGGATACCCACTCTTACCAGTTTTAATGAACATAGTATTGGCATTGCAGGCCACAGCAATCAGACAAAGAAAAAAGAAAACAAATCCTAATTGGAAAGGAAGAAGTAAAAGTGTCAATGTTTGCAGATGACATGATACCACATATACAAAATCCTAAAGATGCTACCAAAAAAACTATTAGAACTCATTGAAGAATTCAGTAAAGTTGCAGGATACAAAATTAATATACAGAAATCTGTGGCATTTGTACACACTGACAACAAACTATCGGAAAGAGAAATTAATAAAATAATCCCATTTATAATCTCATAAAAAAATAAAATACCTAGGAATAATCTAAGGAGGTAAAATGCCTGTACTCAGAAAACTATAAGATGCTAATGAAAGAAACTGAAGATGATACAAACAAATGTAAAGATACTCCATGCTTGTGGATTAGAAGAATTAATATTGTTAAAATGACTGTACTACCCAAGGTAATCTACAGATTCTATGTAATCATTATAAAACTAGCAATGGCATTTTTCACAGAACTAGAACACGTAATTCTAATATCTGTATGTAAATGCATAAACCCTGAGTAGCCAAAACAATCTTGAGAAGGATGAACAAAGCTGAAGTTAACATGCTCCCTGATTTCAAACTATACTACAAAGATACAGTAATCAAAACATTATTGTTCTGGCACAAAAACAGACACATAAATCAATGCAACAGAACAGAGAGACCAATAATGAACCCACACTTATGTAGTCCATTAAGCTATGACAAAGGATGCAAGACTATACAATGGGGAAAAGACAGTCTCTTCAATAAATGATGTTGGGAAACTAGACAGCTACATGCAAAAGAATCAAACTGGACTACTTTCTCACATCATATACAAAAATAAACTCAAAATGAATTAAAGACTTAAGTGTAGGATTTGAAAGCATAAAACTCCTAGAAGAAAACATAGGCAGTTCTCTCTGTGACATCAGGCTTAGCAATATTTTATTGGATCTGTCTTCTCAGGCAAGGGCAACAACAGCAAAAATAAACAAATGGGATTTCTTCAACCTAAAAAGCTTTTGCACAGCGAAGGAAACTGTAAACAAAATGAAAAGGCCACCTACTGAATGGGAGACAATATTTGTAAATGATATATCTGATACAGGGTTAATATCCAAAATATACAGAGAACTCATAAAACTCAAAATTAAAAAAAAAAACTATTTAAAGAATAGACAGAGGGCCTGAATTTTTTGAAAGAAGACAAACAAATGGCCAACAGGAACATTAAAAGATGCTTAGCATCGCTGATCATTGGGGAAATGCAAATCAAAACCACAATGAGATGTCACCTCACATCTGACTGAATGGCTATCATCAAAAAGACCACAAATAACAAATATTGGTGAGGATGTAGAGGAAAGGAAACCCTAGTACACTCTTGGTGGGAATTTAAATTGGTGCAGCGACTGTGGGAAACAGTATGGAGATTCCTCAAAAATTTAAACATAAAGCTTCCATATGATCCAGCAATTCCACTCCTGGGTATTTGTCAGAAGAAAACAAACACACTAATTAGAAAAGATATATGCACCCCTATGTTGAGCATTACTTACAATAGCCAAGATACGGAAGCAATCTAAGTGCACACGAGTAGATAAATGGATTAAAAAACATGTGGTATATAAAAACCATGGAATATTACTCAGCCATACAAGGGAATGAAATCTTGCCATTTGCGTCAACATGGATGGACCTCGAGAGTATTATGATAAGTGAAACAAGTCAGACAAAGACAAATACCATATGATTTCACTTATATGTTAAATCCAAAAAACAAAACAAATGAACCAACGTAATGAAACAGAAATAGAATCATAGGTACAGAGAACAAACAGGTGGCTGCCAGAGGGAAAGGGGGGGCAGGATGTGAAAAATAGGTGAGAAAGGTTAAGAGGTATAAATTTCCAGTTACAAAATAAATGAATCACAGGTATGAAATGTACAGTGTGGAGAATATAATCAATAATTATGTACTATCTTTATATGGTGACAGATCATAACTAGACTTATCATGGTGATCCTTTTATAATACATAGAAATCCCGAATCACTATGTTGTTCATCAGGAACTAACATTGTGTTACAGGTCAATTATACTTGATAAACAAACAAATAAACAAAGTAACTCATAGAAAACAGAGATTGGATTTGTGCTTACCAGAGGTGGAATCTGGGGGAATAGGGAATTGGACGAAGGCATCTAAAGGTACTAATTTCCCATCGTAAGATAAGTAAATACTAGGGATGTTATGTATAACATGATTAATATAATTAACACTTCTGTATGTTATATATGAAAATTGTAAAGAGAGTAAATCCTAAGAGTACTCATTACAAGAAAAAAAAATTTTCTTTAATTTTGTACCTGTATAAGACAATGGGTGTTCACTAAACTTATTGTGATAATACTTTCATATTGTATGTAAGTCAGATCATTATGCTGTACACCTTAAACTTATACAGTGCTGTATGTCAGTTATATCTCAGTATAACTGGAAGGGAAAAATATTTGATATGAAGAATGAATGAAGGAATAAGTAAATGAATAAATAGGTAAAACTAGTTATTGTGATTCAAAATGTAGCTCTCTTGCCTCTTACAACTACCTGAAAGGGAAGGGATGAGAATCTTATAAAACAGTATTTGGGATTGTGCTCTGTAAAGTAAGCAGTACAACCCAAATGGAAGTTGATAGGCTGAACTACTAGAGTACACTTGTAAGTACCACAGTCAGAAAGAGAGCTAATTCTTCCAACTCCAAATTGGGCTAATGATACTTCACAGTGCTGCTGAGAAAGTAAATGGCCCATGGCAGCAAATGTCTAGCTCAGAGCCTGGTGAACAGCAAACATTGAATAAATAGTGGCTTTTATGGTGTTATCATTATTATAGTCTCACTTATTTGTATTATTTACCTTTCTAAAACACAAACTAGTAAAAGGAACTGAGAGAAATGATAAGAAGAAACCATTTCCAATTCAGTTTATGGAAATTAAAGTAACTACTTCCACCTCCCCTTTGCTGTAAATGGTCAAGCATGTTCCTCTTTCCATTCCATAAAGAGTCCCATATTTAAATTGTTTAGGCTGACACTTACTGCAGTTTTGCAAGTAGCCACTCAATTAAAAGGGCAGGGGGAAAGAATAACTAAAAGAAGGGCTTGCTCTCATCTGCTAAGAACCTATGAACGTGGTATCTGCTGCCTCTGGCCTCAGCTTTGCAGTAGGACCTGCCTAAGAAAGGAACTTTGAAGTCCAAAGTTTGGAAAGTAATGTGTGTAGAAAAAGAAAAGAAAGAGACTACAGGACAGTGTTACTTAAAAGCACTTGCCAGTCAGATACATAAGCTAAGTTCTGACAGAAATGGGACAAATTCTGTGCTACAGCACAATTTATTGGAACCACGTTGAAAGGTTCTTTGGCAATTGGCAGACTGGAAACTAAGGAGAGTTTTGGATTCATGGATGAATAACTGGCCCGCATAGAAACATGGATGAGGGTTGTGGAGACCCAATATGGTATGCTCTGTTAGAGGTGCATCCCATGTCTAATCCACATTCAAAGCAGAGTGGCAAAACTTGTGGTTAATGACAAAAAAGAAAAGCAGTTTTTCAACAGTCTGCCACCAAATCTCAATCATCACTAATTTCCTATGAATAAGCCACATAAGAGAGATCTTCCATGGAAAGCACCAGCAACGGAGAAAAAGTCTCCAAATTTCTGCCTATCGAAATTGGGTCTTCATGCACCACAACTTTCAATGCTAACAAGTAAACCTTTTTTTCACTTTATAAACAATTTGTAAATAAGGGAAATTCTTAAAAATATGCCCTAAGACCCTGTCTGAGAAACAGTTAAAGGGACACACTTAACTACTTTTAGAATATGAAGAGTCAGTCTATCAGGTTTTATCTTAAGAAACCTTCAGGTGTGTGTACATGTGTGCGTGTGAGTGTATGTGTGTGTGTGTGTGTGTGTGTGTGTGCATGTGTTCCCAAAGCCCCTACCAAGATAGGCAAAAGTGAGATAACAGAATAATTTTTTTAGCTGGGTGGTCATACATAAAAAATAATATATAATGTATAACATAATATAACATATATATATAAGATCAGGTTCCTCCAGGTTAGTGAACTATCTTCTCAGTGTGTTAAACTCATCTTGCCATTTTGGAGAGTAGGGGAAAGTTTGGAGGGCAGAAGAAGATGCATTAACTGTTTAAAGATATTTGAGCATTACATACAATGTGGGGTATAGATTATTCCAACTTTAGGCAACAGAATACTCCTTGAAAAAAGGAATTTTGGAAAATGTTTTGTATTTTAAAGTCTTAACTATTTAAAGGAATCCTATAGTAGAGCCTTCTTAAAAGCAAGTAATACTCTCCTCCAAATTAACCATATTTTTTTGCAAATTTTCTTTGTACAATGTGATAGACTCTTGTAATAATGATCTAAAAGAGTACAGGCACTTTCAGAAGGCCTAGAATCATTAACACAGATTTTTCACTCAACTGAGTAGTATCTGGCCCAATGCAAACTTAGGCCACAAAGAACATATGAAGTCATGGCTTCACACAACAGTGGTGGACTTGATTCTTTGACACAAAGTCAACATATACTCTTTTCTGAGATGCAGTCACAGATGTATTTCAAAAAAATGTGGCCCATAAAAGAACTGACCTGCTGCTTAGCACCTGGCTTCTGCTCCATAGGTGTCATGGTGAGCGTTTTGGTCTCTTTCTCATATTGGCAGTAGTATTTCACCCAGGATATTCCCAAAGCCCCTACAAAGATAGGCAACAGTGAGCTGATAGAATAAGTATTTTGTCTTCATGGTCAGTCCACCCCTAAGACAGAAGCTGTGTACAGATTATTCTTCATGGTCATGATCCAGATCTAGTGCTACTTTTCCCCTGAGCTCTAGCCGTGCAGTACCACCTGCCCACTACACAGATGGATAACCTAATCATCATCAACTGCTTTCCACATCTGCTCTGGCTTGCTCCAAACCACTCTCCTTGCCATGTTCCCTGTGAATGCTCCCATTATATATCCTATTGTATGATCTGGAAACATCTGTAATCTTCTGCTCCTCCTTCCCTGTAACCTGCCCTTCAATCCCCTACATGTCTCTCCTTTCACCCCTTTCAGAACTGAATTCATTCAGGACCCTATTTCTGACTTTTTAAAAAAATGTTTTATGAGCTATTTCAAACAAAACAAAAATTCACTATTTCTCCAATTAATTCTTTCAGTGGCCTTCTCTTTGGTTTCCCCTATCTGTGATCACTCCTTTCTAGCCCATTCTCTACTCTTTTGTTAGAGAAATATTTTTTTAATTATAGGTTTATTTATATCATTCTTTTTATTATAAACCACCCATGGCTTTCCCACTCTGTCCAAACTCCTTAGGTTGGCTCACAAAGCCTTTTATAATGTGATCGTATTTACCTTTCCAACTTTGTCTTTTGCCACCCTCACCTCTATGCTCTTGTCTCATGGAATTATATTCAGTTACCAAAAAAATAGGTAGCAATATAATATATAGACCAAGTTCAAGACATATTTAAGAGTGAATAAGGCACTATCACTAATTATATCAGGACAACAAGTATAAACCAGGACTGTCCTTGTAAAACCAAGACCCTACAAACAAACTATAACCTCACACACCTCTGTGACTTTATTCATGCAGTGGTATACACCTGGAATTTTCTTTGCCATTTTCTTTACCTGTCAAACTCCCAGTCATAATTCAAGTTTCAGTTCATATATCACTTCCTCAGTGAAGCCCTTAGATATATGCCCCAAATGCAGTGTTCAACACATTTCATTATAGTTCTTGATATACTTGTGTCTTAATCAGACTGTGAACTTCTTGAGGGCAAAAACCAAGCTTGATCCATTTTTTGTACCCCCAATGCATTGCATATTGTCTGGCAAAAAGGATTCTTAGTAAGCGTACATTCAACTGAGTAGGAATGTCATATCCATTTAACAAATTAGAAAACTGGGGCATAGAAGGATCACATAGTTAGTTGATATTAGAGCCAAGATTACATACTCATTACTCTGTGCCTCTCTTATAATATAACAGTGGTTCTCAAGTAGGGGCAATTTTGCCTCCCAGGGGACATTTGGCAATGTCTAGAGACATTTTTGGTTATCACACCTGGGAAGTGCTATTAGAATAAAGTGGGGAGAGGCTATAGATGCTTCTAAACACCTTATAATGCATAGGATAACTGCTCGAAACAAAGAATTAGCCAGCCTGAAATGTCAATACCACTGAGACTGAGAGATCCTGCAATGGAGAGTTGAAGAGATGAACCTGACAAATAGAAGAACACATCTTTGAAAACGATCAAAGTGAGTTGCTCTAAGGGATGAAAAGCATGATAATATCACTGCTGAAATACCATGTTTTGTGGATTTCAGTGGGTTTTGCCACTGGTAACCTCTGGGTAGTCTCATTTGCCTACTCACCAGGTAGAATAATTCTGGTCAGGGAATGAAATCACAGGCTTTGGGGACATTGGGTCATAGTTCAAAAGGAAAATCAAATAGCACATACAGGTTTACATAATGTTATTTAGGAGGTAGAAAAGCTTGAACCCTCTGCGATATTCAGTGACCAGATAAGTTAACCCATTTTCCTTGGTTAGCAATGAACAACTGTGTTGCTCACTGAAATCGCAATGGTTGTGTAGTGCTTTAAGGGCAAGTTTATGATCCTAAGGCAGTGGAAGGTATAGGGTATAGCTGTAGGAGCATAGGTTTTGGCATTTCCCAAACCTGAATTTACACTTAGCCCTGATATATGATAGTTGGGTGACTTTCAACTAGTGATCTCTCTAAGCCTCAGTGGCTTCATGTGTAAAATGGGTATGATAAGGTGGTTTCAAAGATTACATGAGGTAGTATATTTAAAGCACTTAACACCATGCCTGGAATATAGTAGGTATAATAAGTATTATTTTATGTCTCCTTTCTCCTACCTCCCTTTTAGCCCCAAAGAGTCATTGAAAGGATTAAGCAATTAACAATCCCCATTTTGAATCTCAGAGAAAACCTTAGGTCTTATCATCCCACAGCCTTTGTAAGACAAATCCTTAACCTCCTCCTCCAATTTCTCCTTCCTTTTTGTTTTCTCTGTTCCCACACTACTCTCCAAATAGGTATAGCTGGCAGGGGTCTATGAACTATATGGGTGCCTGGAGTTTGGAGAAGCCAAGTGGCAGCTGGTGTCAGCCTACTGAAACCCAGTAGCTATCCCTGTATTCCCACATACATTTCTCTTGTGTATAGAGATAGCCTTCGATGGTTGGCTGTCCTGGAAGTTTGCATGTCTGTGGAGCTTCTTTCATCCTTTTCTTAAGTTCTTCCATCTCTTCTCGGGTACTGGAGAAATGATTTCTTGTCTGTAAGACATTATCATCATAGTCATTATCATCATCACCATCATGATGAATAAGCATTCACTGGTCAGAGACCCAGTGCAGAGTTTTCTTGGCTTTCACCATGTGCTACAACATAGCAAAAAAACAAATGTTGAATGGCATAGTAATTAGAAAACAGTTTAGTGGAGTTTAACAGTACTAAAGTCTAAATGGGAGAGGGAAACATAAATACCAATGTACCCATAAAACCACATCTGGGAGACATTTTCTAATGGAAATGACAAAAGTCTCCAATAAATAAAGGCTCTAAGAATTCTGAGCATCAGACTGACCCCTGCCTTACGAAAAGGGAGGCTATAAAGAAGGTTCCCAAAGATAATATTATCACGGCAACTTCTACATTCTGCCTCAAGTAAAGCTACTGCCTACTTGACTCTGAATCAAATCCAGGCCATTAGAATAAAGGATATGACAGGGTGCTCTCTTTGAACATAGGTTAATGGAAAACCTATGTTTTCATGCCCATGAATAGCAAAAGCTAATGTTAAGAAGTAATATATTTAAAAGTACACAACTAAATATTCCTGGTTATAGGAATATTTTGTAAATCAGCAGAAGAGAGGGGTGCTCACATTCTGGTGAAAGACAGTACCCAGAAAGAAAAACAACAATTAAAAACAATACCTGTAAATCAGCATTCTCCTAAACAACCAAGTAAAGTTTATTTCCACTGCAACTTACCGTTTCCATCTAAAAATACAACTATAAATTTTATGCAATGTAACAAGTCCAAAGTCACTACCTCAGTGATGCCTTCTTTTACTGTACCAGATAGTCAATTATTCCACTCTCTATGCTTTAACTTTTTTGGTCTTAACTGTATTTTAGCACTTTTCGTAAGTAATCATAATATATCTCTGTTTATATCTCTCGGCTCCAAGAGACTATATATTCCTTGAAGGCAAAAACTAACATGCCTCATTATGGTATGTCCAGTGCATTTTACAATGTCTGGCACAGAGTATATGTTCATTACATACCTAAGTATTTGTTAAATATGGGTTAAATAAGTAAATGAGAAAAATAATATATGTGACAAGGAAGGGAAGGGTGTGCCTATGCCCATCTATAAGAAACAGCATGGGATGGGCTTCCCTGGTGGCGCAGTGGTTGAGAGTCTGCCTGCTGATGCAGGGGACACGGGTTCGTGCCCCGGTCTGGGAAGATCCCACGTGCCGCGGAGCAGCTAGGCTCGTGAGCCATGGCCACTGAGCCTGCGCGTCCGGAGCCTGTGCTCCGCAATGGGAGAGGCCACAACAGTGAGAGGCCCGCGTACCGCAAAAAAAAAAAAAAAAAAAAAAAAAAAAGAAACAGCATGGGAAAGAAGGTGGAAGGTGGAGACAACCTTTAAAAATAATTTATTCAACTCTAGTAATGTAATGAGAAAAGTAGTGAGAAAAGGAAAAGAGGGGAAAATGGGCATTTGTGGTAATAAAACCTACAAAGAGAGTTCCTGACTAACTAGCAGGGAAGGAGCATAAGACCTGTGCTTTAAAAAGCGCATAGGTGGTTTCTGATCTGGGAGAGATATAACAAACTAGCAACATTTAATAAATATTGGATAGATAGACACGTCAGTGGGTAGAAGGGTGGGTTTGAACAACGGTCAGCCTCAAACACAGGGAAGAGCTGAAACTGGAAGAGTAAGAACAATCTAGTACACTAAAACATTTGTGATCCATACCAGTCTGTCCTGACAAATTATCTGGGATGTAATAACCTAGAACTCCAAGGTCAAGATATTAGAGCTGAAATCCAATTGGAATGCAGAGACAGGTGAAGAAACCCACATGTAAACTCACATTCTGTAAACTGAGCTGGAGTTGCTGTTTATATGGGAGGAAATCCTGTGTGAGCTCCACGGTCAAGCTGTTGGAAATGAAGAGGCTATGAAGAAAGGCCAAGACCTAGGGAAAAATGTATAAAAATAACTTTATCACCAGCACCTTCTCATTAATCAAATAAAGGAAATAGATGCACAAAAAGAAACTCCACACAGTGGAGTATAGTGTTAAAAGCAGTAACACAAACACAAACAGGTCTACACATAGCTATTCTTTTATTAGGTTAAACATTAACACTGGACTCAGATCTACAAAATAAGAACTATTACCAAATTTATTCATCAATACCCTTTTCAGATAGCATATAAAACCATTCATAATGTGGACAATATGGACATAATGTGGGAATAGACTGTGTCTTTATATCCTCAGGAATGGCACAGAATAGGTACTCAATAAATTAAAATGGCTAAATGGCATAATGAAGACTGTCATAATGCTAAAAGATCCAAGGATATTTTTTTTGGAAAACCAATTTTCAAGTTAGAAATGTTTCAGGGAAGGGTTGGGACATTGCAGAAGAAGACGTAGAAATGATCAATAAAATATATTTTTAATGTTTAAAATGTTCAACCCCAATAAAAATCAAATATACACAAATAAAAACAAAAGAAAATACAATTTTCATCTATCAAATACAAACATTTTAAAAGCAATGCTCAATGCTGGTAATAGTAGAGTGTAATAGGAAGTAGTAAAAACTGCTCTGTTCTTTTTAGAAAGTAAACAGGTGAGTACATATAAATATGCACACACATATATACATACAAACACATAAATATGTGTGTATATATGTACATAAACACAAACTATATATATGTATATATACATAAACATATAAAAACTATGTACACATTTATGTACTATACACATATGTATATATACATATATAGTTATATATATGTACATATATATGTACACACATATATAAATGCATATGAGTGTGTGTACCACACACACAGTTATATAGACATTCTTCCTGTTTCTCTCCAAGGTTTCCCATCTCAGGAAATGACACCACCACCCACTCAGTCAATCAAGCCAGAAAGTAAAGAATTCTGATTTCTTTCACTCACATCTCAATCTAATCAATCAGTAATTCCTGTCAGTTTTGCTTCTAAAATATATCTCTAATCCAATCATTCTTTTCTGTTTCTACTACCACCATCTGAACCCAAAGCAACATTTTTGCTTGCCTAGACCACTGCAGTAGCCTCCTAACTGGTTTCCTCAATCTCACTGTTGCCCACTTCCAAGTCCTTCTCCACACAACAAAATCAGCATGTCATATCCTATTTAATACCCGTCAGTGATTTTTCTACTATACTTAGACTAAAACCTAACCCCTTCACCATGCTTACAGATCCTATGCCTTCCTGTCAGATATTGTTTCCTGCCACTCTCACCAGTATCTAAAGGCACTAATCTTTTCATTCCTTGAGCACATCATTCTTTTCTAACTTACGGACTTTGCACATGTGTTTTTCTGTGCCTGGAATGTTCTTTCCCCATTATTCACATTGCCTCATCTTCTCTTTCTTTAGATCTCATCTTAAATGACACTTTCAGAGGTGCCCCTTGACCACTTGATCTAAAGTAGCTGTCTGTTCTTGTTCTTTGTTTTAGTCCTTATCACAACTTATAGTTATTTTATTTATGTGTATCCTTCTTTCCCTTCTGTCTACCCCATGAAAGTATAGTCTTCATAAAGACAGAAACTGAGTCTGTCTTTTTCACTATAGGATACCCAGTGTTTAGCACTGTGCCTGGCACATAACAGAAGCTCAATAAATGCTTATTGGATAAATTAATAAATACTTGTTTGCACATATACATATGCAGATATATACAACTGTGAGCACAGATACACATGTACACAGATATATACATATTCATGTGTAACATGTGTAAACACACATGCACATGTGTACACACCTCTACAAGTACACATGCACAATAGAGAGAAAAGGAATATAACAGATACACAGGGAATTTAGGAGGAAAAATGCCACAATATTAACAGTGATCATCTCTGTATGGGAGATTTGTTGTATTTGTTTTGTTCTACATATAAGTTTTATAGCTTTTCTGCAATTGTTTTTTACATTGTTTTCTACATTATTTTATAATAAAAAAGAAAGTTGTTAAAATTCAACATAGTTGTCAAACCACAGCCCGTCATCTTTTATAATAAATTAAGGCTATTTAATTAGAAAAATTTTCAAAAGATGGAAGTAAAAATAGTAGAATGGGAAGTCACTGAATGCAAGGAACATGAGTTCCTAGAACAGTGTCTGGGATATGATGAGTACATTCAGAAACCTTATGAAAGTATGAGAGGAAGGAAGGGAGGAGAACAAGGTAAAATGAAAGGTGACAGAGAAATCAAGGAAGGGAAGGAAGGAGAGGAGGAAAAGAAAGATAAAGAAAAAATCATAGGGCTTCCCTGGTGGCGCAGTGGTTGAGAGTCCGACTGCCGATGCAGGGGACGCGGGTTTGTGCCCCGGTCCGGGAAGATCCCACATGCCGCGGAATGGCTGGGCCCGTGAGCCATGGCCACTGAGCCTGCGCGTCCGGAGCCTGTGCTCCGTAACGGGAGAGGCCACAACAGTGAGAGGCCCGTGTACCACAAAAAAAAAAAAAATCATAGCTATAGAGAGAAATGGGGGAAGAAGGAGTGTGGGGGAGGGAAAGGAAGAGTGAGAGAGAGAATATTAGTGAGAGAGCAAGAGTAACATAAGCCAGTGTGTCTACTTCTGTGACATTCATTACTAAGCACTGACTATCCTTCATATTCTTGGAGACTCCAAGTTTATAATCAAAGTTCTCCACATTTACCTGAGATTTGGTAAATATTTTTAGACCATTCATCAACAGATAGAACTTACTGGCTCCACAATATTGAACTTCTTAGACTCCTGAACTTCCTGGATTTGATAAACATAATCAAGGGATGACTCAAAGAAATTGTGTCTCTCCTTGTCCACCTGGAGGTCTGCCTGTAGAAGAAGGGTAACAAATGTCACATAACAGCATAGTCATTCATGCAAGTCAGTGCTTACGGATTCAATAGAATGTTAGGGCTGGAGGAGAATTATGCCACCAAGCAGTGATCTTATCCCTTTATTTTACAGATAGGGAACATAAAGCCAAGATAGAAAAAGTGACTGATGCAAGATTTCCAGTTTCTGGCCTAACAAGTAAGAAGCTTGGAAGTTATTGTGACCATCCTCATACAAGGAAAAGCTAAGCTGAGAATCAACAACTCTTCTTAGAACCAACAGAGCATTGAAGTCAGAGGAAAAACCACTGCCTCAAAAATTGGATAGACAGTTGAATATGGAGAATCCAAGCTTGCCAGAGCAGAAGCCCAGAAGCAGAAGCCTGTTGCTGTAACCAGTATCAAACCTTATTTAAGAATATCTCTCTGAAGAAATCCAAAGACAATAGGGAAGACAAAAAACAAAGATACCAGAGGAAATTTTGGCCTCTGACAAGAACAGCTATAGCAAACTAAGCACAGCCTAAATCCTAGTCAGATAAGCATAAAACCTCATAATAATGGCCTTTTTACCTCAGTTCCTTTTACCCAGGGCATCATGTTCAGCTTTCAACAAAATATTACAAGGCATGCAAAAAGGAAAAACAAACCAACAAACACAGTCTGAAGAATAAGCATCAAAATCAGACTCAAAGAAGGCAGAGATGGTGGATGGTGAAATCATAGAACCAGGGATTACAGCTAAAGGCTGTTATGGAAAAGAGGACAATACACAAGAACAGATGGATAATATAAGCAGACATGAAAATTTGAAGAAATAATCAAAGGGAAATGATAGCAATCAAAAACACTAGCAAAAATAAAGAATGCCTTTAATGGGCTCACCAACAGACTGGGCAAGGCTAAGGAAAGAATCAGTGAACTGAATATATGCCAATAGAAATTTCAAAAACGGAAATGCAGACAAAATGGAATAAAGAAGATAGAGTAGATTATTCAAGAAATGTTGGACAATTATAAAAGGTGTAAGATATGCATACTAGGAATGCCAGAAGGAAATGAAGGAGAGAAACAAGAAATATTTAAAGTAATGATGACTGAAAACCTTCTAAAGTTAAACACAGTTACAAACAACAGATTGAGGAAGCTCAGAGAATAATAGCAGGATAAATACCAAAAAATCTACATGCAGGCATGTCATATTGAAAGTACAGAAAGTAAAAGGCACAGAGTAAATCTTGAAAGAAGCAAGAGAAAAAAAACACCTTACTCAAAGAGGAGTAAGGATAAGACTTCTCTTTTTTTAAAAAAAATGCAAAAAGAGGAGAGTAGAGTAAAATGTTTAAGGCATTGAAATTTTTAAAAATCACAAACTTAGAATTCTGTATCCAGTGACATTATCTTCCAAAAGTGAAGGAAAATTAAACAATTTCAAAAAAAACACAAAAACTGTAGGATTTGGTTGCCAGTAGACTCTGAGTCCAAGAAGTGTTACAGTTCTTAAGAAAGAAAATGATATAGGTCAGAAATGTGTACCAACATAAAGAAGAGCACTAGAGAAGCAATGAATGAAGGTAAAATAAAATCTTATATTTTTCTTATTCTTAACTGATCTTACAAATAAGAGTTTGTCCAAAATAATAATTGTAACAATGTATTTTGTGATTAGAGATTATGAAAAAGTGAAATGAATGACAGCAATATTATCAGGGACTCAAGGGAGAAATTGGAAATACTCTGTTATAAAGTTCCTGTACTACCAATGAAGTAGAATAATGTTATTTGAAAGTAGACATGGCTTAACTGTAAATGCATATTGAAAACACTAGGATAACCTCGAAGAAAGTTTTTTTTTTTAAAAAGTACAATTGATATGCTAAGAAAGGACAAAAAATGGAATCATATTACAATTTCCAATTTAAAAAAAGAGAATGCAGAACAAGAATGGAAGACAAAAAAAGGAACAAAGAACAGAGGCAATGAATAGAAAACAGTAACAAACATGGTAGATATCTATCCAACTATATCAATAATCACTTTAAATACACCAATTAAAAAGCTGAGACTGTGAGGACACATAAAAAATAAGAGTTAATTATATGTTATGTATAGGACATCACTTTAAATATAAAAGACAAAGATAGATTAAAAGTAAAGTTATGAAGAGACTTGAATCAAGATGGCACAGTAGGAGTATGTTCATCCCACCATAAACACATCAAAAATATATCTATAATTCTCACTGAAAACTAACTGGAGACTAGCATAAAAACTCCTGTACAACTAAGGCTATAAGAAAGACACACACACAACTTGGTAGATAGGGAAAAGAAGCAATCAGGTCAGGACTCATGCCCCTGGGAGGGGACTCGGAGGAAAAGGGAGATTACACTGGTGGGGATTCTCTTTGGGGAGTGAGTGGTTCAAGCCACATATTGGGCTCCACAGCCCTGGGGCTCAACAAAGGGAAAACGAGCCCCCTTAGCTGGTCAGAGGACCAGTGGGACTATCAGAAAGGCTACAGAAAGACTGGATTCTGCTCCTGAGGAGCACATGAATGCTTGCTTGCTCCTAAAGCAAGGCAGAAAGGGCCGACTGAAACTGTGTGTCTCACTGACTAGTTTCCTGTGACTACCTAGGTACACACACCAGCCTGAACCAAGAGAAGACTCCAGCATCATTTGCCTGAAGTCACAGCTCCACACTGGACCGAAGGCTGCCACTACAATATAATCCAGCAATTCTATTGCAGGGTATATACCTAACGAAAACAAAAACACTAATTCAAAAAGATACATCTGGGGGACCTTGAAGATGGCGGAAGAGTAAGACGCGGAGATCACCTTCCTCCCACAGATACAGCAGAAATACATCTACACGTGGAACAACTCCTACAGAACACCTACTGAAGGCTGGCAGAAGAACTCAGACCTCCCAAAAGGCAAGAAACTCCCCACGTACCTGGGTAGGACAAAAGAACAAAGAATAAACACAGACAAAAGAATAGGGATGGGACCTGCACCAGTGGGAGGGAGCCGTGAAGGAGGAAAGGTTTCCACACACTAGGAAGCCCCTTCATGGGCGGAGACTGTGGGTAGTGGAGGGGGTAAGCTTTGGAGCCACGGAAGAGGGCGCAGCAACAGGGGTGCGGAGGGCAAAGCAGAGAGATTACCGCACAGAGGATCGGTGCTGACCAGCACTCACCAGGCTGAGAGGCTTGTCTGCTCACCCGCCGGGACGGGCGGGGGATGGGAGCTGAGGCTCCGGCTTCAGTCGGATCCCAGGGGGAGGAATGGGGTTGACTGCATGAACACAGCCTGAAGGGGGCTACCGCACCACGGCTAGCCGGGTATCAAGTATCTTTTATGACCAAAATGCTATGAGACTAGATATCAATTACAGGAAAAAATCTGTAAAAAACACAAAGACATGGAGGCTAAACAATACACTACTAAATAACCAAGAGATCACTGAAGAAATCAAAGAGGAAATAAAAAAATACCTAGAAACAAATGACAATGGAGACGCAACGACCCAAAACCTGTGGGATGCAGCAAAAGCAGTTCTAAGGGGGAAGTTTATAGCAATACAAGCCCACCTTAAGAAGCAGGAAACATCTCGAATAAACAACCTAACCTTGCACCTCAAGCAATTAGAGAAAGAAGAACAAAAAAACCCAAAGCTAGCAGAAGGAAAGAAATCATAAAAATCAGATCAGAAATAAATGAAAAAGAAATGAAGGAAACAATAGCAAAGATCAATAAAACTAAAAGCTGGTTCTTTGAGAAGATAAACAAAATAGATAAACCACTAGCCAGACTCATCAAGAAAAAAAGGGAGAAGACTCAAATCAATAGAATTAGAAATGAAAAAGGAGAGGTAACAACTGACACTGCAGAAATAAAAGAGATCATGAGAGATTACTACAAGCAACTCTATGCCAATAAAATGGACAATCTGGAAGAAATGGACAAATTCTTAGAAATGCACAACCTGCCAAGACTGAATCAGGAAGAAATAGAAAATATGAACAGACCAATCACAAGCACTGAAATTGAAACTGTGATTAAAAATCTTCCAACAAAGAAAAGCCCAGGACCAGATGGCTTCACAGGCGAATTCTATCAAACATTTAGAGAAGAGCTAACACCTATCCTTCTCAAACTCTTCGAAAATATAGCAGAGGGAGGAACCCTCCCAAACTCCTTCTACGAGACCACCATCACCTTGATACGAAAACCAGACAAGAAGGTCACAAAGAAAGAAAACTACAGGCCAATATCCCTGATGAACATAGATGCAAAAATCCTCAACAAAATACTAGCAAACAGAATCCAACAGCACATTAAAAGGATCATGCACCATGATCAAGTGGGGTTTATTCCAGGAATGCAAGGATTCTTCAGTATACGCAAATCTATCAATGTGATAAACCATATTAACAAATTGAAGGAGAAAAAGCACATGATCATCTCAATAGATGCAGAGAAAGCTTTTGACAAAATTCAACACCAATTTATGATAAAAACCCTGCAGAAAGTAGGCATAGAGGGAACTTTCCTCAACATAATAAAGGCCATATATGACAAGCCCACAGCAAAAATCATCCTCAATGCTGAAAAACTGAAAGCATTTCCACTAAGATCAGGAAAAAGACAAGGTTGCCCACTCTCACC
Source organism: Leucopleurus acutus (assembly GCF_964270905.1). Lineage (NCBI taxonomy): Eukaryota > Metazoa > Chordata > Mammalia > Artiodactyla > Delphinidae > Leucopleurus > Leucopleurus acutus. Next base: position 57,767,771 of record NC_139148.1, read on the forward strand.
ACTCTTATTCAACATAGTTTTGGAAGTTTTAGCCACAGCAATCAGAAGAAAAGGAAATAAAATGAATCCAAATCGGAAAAGAAGAAGTAAATCTGTCACTGTTTGCAGATGACATGATCCTATACATAGAGAATCCTAAAGATGCTACCAGAAAACTACTAGAGCTAATCAATGAATTTGGTAAAGTGGCAGGATACAAAATTAATGCACAGAAATCTCTGGCATTCCTATATACTAATGATGAAAAATCTGAAAGTGAAATGAAGAAAACACTCCCATTTACCATTGCAACAAAAAGAATAAAATATCTAGGAATAAACCTACCTAAGGAGACAAAAGACCTGTATGCAGAAAATTATAAGACACTGATGAAAGAAATTAAAGATGATACAAACAGATGGAGAGATATACCATGTTCTTGGATTGGAAGAATCAACATTGTGAAAATGACTCTACTACCCAAAGCCATCTACAGATTCAATGCAATCCCTATCAAACTACCACTGGCATTTTTCACAGAACTAGAACAAAAAATTTTGCAATTTGTATGGAAACACAAAAGACCCCAAATAGCCAAAGCAATCTTGAGAACAAAAGAAGGAACTGGAGGAATCAGGTTCCCTGACTTCAGACTATACTACAAAGCTTTAGTTATCAAGACGGTATGATACTGGCACAAAAACAGAAAGATAGATCAATGGAACAGGATAGAAAGCCCAGAGATAAACCCATGCACATATGGACACCTTATCTTTGATAAAGGTGGCAGGAATGTACAGTGGAGAAAGGACAGCCTCTTCAATAAGTGGTGCTGGGAAAACTGGACAGGTACATGTAAAAGTATGAGATTAGATCACTCCCTAACACCATACACAAAAATACGCTCAAAATGGATTAAAGACCTAAATGTAAGGCCAGAAACTATCAAACTCTTAGAGGAAAACATAGGCAGAACACTCTATGACATAAATCACAGCAAGATCCTTTCTGACCCACCTCCTAGAGTAATGGAAATAAAAACAAAAATAAACAAATGGGACCTAATGAAACTTCAAAGCTTTTGCACAGCAAAGGAAACCATAAACAAGACCAAAAGACAACCCTCAGAATGGGAGAAAATATTTGCAAATGAAGCAACCGACAAAGGATTAATCTCCAAAATTTACAAGCAGCTCATGCAGCTCAATAACAAAAAGACAAACAACCCAATCCAAAAATGGGCAGAAGACCTAAATAGACATTTCTCCAAAGAAGATATACAGACTGCCAACAAACACATGAAAGAATGCTCAACATCATTAATCATTAGAGAAATGCAAATCAAAACTACAATGAGATATCATCTCACACCAGTCAGAATGGCCATCATCAAAAAATCTAGAAACGATAAATGCTGGAGAGGGTGTGGAGAAAAGGGAACACTCTTGCACTGCTGGTGGGAAAGTGAATTGGTTCAGCCACTATGGAGAACAGTATGGAGGTTCCTTAAAAAACTACAAATAGAACTACCATATGACCCAGCAATCCCACTACTGGGCATATACCCTGAGAAAACCAAAATTCAAAAAGAGTCATGTACCAAAATGTTCATTGCAGCTCTATTTACAATAGCCCGGAGATGGAAACAACCTAAGTGCCCATCATTGGATGAATGGATAAAGAAGATGTGGCACATATATACAATGGAATATTACTCAGCCATAAAAAGAAACAAAATTGAACTATTTGAAATGAGGTGGATAGACCTAGAGTCTGTCATACAGAGTGAAGTAAGTCAGAAAGAAAAAGACAAATACCGTATGCTAACACATATATATGGAATTTAAGAAAAAAAATGTCATGAAGAACCTAGGGGTAAGGCAGGAATAAAGACGCAGACCTCCTAGAGAATGGACTTGAGGTTATGGGGAGGGCGAAGGGTGAGCTGTGACATGGCGAGAGAGTCATGGGCATATACACACTAAAAATCATAGTAAGGTAGATAGCTAGTGGGAAGCAGCCGCATGGCACAGGGATATTGGCTCGGTGCTTTGTGACAGCCTGGAGGGGTGGGATAGGGAGGGTGGGCGGGAGGGAGACGCAAGAGGGAAGACATATGGGAACATATGTTTATGTATGACTGATTCACTTTGTTATAAAGCAGAAACTATGAAAAAAATAAAAAGCAGAAACTAACACACCATTGTAAAGCAATTATACCCCAATAAAGATGTTTAAAAAAAAAAGAAGAAAAAGAAAGATACATCTACCACAACATTGATAACAACATTATTTACAACTATCAAGATATGGAAGCAAACTGAGTGTCCATCAACAGAAGAAGAAAGAATAAATAAGATGTGATACACACACACACACACACACACACGCACACACACACAATGGAATATTACTCAGCCATAAAAAAGAATGAAATTCTGCCATTTGCCACAACATGGATGGACCTAGACAGTTTTATGCTTAGTGAAATAAGTCAGAGAAAGACAAATACTCTATGTTATCACTTATATGTGGAATCTAAAAAATAAAATAAACAGATGTATATAACAATACAGAAACAAACTCACTAATATAGAGAACAAACTAGTGGTTACCAGTGGGGAGCAGGAAAGGGGGAGGGGCAATATAGGGGTATGGAATTAAGAGACACAAACTGCTATGTATAAAATAAATAAGCAACAAGGATATACTGTACATCACAGGGAAATATAGCCATTATTTTGTAATGACTTTAAATGGAGTAGAACTTTAAACATTCTGAATCATTATGTTGTACACCAGAAACTAATATAATATTGTAAATCAACCATACTTCAATTAAAAAATAATTTAAAAAATTTAAACATTTTTCAGAGTAAAGGTATGAAGAAATATTCCATGCCAACAAAAATCAAAAGAAAGCTGGAGTAGCTATATTAATTTCCAAAAAAGGAGACTTCAGAGAATTGAAAGCTATCAGGAAAAAAAAGGGGCATAACATAATAATAAATAGGTCAATTCTGAAATAATATATATCAACCCTTATTATGTATAACAGAACATCAAAACACGTGAGGCAAGATCTGATAGAAATGCAAGGAGAAATAGATGAGTCTACTATTAAGAGTTGGAGACTTCACCATTCCTTTACCAATAGTTGACAGATCGAAGAAGCAGAAAATCAGTACAGGTATACCTCATTTTATTGTGCTTCATTTTACTGTGCTTTGCAAATATTGTGTTTTTTACAAATTGAAGGTTTATGGCAACACTGCATTGACTGATGATAGTTAGCAATTTTTAGCAATAAAATATTTTTAAATTAAGGTATGTACATTTTAAAAAATATAATGCTATTGCTCACTCAACAGTCTACAGGATAATGTAAAGATAACTTTTACATGCATTGGGAAACAAAAAAATCATGTGACTCATTATATTGCAATATTCACTTTATTGCAGTGGTCTGTAGCCAAACCCACAATATTTCTGAGGTATGCTTATGAAGACATAATTGAACTGAACACCCCATCAGCAAGTAGATGTAATCAACATCTATAGAACACTTCATCCAACAACAGCTTATTTTCAAGCTAACACAAAAGAATCGCCAAGATCAATCACATTCTGGGACATACATCTGAACAAATTTAAAAGAACAGGAATCATACAAAGTATGCTCTCAGATCACAGTTAAATTACACAGAAATCAAAAACCAGAAATAGCTGGAATGCACCAAAATACTTGGAGATTAATCAGCACATTTCTAAATGACACATGGGTCAAGGAGGAGTCCTTAAGAAAAATTAAAAAATATTTTCAAATGAAAATGAAAAGACAATTTAATATTTGTGGGATTCAGTGAAAGCAGCACATAGGAACTGAATCAATAATTAATAGCCTTCCAAAAAACAAAGCACTAGGCCCAGCTGGGTTCACTGGTGAATTCTACCTGACATTTTAAGGAAGAAATGATACTAAATTCTACACTCTCTTCCAGAAAATAGAAGCAGAGGGAATATTTCCTAACTCATTCTCTAAGGCCAACATGACCCTGTTATCAAAACCAGACAGAGATATTACAATACAGAAGAAGTACAACCAATCTCTCTCATGAACATCGAGGCAAATATTCTCAACAAAATATTAGCAAATCAAATGCAACAAGGTGTAAAATAATTATAGACCAGGACCACGTGGGATTTATTCCAGGAATGCAAGGCTGGTTCAACATTCAAAAATCAGTTGATATAATTAATCACATCAAGAGGTTAAAGAAGAAAAATAATATGATCTAAGAGATGTAGAAAAAGCATCTGACAAAATCCAACACACATTCATTCATGATAAAAACTCTCAGCAAACTAGGAATATATGGGAATTTCCTCAACTTGGTAAAGAACATCTGCAATAATCCTGCAGCTAACATCATACCTAATGGTGAGACACTAGATGCTTTGCCTCTAAGATTAGGAATAACTATGAAAATCATATTGGAATTCCAAGCTATTGCAATAAGACAAGAAAATGAAATAAAAGGTATATACATTGGGAAGGAAGAACTAACACTGTCCTTTTTTGCACATGACACAATTATGTATGTAGACAACCCTAAAGAATATAGAAAAATCTCTTGGAACTATTAATGAACTATAGCACAATTTCAGGATACAAGGTTAATATACAATAGTCAATTGTTTTCTTATATGCTAACACTGAACATTCAGAATTTGAAATTTAAAACACAGTATCATTTACATTAGAAGAAAAAAATGAAGTATTTAGGTATAAATCAAAAAATATGTACAAGATACATTGATGAATACTACAAAACTCTAATGAAATAAGTCAAAGATCTAAATAAATGGAGAGATATTCCACGTATAAATATAGGAAGACAATATTATCAACATGTCTGTTCTTCACAACTTGATCTATAGATTCAATGTAGTCCAATTCAAAATCCCTGCAGGCTATTTTCTAGATATCAACAAAGTGATTCTAAAATTTATATGGAGAGGCAAAAATATCCAGAATAGCCAACACAATACTGAGGGAGAAAAACAAATCAAAATATTGACACTATCTGACTTCAAATTACTGGTAAGTTATAGTAATCAGAACAGTATGGTATTGGTGAAAGAAAAAAACAAATAGATCAATGGAATGGAATTGAGAGCCTAAAATAAATCCACATAAACATATTCAACTGATCTTTGACAAAGGATCTAGGAAAATTCAATAGAGAAATGATAGTCTTTTCAAAAAATGGTGCTGGAACAACTGTATATCCCCATGCCAAAAAAAAAAAGAATCTAGAGATAGACCTTACACCTTGCATAATAATTAACTCAAAATGGATTATAGAAGTAAATGTAAAACACAAAACTATAAAACTCCTAGAAAATAACATAAGAGATATTTTAGGTGACCTTGGATTTGGTGATGACGATTTAGATATAACACCAAAAGCATGATCCATGAAAGAGAGTATTGATAAGTTTAATTTCATTAAAATTAAAAACTTCTGCTCTGTGAAAAATTCTGTTGAGTGAAAAGATAAGCCACAGACTGGAAAAAAATCTTTGTAAAACATATCTGATAAAGGACAGGTATCTAAAATATACAAATAGCTTTTAAGATACAATAATATGAAAACAAACACAATTGAAAACGGGCAAAAGATTTGAACAGACACCTCACCAAAGAAGATCTACAGATGGCATATAAAAAGATATTCTGCAACACACGGCATTAAGAAAATGCAAATTATAAAAGTAATGAGGTATCACTACACACCTACTAGAATGGCTAAAATCCAAAACATAGACAACATCAAAGGCTGGCTATAGTGTGGAGCGAGAAGAACTCTCATTCACTGATGGCAGAAATAAAAAAATAGTACAGCCACCTTGGAAGATAATTTGGCAGTTTCTTAAAAAGCAAAATATACTTTTACCATGCAGTTCAGTAATTGTGGTCTTTGATATTTAACTGAATTATTTGAAAAGTTATATACACAAAACCTGCACACAAATGTTTATAGCAGCTTTAATAGTAGTTGACAAAATTTGGAGGATTCCAAGATGTCCTTTGATAGGTGAATAGGTAAACAAATTGTAATACATCCACACAATGAAATATTAGTCAGTGCTAAAAAGAAATGAGCTATCAAGCTGTGAAAAGACACAGAAGAACCTTAAATGCACATTTCTAAGTGAAAGGAGCCAACCTGAAAAGGCTACATGCTATATAATTCCAACTATATGACATTCTGGAATAAGCAATAATATGGAAACCATAAAGAGATCACTGGCTACCAGGGGTCAGCCGGGGTATGGAACGAGGAAGTGATGAACAGGTGGTGCCTAGGGATCTTTAGGGCAGTGAAACTATGTTGTATGATAGTGTAATGATGGATTCATGTCATTATACACTTATCAAAATCTATAGAATGTGCAATGCATTGGCTCATCAACTGTATCAAATGTATCTCGCAAATGTTAATAATAGGGGTAACTGTATGCAGGGGATTAAGAATATATGAGAACTCTCTGTACTTATCATTCAATTTTTCTTTAAATCTAAAACTGCTCTAAAAATAGTCTCAATATTAAAAAAGAAGTGAGTGATCCAAGGTCCCCAGCTTTGTTTTGATTAGACAAACACAAAGGCTGCATTCTTGCTCATTAGGAAAGCCACCAGGGACATCTAGATACAGCACCAAACTGCTAGGACACGCTAGAAGCTTTCATTGCAAAAGGCTCTAAAAGAATAAAGTTTGGACTGTGTCTGGGCTTCTAAAACCCACAGGTTCAGTAATTCTCTAGGAGGACTCAAAGGACTCCACATATAGTCATACACATGGTTAAGATTTATTTCTGTGAAAGGATACAAAGCAAAATCAGCAAAGAGAAAAGATGCATGGGATGAAGTCCAGCGAAAGCTAGGTTCAAGCTTCCAAGAGTTCTCTCTTAGTGCAGTCACACAGGAAATACTTAATTCCTCCAGCAACAAGTTATGACAACACATGAAATGCTGTGTACCAGAGAAGCTCATTAGATACTAAGTGCCCTAGGTATTAAATTGATTGCTGTACACAGGCTCCCTCTGCTGAGCATGTACCAAACTTCTCGACTCCCAGAAGAAAATAAGGTGTTTAGTATAAACCACATTGTTTGTACAGGCAGTCTAGGCACAAGGAGTCACTCTTACCACTTAGGGAAACTTTTATATCAGTGTAGGGTACTGTTTACCAGCCAAGTTCCCAGAGACCAGCCAAGATGGGAACATATGTATATGTATAACTGATTCACTTTGTTATAAAGCAGAAACTAACACACCATTGTAAAGCAATTATACTCCAATAAAGATGTTAAAAAAAAAGAGCTAATCTTGTAAGCAGACTTTTCTAAGCATAGAAGTCTTGGGCCAGTTATGTTAACTCTTTTCTGCATAGGAACCCTGGCACAGAATAGAAGGAAAAGGAAGAAAGCAAAATTGTGCAAGAGGAAAATGGCAGATGACCCCAGACTAGTACTTCATTCCAGTTTATGGAAGAGAAGCAGTCCTTCAACCTTTCAACACTAACTCCATCTACCACTGAGTCTCTTGACTCATCACCTTCAAGTACCTCACATTCTGTGATGGATACTCACTAAATCAGGTGTCATGAGATGAGTTTCAGCTTTGCCACAGTCTGTGTGACCATGGACAAGATGATTTCTAAGCTCGTGTCTATGACTTCATTCAGTTGGGTATCTCTTTTTATACTTGAACATTCAATATCTCTATCTCTTACTGGATCTTTTATCCAAAACATAGATCCATTCTACCAGCAAATAAGTCTTAATCAGTTAATTCCTGTTTTTCCCTTCCCCAGTGCCACTTTTTCTGACTCAGAACTTCTCCCCTAGATCATTGCAATAGTTTCCTAAACTGGTTTTCTTGCTTCCCGTCTCTCCCGGATTTAATTCATCCTACAACTTCAACCAGTTTAAGATTCCTAAAATAGAATTGTACTCATATTGCTTGCACAACCAAAGGCCTTCAATAATTCTTCCAGGGTCAACAGAATTAAAGCAAACTCCTGAGCCTACTACACCACAGTATCTCTACAACTTTCCTGATCCTTTCCTGTCTTTCACTATCCTCCAATAGTAATGCAAATTCTGGTCAAACCTTTAGCCAAACATTGTTTTCCATCCTTGGGGCCACTGCCCTCCACTTGAAAGGTCCATTTCTATATTTCTATCTGTCAAACACTTTACATATAATCATATTACCACCTCAAATTTAGAAGGGCAACATTCTTCCACAAAGGCAATTCTCCACGTCCAAATGTAAGTTTTTTATTCTCCAAATACCTTCATATCCCTACAAGGACACCACATACACATTACATTATGTAAAAAAAATTCTACTTGTATAAGAGTCATGTGTGTTCTCATTTTAGCATCCTAACTGTAAGCTACAGAAGAGCAGGAAGTACATCTTACTGTCTTTGTAGTCCTGTTGCAACCAGCATAGTGCCTGGCATGTGGTAGGCACTCACTGAGTAGTGGCTTCTTTGAACTGAAGTCAGTGGAAGTGCCATATAAGCTGTAGTCCCAGTGTAGGACCAAAAAGAAAAAAAAAAAAAACCCTACCGTTGGAACACCTCATGGGAAAAATGTAGATCTACTCCTGATCTATCAAATACAGCGCTAGTTTAACTCTATCCTAATATGTAATCTAGAATCAGAAACTTAGAACTGAAAAGGACTCTAGAGATCTTTGAGTACCACTCTTCCTTTGATAGATAGAGAAACTGAGGACAAAAAAGAAATATCCAAACTGTGAGTTTGTGGAGAAGGTGGCTTGAGAACTCAGGGCTCCTGAGTCATTGTCCATGGTTTTATCTGCAAGCACAACTATTATACATGGTTCTCTGCTGAGGCAGGGTATGAGGAAAGCCTTGCAATAGGAAGCTGCCATGTATCAAGGCACAGCTGGCAATAGAAGGCAGGGCAGGCTGTTTGAGCATACCTCTTGTAACTGAGATTCTTTCTTTTTGGAAGACAAATGTAAGTGCCGATCCAGCAAGGAATAAAACCTCTCTCCATCCTTCTCAAATTTCTTTTTCCGCTCCTAGAGGTGGGAGAGAAGGCACAGATTAACATGTCTACAATTTTAGTTCAGTCTGCTCAGAAATGAGAATGCATAACACAGTGTCAGGTTTCATGTGGTCAATCTCTCTAGTTCCCAGTAAGGAAAAAAAAAAGGCAAGAGAGAATTAATTTCTGCATTGGTCTCAGTAATTTCGGCTTCCTCAAACATAACCTTGAAAAATTCCAACTACACAAAGGGTAGTTCCTATTGGTATAGCTAAAGGCTCTGGGAGCTGCTGCTCAGAGAATGGCACTTAAAACGCACTTGTGTGCAGGTTACTTTCTCTTCTCAATATTTTTCACATGCATTAACTACATTAATTTTTTAAAGGACAAAGAAGGAACATGATAGTGAACAGTGAATATACCTTTTAAATGTTAATCTACAATGCATTTAGACAGCCAAATACTAAGTAAAATATCTCCAAGGCAATTGGAACCTAAGACTGCCTCTGTGAATGATGAGTTCTTTGATATTGTTCAAGCATTTGAGTATTGCATATTAAAAGATGATGTTAAAGATGAGGAAAAAATCCCAGAAGGTTTAACTGAAAATAAAGAGTTGAAAAGCCTTATGAAGGATGGAGTACTCAGTCGTTACTCTCTTCAAGTATGAAATTTAATTAAGCTCTCTGCCTCTCAGCACAATAAGAAATCACACAGTCTCCAAAAGAGCACTAAGAATACTAGTTTGTCACAGATTAAGGCTGACATTCGGCAATCCTCTCAGCACCACGTTGAGAAATTCATGTAAAAGGCTTGTGTTGTCACATACGAAATCTAAACTCACTGAGCCCCTACAGTGTGCCAGGTATTCGAAGAAGCAGCACGGGGAACACATAGACAGAAAGAAAAAAATACCTCACCCATGGTTTATTTCTACAGGCAATCTGCTGCTGGGCAAGAAGCCAGCACAGAACTGAGGGACCTCTGATCTGTAAGGAATGTGCTTTTCACCAGAGGGAAAAAAGTAAAAAAGGAAGCTAACATTAACTGAGGCATACATCAGGCCAGGCAGGACATTAGGTACTTACTATTGTTTTTTGAATTTTTGAATCTTATATATTTAATTTTTCTACAGCAGGTTCTTATTAGTTATCCATTTTATACATATTACTGGATATATGTCAATCCCAATCTCCCAATTCACCACACCAACACCCTCCCGTCACTTTCTCCGCTTGGTGTCCATAAGTTTGTTGTCTACATCTGTGCCTCTATTTATGCCCCCTGCAAACCAGCTCATCTGTACAATTTTTCTAGGTTCCACAAATATGGGTTAATACACGATATTTGTTTTTCTCTCTCTTACTTAACACTGTATGACAGTCTCTAGATCCATCCACGTCTCTACAAATGACACAATATTGTTCCTTTTTATGGCTGAGTAATATTCCATTGTATATATGTACCACATCTTCTATATCCATCTTCTATAGTCTGTCAATGGGCATTTAGGTTGCTCTCATGACCTGGCTATTGCAAATGGTGCTGCAATGAACATTGGGTGCATGTGTCTCTTTGAATTATGGTTTTCTCTGGGTATATGACCAGTAGTGGGATTGCTGGGTCATAAGGTAATTCTATTTTTAGTTTTTTTAAGGAAACTCCATACTGTTCTCCATAGTGGCTGTATCAATTTACATTCCCACCAACAATGCAAGAGGGTACCCTTTTCTCCACACCCTCTCCAGCATTTGTTGTTTGTAGATATTCTGATGATTCCCATTCTAACTGGTGTGAGGTGATATCTCATTGTAGTTTTGATTTGCATTTCTCTAATAATTAGTGATGTTGAGCAGCTTTTCATGTGCTACTTGGCAATCTGTATGTCTTCTTTGGAGAAATGTCTATTTAGGTCTGCTGCCCATTTTTGGATTTGTTTTTTGTTTTTTTAATATTGAGCTCCATGAGTTGTTTATATATTTGGGAGATTAATCCTTTGTCCATTAATTTGGTGGCAAATATTTTCTCCCAATCTGAGGGTTGTCTTTTCATCTTGTTTATGGTTTCCTTTGCTCTGAAAAAGCTCTGAAGTTTCATTAGGTCCCATTTCTTTATTTATATTTTTATTTCCATTACTCTACGAGGTGGATCAAAAAAGATCTTGCTGTTATTTATGTCAAAGAGTGTTCTTCCTATGTTTTCCTCTAAGAGTTTTATAGTGTCCGATCTTACATTTAGGTCTCTAAGCCATTTTGAGTTTATTTTTGTGTATGGTGTTAGGGAGTGTTCTAATTTTTTTTTTTTTTTTTTTTTTTTTTTTGTGGTACACAGGCCTCTCACTGTTGTGGCCTCTCCCGTTGTGGAGCTCAGGCTCCATACGCGCAGGCTCAGCGGCCATGGCTCACGGGCCCAGCTGCTCCGTGGCATGCGGGATCTTCCCGGACCGGGGCAGGAACCCACATCCCCTGCATCGGCAGGCAGACTCTCAACCACTACGCCACCAGGGAAGCCCCTACCTTAATTCTTTTCCATGTAGCTGTCCATTTTCCCAGCACTGCTTAGTGAAGACACTGTCTTTTCTCCATTGTATATCCTTGCCTCCTTTGTCATAGATTAGTCGACCATAGGTGCGTGGGTTTATGGGTTTATCTCTGGGCTTTCTATCCTGTTCCATTGATCTATATTTCTGTGTTTGTGCCAGCACCATATTGTCTTGATTACTGTAGCTCTGTAGTATAGTCTGAAGTCACAGAGTATGATTCCTCCAGCTCCGTTTTTTCCCCTCAAGACTGATATGGCTATTTGGGGTCGTTTGTGTGTCTCCATACAAATTTTAATATTTTTGATCTAGTTCTCTAAAAAATGCCATTGGTAATTTGATAGGGATTGAATTGAATCTGTAGATAGCTTTGGGTAGTATAGTCATTTTCACAATATTGCTTCTTCCAATCCAAGAACATGGAATATCTCTCCATCTGATTGTATCATCTTTAATTTCTTTCATCAGTGTCTTATAGTTTTCTGCATACAGGTCTTTTGTCTCCCTAGGTAGGTTTACTCCTAGGTATTTTACTCTTTTTGTTGCAATGGTAAATGGGGGTGTTTCCTTAATTTCCCTTTCAGGTTTTTCATCATTAGTGTATAGGAATGCAAGAAATTCCTGTGCATTAATTTTGTATCCTGCAACATTACAAAATTCATTGATTAGCTCTAGTAGTTTTCTGGTGGCATCTTTAGGAATCTCTATGTATACTATCATGTCATCTGCAAACAGTATCAGTTTTACTTCTTCTTTTACAATTTGAATACCTTTATTTCTTTTTCTCCTCTAATTGCCATGGCTAGGACTTCCAAAACTATGTGAATGATAGTGGTGAGAGTGGACATCCTTGTATTCTTCCTCATCTTAGAGGAAACACTTTCAGTTTCTCACCACTGAGAATGATGTTTGCTGTGGGTTTTCTGTATATGGCCTTTATTATGTTGAGGTAGGTTCCCTCTATGCAAACTTTCCGGAGACTTTTTATCATAAATAGGTGTTGAATTTTGTCAAAAGCTTTTTCTGCATCTATTGAGATGATCATATGGTTTTTATTCTTCAGTTTGTTAATATGGTGTATCACACTGATTGATTTGCATATATTGAAGAATCCCTGAATCCCTGGGATAAATCCGACTTGATAATGGTGTATGATCCTTTAAATATGTTGTTGGATTCTGATTGCTAAGGATTTTTGGATCCATATTCATCAGTGATATTGGTCTGTAATTTTATTTTTTTGTAGTATCCTTGTCTGGTTTTGGTATCAGGGTGATGGTGGCCTCATAGAATGAGTTTGGGAGTGTCCCTTCCTGTGCAATTTTTTCAAAGAATTTGAGAAGGATGGGTGTTATCTCTTCCCTAATGTTTCACAGAAATCACCTGTGAAGCTGTCTGGTCCTGGACTTCTGTTTGTTGGAAGATTTGTTTTTCCTGCGGTACGCGGGCCTCTCACTGTTGTGGTCTCTCCTGTTGCAGAGCACAGGCTCTGGACGTGCAGGCTCAGTGGCCATGGCTCATGGGCCCAGCCGCTCCGCGGCATGTGGGATCTTCCCAGACCGGGGCACAAACCCGTGTCCCCTGCATCGGCAGGCAGACTCTCAACGACTGCACCACCAGGGAAGACTTGTTGGAATATTTTTAATTACAGTTTCAATTTCATTACTTGTGATTGGTCTGTTCAAATTTTCTATTTTTTCCTGGTTCTGTCATGGAAGGTTATACCTTTCTAAGAATTGGCCCACCATTTCTTCCAGGTTGTCCATTTTATTGGCATAGAGTTGCTTTTAGTAGTCTCTTAGGATGGTTTGTATTTCTGTGGTGTCTGTTGTAATTTCTGTTTTTTCATTTCTAATTTTATTGATTTGAGTCCTCTCCCTCTTTTTCTTGATGAGTCTGGCTAATGCTTTACCAATTTTGTTTATCTTCTCAAAGTACCAGCTACTAGTTCTATTGATCTTTGCTATTGTTCTCTTTGTCTCTATTTCATTTATTTCTCCTCTGATCTTCATGGTTTCTTTCCTTCTACTATCTTTGGGTTTTGTTTTTTCTTCTTTGTCTAGTTACTTTAGGTGTAAGGTTATACTGTTTACTTGAGATGCTTCTTGTTTCATGAGGTAGGCTTGTACTGCTATAAACTTCCCTCTTAGAACTGCTTTTGCTGCATCCCATATGTTTTGGATCATCGTGTTTTTGTTGTAATTTGTTTCTAGGTATTTTTTGGTTTCCTCTTTGATTTCTCAGTCATCTCTTGGTAATTTATTAACGTGTTGTTTAGCCTCCATATATTTGTGTTTTTTACATTATTTTCATTGTAACTGATTTCTAATCTCATAGCGTTGTGATCAGAAAAGATGCTTGATATGATTTCAATTTTCTTAAATTTACCGAGGCTTGATTTGTGACCCAAGATATGATCTATCCTGGAGAATGTTCCGTGTGCACTTGAGAAGAATGTGTAATCTGCTGTTTCTGGATGGAATGTCCTATAAATATCAATTAAATCTATGTGATCTATTGTGTCATTTAAAGCTTATGATTCCTTATTAATTTTCTGTTTGGATGATCTGTCCATTGGTGTAAGTGAGGTGTTAAAGTCCCCCACTATTACTGTGTTACTGTCGATTTCCTCTTTTATAGATGTTAGCAGTTGCCTTATGTATTGAGGTGCTCCTATGTTGGGTGCATATGTTTATAATTGTTATATCTACTTCATGGATTCATCTGTTGATCGTTATGTAGTGTCCTTCCTTGCCTCTCATAACATTCTTTATTTTAAAGACTACTTTATCTGATATGAGTATTTCTACTTCAGCTTTCTTTTGGTTTCCATTTGCATGGAATATCTTTTTCCATCCTCCCACTTTCAGTCTGTATGTGTTCCTAGGTCTGAAGTGGATCTCTTGTAGACAACATATATATGGGTCTTGCTGTGTATCCATTCAGCAAGCCTGTGTCTTTTGATTGGAGCATTTAATACATTCACGTTAAAGGCAATTATTGACATGTATGCTCCTATTACCATTTTCTTAATTGTTATGTGTTTGTTTTTGTAGGTCATTTATTTCTCTTGTGTTTCCCACTTAGAAGTTCCTTTAGCATTTGCTGTAGAGCTGGTTTGGTGGTGCTGAATTCTCTTAGCTTTTACTTGTCTGTAAAGCTGTTGATTTCTCCATCGAATCTGAATGAGATCCTTGCGGGGTAGATTAATCTTGGTTGTAGTTTCTTCCCTTTCATCACTTTAAATAGATCATGCCACTCCCTTCTGGCTTGTAGAGTTTCTGCTGATAAATGAGCTGTTAACATTATGCGAGTTCCACTGTATATTATTTGTCATTTTTCCCTTGTTACTTTCAGTAATTTTTCTTTGCCTTTAATTTTTGTCACTTTGATTACTATGTGTCTCAGTGTGTTTCCTCTTCGGTTTATCCTGCCTGGGACTCTCTGTGCTTCCTGGACTTCATTGACTATTTCCGATCCCATGTTAGGGAAGTTATTGACTATAATCTCTTCAAATATATTCTCGGGTCCTTTCTCTCTCTATTCTCCTTCTGGTACCCCTATTATGTGAATGTTGTTGCATTTAATCTTGTCCCAGAGGTATCTTAGGCTTTCTTCATTTCTTTTCATTCTTCTTTCTTTATTCTTTTCTGCAGCAGTGAATTCCACCATTCTGTCTTCCAGATCAGTTATCCGTTCCTCTGCCTCAGTTATTCTGCTACTGATTCCTTCTAGTGTATTTTTCATTTCAGTTATTGTATTGTTCATCTCTGTTTCTTTGTTCTTTTATTCTTCTAGGTCTTTGTTAAACATCTCTTGCATCTTCCCGATCTTTGCCTCCATTCTTTATCCGAGGTCCTGGATCATCTTCACTATCATTATTCTAAATTCTTCTTCTGGAAAGTTTCCTGTCTCCACTTCAGTTAGTTGTTTTTCTGGGGTTTTATCTTGTTCCTTCTTCTGGTACATAGCCCTCCGCCTTTTCCTCCTATCTTTCTTTAATGTGTTTTTTGTTCCACTGCAGATTGTATTTCTTCTTGCTTCTGCTGTCTGCTCTGTGGTGTATGAGGCTTCTGCTGTCTGCTCTGTGGTGTATGAGGCTTCTGCTGTCTGCTCTGTGGTGTATGAGGCTATCTAAGAGGCTTGTGCAAGTTTCCTGATTGGATAGACTGGTGGTGGGTAGAGTTGGGTGTTGCTCTGGTGGGCAGAGCTCAGTAACACTTTAATCCACTTGTCTGCTGATGGGTGGTGCTGGGTTTCCTCCCAGTTGATTGTTTGGACTCAGGCGACCCAACAAGGTAATATACCCAGCTCTTTGGTGGGGCTAGTGGCGGAGTCTGGGTGGGCTCACACCAAGGAGTACTTCCCGAAACTCTGTTGCCAATGTCCTTGTCCTCATGGTGAGACACAGCAACTCCTCACCTCTGCAGGAAACCCTCCAACACCAACAGGTAGGTCTGGTTCAGTCTCCAATGGGGTCACTGCTCCTTACCCTGGGTCCCAATGCACACACTACTTTGTGTGTGCCCTCCAAGAGTGGAGTCTCTGTTTCCCCCATTCCTGTTGAAGTCCTGCAATCAAATCCTGCTAGCCTTCGAAGTTTGATCCTCTAGGAATTCCCCCTCCTGTTGCCAGACCCCCAGGTTGGGAAGCCTGATGTGGGGCTCAGAACCTTCACTCCAGTGGGTGCACTTCTGTGGTATAAGTGTTCTGCATTTTGTGAGTCACCCAGCCAGGCATTATGGGATTTGATATTATTGTGGTTGCACCCCTCCTACTGTCTTATTGTGGCTTCTCCTTTTCTTTGGATGTGGAGTATATTTTTTGGTGAGTTCCAGTGTCTTCCTATAAATGACTGTTCAGCAGTTAGCTGTGATTCTGGTGCTTTCTCAACAGGGAGTGAGCACACACCCTTCTACTCCGCCATCTTGAACCAATCTCCCATGTTCATTACTTAAAATCTATATCTCATTTAGTATTCACAACCCTGAAAAGTACATACTGTAAAGGAAATTAAGGTTCTAAAATGGTGAACTAACTTGCTGTAGGTCATATAGCATACAAGTCTGATTTATTCTACATAGTCAAATAGGGCCCAGCTGATCATGCAAGGAATTACACTCAGGAGGCTTATGAATAATCAGGGAGCCTTGTCTATAGTCTTAGCCCTAACTAAGATACCAAAACAATTGAGATACAAAATTTCACACAAAAGATAGTAGGGGAAATGGTTCCTTCAGGTACTGAATTTATTTAAAGTAGCAACTGTTTGAAGAAAGCATGGGAGACAGAAAATGTCAGGGACTTCTCTAGGAATAAAGCTCTGTGGGTCACTTTCTCTTCCACTTCCATTTTTAAAATAAAAACTATGAGATAGAATTCATGTATCATAAAATTCACCATTTTAAAGTGGATAATTCAGTTTTTAGTATATTAATTAAGTTGCACAACCATCACTGATATCTAATTCCAAAATATTTCCATCACCTCAAAAAAAAAAACATACCTATTAGTAATCATTCCCTGTTCCTCCGTCCTTCCCCTCAATAACCACAATTTACTTTGCGTCTCTGTGAATTTGCCTACACTAGACATTTACTATAACTGGAATCATATAATATGTGGCCTTTGGTGACTCTCTTTTTACACTTAAAATAATGTTTTCAACGTTTATCCCTGTTGATTGACCCTTTGCATTTACAGTTGACTGTTGAACAACATGGGGGTTAGGGATCCCAAATCTCCGTATAATTGAAAATCTGCATATAACTTATAGTCCACTGTCCGTACACATGGATCCACCATATCCACAGATCTGCATCTGCAGATTCAACCAACCACAGACTGCATACTACTATAATATTAACTATTGAAAAAATCCACATATAAGTGGACCCATGGAGTTCAAACCAATGTTGTTCAACGGTCAACTGTATATTCTATGGAGAAATGTTTATTGAATTATTTTGCCCATTTTTAAATTTGGTTTTATCTCTGTATTTCTCCAAAGAAGAAATGCAGATGGACAAAAGCACATGAAAAGATTTTTTGGGTTGCCTTGGCACTTTCTTAGTAGTGCCCTTTGAAGCATAAATATTTCTAATTTGTGAAGTCTATCTAGCTGGAAAATTTTTTTCTTTGCTTACTTGTGTTTTGGTGTCATATCTCAGAAACATGGCTGATCTAAGGTCATGAAGGTTTACACCTATATTTTCTTCTATGAGTTTTATAATTTTCAGGGTTTTTTTTAACATCTTCATTGGACTATAATTGCTTTACAATGGTGGGTTAGTTTCTGGTTTGTAACACAGTGAATCAGTAATACATATACATATGTTCCCATATCTGTTCCCTCTTGCATCTCCCTCCCTCCCACCCTCCCTATCCAACCCCTCTATGTGGTCACAAAGCACAGAGCTGATCACCCTGTGCTATTCAGTGGCTTCCAACTAGCTATTTTACATTTGGTAGTGTATATATGGCCATGTCACTGTCTCACTTTGTCACAGCTTACCCTTCCCCCTCTCCATATCCACAAGTCCATTCTCTAGTACATCTGTGTCTTCATTCCTGTCTTACCCCTAGGTTCTTCATGACCTTTTTTCTTCTTAGATTCCATATATATGTGTTAGCAAATGGTATTTGTTTTTCTCTTTCTGACTTACTTCACTCTGTATGACAGATTCTAAGTCTATCCACCTCACTACAAATAACTCAATTTTGTTTCTTTTTATGGCTGAGTAATATTCCACTGTATATGTGTGCCACATCTTCTATATCCATTCATCTTTTGATGGACACGTAGGTTGCTTCCATATCCTGGCTATTGTAAATACAGCTGCAAAGAACATTTTGATACATGATTCTTTTTTTGTGTGTGTGTAGTACATGGGCCTCTCACTGTTGTGGCCTCTCCCATTGCGGAGCACAGGCTCTGGGTGCACAGGCTCAGCGGCCATGGTTCATGGGCCAAGCCACACCATGGCACGTGGGATCCTCCTGGACCGGGGCACAAACCTGCGTCCCCTGCATCGCCAGGCGGACTCTCAACTACTGCGCCACCAGGGAAGCCCCATGACTCTTTTTGAATTATGGTTTCCTAAGGGTACTTGCCCAGTAGTGGGATTTCTGGATCGTATGGTAGTTCTATTTTTAGTTTTTTAAGGAACCTCCATACTGTTCTCCATCGGGGCTGTATCAGGTTACATTCCCACCAACAGTGCAAGAGTGTTCCCTTTTCTCCACAACCTCTCCAGCATTTATTGTTTCTAGATTTTTTAATGACGGCCATTCTGACAGGTGTGAGATGATATCTCTTTGTAGTTTTGATCTGCATTTCTCTAATGATTAATGATGTTGAGTGAATCTTACATGTGTTTGTTAGCAATCTGTATATCTTCTTTGGAGAAATATCTGTTTAGGTCTTCTGCCCAATTTTGGACTGGGTTGTTTCTTATTTTGACATTGAGCTGCATGAGCTGCTTGTAATTTTGGAGATTAATCCTTTCTCAGTTGCTTCATTTGCAAATATTTTCTTCCATTCTGAGGGTTGACATTTGGTCTTGTTCATGGTTTCCTTTGCTGCCCAAAAGCTTTTAAGTTTCATTAGGCCCCATTTGTTTATTTTTATTTCCATTTCTCTAGGAAATAAAATAATGGGTCAGAAAGGGTCTTGCTGTGATTTATGTCATAGAGTGTTCTGCCTATGTTTTCCTCTAAGAGTTTGATAGTGTTTGGCCTTACATTTAGTTCTTTAATCCATTTTGAGTTTATTTTTGTATATTCTGTTAGGCAGTTTTTTAATTTCATACTTTCACATATACCAGTCCAGTTTTCCCAGCACCACTTATTGAAGAGGCTGTCCTTTCTCCACTGTATATCCTTGCCTCCTTTCTCAAACATAAGGTGACCATATGTGCGTGGGTTTAAATCTGGGCTTCCTGTCCTGTTCCGTTGATCTATATTTCTGTTTTTCTGACCGTACCATATCGTCTTGATGACTGTAGATTTGTAGTATAGTCTGAAGTCAGGGAGCCTGATTCCTCCAGCTCCATTCTTCATTCTCAAGATTGCTGTGGCTACTCGGGGTCTTTTGTGTTTCCATACAAATTGTGAGATTTTTAGTTCTAGTTCTGTGAACAATGCCAGTGGTAGTTTGATAGGGATTGCATTGAATCTGTAGATTGCTTTGGGTAGTAGAGTCATTTTCACAATGTTGATTCTTCCAATCCAATAACATGGTATATCTCTCCATCTATTTGTATCATCTTTAACTTCCTTCATCAGTGTCTTATGATTCTCTGCATACAGGTCTTTTTTCTCCTTAGGCAGGTTTATTCCTAGATATTTTATTCTTTTTGTTGCAATAGTAAATGGGAGTGTTTTCTTAATTTCACTCTCAGATTTTTCATCATTAGTGTGTAGGAATGCCAAAGATTTCTGTGCATTAATTTTGTATCCTGCTACTTTACCAAATTCATTGATTAGCTCTGGTAGTTTTCTGTTTGCATCTTTAGGATTCTCTATGTACAGTATCAGGTCATCTGCAAACAGTGACAGTTTTACTTCTTCATTTCCAATTTGGATTCTTCTTATTTCCTTTTGTTCTATGATTGCTGTGGCTATAACTTCCAAAACTATGTTGAATAAGAGTGGTGAGAGTGGGCAACCTTGTCTTGTTCCTGATCTTAGTGAGAACGATTTCAGTTTTTCACCATTGAGGATGATGTTGGCTCTGGGTTTGTCATATATGGCCTTTATTATGTTGAGGAACGTTCCCTCTATGCCTACTTTCTGCAGGGTTTTTATCATAAATGGGTGTTGAATTTTGTCAAAAGCTTTCTCTGCATCGATTGAGATGATAACATGGTTTTTCTCCGTCAATTTGTTAATATGCTGTATCACATTGATTGATTTGCATATATTGAGGAATCCTTGCATTCCTGGAATAAACCCCACATGATCATGGTGTATTATCCTTTTAATATGCTGTTGGATTCTGTTTGTTACTATTTTGTTGAGGATATTTGCATCTATGTTTATCAGTGATATTGGCCTGTAGTTTTCTTTCTTTGTGACATCTTTGTCTGGTTTTGGTATCAGGGTGATGGTGGCTTCATGGAATGAGTTTGGGAGTATTCCTCCGTTTGCTGTATTTTGGAAGAGTTTGAGAAGGATAGGTGTTAGCTCTTCTCTAAATGTTTGATAGAATTCACCTGTGAAGACATCTGGTCCTGCGTTTTTGCCTGTTGGAAGATTTTTAATCACAATTTCAATTTCAGTGCTTGAGATTGGGGTGTTCATATTTTCTATGTCTTCCTGGTGCAGTCCTGGCAGGTTGTGCATTTCTAAGAATTTGTCCATTTCTTGCAGGTTGCCCTATTGGCATAGAGCTGCTTGTAGTAATCTCTCAAGATCCTTTTAATTTCTGCACTGTCAGTTGTTACTTCTCCTTTTTCATTTCTAATTCTATTGATTTGAGTCATCTCCCTTTCTTTCCTGAAGAGTCTGGCTAATGCTTTATCAATTTTGTTTATCTTCTCAAAGAACCAGCTTTTAGTTTTATTGATCTTTGCTATCGTTTCCTACATTTCTTTTTCATTTATTTCTGATTTCATCTTTATGATTTATTTCCTTCTGCTAACTTTGGGTTTTTTTTGTTCTTCTTTCACTAATTGCTTTAGCTGCAAGGTTAGGTTGTTTATTTGAGATGTTTCCTGTTTCTTAAGGTAGGATTATATTGCTATAAACTTCCCTCTTAGAACTGCTTATTCTGCATCCCATAGGTTTTGGTCGTCGTTTCTCCATTGTCATTTCTTCCTAGGTATTTTTTGATTTCCTCTTGGATTTTTTCAGTGATCACTTGGATATTAAGTAGTGTGCTGTTTAGCCTCTATGTGTTTGTACTTCTTACAGATCTTTTCCTGTAGTTGATATCCAGTGTCATAATGCTGTTATCGGAAAAGATACTTGATACAATTTCAATTTTCTTAAATTTACCAAGGCTTGATTTGTGACCCAAGATATGATCTATCCTGGAGAATGTTCCATGAGCACTTGAGAACAGTGTGTATTCTGTTGTTTTAGGATGGAATGTCCTATAAATATCAATTAAGTCCATCTTGTTTTATGTATCTTTTAAAGCTTGTGTTTCCTTATTTGTTTTCATTTTGGATGATCAGTCCATTGGGGAAAGTGGGGAGATAACGTTCCCTAATATGATTGTGTTACTCTCCATTTCCCATTTTATGGCTGTTAGTATTTTCCTTACGTATTGAGGTGCTCCTATGTTGGGTGCATAAATATTTACAATTGTTACATCTTCTTCTTGAATTGATCCCTTGATCATTATGCACTGTCCTTCTTTGACTCTTGTAATCGTCTTTATTTTAAAGTCTATTTTGTCTGATATGAGAATTGCTACTGCAGCTTTCTTTTGATTTCCACTTGCATGGAATATCTTTTTCCATCCCTTCTCTTTCAGTATTTATGTGTCCCTAGATCTGAAATGGGTCTCTTGTAGGCAGCATATATTCGTGTCTTGATTATGTATCCATTCAATGAGTCTGTGACTTTTGGTGGGAGCATTTAATCCATTTACATTTAAGGTAATTATCGATATGTATGTTCCTGTTCCCATTTTCTTAATTGTTTGGGGTTTGTTATTGTAGTTCTTTTACTTCTCTTGTATTTCCTGCCTAGAGAAGTTCCTTTAGCATTTGTTGTAAATCTGGTTTGGTGGCGCTGAACTATCTCAGCTTTTGCTTGTCTGTAAAGGTTTTAATTTCTCCATCAAACCTGAATGAGATCCTTGCTGGGTAGACTAATCTACGTTGCAGTTTTTTCACCTTCATCACCTTAAGTATGTCCTGCCACTCCCTTCTGGTTTGGAGAGTTTCTGCTGAAAGTTCAGCTGTTAACCTTATGGCGATTCCCTTGTGTGTTATTTGTTGTTTTTCCCTTGCTGCTTTTAACATGTTTTCTTTGTATTTAATTTTTGATAGTTTGATTAATATGTGTCATGTCATGTTTCTCCTTGGATTTATCCTGTATGGGACTCTCTGTTCTTCCTGGATTGATTAATTATTTCCTATCCCATATTTGGGAAATTTGCAACTATAATCTTTTCAAATATTTTCTCAGTCCCTTTGTTTTTCTCTTCTTCTGGGACCCCTATAATTCGAATGTTGGTGTGTTTAATGTTGTCCCAGAAGTCTCTGAGACTGTCCTCAGTTCTTCTCATTCTTTTTTCTTTATTCTGCTCTGCAGTAGTTATGTCCACTATTTTATCTTCCAGGTCACGTATCTGTTCTTCTGCCTCAGTTATTCTGCTATTGATTCCCTCTAGATAATTTTTAGTGCCATTTCTTGTGTTGTTCATCATTGTTTGCTCTTTAGTTCTTCTAGGTCTTTGTTAAACGTTTCTTGAATTTTCTGTATTCTATTTCCAAGATTTTGGATCATCTTTACTATCATTATTCTGAATTCTTTTCCAGGTAGACTACCTATTTCCTCTTCATTTATTAGGTTTGGTGGGTTTTTACTTTGCTCCTTCATCTGCTGTGTGTTTTTCTGTCTTCTCATTGTGCTGAACTTACAGTGTTTGCAGTCTCTTTTTCGCAGGCTGCAGGTTCATAGTTCCTGTTTTTGGTGTCTGTCCCCATTGTCTAAGCTTTGTTCATTGGGTTGTGTAGGTTTCCTGGTGGAGGGGACTAGTACCTGTGTTCTGGTGGATGAGGCTGGAACTTGTCTTTCTGGTGGGCAGATCCATGTATGGTGGCGTGTTTTGGGGTGTCTGTGGCCATATTATGATTTTAGGCAGTCTCTCTGCTAATGGACTGGGTTGTGTTCCTGTCTTGCTAGTTGTTTGGTATAGGGTGTCCAGCACTGTAGCTTGCTGGTCATTGAGTGAAGCTGGGTCTTGGCGTTGAGATGGAGATCTGTGGGAGATTTTCGTCGTTTGATATTATGTGGAGCTGGGAGTTCCCTTGTGGACCAGTGTCCTGAAGTTGGCTCTCCCACCTCAGAGGCACAGCACTGACTCTGGGCTAGAGCACCAAGAGCCTTTCATTCACACAGCTCAGAATAAAAGGGAGAAAAAATAGAAAGAAAGAAAGAAAGTAAGAAAGAAAGAAAGAAAGAGAGAGAGAGAGAGAGAGAAAGGAAGGAAGAAAGAAAGAAAGAAAGAAGAAAGAAGAAAGAAAGAGGAAAAAATAAACTGAAGTAAAATAAAGTTATTAAAATAAAAAATATTATTAAGAAAACAATTTTAAAATTAAAAAAAAAAACGGATGGACAGATCCCTAGGACAAATGATGAAAGCAAAGCCATACAGACAAAATCACACACAGAAGCATACACATACACACTCACAAAAAGATAAAAGGGGAAAAAATAATATATCTTTGTTCCCAAATTCCACCTCCTCTATTTGGGATGATTCATTGTCTATTCAGGTATTCCACAGATGCTGAGTGCATCAAGTTGATTGTGGAGATTTAATCTGCTGCTCCTGAGGCTCCTGGGAGAAATTTCGCTTTCTCTTCTTTGTTTGCACAGCTCCCAGTGTTCAGCTTTGGATTTGGACCCACCTCTGTGTGTAGGTCGCCTGAGGGCATCTGTCCTTCGCTCAGACAGGACAGGGTTAAAGGAACAGCTGATTCTGGGGCTCTGGCTCACTCCAACTGGGGGGAGGGAGGGGAAAGCCTGGAGTAGCAGAAGCCAGCATGACATTGCCCCAGCCTGAGGTGCCCAGTGCGTTCTCCTGGGAAAGTTGTCCCTGGATCACAGGACCCTGGCAGTGGCGGGCTGCACAGGCTCCCAGGAGGGGCAGGGTGGATTTTGACCTGTGTTTGCTCACAGGCTTCTTGGTGGCTGCAGCAGCAGCCTTAGCGTCTCATGCCCATCTCTAGGGTCCGTGTTGATAGCCGCGACTCACGCCCGCTTCCGGAACTCTTTTAAGCAGCGCTCTTAATACCCTCTCCTCGCACACCAGGAAACAAAGAGACAAGAAAAAGTGTCTTGCCTCTTTGGCAACTCCATACTTTTTCCCGGATTCCCTCCCGGCTAGCCATGGCGCACTAGCCCCCTTCAGGCTGTGTTCATGCAGCCAAACCCAGTCCTCTCCCTGGGATCTGACTGAAGCCCAAGCCTCACCTCCCAGCCCCCACCCACCCCGGCAGGGGAGCAGACAAGCCTCTTGGGCTGGTGAGTGCTGGCTGGCACTGATCCTCTGTGTGGGTATTCTCCGCTTTGCCCTCCGCACCCCTATTGCTGGCTCTTCTCCGTGTCTCCGAAGCTCCCCCCTCCGCCACCTGCAGTCTCTGGCCGCGAGGAGCCTTCCTAGTGTGTGGAAACCTTTCCTCCTTCACGGCTCCCTCCCACTGGTGCAGGTCCTGTCCCTATTCTTTGTCTCTGTTTCTTCTTCATTCTTTTGCCTTACCCGGGTACGTGAGGAGTTTCTT
Source organism: Leucopleurus acutus (assembly GCF_964270905.1). Taxonomy (NCBI): domain Eukaryota; kingdom Metazoa; phylum Chordata; class Mammalia; order Artiodactyla; family Delphinidae; genus Leucopleurus; species Leucopleurus acutus. Next base: position 57,792,848 of record NC_139148.1, read on the forward strand.
GCCTTTTGGGAGGTCTGAGGTCTTCTGCCAGCATTCAGTAGGTGTTCTATAGGAGCAGTTCCACATGTAGATGTATTTCTGATATATCTGTGGGGAGCAAGGTGATCTCCGCATCTTAGTCTTCCACCATCTTGAAGCTCTAATCCAATTTTCAGTTTTAATTTTTTTAACACAGTATGATCTAGGGCCCCATCTTCATTCTTTTGCATGTGAATATCCAGTAGACTTAGCATCATTTGTTCAAAAGATCATTCTTTCCCATTCAATTGTTTTGGTAACCTCTTAAAATATCAATTAGCCATAAACATATATGTTTATTTCTGGACTCTCAGTTCTATTCTATTGATCTATAAGTGTATCTTTATGTCAGCACCACACTGTGTTGATTACTATAGGTTTGTGGTAAGTTTTAAAATTAAAAATTGTGAATTTTTTCAAAATTTCTTTTTCCATTTGGTTCTTTCTATTTGGATTTTAAGGTCACCATATCAATTTTTACAAAATGGTCAGCTGATATTTTACTAGATATTTGCATTGAATCTATATATATTTTGTATTACCATCTTAACAATATTGTCTTCTGATTCATGAACATGGAACTTCTTTCTATTTATTGAGGTCCTCCTTAATTTCTTCCAATGATGTTTTGTACTTTTTAGTGTACAAGTCTTGGACTTATTTTGTTAAATTTATGCCTCAGTACTTTACTCTTTTTGATACTACTGTAAATGGGATTGTTTTCTTAATTTAGTTTTCAAGTTATTCATTAATAGTGTATAGAATTTCAATGTACTTTTGTATACTGATCTTGTATCCTGCAACCTTGTTGTACCCCTTTATTAGTTCTAACTGTGTGTGTGTGTGTGCACATGTGTGTGTATGTCTGTGTATTCCTTAGGATTTCCTATATACAAGATAAAGTAATCTGCAAATAGATATAGTATTCCCTCTTCAGACAGAGAACGACAAATACTGTATGATACTCCTTATACATGGAATGTAAAAAATAAAACAAAGTAGTGAATATAACAAAAAGGAAATAGACTCACAGATACAGAGAACAAACTAGTTATTAGCAGTGGGGAGAGGGGAGTGGGAGGGGTAATATAGAGGTATTAGGTTAAGAAGTACAAACTATTATGGATAAGCTACTCAGATATATTGTACAACACTGGAAATATAGCCAATTTTTATAATAACTATAAATGACACATAACCTTTAAAAATTGTGAATAACTATATTGTATACCTGTAACATATAATATTGTAATTCAAATATACTTCAATTAAGTAAAGAAGAACTTTCATTTCAGGGTCAATTTGATTGCAAGTGCCAAATGTAACAGAGGTTCTAATCAAGAATCACTTCCATACTCAGGTCAAAATGCTGCATTAAGACAGTTCTGGACTGATGAATAAGGGAAAGAACTACTATGTTGAAAAGACACATTTTCCAAGCAGTATGTGATGCTCTTCAATATATGTTATTTAATTGAAATATTCATATCAACCCTGAATGCTAGGTTTAATTTCTTAAATTCTAATATTGAATAGAAATTTATACAGAATCACAGACAGAAGAGAGGAAACAGAGCCTAGGAATTTGATTGCATCATTACACGCATAATGCTCACATAACCACATAAGTAGCATTCAAGGATAAGACATTTTTTAAAACTCTTTTCTTATTCAAATAATCATCTAGTTCCATGTAGTAAGTTAAGACAAGCAGCAATCCCCAGTCCTCCTTCTCCTATTTCTTCTTTCCCAGAAGCAACCACTTTCATCTCTTTAAGCCAATTATTCTAGAATTTCCATCCAAATCTCTAGTATCTCAAAATAAATGTTTATATTGCTGTTACTAACTTTTAAGTTTTATGCATTATCTATTAGCATATGTATCAGTAAAGAAGATGAGAATTTAGCTCCATTTCCTCTCACCATCTCATTACTACCACCACCGCCTTTGCTCCCCTACCCAAACACACTTCCCCATATTTCCAATATACTCTTATTATAATTTTGGTTTGATTCATATTAAGTATCTATATTCATTATTATGACTATCTAAATACAACTTATAACGGATATATATAATGGAATACGAGTAATCTTACTTTCCTGTACAATTTTTATATTATGTAAAGGTGCCTATTATCTTTTCTGTTTTGCTTTATTTGGTTGGTAATTTTGAATGCACGTAGAATTAAATCTCTAACGCTACTCCAGTTCTCTAAATCTCCTCTCAAAACATCCATTCATATCATTTCAATACGACCTGGAACCTTCTGGTAGCTCTAATCTGAAATTTTTTGCCTTTTATGCATAGTTCCTGGTTGTCATTTTGGAACATTCTTCCACATTCATCCTGGGGTATTCCATTTGAAACTCTAATATGTTGGTATACTTTTCCCCCAGTATTACCTGTTTTCATTTTTCTTTCATTGCTCACTTTTTATGATGAACCCATTCACCTGTAGCTTTCTAGAAAAGGGTACATATGTCAGTTTTTGAGACCTTCAATATGCAAAATTTTCTTTATCCTCCTATTTGATTGGTATTTTGGCTAAATACAGAATGATAGATTGGCAGGATTGAGTTTTGGTTCCAGATATTTTGATGGTGTCAGATTTCCTGAAGATGTCCTTAAGTAAAGTCTAGCTCCATCCATTTTGGTGGGTACTTGGAGGACCCTTTCAATCCTCAGATTCAGCTCTTTCAGTTCTGAGAAAAACCTTTCAGTTGTTTAATGTATAACTTCCTCCCCACTATTTTATCTTTACACACTTCCTTTTATTTTGATCTCCTAAGACAGGACTATTACTTTTCTATTTTCTTCTTAATCCTCCATAACTTCCACTTTTTGTCCTACTTTAAATTTTTTTCTTAACGTTGCCTTCCAAACTTTCTACTCAGTTATTCAACTTCGCTATCATATTTTTTTTTAATTTTGAAACTTTCTTACTCATTCTCTGTTACACACATGAAGTTCTTGATTAAGATGCAGTCATCTACTTGAAAATATTAAAATATTGAATTTATATATTTGATTTATTCTACATTGAAATATAGTTGACTAACAATGTTATGTTACTTTCTTTTTTTTCTTTTCTAAACATCTTTATTGGAGTATAATTGCTCTATAATGGTGTGTTAATTTCTGCATTATAAGAGGGTGAATCAGCTATACATATAATATATGCACATAAATCTTCCTTCTTCCATCTCCCTCCCTCCCACACTGCCTATCCCACCCAACTAGGTGGTCACAAAGAACCGAGCTCATCTCCCTCTGCTATGGGGCTGCTTCCCACTAGCTGTCGGTTTTATATTTGGTAGTCTATATATGTCCATGCCACTCTCTCACTTTGCCCCAGCTTACCCCTCCCCCTCCTCGTGTCCTCAAGTCCATTCTCTAGTAGGTCTTCATCTTAATTCCTGTCCTGCTCTGGTTCTTCATGACCATTTTCTCTTTTGATTTTTTTAGACTTCATATATATGTGTTAGCATACAGTATTTGTTTATCTCTTTCTAACTTACTTCACTCTGTATGACAGACTCGAGGTCCATCCATCTCACTACAAATAACTCAGTTTCATTTTTTTATGTCTGAGTAATATTCCATTGTATATATGTGCCACTTCTTTATCCACTCATCTGTTGATGGACACTTAGGTTGTTTTCATGTCCTGGATATTGTAAAAAGAGCTACAATGAACATTGTGGTACATGACTCTTCTTGAATTATGGTTTTCTTAGGGTATATGCCCAGTAGTGGGATTGCTGGTTCATATGGTAGTTCTACTTTTAATTTTTAAGGAACCTCCATACTGTTCTCCATACTGGCTGTATCAATTTACATTCTGACCAACAGTGCAAGAGGGTTCCCTTTTCTCCACACCCTCTCCAGCATTTATTGTTTCTAGATTCTTTGATGATGACCATTCTCACAGTTGTGAGGTGATACCTCATTGTAGTTTTGATTTACATTTCTGTAATGATTAGTGATGTTGAGCGTTCTTTCATGTGTTTGTTGGCAGTCTGTGTATCTTCTTTGGAGAAATGTCTATTTAGATCTGCCCATTTTTGGATTGGGTTGGTTGTTTTTTTGATATTGAGCTGCATGAGCTGTTTGTATATTTTTTATAATAATCCTTTTCTGTTGATTCATTTGCAAATATTTTCTCCCATTTTAAGGGTTGTCTTTTTGTCTTCTTTATGGTTTCCTTTGCTGAGCAAAAGCTTTTAACTTTCACTAGGTCCCATTTCTTTATTTTTGTTTTTACTTCCATGTCTCTAGAAGGTGGTTCAAAAAGGATCTTGCTGTGATTTATGTCATAGAGGGTTCTGCCTATGCTTTCCTCTAAGAGTTTGACAGAGTCTGGCCTTATATTTAGGGCTTTAATCCATTTTGAGGTTATTTTTCTGTATGGTGTTACAGAGTGTTCTAGTTTCATTATTTTACATGTAGCTGTTCAGTTTTCCCAGCACCATTTATTGAAGAGGGTGTCTTTTCTTCACTCTATATTCTTGCCTCCTTTATCAAAGATAAGGTGACCATAGGTGCATGGGTTTATCTACGGGCTTTCTATCCTGTTCCATTGATCTATATTTCTGTTCTTGTGCCAGTACCATACTGTCTTGATTACTGTAGCTTTGTAGTATAGTCTGAAGTCAGGGAGCCTGATTCTTCAAGCTCTGTTTTTCGTTCTCAAGATTGCTTTGGCTATTTGGGGTCTTTTGTTTTTCCATACAATTTGTGAAAATTTTTGCTCTCGTTCTGTGAAAAATGACAGTGGTTGTTTGATAGTGATTGCAATGAAACTGGAGATTGCTTTGGGTAGTAATTTTCACAAATTTGATCTTGCAATACAAGAAAGTGGTATATCTCTCCATCTATTCGTATCATCTTACTTTCATCAGTGTCTTATAATTTTCTGCATACAGGTCTTTGGTCTCCTTATGTAGGTTTATTCCTAGATATTCTTTTTGTTGAAATGGTAAATGGGAGTGTTTTCTTAATTTCACTTTCAGATTTTTCATCATTGGTGTATAGGATTGCAAGAGATTTCTGTGCATTAATTTTATTTCCTGCTACTTAACCAAATTCATTGATTAGTTCTATTGGTTTTCTGGTAGCACTTTTAGGATTCTGTATGTATAGTATCATGTCATCTGCAAACAGTGACAGCTTTACTTCTTCTTTTCCAATTTGGATTCCTTTTATTTCTTTTTCTTCTCTGATTCTTTTGGCTAAAACTTCCAAAACTACGTTGAATAATAATGGTGAGAGTGGGCAGTCTTGTCTTCTTCCTGATCATAATGGAAATGGTTTCAGTTTTTCAACACTGACAATGATGTTGGCTGTGGCTTTGTCGTATATGGCCTTTATTATTTTGAGGAACGTTCCCTCTATGCCTACTTTCTGCAGGGTTTTTATCATAAATGGGTGTTGAGATGTGTCGAAAGCTTTCTCTGCATCTATTGGGATGATCATATAGATTTTCCCTTTGAATTTGCTAATATGGTGTATCACGTTGATTGATTTGCATATATTGAAGAAACCTTGCATTCCTGGGTTAAACCCCACTTGATTATATTTTATGATCGTTTAATGTGCTGTTGGACTCTGTTAGTATTTTGTTGAGGATTTTTGCATCTGTATTCATCAGTGATATTGGCCTGTAGTATTCTTTCTTTGTGACATCTTTGCCTCCTTTTGGTATTAGGGTGATGGTGGCCTTGTAGAATGAGTTTGGGAGTGTTCCTCCCACTGCTGTATTTTGGAAGAAATTCAGAAGGATGGGTGTTTGCTATTCTCTAAATGTTCGATGGAATTCGCCTGAGAAGCCATCTGGTCCTGGGCTTTGTCTTTTGGAAGATTTTTAATCACAGTTTCAATTTCAGTCATTGTGACTGGTCTGTTTATATTTTCTATTTCATCCTGGTTCAGTCAGGAGGTTGTGCTTTTCTAAGAATTTGTCCATTTCTTCCAATTTGCCCATTTTTTTTTGCATACAGTTGCTTCTACTAATCCCTCATTATCCTTTGTATTTCTGCAGTGTCAGCTGTTAATTCTTTTTCATTTCTAGTTTTATTGACTTCAGTCTTCTCCCTTTTTTCCTTGATGAGTTTGGCTAATGGTTTATCAATTTCGTTTATCTTCTCAAAGAACTAGCTTTTAGTTTTATTGATATTTGCTATTATTTCCTTCATTTCTTTTTCATTTATTTCTAATCTGATTTTTATGCTTTCTTTCCTTCTACTAACTTTGGGGGGATTTTTTTCTTATTTCTATAATTGCTTTAGGTGTAAGGTTAGGTTCTTTATTTGAGATGTTTCTTGTTGCTTAAGGTAGGATTTTATTGCTATAAACTTCCCTCTTAAAACTGCTTTTGCTGCATCCCTTAGGTTTTGGGTCATCATATTTTCATTGTCATTTGTTTCTAGGTACTTTTTGATTTCCTCTTTGATTTCTTCAGTGATCTCTTAGCTATTAAGCAGTCTATTGTTTAGCCTCCATGTGTTTGTATTTTATAGAATTTTTCCTGTAATTGATTTCTAGTCTCATAGCGCTCTGGTTGGAAAAGGTCCTTGATACGATTTCAATTTTCTGAAAATTTCCAAGGCTTCATTTGTGACCTCAGATATGATCTGTCCTAGAGAATGTTCCATGAGCACTTGAGAAGAAAGTGTATTCTGTTGTTTTGGGATCAAATGGAATATCCTACAAATATCAATTAGGTCCATCTTGTTTAATGTATCATTTAAAGCTTCTGTTTACTTATTCATTTTCATTTCAGATGATCTGTGCATTGGAGAAAGTGGGGTGTTAAAGTCTCCTGCTATTATTGTGTTCCTGTTGATTTCGGATTTTATGTCTGTTAGTATTTTCCTTATGTATTGAGGTGTTCCTATGTTGGGTGCAAAAAATATTACAATTTTTTTATCTTCTTCGTGGATTGATCCCTTGATCATTATGTATTGTCCCTCTTTGTCTCTTGTAATAGTTTTTTGTTTTTTTTTTTTTTTTTTTTTTTTTTGCTGTACACGAGTCTCTCACTGTTTTGGCCTCTCCTGCTGCGGAGCACAGGCTCCGGACGCGCAGGCTCAGCGGCCATGGCTCATGGGCCCAGCTGCTCCATGGCACGTGGGATCTTCCCGGACTGGGGCATGAACCCATGTCCCCTGCATCAGCAGGCGGACTCTCAACCACTGCACCACCAGGGAAGCCCCATAGTCTTTGTTTTAACATCTGTTTTGTCTGATATAAGAATTGCTACTCCAGCTTTCTTTTTCTTTCCATTTGCATGGAATATCTTTTTCCATCCCCTCACTTTCAGTCCGTATGTGTCCCTGGCTCTGAAGTGGGTCTCTTGTAGACAGCATATATATGGGTCTTGTTTTTTTATCCATTCAGCCAGTCTATGTCTTTTAGTTGGAGCATTTCATCCATTTACATTTAACGTAATTATCAATATGTATGTTCCTGTTCACATTTTCTCAATTGTTTAGGGTTTGTTATTGTAGGTCTTTTCCTTCTGTTGTTTTGCCTGCCTAGAGAAGGTTCTTTAGCATTTGTTGTAAAGCTGGTTTGGTGGTGCTGAACTCTCTCAGCTTTTGCTTGTCTGCAAAGCTTTTAATTTCCCCGTCAAATCTGAATGAGATCCTTGCCTGGTAGAGTAATCTCGGTTGTAGGTTTTTCCCTTTTATCACTTTAAATATGTCCTGCCATTCACTTCTGGCTTGCAAAGTTTCTGCTGAAACATCAGCTGTTAACATTATGGGATTTCCCTTGTATGTTATTTGTTTTTATTACCTTGCTGCTTTTAATTTTTTTCTTTGTATTTAATTTTTGATAGTTTGGGTAATATGTGTCTTTGCATGTTTCCCCTTGAATTTATCCTGTATGGGACTCTCTGCACTTCCTGGACTTGATTGAATATATCCTTTCCCATATTGGGGAAGTTTTCAACTATAATCTCTTCAAATATTTCTCAGACCCTTTCTTTTTCACTTCTTCTTCTGGGACCCCTATAATTCAAATGCTGGTGTGTTTAATGTTGTCCCAGACGTGTTTGAGACCATTCTCATTTCTTTTCATTCTTTTTTCTTTATTCTGCTCTGCAATAGTTATTTTCACTACTTAATCTTCCAGGTCACTTATCTGTTCTTCTGCCTCAGTTATTCTGCTATTGATTCCCTCTAGAGAATGTTTCATGCCATTTCTTGTGTTGTTCATCATTGTTTGTTTGCTCTTAATTCTTCTAGGTCCTTGTTAAATGTTTCTTGTATTTTCTTCATTCTATTTCCAAGATTTTGGATCTCCTTTATTACCATTACTCTGAATTCTTTTTCAGGTAGACTGCCTATTTCCTCTTCATCTGTTTGGTCTGGTGGGTATTTTACCTTGCTCCTTCATCTGCTGTGTGTTTCATTTTCTTCTCATTTTGCTTAACTCACTGTGTTTGGGGTCTCCTTTTCACAGGCTGCAGGATTGTAGTTTCTGTTGTTTTCAGTGTCTGCCCCCAGTGGCTAATGTTGCTTCAGTGTGTTGCCTAGGCTTCCTGTTGGAGGGGACTAATGCCTGTGTTCTGGTGGATGAGGCTAGATCTTGTCTTTCTGGTGGGCAGGTCTGTGTCTGGTGGTGTTTTTGCGTGTCTCTGACTTTACTATGATTTCAGGCAAACTCTCTGCTAATGGGTGGGGTTGTGTTCCTCTCTTGCTAATTGTTTGGCATAGCGTTTCCTGCACTGTAGCTTGCTGGTCATTGAGTAGAGCTGTGTCTTGCTGTTGAGATGGAGAGCTCTGGGAGATTTTTGCTGTTTGATATTATGTGGAGCTGGGAGGTCCCTTGTGGGCCAAAGTCCTGAGCTCGTCTCTCCCACCTCAGAGGCACAGGTCTGATGCCTGGCCAGAGCACCAAGACCCTGTCATCCACATGGCTCAGAATAAAAGGGAGAGAAGAAAGAAAAGAAAGAAAGAAAGGAAGGAAGGAACAAATGAAGGAAGAAAGGAAGGGAGGAAGGAAAAGAAAATAAACTTATTAAAACAAAAAATAATTATTAAAAACAAAAAAAATTAAGTAATAAAAAAAGAAAGAAAGAAGAGAGCAACAAAACCAAAAACCAAATCCACGAATGTTAAGAAGCCCTAAAAACTATACTAAAAAAAAACAAAACAAAAAAACCATACAGGCAGAACCCTAGGACAAATGGTGAAAGCAAAGTTATACAGACAAAATCACAGACAGAAGCATACACACTCACTCACAAAAAGAGAAAAAGGGGAAAAAAATATATATATCATTGCTCCCAAAGTCCAGTGCCTCAATTTGGGATAATTCTTTGTCTATTCAGGTATTCCACAGATGCAGGTACATCAAGTTGATTGTGGAGATTTAATCCACTGCTCCTGAGGCTGCTGGGAAAGATCTCCCTTTCTCTTCTTTGTTCACACAGCTCCTGGGGTTCAGCTTTGGATTTGACCCCGCCTCTGCAAGTAGGTCATCTGAGGGCATCTGTCCTTCGCTCAGACAGGAGGAGGTTATGGTAGCAGCTGATTAGGGGGCTCTTCCTCACTCAGGCAGTGGGAGGGATGTGCACAGAATGCGGAGCGAGCCTGCAGAGGCAAAGGCTGATGTGATGTTGCACGAGTCTGAGGCACACCGTGTGTTCTCCATGGGAAGTTGTCCCTAGATCACGGGACCCTGGTAGTGGCAGGCTTCACAGGCTCCCAGTTGAGGAGGGGTGGACAGTGACCTGTGCTTGCACACAGGCTTCTTGGTGGCTGCAGCAGCAGCCTTAGCATCTCATGCCCCTATCTCTGGTGTCTGCACTGATAGCCACAGCTTGCTCCCGTCTCTGGAGCTCATTTAGGTGTCAATCTTAATCCCCTCTCCTCATACACTGTGAAACAAACAGGCAAGAAAAAGTCCCTTGCCTCTTTGGCAGCTCCAGACCTTCTCCAAGACACACTCCCAGCTAGCTGTGGTGCACTAGCCCCCTTCAGGCTGTGTTCACGCAGTCAACCCCAGTCTCTCCCTGGGATCCGAGCTCCGAAGCCAGAGCGTCACCTCCCAGCCCCACACGCCTCACAGGTGAGCAGACAAGCTTCTCGGTCTGATGAGTCCTAGCCAGCACTGATCCTCTGTGCAGGAAACTCTCCACTTTGCCCACTGCACCCCTGTTGCTGTGCTGTCCTCCGTGGCTCTGAACCTTCCTCTCTCCACCACCCACAGTCTCTGCCAGTGAAGGGGCTTCCTAGTGTGTGGTAACATTTCCTCCTTCACAGCTCCCTCCCACTGGTGCAGGTCCCATCCCTGTTCTTTTGTCTCTGTTTTCTCTTTTTTCTTTTGCCCTACCCAGGTACGTGGGGAGTTTCTTGACTTTTGGGAGGTCTGAGTTCTTCTGCCAGAGTTCAGTAGGTGTTTTGTAGCGTTTGTTCCACATATAGATGTATTTCTGATGTATCTGTGGGGATGAAGGTGATCTCCATGTCTTACTCTTCCACCATCTTGAAGCTCCCCATTGAGTTAGCTTCAAGTGCACAGCAAAGTGATTCAGTTACACATATACATGTATCTATTCTCTTCCAAATTATTTTCCTATTTAGGTTGTTGCAGATTATTGAGCAGAGTTCCCTGCGCTATACAGTAGGTTCTTGTTAATTACCTATTTTAAATATAGTACTGTGTATATGTCAATCCCAAACTCCTAATTTATCCTACTCTACCTTTCACCTTTGGTAACCCAAGTTCATCTTCTAACTGTCAGTCTGTTTCTGTTGTGTATGTAAGTTCATTTTTATTTTTATTTTTTAGATTCTGCATATAAGCAGTATCATATGATATTTGTCTTTCTCTGTCTGACATATAAAGTTATATATTTTGAGCAAAGATATAGATTTTAAGTATTTCTCTCCTGCTATTGCCTTCTACTTGCCTTGGATCTGTTTTAGCCTCTTTCTTTCATGTTCAGGAATTTGCTTGACTGCGAGGGACTTCCCATGATGACTGAAGAGTGGGGAGCTAGATAGCTAAATGAAAGTTCAAGTTGCATATATGGGGATTGTTACCTCTGTGCTTCATTTCACTGATCCATTTTTAAGGAAAATTGGAATATTTACACTTTTTTTTCCTTAGTCCTACCTACCCCTACTCCAATCTCCAGAGGTTTCTGTTGCTGCCAATTCTTCAGTATTGAGGATTCTCCACTATGGGCATACCTTGTTTTACTGTGCTTTGCTTTATTGTGCTTCACAGATATTATGTTTTTTACTAATTGAAGTTTTGTTGCAACCCTGTGTTAAGCAAATCTATCGGCACCAACCAATATTTGAAGAGATTATAGTTGAAAACTTCCCTAACATTGGAAAGACAATAGCCACACAACTCCAGGAAGTGCAGAGTGCCCCTCATAGGATAAACCCAAGGAGAAACACACAAAGACACATATTAATCAAACTATCAAAAATTAAATACAAAAAAATTAAAAGCAGCAAGGGAAAAGCAACAAATAACATACAAGGGAATCCCCATAAGGTTATCAGCTGATTTTTCAGCAGAAACTCTGCAGCCCACAAGGCAGTGGCAGGATATATTTAACGTGATGAAAGGGCAAAAACTACAACTAAGATTTCTCTACCCAGCAAGGGTGTCATTCAGATTTGAAGGAGAAATCAAAAGCTTTACAGACAAGCAAAAGCTAAGAGAATTCAGCACCACCAAAAAAGCTTTACAACAAATGCTAAAGGAACTTCTCTTGGTGAGAAACACAAGAGAAGAAAAAGACCCACAAAAACAAACCCAAAACAATTAAGAAAATGGCAATACGAACACACATATCGATAATTACCTTGAATGTAATTGGATCAAATGCTCCAAGCAAAAGACACAAAATGGCTAAATGGATACAAAAACAAGACCCATATATATGCTGTCTACAAGAGATCCACATCAGACCTAGGGACACATACACACTGAAAGTGAGGGGAAGAAAAAAGATGTTCCAAGCAAATGGAAATCAAAAGAAAGCTGGAGGAGCAATACTCATATCAGATAAAATAGACTTTAAAATAAAGAATGTTACAAAAGACAAGGAAGGACAATGCATAATGATCCAGGGATCAATCAAAGAAGAAGATATAATAATTATAAATATTTATGCACGCAATACAGGAGCACCTCAATACATAAGGCAAGTGCTAACAGTCATAAAGTGGAAATTGGCATGAAAACACGATGACCCAAAACCTATGGAATGCAGCAAAATTCATTCTAAGAGGGAAGTTTTTAGCAATACTATCCTACCTCAAGAAACAAGAAAGAACTTAAACAAACAACCTAACCTTACACCTAAAGCAAATAGAGAAACAAGGGCAAAGAAAACCCCCAAAACCAAAGTTAGTAGAAGGAAGGAAATCATAAAAATCAGAGTAGAAATAAATGAAATAGAAATGAAGAAAACAACAGCAAAGACCAATGAAACTAAAAGCTGTTTTTGAGAAGCCAAAAACAATGATAAAACTTAAGCCAGACACATCAAGAAAAAAAGGGAGAGGACTCAAATCAATAAAATTAAAAATGAAAAAGGAGAAGTTACAACTGACAACACAAAAATTCAAAGGATGATAAAAGACAACCACACGTAACTATATGATAATAAAATGGACAACCTGGAAGAAATGGACAAATTCTTAAAAATGTACAACCTTCCAAGACTGAACCATGAAGAAATAGAAAATATAAACAGACCAATCATGAGAAATGAAATTGAAAGTGTAATTAAAAATCTTCCAACAGAAAGGTGTGGGCAGCTTCGAGACTGGTGGACTCACCAGCCTGAGGGAGCATGCTGCTGGCCGGACTTGGCCTCACTCCCGGAGATGGGCGGCATTCGCGGCAGCACAGCTTGGCTGGAGGTGCAGGGCCCGCTCGAGTGGCAGCAGTGGCAGTGATCAGACCAGCGCGATAGGAGTGGCAGCGGGGAGTGGCCTCCAGGGCATGGCACAGTGGGGAAGATGACCGTGCATTGCAGCATGCTCCTCGTGCTGCTCTTGCTCTCTGGCATGTTCCAGGCCCACAATGGGGATCATACAGCCCGGAAGACAGACCTGCAAGGCTGAATGCTCTGAAGAAGATTACAGAGCATTAATCCCCCAAAATATTCTGGAAGGAGAGAAGGTCCTCAAAGACAGGTAACACTTGCCACGGTGGAAGTCATGGCTAGATGCATGGATCAAACGGTGAGTAAGTCTGATGGCACACCTATCACACAGTGTCATGCCTGCCTTGTGAGGTGGTGGGTATTCAACCAGCGTTGTCAAATGAAGCCATGAATGAGCCAGAAAACACAGACACCCCAGTGTTTCCGTGTCCCCTCCATCAACTCACAGACAAGCAGGAGCTGCTCTGAATGTTCAAATAAATGGCACACATGATAAACCAAAACAAAAAAATAAATCTTCCAACAAAAAAAAAGTACAGAACCAGATGGCTTCACAGGCAAATTTTATCAACCATTAAGAGAAGAGTTAACACCTATCCTTCTCAAACTGTTCCAAACACTTGCAGAGGGAGGAACATTCCCAAACATGTTCTATGAGGACACCATCACCCTGATACCAAAACCAAAGATGTCACACACAAAAAAAATTACACACCAGTATCACTCATGATCATAGACACAAAAATCCTCAACAAAATACTAGCAAACATAATCCCACAACACATTAAAAGGATCATACACCATGATCAAGTGGGACGTACCAGACAGATGCAAGTATTCTTCAATAAATGCAAATCAACCAATGTGATACACCATGTTAACAAATTGAAGAATAAAAAACATATAATAATATCACTAGATACAGAAAAAGCTTTTGACAAAATTCAACATCCATTTATGATAAAGACTCTCCAGAAAGTGGGCATAGAGGGAACCTACATTAATATAATAAAGGCCATATATGACAAACCCACAGCAAACATCATTCTCAGTGGTGAAAAACTGAAACCATTTCCATTAAGATCATGAACAAGACAAGGATGTCCAATCTTACCGATAGTAACTCAACATAGTTCTGGAAGTCCTGGACATGGCAATCAGAGAAGAAAAAGAAATAAAGGAATCCAAATTGGAAAGGAAGTAAAACTGTCACTGTTTGTAGATGACATGATACTATACATAGAAAATCCAAAAGATGCCACCAGAAACTACTCGAGCTAATCAATGAGTTTGGTAAAGTTGAAGGATACAAATTTAATGCACAGAAATCTCTTGCATTCCTATATACTAACAACAAAAATCAGAAAGAGAAATTAAGGAGACAATCCCATTTACCATAGCAACTAAAGGAATAAAATACCTAGGAATAAACATACCTAAGTAGGAAAAGACCAGTACTCAGAAAACTATAAAATACTGATGAAAGTGATTAAAGATAACACAGAAAGATGGAGAGATATACCATGTTCTTCGTTGGAAGAATCAGTATTGTGAAAATGACTATACTACCCAAAGTAATCTACAGATTCAATGCAATACCTATCAAATTACCAATTGCATTTTTCATAGAATTAGAAAAAAAATACGATTTTCATGGAAACACAAAAGACCATAAATAGCCAAAGCAATCATGAGAAAGAATAACACAGCTGGAGGAATCAGGCTCCCTGACTTCAGACTATACGATAAAGTTACAGTAATCAAGACAGTATGGTACTGGCACAAAAACAGAAATATAGATCAATGGTAGAGGATAGAAAGCCCAGAGGTAAACTCACACACCTATGGTCACCTAATCTATGACAAAGGAGGCAAGGATATACAATGGAGAAAGGACAGTCACTTCAATAAGTGGTGCTAGGGAAACTAGACAGCTACATGTAAAAGAATGAAATTAGAACAACTCCCTAACACCATACACAAAATTAAACTCAAAATGGATTAAAGACCATAATGTAAGACCAGACACTATAAAACTCTTAGAGGAAAACATAGGAAAAATACTCTTTGATGTAGATCACATCAAGTTCTATTTTGACAGACCTCCTAGAGTAATGAAAATAAAAACAAAAATAAATAACTGGGACCTACTGAAACTTAAAAGCTTTTGCACAGCAAAGGAAACCACAAACAAGACCAAAAGACAAACCACAGAATGGGAGCAAATATTTCTAAATGAAGCGTCTGACAAGGGATTAATCTGCAAAATATGCAAGCAGCTTATGCAGCAAAATATCAAAAAAGCAAATAACACAATCCAAAAATGGGCAGCAGACCTAAATAGACATTTCTCCAAAGAAGACACACAGATGGCCGAGAGGCACATGAAAAGATGATCAACATCACTAATTATTAGAGAAATGCAAATCAAAACTATAATGAAGTATCACCTCACACTACTCAGAATGGCAATCATCAAAAAATCTACAAACAATAAATGCTGAAGAGGGTGTGCAGAAAAGGGAACCCTCTTACACTGTTGGTGGGAATGTAAATTGAAACAGCCCGTATGGAGAACAGTATGGAGGTTCCTCAAAAACTAAAAATGTAGCTACCTTATGACGAAGTACTCCTACTACTGGGCATATACCCTGAATAAACCATAATTCAAAAAGACACATGCACCCCAATGTTCATTGCAGTACTATTTACAATAGCCAGGACATGGAAGAAACCTAAATATCCATCAACAGAAGAATGGATAAAGAAGATGTGGTCCATATATACAATGGAATATTACTCAGCCATAAAAGGAACCAAATTGTGGGAGATGTGGATGGACCTAGAGACTACCATACAGAGTGAGGTAAGTCAGAAATAGAAAAATAAATATCATATATTAATGCATATATCTGGAATCTAGATAAATAATAAAAATGATCTTATTTGCAAAGCAGAATTAGAGATACTGATGTAGAGAACAAAGGTATCAATACCATGGTGGATAGGGGAGGTGTGATGAATTGGGAAATTGGGATTGACATATATACACTACTATGTATAAAATAGATAACCATTGTGAACCTACTGTATAGCACAGGGAACTGTACTCGGTGTGGACCAAATGGGAAGGAAATCCGAAAAAAGGGGATCTATGTATACGTATTGCTGACTCACTTTGCTGTACAGCAGAAACTGATACAACCGTGTAAAGCAACTATACTCCAATAAAAGTAAAATAAAATAAAAATAAAATAAAATAAAATAAATATAAAATAAAATGTATTAGTCTACTGAGTATCTTTTTTTCTTATGCCATTTTTGGTCTTTTGTTTTTTCGAGGAATTTAATTCTTCAAATGTATTAGCATATAGCTGTTTATAATTCTTTTGTCTTTAAAAAAATCTCTGTTGTGTCTGTAACTTTACACTTATTTTATTCTATATTCTGTATTTTGCTTCTTTGCATCTTCTCTTTCCTGCATCAGTCCTACCAGTGGTTTATTTGGTTAACCTTTTCAGTCTTTCATGTTTTGGTTTTGTTAATATTCTCTACCATTTTTATCGTTGTTACAGTTATTCTTTAATTTATTTAATTTCCACCCTTAATTCTTATATGTTAAGAGCCTGTCTTGTTACATTGTGTATGCTCTGCTCTTTCCAATTTCTTGAATTAAATCCTCATCACGTTTGTTTTCTGTCTTTGATGACCAATATATTTCAAGGAATAAATAGTTTTCCATAAATGCTGATGTATAGTGACTTCATTATTCCATCCTCAAATGTATTTTTTAACTAAAGAATTTTAAACATGATGCTATAGTTCCCAAACATGGAATGTTTTAATATTTATTATTAATTTTCAGTTTTATTGTCATGGTTGGAGAACACAGTTTACATAATATTGATCCTTTGGAATTTTAGAGGATTCCTTTATAGCCTAATTCGTAATCTATTTTTGTAAATGTTCCCTGTATACTCGTAAAGAATATATATCTTCTCTTTATCCTCTATGTATATCCAATATCTCAACATTACTGTATTATTAAGACTTTGGTATTGTTGCTTATTTTTCTCTATTACAATTGATTTCTGAGAGGCACATGTAAAATTTTCCAATGCAGTTGCTGTCTTATCTATTTCACTAATTTAATTTATCATGAGGATGTCTGTTATTGCATTATTAATAAGAAAAATAAAACAAAACCTGAAAACAGCTTGTTTCTAAATTATAATTTATTTATAAAATAGAATAACATGAGCAATTAAAAATTATGTTATTTATATTTATTAACATACACCCATGTCCATGAGATTGGTAAGTAGAATAAAAACTTACAAAGCAGCATGGCATATGATCTTATTTATGTAAAATTATACATAATTATGCACATATGCCAGCATTTGTGTGTATGGGCATTCATATATACTTTATGTTAACATTTAGTTATCAGGTAGATAGTAGAAACAAGCAAAGGCAACTGAGGAGTGGCCACTGAAAGAAAGGGGGTCGGGGCAGCAGGCCTAAATGGAGGTTCACCAAAATGTCAACCTGTTTAGCTCTTGATAATAGGATTTCAGGTAAAAGGTTTTTTCCTGATTTATATTTTCTAGTATACTATATGTCTTTTTAAAAAAATAGTGAGTACATATAATTTCATTAAAAAACAGAAATTTCTTTAAAAGGAAATAGAGAAATAATTTTAAAAATATTTTGTGCCTATACCTCTCAACATTGCAGTTTGATTATACGATATAAAAATTCTAGGGGGCTACCCTGGTGGCGCAGTGGTTGAGGGTCCGCCTGCAGATGTAGGGGATGCGGGTTTGTGCCTCGGTCCGGGAGGATCCCACATGCTGCAGGGCAGCTGGGCCCGTGAGCCATGGCCGCTGAACCTGCGCGCCCGGAGCCTGTGTGTCCAGAGTCCGTGCTCCGCAACGGGAGAGGCCACAGCAGTGAGAGGCCTGCGTACCTCAAAAAAAAAAAAATTCTAGCAATAGTTACTTTTTTCAGTATAGCAAGGGATAGTTGCTTCATACTAAAAGTTTTGAAGAAAAGCGGGTGGGATTGAGCAGGTAGACTTCTAAATCACTAAGTTGTTGTAGGCATTATAGATTCACTTCCCATCTACAGTGATAGAAAGACATGATTATCACCATCTCTACTGCTACCACTCAAGCCAAGACTGCCATCATCTTTCACCTATATTACTGCAGTAGCTTCCTAAATAGGATAGCTGATAGCACTTTAGCCCTCCTACTACATTGTCCACACAGCAGCTAGTTAGCTTGATGGCCATCTTGAAGATGGCAGACCACATTGCCACTGTTGGACCCTGGTCCCTGGTTTGGAGAGGAGCAGAGCAGACCTCATTCACAAATAATTATGTATGTCTATTCTAAACTGTCTGGGGACTACCTGAAGGACTAATGAAAGCATACATTTCTGTGTCACTTAATGTGGAATTCAGGGTAAAAAAACTTCCTGAATTTGATGAAAGACATGAATCTATGCATCCAGGAATCTCAACAAACTCCAATAGGATAAATTCAAAGATATATACCCTGAGACACACTTTAAAAGTTTTTTCAAAAGCCAAAAACAGAGACATTCTTGAAAGCAGCAGGAAGGAAGCAATTTGTCATGTAAAAAAAATCATCAATAAGATTAACAGCCAATTTCTCATCAGAAACCATGGTGGTCAGAAAACAGAGGAATGACATATTAAAGTGCTGACAACAAAACAAAACAAAAAGCTGTCAACCAAGAATTCGATATATGGCAAAAATCCCCTTTGAAAACTATGGAAAATTCAAACATTCCCAATCAAACAAAAGCTGAGAAAGTTCATTATCAGTAGAATTACCTTACAATAAATAATAAAGGGAACCATTCAAGTTGAAATGGAATGGCACTAGTCAATAATTCTAAGCCATATGAAAATATAAAGTTACCCAGTAAAAGTAACTATGAATGCATATAAAAGCCAGGATTATTGTGTTTTTGTTTTGTAACTCCAATTATTCATTTACTATATCACTTAAAAGACAAATGCATAAAGTAATTATAAATCTATGTTACTGGACACAAAATGTAAAAAATGTAATTTTTTAAAAATACAAATAGAAGGGGTAAAGTATTTGTATGCTACTGAAGTTAAGTGGGTAAAGATTCAAGCTCAACTGTTATAAATTTACTATGTTAAAGGTAATCCCCATGGTAACAACAATAAGATATCTAAAATACAAGTATACCTCATTTTATGGCACTTGGCTTTATCACTCTTCACAGATATTGCATTTTTTTTTTTACAAATTGAAGGCTTGTGGCAACCCTGCATTGAAGAAGTCTATCAGTGCCATTTTTCCAGCAGCATTTGCTCACTTAAGTGTCTCTGTGTCACACTTTGGTAATTCTCACTGTATTTCAAACTTTTTCACTATATTATATTTGTTATAGTGATCTGTGGTCAGTGATCATTGATGCTATTATTGCAAAAAAAATTATGGCTTGCTGAAAGCTCAAGATGATTAGCATTTTTTAGTAATAAAGTATTTTTAATTTAAAGTGTGTACATTAATTTTTTAGACATAATGCTATTGTACACATAATAGACTACAGTATAGTGTAAACATAACTTTAATATGAACTGGAACACCAAAAATTTGTGTGACTCATTTTATTGTGATATTCACTTTATTGTGGTGGTCTGGAATTGAACCTGCAATATCTCTGAGATATGCCTGTATAAACACAAAAGGGAATGACAAGAGAATCAAAATGGTTCACGGCAAAATTCAAATACAGATAAAATAATACAGTAATGAGGAACTAAGGAACAAAAGACATAAGATGCAAAGAAAACAATAGCAAAATGACAGAAGTAAGTCCTTACATGTCATTAATTACTTTAAATGTAAATTGACTACAATATCCAATCAAAAGGTACGGATTGGCTGAATTACCTTGAAAAACATGATCCCCTATATGCTGTCTACCAGAGACTCTACTTCAGCTCCAAAGACACAAATAGGTTGGAAGTGAACAAATGGAAAAACATACTCCATGCAAATAGAAACCAAAAAAGAGCTGAGGTCACTTTATTGGGTAAAATGCCAGATAAAATAAACTTTAAGTCAAAAAGTGTTATGAGACAAATAAGGACATTATATATTAATAAAATGGACATTCATAAAGAATATATATAAATTACTAAGAAATATGCACCAAAGAAAAGAGCCCTCAAGTGTATAAAGCAAATATTGACAGAAATGAAGGAAGAAATACACAATTCTACAATAGTAGCTGAAGATTTGAATACCCACTTTCAATAATGGATAAATCATCTAGACAGAAGATCAATAAGGAAGCAGAAGACGTGAACAACATTATAAACCATCTACATCTAACAGACATATGAAACACCCTAGATAGCAACAGCAGAAAACACATTCTTCTCAAGTATACACAGAACATTTTCCAGGATAGACAATATGTCAGGACACAAAATAAGTCTAAATAAACAACCACAATGGAATGAAGCTCAAAATCAGTAACAGAAGGGAAAACTGTAAAATTCACAAATATGTGGAAATTAACACTCAAACAATCAATGGGACAAAAACGGAATCACAAGGGGAATTAGAAAATACTTAGAGATAAATAAAAATGAAAATGAAACATACAGAAACTTATGGGATGCAACAAAGGCCAGGTTCAGAGTGAAATTTAAGTTGTAAATGCATATATTAAAAAAGAAGAAAGATGTAAAATCAATAGCTGTCAAAGATATGGCCAAGAATGTGAAGTAAGAGACCCTGAGCTCACCTGTTCGTATGGGCACAGCAAAATTACAACCATTCACAGAGCAACTATTGATGAGAAGGACTGGAAGACTAGCAGTTAAATTTTCTACAACTAAAGATATAAAGAAGTGACCACAATGAAACTGGTAGGAGGGGTGGAGGGAAGAGATGCAGTATAGTCAATACCCGTACTCCTGGTGACCCACAGACAGGAAGATAATTAAAATTGCATTAAAGTTGTATGGTTATCCCCAAGGAGTGAGGAGTCCAAGCCCCAGACTGGGTTCCCAAGCCTGGGGGTCCTGTACTGGAAGAACAAGTCCTCAAAATGTTTGGCTTTGAAGGCCAGTGGGGTTTACTTTTGGGAGAGCCAGAGGGCTACGGGAAATAAAGACTCCACTCTTAAAGGGCAAACAATATCTCACATGCTCTGAAACCCAGGCAGAAGCAACAGTTTGAAAGGAGCCTGGGTCAGCCCCACATTCTAATCTGAGAATGCCTCCCAGAAAGGTAGGAGGCAATTGGACTTTATCCTGAGGACACATACACTGGTGGCAACCATTTTAGGGAGCTTGTTCTACCACAAGGAAAATGGTATTGGCAAGCACCATTTTGGAATCCTCCATCTAGCTTATTAGCACCAGGAAACAAACCTGCCCATCAGCCTTTAGGCACCAGTACTGAGATGGCTCAGGCCAAGCAACTAGCAGTGTGGGTAAACAGCCCTGACCCACCAGCAGGCTGGCTGCCACAGAATCCCTGAGCTCACAGACACTCTAGAACCCAGCCCTGCCCATCAGAGGGCCCAGGACACAGCCCCACATACCAGTGTGCTGGCACTAGCACCTGGGCCAGTCTCACCCACCAGTGGGCAGGCACCATTGACAGAACCCCCTGAGACCTGCCCCCACCAAACAGCGAGCAGAAATACCAACTCCAGGATACCCATGCCATACAGACAAAGTCCCCAACACTGAGCACTGCCCACCAGTGAGTGGGTAACCAGTCCCGAAATCTCCTGGGCCCCAGCCCCATACAACAGCAGGCAGACACCAGCCCCAGGACCACCCCAGACACATAGCCTGTGATGTCAGGACCCAGATAACCCACCAATAGGCATCATCAGCCCTAGGTCGCCTTGGGACACAGGCCTACACAGCATCAGGGCAACACCAGCTCTGAGACTCTTTGGGCCCCTCAGCCAGCTGCCTTGGGAACTGGCCCCATCTACCAGGAGGACAACACTATATATATCAGGAAGAAGACAAGAATGCTCACACTCGCCACTTTTATTCAACACAGGATTGGAAGTCCTAGACACCACAATCAGACCAGAAAAAGAAATAAAAGGAATCCAAAGTGGAAGGAAAGAAATTAGTAAAACTGTCATTGTTTGCAAATGACATGATACTATACACAGAAATCATAAAAATTTCACCAAAAAACTATTAGAACTCATCAATGAATTTGGTGAAGTTGTAGGATACAAAATTAATATACAGAAACCCATTGCATTTCTATACACTAACAACTAACTATCAGAAAGATAAATTAAGAAAGCAATCCCATTTAAAATTGCATCAAAAAGAAAAAAGTACATAGGAATAAATCTAAGGAGTTAAAACATGGAAAGATATACTGTGTTCATAGAGTGGAAGAATTAATATTGTTAAAAAGAACATACTACCTAAGCTACTCTACAGAGTCAATGCAATCACTATTAAAATATCAATGGCATTTTTCACAGAATTAGAACAAATTATTTGCAAATTTATATGGAAACACAAATTACCCCAAAAAGCCAAGCCAGTCTTAAGAAAGAAGAACAAAACTGAAGGTTTAATGCTCCCTGATTTCAAACTATCCTGTACCAAGCTACAGTAATAAAAATATGGTAATGGAAAAAAAAAAACACCAGTTATGTAAGATCAATGGAATTGAACAGACAGTCAAGAAATGACACCACAATTATATGGGCAATTAATCTACAACAAAGGAGGCAAGAATATACAACGTGGATAAGACAGCCTCTTCAATAAATGGTGCAGGGAAAACTGGACAGTTAAGTTCAACAGAATCAAACTGGAGTGCTCTCTCACAATGCGCACAAAAATAAATTCAAAATGGATTAAAAACTTAAATGTCAGACCTGCAACCATACAACTTCTAGAAGACATAGATAGTAAGTTCTTTGACATTGGTCTTAGTAATACTTTTTGGATATGTTTCCTCAGGTAAGGGAGACAAAAACAAAAATAGCCAAATGGAACTACATCAAACTAAAAAGGATTTGCACAGCAAAGGAAACTATCAACGAAATGAAAAGCTACCTGCTTTCAAGGGAAAAGATATTTGCAAACAATATATCCAATAAATGGTTAATATCCTAAATATACATAAAGCTCATAAAACTGAACATCAAAAAAACAAACAATACAATTAAAAAATGGGCTGGGGGTCTGAAAAGACATTTTTCCAAAGGAGACATACAGTGACTTCCCTGGCAGTCGAGTGGTTAAGATTTCGCCTTCCGATGCAGTGGGTGGGGGTTTGATCCCTGGTCAGGGGAGCTATGATCCCACATGCATTGCGGACAAAAAAACAAAATGTAACACAGAAGTAATATTGTAAAAAATTCAATAAAGACTTAAAAAAAAAGAAGAAGACATACAGATGGCCTACAGGCACATAAAACGATGCTCAACATCACTAAACATCAGGAAAATACAAATCAAAACTGTAATGAAATATTGCCTCACACCTGTCAGAATGGCTATTATCAAAAAGACAACAAACAACAAGTGTTTGTAAGGCTGTGGAGAAAAGTGAACCCTTGTACACTTTTGGTGGGAATGTACATTGGTGCAGCAAATACGGACAACAGTATGGACATTCCTAAAAAATTTAAGAATAGTGCTTCCATACGATCCAGCAATTCCACTCCTGGGTATTTGTCAGAAGAAAACGAAAACACTAGTTAAAAAATATATATATGCACCCCTATGTTCATAGCAGCATTATTTACAATACCCAATATATGAAAGCAACTTAAGTGCCTAGAAATAGATTAATGGATAAAGATGTTGTATATATATATATACACACACGATAGACGATTCCTCAGCCATAAAAAAAAATTTTGCCATTCGTGAAAATATGGATGGACCTAGAGGGTATGATGTTAAGTGAAATAAGACAAAGACAAACACTCTATGATTTTGCTTATATGTGGAATCTAACTAACAAAACAAATGAAAAAACATAACTAAACAGAAACAGAGTCATTACAAACAGGTGGTTGCCAGAGGGCACGGGAGTGGAGTGTGGAAAGTAATAGGCGATGAGATTAAGAAATACAAACCTCCTTGCAAAATAAATGAGTCACAGGTATAAAAAAAACAATGTGAGAAATACAGGCAATAACTAGGTAATGTCTTCTTTTTTATTTATTTATTTTTCTAATTATTTTAACATCTTTATTGGAGTATAATTGCTTTACAATGGTGTGTTAGTTTCTGCTTTATAACAAAGTGAATCAGTTATACATATACATATGTTTCCATATCTCTTCCCTCTTGCGTCTCACTCCCTCCCACCCTCCCTATCCCACACCTCTAGGTGGTCACAAAGCACCAAGCTGATCTCCCTGTGCTATGTGGCTGCTTCCCACTAGCTATCTATTTTATGTTTGGTAGTGTATATATGTCCATGCCACTCTCCCACATTGGCACAGCTTACCCTTCCCCCTCCCATACCCTCAAGTCCATTCTCTAGTAGGTCTGTGTCTTTACTCCCGGCTTGCCCCTAGGTTCTTCATGACACTTTTTTTCTTAGATGCCATATATATGTGTTAGCATACGGTATTTTTTTTTCTCTTTCTGACTTACTTCACTCTGTATGAGAGACTCTAGGTCCATCCACCTCACTACAAATAGCTCAATTTCATTTCTTTTTATGGCTGAGTAATATTCCATTGTATATATGTGCCACATCTTCTTTATCTATTCATCTCTTGATGGACACTCAGGCTGCTTCCATGTCCTGGCTATTGTAAATAGAGCAGCAATGAAGATTTTGCTACATGACTCTTTTTGAATTATGGTTTTCTCAGGGTATATGCCCAGTAGTGGGATTGCTGGGTCGTATGGTACTTCCATTTTTAGTTTTTTAAGGAACCTCAATACTGTTCTCCATAGTGGCTGTATCAATTTATGTTCTCACCAACAGTGCAAGAGTGTTCCCTTTTGTCCACACCCTCTCCAGCATTTATTGTTTGTAGATTTTTTGATGATGGCCATTCTGAACGGTATGAGAATATATCTCATTGTAGTTTTGATTTGCATTTCTCTAATGATTAATCATGTTGAGCATTCTTTCATGTGTTTGTTGGCAATCTGTATATCTTCTTTGGAGAAATGTCTATTTAGGTCTTCTGCCCATTTTTGGATTGGGTTGTTTGTCTTTTTGATATTGAGTTGCATGAGCTGCTTGTATATTTTGGAGATTAATCCTTTTTCAGTTGTTTCACTTGCAAATATTTTCTGCCATTCTGAGGGTTGTCCTTTGCTCTTGTTTATGGTTTCCTTTGCTATGCAAACGCTTTTATGTTTCATTAGGCCCCATTTGTTTATTTTTGTTTTTATTTCCATTTCTCTAGGAGGTGGGTCAAAAAGGATCTTGCTGTGATTTGTATCATAGAGTGTTCTGCCTATGTTTTTCTCTAAGAGTTTGATAGTTTCTGGCCTTACATTTAGGTCTTTAATCCATTTTGAGTTTATTTTTGTGTATGGTGTTAAGGAGTGTTCTAATTTCATACTTTTACATGTACCTGTCCAGTTTTCCCAGCACCACTTATTGAAGAGGCTGTCTTTTCTCCACTCCATATTCTTGCCCCCTTTATCAAAGATAAGGTGGCTATATGGGCATGGGTGTACCTCTGGGATTTCTATCCTGTTCCATTGATCTATATTTCTGTTCTTGTGCCAGTAGCATACTGTCTTGATTACTGTAGCTTTGTAGTGTATTCTGAAGTTAGGGAGCCTGATTCCTCCAGCTCTGTTTTTCTCTCTCAAGATTGCTTTGGTTATTTGGGGTCTTTTGTGTTTCCATACAAATTGTGAAATTTTTGTTCTAGTTTTGTGAAAAATGCCAGTGGTAGATTGATAGGGATTGCATTGAATCTGTACATTGCTTTGGGTAGTAGAGTCATTTTCACAATGTTCATTCTTCCAATCAAAAAACATGGTATATCTCTCCATATATTTGTATCATCTTTAATTTCTTTCATAAGTGTCTTATAATTTTCTGCATACAGGTCTTTTGTCACCTTAGGTAGGTTTATTCCTAGATATTTTATTCTTTTTATTGCAATGGTACATGGGAGTGTGTTCTTAATTTCACTTTCAGATTTTTCATCATTAGTGTATAGGAATGCTAGGGATTTCTGTGAATTAATTTTGTATCCTGCTACTTTACCAAAATCATTGATTAGCTCTAGTAGTTTTCTGGTAGCATCTTTAGGATTCTCTATGTATAGTACCATGTCATCTGCAAACAGTTACAGCTTTACTTCTTCCTTTCCGATTTGGATTCCTTCTATTTCTTTTTCTTCTCTGATTGCTTTGGCTAAAACTTCCAACACTATGTTGAATAATAGTGGTGAGAGTGGGCAACCTTGCCTTGTTCCTGATCTTAGTGGAAATCGTTTCACTTTTTCAGCATTAAGGACGATGTTGGCTGTGGATTTGTCATATATGGCCTTTAATATGTTGAGGAATGTTCCCTCCATGCCTATTTTCTGCAGAGTTTTTAATAATAATTGGATGTTGAATTTTGTCAAAAGCTTTCTCTGTATGTAATGTATTTGTATGGTAATATATCATAACTAGACCTATGGTGGTGATTATTTTGTACGCTATAAAAATGTGGAATCACTATGTTGCTCACTAGTAACTAACATAGTGTTGTAGGTCAATTATACATCACAAACAAAGTCATAGGAAAAGATATCTCATTTGTGGTTACCAGAGACATGGGGTGAGGGGAGGGGGAACTGAATGAACGTAGTCAAATGATAGATAGCTGCAGTTATAAGATAAATTAATACTAGAAACATAATGTACAACACATTAAATATAATTAACACTACTGTATATTTTACCTGAAATTTGTTAAGAGAGAAAATCCTATGAGTTTTCATCAAAAGAAAAAATTTTTTCTATTTTTTTAATTTTGGATCTGCATGAGATTATAGGTGTTCACTGAACTTATTGTGATAATCATCTCCTGACGTATATAAGTCAAATCATTATGTTCTATACCTCAACTTATAGTCTATGTGTCAATTATACTTCAATAAAACTATAAAACTATAGGAAAAAAACCCATAACCACATCAGTGTAAAAACATGTTGTATATTTAAAATACCTTAAAGTCCTAATATATATATTTAACACATCTTCCCACTCAAAAAAAAAACTTTCATATACACCTCAAGGAATTAGAAGAAGAAGAGCAAATTAAGCCCAAAGCTAGCAGAATGCAGGAATAACACTTAGAGCAAAGAGAATGAAATAATAGGAAGAACAATAGAGAGAACCAAAAACAAAATGTTGGTGCCTTGGAAAAAAAATTGACAAAGCTTTAAGCAAACTGACAAAGAAATAGAGAAGAGACAAATTAAATTTAGAAATGAAACTGGGGACATTACTACCAACCTTACAGAAATAAAAAGGATTATAAGAGAATATGATGAAAAGTTGTATGCCAACAAATTAGACAACCTAGATGAAATGAACAAATAGCAGGAAATACTCAAAGTATCTAAACTGCCTCAGGAAGCAATAGAAAATTGTAACACACCTCTACGAATTAGAAAGATTGAATCAGTAATCAGAAACCTCCCAACAAAAAAAGTGTCCAGGCCTTCACTGGTGAATTCTACTTCATTCTCTGAGGCCAACATTACACTGATACCCAAGTCAGAAAAAGACATCACAAGAAAATAAAATTATAGACCAATATCAGTTATGAATATAGATGTAAAAACCCTCAACAATATACTAAAAAACTGAAGCTAAGAGAATAGTAAAATGATTATACACCATGACCAACTGGGTTTTTCCCCAGGACCACAAGGGTGGTTCAACATAAGAAAATCAATGTAATAAACCACATTAATAGAATGAAAGGGAAAAACAAAACACATGATCATTTTGATTGATGCAGAAAAGTCATCTGTCAAAATTCAAAATCCTTTCATGATAAAAACACTCTGGGCTTCCCTGGTGGAGCAG
Organism: Leucopleurus acutus; assembly: GCF_964270905.1. Classification (NCBI taxonomy): domain Eukaryota; kingdom Metazoa; phylum Chordata; class Mammalia; order Artiodactyla; family Delphinidae; genus Leucopleurus; species Leucopleurus acutus. The sequence continues at coordinate 57,820,896 of NC_139148.1, forward strand.
TGGTTGAGAGTCCACCTGCCGATGCAGGGGACATGGGTTCGTGCCCTGGTCCAGGAAGATCCCACATTCCGCGGAGTGGCTAGGCCCGTGAGCCATAGCTGCTGAGCCTGCATGTCCAGAGTCTGTGCTCTGCAACGGGAGAGGCCACAACAGTGAGAGGCCCGCATACCGCCAAAAAAAAAAAAAAAAAAAAAAAAAACAGAAAAACAAAAAACTCTGAAAACTAGGAATAGAAGGGAATTTCCTTAACATAATAAAGGGCATTTATACTGCATTATATATATGGCAAAAGGCGGAAAGCTTTCCCTCTAAGGTCAGGAACAAGACAAGGATGCCTGGTTTCTCCACTGTTATTCAACATTGTACTGGAAGTTCTAGCCAGGGCAATTAGGCAAGAAAAAGAAATAAAATGCATCCATATTGGAAAGGAAGAAATAAAACCATTTCTATTCATAGATAACATGATCCTATATATACAAAATCCTAAGGAATCCACTGGAAAGCTACAATAGCTAGTAACTGTATTCAGCAAAGTTGCAGGGTACATAATCAACACAAAATAATCTTTGTTCCTAGCTAGAGGATGTTAACATAAATTGCCAGGTTTAAGACATTGGTTCTGGTTCAGCAAATCTCCCCTCTACATGCCGAGGAGGCTCTTCTGGCCAAATAAGGCTGGGACTACCTGGGCTGGCAAGACCAGCTGTGGAGCTGGCAGCTGTTGACCTTCTCCTCCTCCCACTTGGAAGTGGATGTTAAGTTATATAACCTCCTCCACCCACTTGGAAGAAAGACAAAAAGACCCACCAGTTACGTAGGATCAACGGAATGGAACAGAGAGCACAGAAATGACACCACAATTATATGTGCAATTAATCTACAACAAAGGAAGTAAGAATATACAATGAGGATAAGACAGCCTCTTCAATAAATGGTACTGGGAAAACTGGACAGCTAAGTTCAACAGAATTGAACTGGAGTACTCTGTCCACAGGACATGGGACTCTGGCATTTAGCAATACACTCAGACCCTTCTCCACAAGGGCAACAGCAAAGATTTAATAATTTCTTTCTGGGGGTTCAGAGAAGAAATAATAAACATAACAAATTAGAAAACTCAAAACTATACTGTAAGATTAACCTTCAACAGTACATACTAAATTCATATTCAGTACCATCTTTAAATTAAGGGAAAATTAGGAAAAAGGAGATGGCACAGTTCAGCAACTTCCCAGACAACCAAGACACGTGAGGTCACTGGCTTTCAATCTCTGCCCTAAGGGAAATTCTATAAGGTAGGTACTATTACTTATCCCATATAGTTAAGGAAACTAAGGCCCAGAGAAGTTAAGTGACTTCCATAAGCTCAAGAGCTAGTAAACTGAAGAGCTGCAATGCAAACTCAGGTAGTTTAGCTCCACAGTCCACAGTTAAACCACTATACTATATAAAATAATATTATGTGTTGCTTAGGGAAATTCACATATGTGAGAAAAGGGAGGGAAAGTCATAATAGGATAGAAAGGTCTATATGTAAAGATAATTAGGAGGATAAACCCACAGAGCTTATCTCAACCACTGCCTCCTTGTATATATTAGGTGGGCCAAAAACTTCATTTGGATTTTTCCAAAAGATGGCTCTAGCAGTGCTTAGTTGTCTTTAACTTCATTCAAAACAATTTTGTCAAACTGTACTGTGACAGCTGTCATATTAGCATGCATTTTAAAATAAAACTTATCAAAATTGGTGAATTTTTGTGTAGCCATTTTAATACTGAAAATGGAAGAAAAAGGCAACATTTTCAGCATATTATGCTTTATTATTTCAAGAAAGGTAAAAACACAACTGAAACGTAAAGAAAGATTTGTGCAGTGTAACAAGAAGGTTCTGTGACTGATCGAACATGTCAAAAGTGGTTTGCGAAGGTTCATGCGGGAGACTTCTTGCTGGACGATGCTCCACAGGCGGGTAGACCAGTTGAAGTTGATAGCGATCAAATCAAGACATTAATTGAGAACAATACCACACAGGAGATAGCTGACATACTCAAAATATCCAAATCAAGCATTGAAAATCATTTGCACCAGCTTGGTTATGTGAGTCGCTTTGGTGTTTGGGTTCCACATAAGTTAAGTGAAAAAAAAACCTTCTTGACCGTATTTCCTCATGCAATTCTCTACCTAAACATAATGAAAATGTTCCGCTTTTAAAACAAATTGTGATGGGCAATGAAAAGTGGGTACTGTACAATAATGTGGAACAGAAGAGATCGTGGGGCAAGCAAAATGAACCACCACCAACCACACCAAAGGCTGGTCTTCATCCAAAGAAGGTGATGTTGTGTATATGGTGGGATTGGAAGGGAGTCCTCTATTATATGAGCTTTACCCAGAAAACCAAATGCTTCATTCCAATAAGTACTGCTCCCAGTTAGACCAACTGAAAGCAGCACTCGACGAAAAGCATCCGGAATTAGTCAACAGAAAATGCATAATCTTCCATCAGGATAACGCAAGACCCCATGTTTCTCTGATGACCAGGCAAAAACTGTTACAGCTTGGCTGGGAAGTTCTGATTCATCTGCTGTATTCAACAAACATTGCACCTTTGGATTTTCATTTATTTCAGTCTTTACAAAATTCTCTTAATGGAAAAAATTTCAATGACCTGGAAGACTTTAAAAGGCACCTGGAAGAGTTCTTTGCTCAAAAAGATAAAAAGTTTTGGGAAGATGAAATTATGTAGCTGCCCGAAAAATGGCAGAAGGGAGTAGAACAAAAGGGTGAATACATTGTTCAATAAAGTTCTTGGTGAAAATGAAAAATATGTGTTTCATTTTTACTTTAAAAACTTAAGGAACCTTTTGGCCAGCCCAATACATACACACCAGACTTTCACTGGAAAACTTGCTACAGGAAATATTAATATTTTAAATGTTTTTGAATTTAAAAAATTATAACATATACTCTGAAAAAATACTCTGCACAAATCTCAATAAAAATGTTCACCAACTGAACACAGCCGTGTAATCAGCAGTCAGATCAAGAAAACATTACCAACACTGGTAAAGTCCCCCTTGTGCCTATTTTTGCCACTAATACCCCACTCTGAGGGAACACTTATCCTGGCTTCTAACACCATCACTTAGTTTTGTCTGTTTTTGAACTGTACAGAAATGGGCTCATGCAGCAAGTAATCTTTTGTGATTGACTTTTCTCCCTCGCAACCTTGTATTTGTTGGATGCATCCATTGTGGTGTACAACAACTCTAGTTCATTCATTCTCATGGCTAAAGTAATATGAATTTTATCACCCATTCAATTATTGAAAGACTTTATTGATCATTTTTTTAATCCATCCATAGCAGTCCCACAAAGCTGGGTTCAGAGTGCAGTATAGTGGAAAGAATATAGTTTCTGGAGCAACACAAATCTGGTTGAAGCTTGCTTCTGTTAATAACTGTGTATCCTTGGAAAAGCTATTTGACTATTATGTCTTTACTTTCTCATCTATAGGATGTGGATAATAATGCTTAACCGAGATAACATATAGCAAGTAGGTGGTAATTATTATGATACGGCTTGTAAAATATTCAATTATGGCTCAAAAATCATTTATGGATTACTCTCAGAAAGCTTAGCTCTTAGGCACCTTGACTACTAGATTCTTCCTGCTAATGTATTCTTGTGGCCATTGAGACCCAAACTGAACTAGGGGCCATCTAAAATTCAATTTATTTGCAGCTGTTGATGGTGATTTGCTGCTGCTTTCTTCCCCTCTCTCCCAGGACACTGACCTTTGGAATGCAGGGCACACTAATATCCTTGTCTTCATCTACCCAGAATATCAGCTTTGTGCCTTCTTCCATCTTCTGCATTTGTTCAACCCCATCTACCTCCAGAATAGGCCCTTTTCCTAAAGTTCTTTCTTTGATCTCTGTTCGTGGAGAACAAACAGCAATAAGACTGAAAACCCGATGTGTTGCTGTCGATGCTTTCTTGCCTACTGTCTGTTGGGTGAGAATACACTATATCATAGCTTCGACACCAGCTCCAACTCCCCCCAAAATGGGTTAAATGCAGACTCAGATATCTTAGACAGTTTGGCCCTGGTCCCACCAGAGTGTACACAAAGGCTCCATTCAGTGGTGGTTCTTCTCTGGCAAAGGCATCCTTGAAAGAGAACTGAAAATATCATACTGTGGGCAACTCTAACATGACCCCAAAAGATATGAATCAAAGGGTAAAAATACTCTCCCTGTCATGTGACTATGGAGGATGACTGAATCTTTATTTTGTCCTCTCCAGTCAACAGCCCAGCATTCTACAGTGTGGGATGAAAGACCCATTATGAAAAGAGCTGGACTGAGCCTTGTTTGTCCTCTGTGGACCTTGGGGCAGAGGGGCAGGGATAAGCTGCATGGTGGTGAGAAGGGGAATAGTGGTGGGAAGGAGTCTGCCAATCAAGTAATAGCTAAAATATAGACATGGGGGAGGACTCACAAACTTTGCATGTGCTGGAACTTTTGGATAGAAGGAGTTAATGAAACAGGAGTCTAGAGAAGGTGGACAAAGAACTCTGAGCCTAGTAGACAAGAAATTAGGAGAAAAAGGTAAAGAAGGGGATCATCCTTGATCTGTCTCAGCCACGAGAAATTAATTAACCCAATACAAGAAATTTCAAACTTCATGGACTCAGAGGCAAGAAACTTGAGTTCAAATCTTGGATTTATTACTTGCTTTTGCCACTATAAAATGAGCCTAATAATAACCACCAACAAGATTTAATTAAAGTTCAGACTAAAATAATAATGTTATCAACCCCAAGTGAAAAGCGAAGGTGTGGCTGACAGAAGTTGAGGGTTAAAGTGTGTTAAAGGAAGACAGAAGTGCTAATTTCTTCATCTTACAAAGCCACAAGTCAAAAGTTGATGGAACATCCTTGGCAACACTTGTTATTTGTAGTCTTTTTGATGACAGCCATTCTGACAGGTGTGAGGTGATATCTCACTGTTGTTTGATTTGCATTTCCCTGATGGATAGTGGTTTTTTAAATTGATGTAGTCCCATTTGTTTATTTTTTGCTTTTGTTTCCCTTGCCTAAGGAGACATATGCAAAAAAGTATTACCAAGACTGATGCCAAAGAGCTTACAGCCTATGGTTTCTTCTAGAACTTTTATAGCTGTAGGTGTGACATTTAAGTCTTTAATCCATTTTGAATTTATTTATTTTTCTGCATGGTGTGAGAGAGTACTCCAGTTTGATTCTTTTGCATGTAGCTGCCCAGTTTTCCCAACACCATTTATTGAAGATGCTGTCTATTCCCCATTTTATATTCTTGCCTCCTTTGTCATAGATTAATTGACCATATAAGTGTGAGTTCATTTCTGAGCTCTCTATTCTGTTCCATTGATCTGTGTCTGTTTTAGTACCTGTACCATACTGTTTTGATTTGCATAGCTTTGTAGTACAGTGTGAAAACATGAAGTCTGATGTCTCCAGCTTTATTCTTCTTTCTAAGTATTACTTTGGCTATAGAGGTCTTATGTGGTTCCAAACAAATTTTAGAATTATTTGTTCTATTTCTGTGAAAAATACCATTGGTATTTTAATAGGGGTTGCACTGAATCTGTAGATTGGTTTGGATAGTATGGACATTTTAACAATATTAATTCTTCCCATCCAAGAACATAGTATATCTTTCCCTCTGTTGGCATCATCTTCAATTTCTTTCATCAGCTTCTTATAGTTTTCACAGGACAGGTCTTTTACCTCCTCAGTTAGATTTATTCCTAGGTATTTTATTCTTTCTGATGTGATTATAAATAAGATTATTTCCTTTATTTCTCTTTCTGATAGTTCATTGTTAATGTATAGAAATGCAACAGATTTTTGTACATTATTTTTTGTATCCTGCAACTTTGCCAAATTCATTGACGATTTCTAGGCAATAAATAACAAGTGTTGGTGAGGACATGGAGAAAAGGGAACCCTCATGCACTGTTGGTAGGAATGTAAATTGGTCCAGCAACTATGGAAAACACAATGGACATAACTCAAAAATTTAAAAATAGAGCTTTCAATATGATCCAGCAATTCCTTTCCCAGGTATCCATCTGAAGAATGTGAAAAACACTAATTAGAAAAGATATATGCACCACTATTTTCCTTGCAGTATTATTTACAATAGCCTAGATATGAAAGCAACCTACGTGTCCATCAACAGATAAATAGATAAACAAGATGTAGTATATACACACAATGAAATATTACTTAGTTAAATAAAGGAATGAATTCTTGCTATTTATGACAACATGTATGGACCTAGAAGGTACTATGATAAGTGAAATAAGTCAGACAAAGAAAGACAAATTCTGTATGATTTTACTTATATGTGGAATCTAAAAATCAAAACAAATGAACAAACATAAGAAAACAGAAATTAAGAGTTATAGATCTGGAGAACATACAGATGGTTGCTAGAGGGAAGGGAAGTGGGAGGAGGAAAGAAATAGGTGAGGTAGATTAACAGATACAAACTTCCAGTTACAAAATGAATGAGTCATGGGCATGAAATGTACAGTATGGGGAATATAGTCAGTAACTATATAATATCATTGTATGGTGACAGATGAAAGCTAGACTTAACGTGGTGATTTTTGTGAAACATACGGAAAAATCAAATCAATATCCAGCACAAACTAAGACAATGGTGTAGGTCAATTATACTTCAAAAACAAACTAACCAATAAACAAACAAACTCATAGAAAAAAAGATCAGGTTTGTGGCTATCAGAGTCTGTGGGTGGGGGGCGGGGAGGATGAAGGCAGTCAAAATGTGCAAGCTTCCAGTTATAAGATAAATAAGTACTAGGGATATAATGTACTACATGATATATATAATTAACACTACTGTATGTTATACATGAAAATTGTTAAGAGAGTAAATCCTAAGAGTTCTCATCACAAGGAAAACAAGGTTTTCTATTTTTTTTAATTTTGTATCTATATAAAATGATTGATATTCACTAAACTTACTGTGAAACACATTTCATGATTTAAGTCAAATCATGCTGTACACCTTATACAGTGCTGTATGTCAATTGTATCTCAATAAAATTGGAAGAAAAAAGGTACCAAAAAGTAATAAATCTTGGGCTTCCCTGATGGCACACTGGTTAGGAATCCACCTGCCAATGCAGGGGACACAGGTTCTAGCCCTGGTCTGGGAAGACCCCACATGCCGAGGCGCAACGAAGCCCATGCTCCACAACTACTGAGTTTGTTCTCTACAGCCTGCGAGCCACAACTACTGAGCCCACATGCCACAACTACTGAAGCCTGCATGCCTAGAACCTGTGCTCTGCAACAACAGAAGCCATTGCAATGAGAAGCCCATGCACGGCAATGAGGACTAGTCCCCACTCACCAGAACTAGAGAAGGCCCACGCACATCAACGAAGACCCAACAGAGCCAAAAATAAGTTTAAAAAATAAATATTTTTTTTAAAAATAATAAATATTGATACACACACAAAAGAGAAGTTAATGAGTAGGAAATAGGGGTTTAAGTACATTTTTTAAAGTAACAGGGGACCTTCAAGATGGTGGAGGAGTAAGACGTGGAGATCACCTTCCTCCCCATAAATACATCAAAAATACATCTACATGTGGAACAACTTCTACAGAACACCTACTGAACACTAGCAGAAGACCTCAGACTTCCCAAAAGAAAAGAAAATCCCGACATACCTGGGTAGGGCAAAAGAAAAAAGAAAAAAAAGAGAGACAAAAGAATAGGGATGGGACCTGCACTTCTGGGAGGAAGCTGTGAAGGAGAAAAAGTTTCCACACACTAGGAAGCCCCTTCACTGGTGGGGACAGGAGGGGGTAAGCTTTGGAGCCACCGAGGAGAGCACAGCAACAGGGGTGCAAAGGGCAAAGTGGAGAGATTCTCACATAAAGGATAAGTGCCAACCAGCACTCACCAGCCTGAGACGCTTGTCTGCTCACCCGCCGGGGTGGGTGGGGCCTGGGAGCCGAGGCTCGGGCTTCAGAGGTCAGATCGCAGGGAGAGGACAGGGGTTGGCTGCATGAACACAGCCTGAAGGGGGCCAGTATGCCATAACTAACTGGGACAGAGTCTGGGAAAAAATCTGGACCTGCCTAAGAGGCAAGAGACTGTTGTTTCAGGGTGCGCGAGGAGAGGGGATTCCTTCCATGTCTGCCCACAGAAGGCAGAACACCACCAAAACAAGCTCCAGAGAAAGGCGCGAGCCAGGCTAACAGCTCGGATGGCAGAGATGGGCATGAAACACTAATGTTGCTGCTGCAGCCACCAAGAATCCTGTGTGCAAGCACAGGCCACTATCCAAACACCTGAGACCCCTGGGTACCTGTGCAGCCTGCCACTACCAGGGTCCCATGATCCAGGGAAACCTTCCCTGGGAGAATACATGGTGCGTCTCAGGCTGTTGCAATGTCATGCCGGCCTCTGCAACTGAAGGCTCACCCTGCATTCCAATTATAAGTACCGAACCCCTCCCTCCCCATAGCATGAGTAAGCTAGAGCCCCCTAATCAGCCACTGCTTTAACCCCAACCTGTGTGGGTAGGAACAGGAGCCTGAGGGCAACGTACATGCAGAGGTGGGGCCAAAACAAAAGCTGAACCCCAGGAGCTATACAAACTAAGAAGACAACGGGAAATTTCTCCATGCAGCTTCAGGAGCAGCAGATTAAATCCCTACAATCAACTTGAGGTACCTACATCTGGGGAATACCTGAATAGAGAATGAATCAACCCAAAATTGAGGCAGTGGATTTTGGGAGCAACTGTAGACTTGGGGTTTGCTATCTGAGACTAACTTGTAGACTTGGGGTTTGCTATCTGCGACTGACTTGTTTCTGATTTTAATGTTTATCGTAGTATAGTTTTCAGTGCTTGTTATTAATGGTGGATTTGTTTATTGGTTTGGTTGCTCTCTTATTTTCATTACTTGTTAAATATTTTATTTTAATAATTTTAATTTTTTTTTCTATTTTAATAATTTCATTTTATTTTATTATTATCCTTTTTCTTTTTTTGTCTCCCTTTAATTCAGAGCCATCTGGCTGACAGGGTCTTGGGGCTGTGGCCTGGTATCAGGCCTGAGCCTCTGAGGTGGGAGAGCCGAGTAAAGGGTATTGGACCACCAGAGACCTCCCAGCCCCATGTAATATTAATCGGCAAGAGTTCTCCCAGAGATCTCCATCTTGACAGTAAGAGCCAGCTCCACCCAACGGCCAGAAAGCTCCAGTACTGGACGCCCCATGCCAAACAACTAGCAAGAAAGGAACACAACCCCATTCATTAGCAGAGAGGCTGTCTAAAATCATACTAAGTTCACAGACACACCAAAACACAACACCAGACATGGCAATACCCACCAGGAAGACAAGATCTAGACCCACCGACCAGAATACAGGCACCATGCACCTCCACCAGGAAGCCGACACAAGCCACTGGACCAACTTCACCCATTAGGGGCAGACACCAGAAACAATGGGAATTATGAACGTGCAGCCTGCATAAAGGAGACCCCAAACACAGTAGGTTAAGCAAAATGAGATGACAGAAAAATATTCAGCAGATGAACAAGCTACGTAAAAACCCACCAGAACAAACAAATGTAAAGGAAATAGTCTACTTGAAAAACAATTCAGAGGAACGATAGTAAAGATGATCCAAAATCATGGAAATAGAATGGAGAAAATACAAGAAACGTTTAACAAGGAACAAGAAAAACTAAAGAGCAAAGAAACAATGATGAACAACACAATATATGGAATTTTAAATGCTCTAGAAGAAATCAATAGAATAACTGAGGCAGGAGAATGGATAAGTGACCTGGAAGATTAAATAGTGGAAATAACGACCACAGAGCAGAATAAAAAAATAAGAATGAAAGGAATTGAGGACAGTCTCAGTGACCTCTGGGACAACATTAAATGCACCAAAATTTGAATTATAGGGGTCCAAGAAAAAGAAGAGAAAAAGAGAGGGTCTGAGAAAATATTTCAAGACATTATAGTTGAAAACTTCCGTAATATGGGAAAGGAAATAGTCAATAAATTCCAGGAAGCACAGAGAGCCCCATACAGGATAAATCGAAAGAAAAACATGCCAAGACACATATTAATCAAACTGTCAAAATTTAAATACAATGAACAAATATTAAAAGCAGCAAGGAAAAAGTTACAAATAACATAAAAGGTAATCCCCATAAGATTAACAGCTGATCTTTCAACAAAAACTATGAAAGCCAGAAGGGAGAGGCAGGACATATTTAAACTGGTGATAGGGAAAAGCATACAACCAAGATTACTCTATGCAGCAAGGATCTCATTCACATTTGATGGAGAAATTAAAATCTTTACAGACAAGAAAAAGTTAAGAGAATTCAGCATCACCAAAGCAGCTTTACAACAAAGGCTAAAGGAAATTCTCTAGGCAGGAAAAATAAGAGAAGGAAAAGACCTACAAAAACAAACCCAAAACAATTAAGAAAATGGTAATAGGAACATACATACTGATAATTACCTTGAATGTAAGTGGATTAAATGATCCAATCAAAAGACATACACTGGCTGAATGGATACAAAAACAAGACCCATATATATGCTGTCTACAAGAAACACACTTCAGACCTAGGGACAGACACTCTCTGAAAGTGAGGGTATGGAAAAGATATTCCATGCTAATGGAAATCAAAATAAAGCTGGAGTACCAATTCTCATATGAAACAAAAAAGACTTTAAAATAAAGACTATGACTAAAGACAAGGAAGGACACCATGATAATCAAGGGATCAATCCAAGAAGAAGATATAACAATTGTAAATATTTATGCACCCAACATACGAGCACCTCCATACATAAGGCAAATGCTAACAGCCAAAAAAGGGGAAATCGACAGTAACACAATACTAGTAGTGGACTTTAATGCCTCACTTACACCAATGGACAGATCATCCAAAATGAAAATAAACAAGGAAACACAAGCTTTAAATGATACATTAAACAAGATGGACTGAATTGATATTTATATGACATTCCATCCAAAAACAACAGAATACACTTTCTTCTCAAGTGCTCATGGAATATTCTCCAGGATAGATCATAGCTTGGGTCACAAATCAAGCCTTGGCAAATTTAAGAAAATTGAAATCATATCAAGTATCTTTTCTGACCATAAAACTATGAGATTAGATATCAATTACAGGAAAAAACTGTAAAAAATACAAACACATGGAGGCTAGACAATACGCTACTAAATAACAAAGAGATGACTGAAAAATCAAAGAGGAAAGCAAAAAATACATAGAAATAAATGACAATGAAAACACAATGACCTTAAGCCTATGGGATACACCAAAAGCAGTTCTAAGAGGGACGTTTACAGCAATGCAACCTATCAGAAGAAACAAGAAAAATATCAAATAAAAAACCTAACCTTACACCTAAAGCAATTAGAAAAAGAAGAACAAAAAAAAACCCCAAAGTCAGCAGACATAAAGAAATCATAAAGATCAGCTCAGAAATAAATGAAACAGAAAGGAAGGAAACAGTAGGAAAGATCAATAAAACTAAAAGCTGGTTCTTTGAGAAGATAAACAAAATAGATAAACCATTAGCCAGACTCATCAAGAAAAAAAGAGAGAAGACTCAAATCGATACAATTAAAATGAAAAAGGGGAATTAACAATTGACACTGCAAAAATACAAAAACTCATCAGAGATTACTACAGGCAACAATATGCCAATAAAGTGGACAAGCTGGAAGAAATTGACAAATTCTTAGAAAAGCACAACCATCTGAGACTGAACCAGGAATACATAGAAAACATAAACAGATCAAGCACAAGCACTGAAATAGAAAGTGTGATTAAAAATCTTCCAACAAACAATAGCCCAGGACCCGATGGCTTCACAGGTGAATTCTATCAAACATTCAGAGAAGAGCTAATACCTAACCTCAAACTCTTCCAAAATACAAAAGAGGGAAGAACACTCTCAAATTCATTCTACAAGGCCACCATCACCCTAATACTAAAACCAAAGATGTCACACACAAAAAACTACAGACCAATATCACTGATGAACATAAATGCAAAAATCCTTAACAACATACTAGCAAACAGAAGCCAACAGCTCATTAAAAGGATCATACACCAAGATCAAAGGGGTCTATCCTAGCAATACAAGGATTCTTCAATATACGCAGATCAATCAATGTGATACACCATATTAACAACCTGAAGGATAAAAACCATATGATCATCTCAACAGATGTAGAAAAAGCTTTTGACAAAATTCAACGCCCATTTATGATAAAAACTCTCCAGGAAGTAAGCATAGGGGGAATTTTCCTCAACATAATAAATGCCATATATGACATACCTGCAGCCAACATCATTCTCAATGGTGAAAAACTGAAACCATTTCCTCTAAAATCAGGAACAAGACAAGGATGCCCACTCTCACCACTACTATTCAACGTAGTTTCGGAAGTTTTAGCCACAGCAATCAGAGTAGGAAAAGAAATGAAAGGAATCCAAATCGGAAAAGAAGAAGTAAAGCTGTCACTGTTTGCAGATGACATGATAAAATACATACATAATCCTAAGGATGCTACCAGAAAACTACTAGAGCTAATCAATGCATTTGGTAAAGTAGCAGGATACAAAATTAATGCACAGAAATCTTTTGCATTCCTATACACTAATGATGAAAAATCTGAAAGGGAAATTAAGGAAACACTCCCACTTACCACTGCAACAAAAAGAATAAAATACCTAGGAATAAACCTACCTAAGGAGACAAAAGACCTGTATGCAGAAAACTATAAGACACTGATGAAAGAAATGAAAGATAATACAAAGTGATGGAGAGATATACCATGTAATTGGATTGGAAGAATCAACGTTTTCATAATGACTATACAACCCAAAGCAATCTACAGATTCAATGAAATCCTTATCAAACTACCAAGGGCATTTTTCACAGAAGTAGAACAAAAAAATGCACAATTTGTATGGAAACACAAATCCCCGAAGAGCCAAAGCAATCTTGAGGGAAAAAAATTGAGCTAGAGGAATCAGGCTTCCAGACTTGAGTCTATACTACAAAGCTACAGTCATCAAGGCAGTATGGTACTGGCACAAAAACAGATATATAGATCAATGGAACAGGATAGAAGGCCCAGAGATAAACCCACACACATATATTCACCTTATCTTTGATAAAGGAGGCAAGAATATACAGTGGAGCAAAGACAGCCTCTTCAATTAGTGGTGCTGGCAAAACTGGACAGTTACATGGAAAAGAACGAAATTAGAACACTTCCTAACACCATATACAAAAACAAACTCAAAATGGATTAAAGACCTAAATGTAAGGCCACACACTACCAAACTCTTAGAGGAAAACATAAGAAGAACACTCTTTGACATAAATCACAGCAATATCCTTTTTGAATCACTTCCTAGAGAAATGGAAATAAAAACAAAAATAAACAAATAGGACCTAATGAAACTTAAAAGCTTTTGCACAGCAAAGGAAACCATAAACAAGACCAAAAGACAACCCTCAGAATGGGAGAAAATATTTTCAAATGAAGCAACTGACAGAGTATTAATCTCCAAAATATACAAGCAGCTCATGCAGCTCAATATCAAAAAAACAAACAATCCAATCCAAAAATGGGCAGAGGATCTAAACTGACATTTCTCCAAAGAAGATAAACAGATTGCCAACAAACAAATAAAAGGATGCTCAACATCACTAATCATTAGAGAAATTCAAATCAAAACTACAATGAGGGGGCTTCCCTGGTGGCGCAGTGATTGAGAGTCTGCCTGCTGATGCAGGGGATATGGGTTCGTGCCCCGGTCCGGGAAGATCCCACATGCCACGGAGCAGCTAGGCCCGTGAGCTATGGCCACTGAGCCTGCGCGTCCAGAGCCTGTGCTCTGCAACGGGATAGGCCACAACAGTGAGAGGCCTGCGTACCACCAAAAAAAAAAAAAATACAATGAGGTATCACCTCACACCGGTCAGAATGGCCATCATCAAAAAATCTACAAACAATAAATGCTGGAGAGGGTGTGGAGAAAGGGAAGCCTCTTGCACTGTTGGTGGGAATGTAAACGGATACAGACACTATGGAGAACAGTATGGAAACTCCTTAAAAAACTAAAAATCAAACGACCATATGACCCAGCAATCCCACTACTGGGCATATACCCTGAGAAAACCATAATTCAAAAAGAGTCATGTACCAGAATGTTCATTGCAGCACTATTTACAATAGCCAGGACATGGAAGCAACCTAAGTGAATATCAACAGATGAATGGATAAAGAAGATGTGGCACATATATACAATTGGATATTAGCCATAAAAAGAAATAAAATTGAGGTATTTTTCATGAGGTGCATGGACCTAGAGTCTGTCATACAGAGACAAGTGAGAAAGGGAAAAACAAATACCATATGCTATCACATATATATGGAATCTAAAAAAAAAAAAAATTCTGATGAACCTAGTGGCAGGACAGGAAGAAAGACGTTGCTGTAGAGAATGGACTTGAGAACACAGGGAGGGGGAATGATAAGCTGGGAGGAAGTGAGAGAGTAGCACTGACATATATACACTACCTAATGTAAAATAGATAGCTAGTGGAAACAGCTGCATCACATGGGGAGATCAGTCGGTGCTTTTTGACGACATAGAGGGGATGGATAGGGAGGGTGGGATGGAGATGCAAGACAGAGGTGATATGGGGTATATGTATACATATGGCTGATTCACTTTGTTATACAACAGATACTAACACAACATTGTAAAGCAATTATACTCCAATAAATATGTTAGAAAAATAATAAAGTAACAGAGTTAAGCAACAGAAGAAGTAAAAGGATTTTATAATTACTCCAAAAATTAGAAAGGGAGGGAAAGAGAGGTGTGAACAATGCTGTCTTGTATTCATAGCATGAAGAAGTAATTTCTAAATTAGATAAATGAAGAAATAGCAATACAAGTATATTTTTAAATAGGAAAATAACCACTAAAGAATACAAATAAAACTGGTTAAAAATAGATGCCTCTGAGAAATGCAAAACAAAACTACAATTTGGTACCACCTCACCCTGGTTAGAATGGCCATAATTAAAAAGGCTACAAATAACAACTGCTGGAGAGGCTGTAGAGAAAAGGGAACCCTCCTACACTGTTGGTGGGAATGTAAATTCGTGTAGCCACTATGGTGAACGGTATGGAGGGTGCTCAAAAAACTAAAAATATAGTTGCCATTTTAGCCAGCAATCCCACTCCTGGGCATATATCTGGACAAAACTATAATTTGAAAAGATACATGCACTCCTAAGTTCATAGCAGCACTATTTATAATAGCCAAGACATGGAAATAACCTAATTGTCCACCAACAGATGAAGAGATAAAGAAGATGCAGTACACACACACACATATACACACACACACACACAGACACTGGAGTATTATTTGGCCATAAAAAATAATGAAATAATGCCATTTGCAACAACATGGATGTACATGGAGATTATTATACTAATTGAAGTGAGACAGAGAAAGACAAATACCATATGATATCACTTTATATGTGGAATCTTAAAATAAGATACAAATGAACTTATATACAAAACAGAAATAGACTCAAAGACATAGAGAACAGACTTATAGTTGCCAAGGGGGGAGGGGTAGTTGGGGAGAACTGGATTGGGAGTTTGGGACTAGCAGATGCAAACTATTATATATAGAATGGATAAACAACAAGACCCTATTGTATAGCACTGGGAACTATAAAACACTGTTATAAACCATAATTGAAAAGAAAAAAAAGATGCCTGTGAGAAGGAGTTAAAGAGTGGAGACTTCTGAGTTTCTTTACAGATCCTATCATACTATGAACTAAGAATGCCACCTGCCATATCAGCAAACAAAGGCTGTTGCAGCTGTCAAGCCATCAGCCACTACAGCTGACCCCAAAGTTGAGCCCTGAAGGAACTCAGGATGGAAACAGGCAGGATGCCTGCCATTAAGCCATCAGCCATCAGCCACTGCATCCACCAGCAACTGTGTACCTTGAGGGGTTTCAGGATGGAGAAAAACAGGATACTGGCCCTAGATAGTTAAGATGCATGTCAAAGGAATGATTTCAATGAGCCCAGGCTCTTGCATCTTCCCATACACAAAAAATTCATGGGCTAAATTCATTAACTTGAGATGTCTAGTTTTCTTTAATTAACAGTAATCTGTTGATGTTCCAACTACCTGATTTTTGTTGCAAAAACCCCTATATATCTTGGCTCATCCCTCACCTCTTCACAGCAGTCTCTCGGAACTATCTGAGAGGTTGCCTCCCGGGCTTGAGTCCTTAGAAATTCCATCAAAAAAACATAATTCTCAACTTTTAGGTGGTGCATTTTTTCAGTCAACAATACTATTTCACTTTAAATTATATATGTGTGTGCACGCTGTATATAATTTCCATCTTCAGAACGCAAAAACCAAACATTACGTTTTCAAAAGCTAAGCACTGTAAAATAGTAGTCTGATAAAACTGTATATTACACATTAAAATTAGAAGAAAACAAATGCCCACCTAATTGCATAAATACCCAAACTACCACACAGAAGTTGAAAGACAAATCATATTTAACTGGAAAAGTGAGATCTATCAAGTTTTAGCATAAAGAAGTGGTTTACTAACTTTTTAACTAATATTGTCCTGTTTAAAAAGAAATATTACCCCCAAAAATCCCCTATATAAAACAGATCCAAAGAAAACTGCTGTGCCTGAAGTAGAGAATTAGGAGCCCCAATCAAAAGTTTCCCCCTGGGAAAAAACCTCCGATAGAGATGATACCTGTGACATCACCTGGCCATGATTCCATGCTAGGAAAGTGAACCATCTGACAGCCACTTATAAGCTATTGTATAACAGAAGCTAGTGCCCAAGGTATCACAGATTGGCTAATCTTATGGGAACTGTTGTCTTTATGAAATGACTGAGTTACAAAATAGCCTTCTGAGATTCATATTATTGAAAGATCCTGTCTACTGAGGCCTAATCACCCAAGTTGAACTAACAACAGATGTGACTGGCCTGTAAATGAACTCTGCAAACAGGGCAACTTGCATAAGCCACCAAAACCATCCCTGAACAGCAGCTCAAAATCTGTCCACACAGGAGCAACAGGAGATTATCGAGTATCAAAAGTCACTCCCCACCATGCCTGCCCCATCACTTTTCCACAAATTACACATAAGACATTTATTATTTCAAGAGTTTGTAGCATCAGTGTAATTTGAAGAGGATAATCCCATCTGAACAACAGGATAAGTTTACTCAGAATGTGTCCCTTCTTACCTCCCAGAACTCTTATTCTACATCTTTTTTTTGTTTGTTTCTATGACAAAAAGACAACTACCACATCCTGCGGAGCCAGACAGAGATCTAAACACCTAGTGACATGAAATCTCTCCATATACCAGTAGTCATCTGGGAAACAGTCATTGCCCCTACCCCTCTCTTTCTGCCTCATTCATAAATTTCTTTACTGAATTTTTAAAATCAGAGTAAATCCATCATCAATGGGATAATTTCATGAGGAATATTCTATTCTCCCTGTTTTGCGGGCAGTAAAAACGATGATGAGGAGGAGGAAGAGGACGACAGTGATGACCACAGGAAACACTTATTTAACACTTATTATTGCCAGGTGCTGTTCTAAGAACTTTATATATTTTAAATAATTTAATTAATTTAATATCTATGTATATATAATTTTCTTCAAATGCTGCCTCCGGTTCATTTTAGACCCAGAGAGCCTATGCAATGGCAGGAGCTCTCTACCAAAGGTAGCTACTTTGACTAGTTCAGTGCTATCAAATAGAAATACAATGCAAACCACATCTATAAATTTTAAAATTTCTAGTAGTCACATTAAAAAAGGAAACACAGGTGAAATTAACTTGTGGAGCTTAAGAATAGAACAGCCATCTTAGGCTGGGGAGGTCCTTTCAAGATAAGAAAATAGCACCCTCCCTGCAAGTGAAATTACCAGCAGTCAAAAGCAGTTGGCATTCCAGGAAAATTGAGATACAACACACGCAGCCCAAACAACCATATGGGTGGATCACTAACCTAAGGGTGACCAGAATGGAACATAAAAGAAGCCCAGTTTCTCTCCCCTGGGGCAGACCCCCTCTTGGTCTCATATGGTGCTCCCTTGCAGTGTACTCAAAAAATGTCACTTTCTACACTCGCTTCTAACTCAGAAAATACTTTTACCAACTGCATTGCCAGCCCCAACACTGCACTCTGTGGCAAACTTAATAATATATTTTATTTAACCCAATATTTTGAAAATAGTCTCATTTCAACATGTAATCAATATAAAATACTGAGGTATTTTACATTTTTCATACTATGTTCAAAACCGAGTACATTCCAAACACAATACTATGAGATTAGAAATCAATTACAGGAAAAAAATAACTATAAAAAAACATATGGAGTCTAAAAAATATGATACTAAACAACCAATGGATCACTGAGGAACTGAAAGAGGAACTCAAAAAATACCTAGAGGCAAATGACAATGAAAACATGATGATCCAAAACCTATAAGACACAGCAAAAGCAGTTCTTAGAGGGAAGTTTACAGCAATAAAATCTTACCTCAGGAAAAAAGAAAAATCTCAAATAAACATCCTGCCCTTACAGTTAAAGCAACTGGAGAAAGAAGAACAAACAAAACCAAAAGTTATTAGAAGGAAATAAATCAAAGCTCAGAGCAGAAATAAATAAAATAGAGACAAAGACAACAATAGCAAGGATCAATGAAACTAAAATCTAGTTTGCTGAGAAGATAAAAAAAATTGGTAAACTTTTAGCCAGACTCATCAAGAAAAAAAGGGAGAGGACTAAAATCAATAAAAATAGAAATGAAAAAGGAGAAGTTACAACTGACACCACAAAAATTCAAAGGATGTTAAAAGACAACTACAAGCAAATATATGCCAGTGAAATGGACAACTTAGAAAAAATGAACAAATTCTTAGAGAGGCACAACCTTCCAAGACTGAATCAAGAAGAAATAGAAAATATGAACAGATCAGTCACAAGTACTGAAATTGAAACTGTGATTTAAAAACTTCCAACAAACAAAAGTCCAGGACCAAATGGACTCTAGGCGAAGTCTATCAAACATTTAGAGAAGAGTTAACACCTATACTTCTGAAACTATTCCAAAAAAATAGCAGAGCAAGGAAGACTCCCAAGCTCATGCTACAAGGACACCATCACCCTGATACCAAAACCAGACAGAGATATCACATAAAAAGAATATTATGGGCCAGTATCACTGATGAACATAGATCCAAAAATCCTCACCAAAATACTAGCAAATCGAATCAACAACATTTTGAAAGGATCATATACCATGACCAAGCGGGACTTATCCCAGGGATGCAAGAATTCTTCAGTATATGCAAATCAATCAATGTGATATACTATATTAACAAATTAAAGAATAAAAACCATATGACCATGTTAATAGATACAGAAAAAGATGTTGACACACATCAACACTGATTTATGATAAAAACTCTCCAGAAAGTGGGCATAGAGGGAACCAACCTCAACATAATAAAGGCTATATATGACAAACCCACAGCAAACATTATTCTCAGTGGTGAAAACAAAGTATTTCCTCTAAAATCAGGATCAAGACAAGGGTCCCCACTTTCACCACTATTATTCAACATAGTTTTGGAAGCCCTAGCCATGGCAATCAGAGAAGAAAAGGAAATAAAAGGAATCCAAATTGACAAAGAAGAAGTAAAACTGTCACTGTTTGCAGATGGCATTATACTATATATAGAAAATCCTAAAGATTCCAACAGACAACTACTAAAGCTCATCAATGAATTTAGTAAAGCTGCAGGATACAAAATTAATACACAGAAATCTCTTGCAATCCTATACACTAACAAGGAAATATCAGAAAAATAAATTAAGGAAACAATCCCATTTACCATTGTAACAAAAATAATAAAATACCTAGGAATAAACCTAGTTTCTGCTCCATGGCCCGGGGGTTGGGGACCCCTGCTCTATGACATAAATCATCAAGATCTTTTGACCCACCTCATAGAATAATGAAATTAAAAACAAAAATAAACAAATGGGACCTAATTAAAATCAAAAGATTTTGCACAGAATAGGAAAACATGAACGAAACAAAAAGACAACCCACAGAATGGGAGAAAATATTTGCCAATGAAGCGTCTGAGAAGGGATTAATCTCCAAAATATACAAACAGCTCATGCAGCTCAATATCAAAAAAACAATAACACACATCAGAAAATGGGCCAGAGAACTAATTAGACATTTCTCCAAAGAAGACATACAGATGGCATATGAAAAATGCTCAACATCACTAATTATTAGAGAAATGCAAATAAAATCTACAGTGAGGTATCACCACACAATGGCCAGAATGGTCATCAAAAAAATCTACTAACAATAAATGCTGGAGAGGGTGTGGAGAAAAGGGAACCCTCTTGCACTGTTGGCGGGGTTGTAAATTGGTACAGCCACTATGGTGAACATTAATGGAGGTTCCTTAAAAAACTAAAAATAGAATTACCATACGACCCAGCAATCCCACTCTGAGGCAAATCCACGGAGAAAACCATAATTCGAAAAGATGCATGCACTGTGATGTTCACTGCAGCACTATATACAATAGCCAGGACATGGAAGCAACCTAAATGTCCATTGACAGAGAAATGGATAAAGAAGATGTGGTACATTTATACTATGGAATATAACTCAGCTGTAAAAAAAAAACAAACACAAAATAATGCCATTTGCAGCAACATAGATGGACCCAGAGACTGTCATATTGAGTGAAGTAAGTCAGACAGAGAAGGACAAATACATGATATTTCTTATATGTGGAATTAAAAAAATGGTACAAATTAACTTTTTTACAAAACAGAAATAGAGTTACAGATGTAGAAAACAATCATAGGGTTATCACCGGTGAAAGAGGGAGAGGGACAAATTAGGAGATTGAGATTGACATATGCACACTAGTGTACATAAAATAGATAACTAATAAGGATGTACTGTATAGCACAGGAAACTCTACTCAATACTCTCTAATGAGCTATATGGGAAAAGAATCTAAAAAAGAGTGGAGATATATATATGTATAACTGATTCATTTCACTATATAGCAGAAAGTAACACAGCATTGTAAATTATACTCCAATAAAATTTTATTTTTAAAAATTGACTGCATATTTTACATTTATGGCACACCAAATTCTGACTAGCTAATTTGTACATCTCAATAGATGCACATTTAGTTAAGTACCTTTAGAATCTCAAACAGAATATTAGATTATGAGTTATTTGTCCATTGTTCTTATTGTACATATGAGAAAACGGAGGCCCAGGGAGAAGTGCTATCTCTCATACACTGAAAGGAGACATAAACTTATAACCAGGAGAACTGAATTCATATACAAGCTCTGTCACTTCCTTGTCGAGTGACCTTAGACGCCACAGGTCACTGAACCTTAGTTTCCTCATCTCTAAACAAGGGATAATAACCTGTACTTTACAGGGTTGTCCGGGGCTTCAGATGAGAACATATATTTGTAAGGGTCTAACAAAGCACATACCAGTAAAATCACAGATCCAGCTAGCAGCAGTGTATCAGTCTGGGGCATCAGTCTAGGCCTAGTCAAGAGGTAGAAACCAGTATAAAGAATTACTGAACTATAAAATTATTAAACTAAAATAAACTAACCATAAGATATAAGGAAACTATATATGGTACCCTAAGGCTGAAGGAAGGTACTCAAAGAAGGACAAATGTGGAAGGGGTTCAGATCTCATTGGAAAAGGTATAATCGAAGTCACTGAACAGCAGAGAAGTTTGCTGTTTTGGCCTGGTAGTCCACAGTCACTAAGTAAGCAGGAGGCAAGTCCAGAGGGCGGGTGGGAAGCAGAGAATCAGCAACCAGTGAAGCAGATAGAGAGGATGGGAACACTCTAGGTTTCAGGAAAGTTTCACAGGGCCAGTAGGAACCTTCCAGAGCACAAGCAGACGGTAATGGGGGGTGGCAGAGGAAGCGGAGAGCAGCACCTCTGTTATAAACCTTCAGTCAGCAGGTAGGCTATGTGGGGGTCCTACAGAAGGAAGCTCGAGGATAGCATGAGTGGAAAAGCCTTCAGGGACAGACATATATTGAAAGACCTATAGAAAGGTTATCACCAGGCCAGGTGGAGGTTTCAAGGTCATTGAGGGACCCTGTATTGTGGGTGTATGGCTGGATCAGAGCCCCACTGGATATCTCACTCCCTCTCTACCAACCCACCTATGCAGCAGCTAGAAACTACAGGACAATCACTCCTCCTGCAATATCCCTCCAGCACCCTCTACTGAGAATGCTTAATATCTTTCTTATAGTAAAAGAGAGATGCTTAAAGGATTTCTGTCCATTTTAACAGAACAGGTATTGAAGATGGTTGGAGCTAAGAGGCCATAAATTGATAACATACAGGGGTAGACTGGAAGCTACAGTTTCTAGTACTTAGCTCAGTGCTTTTTCTACTACCTTAAATTTCACAACTGGGAGAATTCTAGACAGTTTCTTGAAAACTACTCTCACACTGAGCTGTTTACCTTCCTTATAGGTGTGCAGGATGGTCCCACTGTTAGAGAAGTAGGAAAAAAGACCAATAGGAAGAGGGATTGGCTCAAGATGGTGGAGTAGAAGGACAGGCGCTCACTCCCTCTTGGAAGAGCACCGGAATCACAACTAACTGCTGAACAATCATTGACAGGAAGACACTGGAACTCACCAAAAAAGATTCCCCACGTGCAAAAACAAAGGAGAAGCTGCAATGAGATGTTAGGAGGGGCAAAGTCACAAGAAAATCGAATCCCATAACCACTGGGTGGGTGACTCACAAACCGGAAAACAATTAAACCACAGAAGTCCACCCACTGGAGTGAAGGTTCTGAGCCCCACATCAGCCTTGCAAACCTGGGGGTCAGGCAACGGGAGGAGGAATTACCAGAGAATCAGACTTTGAAGGTTAGTGGGATTTGATTGCAGGACTTCAACAGGACTGGGGGAAACAGAGACTCAACTCTTGGAGGGCACACACAAAGTAGTGTGTGCATCAGGACCCAGAGGGAAGAAGCAGAAGACTGAACCAGAACAACCTGCTAGTGTTGTCGGTTCTCCTGCAGAGGCGGGGGATGGCTGCGGTTCACCACAGGGACAGGAAACTGGTAACAGGGGTTCTGGGGGTGCTCCTTGATGTGAGCCCTCACCGAGTCAGCCAATGGCCCTACCAAGGAGCCTGTAGCCTCCAGTGCTGGGCTGTCTCAGGCCAAACAACCAACAGGGAGGGAACCCAGCCTCACCCATCAGCAGACAAGTAGATTAAAGTTTTACTGAGCTCTGCCCACCAGAGTAACACCCAGCTCTACCCACCACCAGTCCCTCCCATCAGGAAGCTGCACAAGCCTCTTAGATAGCCTCATCTACCAGAGGGAAGACAGCAGAGGCAAGAAGAACTACAATCCTGCAGCCTGTGGAACGAAAACAACATTCACAGAAAGATAGCCAAAATGAAAAGTCAAAAGGCTATGTACCAGATGAGGGAACATGATACAATCCCAGAAAAACAACTAAATGAAGTGGAGATAGGTAACCTTCCAGAAAAAGAATGCAGAATAATGATAGTGAACATGATCCAGGACCTTGAAAATAGAATGGAGGCAAAGATCGAGACGATGCAAGAAATGTTTAAAAAAGACCTAGAAGAAGTAAAGAACAAACAAACAGAGACGAACAATACAATAACTGAAAAGAAAAATAGACTAGAAAGAATCCATAGCAGAATAACAGAAGCAGAAGAATGGATAAGTGACCTGGAAGACAGAATGGTGGAATTCATGCCATGGAACAGAATAAAGAAAAAAGAATAAAAATAAATAAAGACAGCATAAGAGACCACTGGGACAACATTAAATGCACCAACATTTACATTATAGGGGTCCCAGAAGGAGAAGATAGGGAGAAAGGACGTGAGAAAATATTTGAAGACATTATAATATAAAACTTCCCTAACATGGGAAAGGAAATAGCCACCCAAGTGCAGGAAATGTAGAGAGTCCCAGGCAGGAAAAACCAAAAGAGAAACACACCGAGAAACATAGTAATCAAATTGACAAAACTTGACAAAGAAAAATTACTGAAAGCAACAAGGGAAAAATGACAAATAATATACAAGGGAACTCCCATAAGGTTAACGGTTCATTTTTCAGCAGAAACTCTAAAAGCCAGAAGGGAATGGCATGACATATTTAAAGTGATGAAAGGGAAGAACCTACAGCTAAGATTGTTCTACCTGGCAAGGATCTCATTCAGATTCGAGAGAGAAATCAAAAGCTTTACAGACAAACAAAAGCTAAGAGAATTCAGCACCACCAAACCAGCTCTACAACAAATGCTACAGGAACTTCTCTAAGAGGGAAACACAAGAGAAGAAAAGGACCTACAAAAACAAACCCAGAACAATTAACAAAAACGCGATAGGAACATACACATCGATAATTGCCTTAAATGTAAGTGGATTAAATGTGCCAACCAAAAGACACAGACTGGCTGAATGGATACAAAAACAAGACCTGTATATATGCTGTCTACAGGAGACCCACTTCAGACCTAGGGACCCATACAGACTGAAAGTGAGGGGATGGAAAAAGATTCTGTGCAAATGGA
Source organism: Leucopleurus acutus (assembly GCF_964270905.1). Taxonomy (NCBI): domain Eukaryota; kingdom Metazoa; phylum Chordata; class Mammalia; order Artiodactyla; family Delphinidae; genus Leucopleurus; species Leucopleurus acutus. Next base: position 57,845,796 of record NC_139148.1, read on the forward strand.
TATCACAAGAAAGCTGGAATAGCAATAATCATACCAGACAAAAGAGACTTTAAAATAAAGAATGTTACAAAAGATAAGGAAGGACACTACATAATGATCAAGGGATCAATACAAGAAGAAGATATAACAATTATAAATATATATGCACCCAACGTAGGAGCACCTCAATACATAAGGCAAATGCTAACAGCTATGAAAGAGGAAATTGACAGTAACACAAGAATACTAGGGGACTTTTAACACCTCACTTACACCAATGGACAGATCATCCAGAAAGAAAATTAATAAGGAAACACAAGCTTTAAATTACAAAATAGACCAGATTATTTAATTGATACTTATAGGACATTCCATCTGAAAACAGCAGATTACACTTTCTTCTCAGATGCACACAGAACATTATCCAGGATTGATCACATCTTGGGTCACTAATCAAGCCTCAGTAAATTTAAGAAAATTGAAATTGTATCAAGCATCTTTTCCGACCACAACTCTATGAGGTTAGAAATCAATCACAGGGGAAAAAAACATAAAAAACACAAACACATAGAGGCTAAACAATAGGTTACTAAATAACCAAGAGATCACTGAAGAAATCAAAATATACCTAGAGACAAAGGACAATGAAAACACGACGATCCAAAACCTACAGGATGCAGCAAAAGCAGTTCTAAGAGGGAAGTTGATAGCAAAAAAATCCTACCTCAAGAAAGAAAAAAAAATCTCAAACAATCTAACCTTACACCTAAATGAACTAGAGAAAGAAGAACAAACAAAACCCAATGTTAGTAGAAAGAAAGAAATCATAAAGATCACAGCAGAAACAAATGAAATAGAAACAAAGAAAACAATAGCAAAGACCAATAAAACTAAAAGCTGTTTTTTTTCAGAAGGTAGACAAAATTGATAAACCTTTAGCCAGACTCATCAAGAAAAACAAGGAGAGGACTCAAATCAATAAAATTAGAAATGAATAAGTAGGAGTTACAACAAACACCACAGAAATACAAAGCATCATAAGAGACTACTACAAGCAAGTCTACTCCAATAAAATGGACAACCTGGAAGAACCAGAAAAATTCTTAGAAAGATATAACCTTCCAAGACTGAACCAGGAAGAAATAGAAAATATAAACAGACCAATCACAAGTAGTGAAACTGAAACTGTGATTAAAACTCTTCCAACAAACAAAAGTCTGGGACCAGATGGCTTCACAGGTGAATTAAATCAAACATTTAGAGAAGAGCTAACACCCATCCTTCTCAAACTCTTCCAAAAAATTGCAGAGGAAGGAACACTCCCAAACTGATTCTACGAGGCCACCATCCCCCTAATACCAAAACCAGACAGAGATACAGCAAAAAAGAAAAAATTACAGACCAGTATCACTGATGAATATAGATGCAAAAACCTCAACAAAACACTAGCAAACAGGGTCATACACAAATTTCAATTGAGATTTATCCCAGGGATGCAAGAATTCTTCAGTATACACTAATCAATCAATGTGATACACCATAATAACAAATTGAAGCATAAAAAACATATGATAATCTCAATATATGCAGAAAAAGCTTTTGAAAACATTCAACACCCATTTATGATAAAAGCTCTCCAGAAAGTGGGCATAAAGGAAACCTTCCTCAACATAACAAAGGCCATATACGACAAACCCACAGCAAATATCATTCTCAACGGTGAAAAACTGAAGGCGTTTCCTCTAAGATCAGGAACAAGACAAGGATATCCACTCTTGCGACCATTATTCAACATAGTTTTGGAAGTCTTAGCCACAGCAGTCAGAGAAAAAAGATAAATAAAAGGAATCCAAATTGGAAAAGAAGAAGTAAAACTGTCACTGGAGATGACATGACACTATACATACAGAATCCTAAAGATGCCACCAGAAAACTACTAGAGCTAATCAGTGCATTTGGTAAAGTTGCAGGATACAAAATTAATACACAGAAATCTCTTGCATTCCTATACACTAACAACAAAAGGTCAGAAAGAGACATTAAGGAAACAATCCCATTCACCATTGCAACAAAAAGAATAAAATACCTAGGAATAAACATACCTAAAGAGGTAAAAGACCTGCACTCAGAAAACTATACGATACTGATGAAAGAAATCAAAGATGACACAAACAGATGGAGAGAAATACCATGTTCTTGGATTGGAAGAATCAATATTGAGAAACGACTATACTACCCAAAGCAATCTCCAGATTCAATGCAATCCCTATCAAATTACCAATGGCATTTTTTTACAGAACTAGAACAAAAAATCTTAAAATTTATATGGAGACACAAAAGACCACGAATAGCCAAAGCAATCTTTAGGGAAAAAAACGGAGCTGGAGGAATCAGGCTCCCTGACTTCAGACTATACTACAAAGCTACAGTAATCAAGACAATATGGTACTGGCACAAACATAGAAATATAGATCAATGGAACAAGATAGAAAGCCCAGAGATAAACCCACAAACCTATGGTCAAATAATCTATGACAAAGGTGGCAAGTATATACAATGGAGAAAAGACAGTCTCTTCAATAAATGGTGCTGGGAAAATGGACAGCTACATGGAAAAGAATTAAGTTAGAACACTCCCTAACACCATACACAAAAATAAACTCAAAATGGATTAAAGACCTAAATATAAGACCGGACACTTTAAAACTCGTAGAGGAAAACATAGGAAGAACACTCTTGGACATAAATCACAGCAAGATCTTTTTTGACCCACCTCCTGGAGTAATGGAAATAAAAACAAATATAAACAAATAGGACCTAATGAAACTTAAAACCTTTTGCACAGCAATGGAAACTATAAACAAGGCAAAAAGATAACCTTCAGAATGGGAGATAATATTTGCAAACAAATCAACAAAGGATTAATCTCCAAAATATATAAACAGTTCACACAGCTCAATAGTAAAGAAACATACAACCCAATCCAAAAATGGATATAAGATCTAAATAGACATTTGTCCAAAGAAAACATACAGATGGCCAAGAGGCACATGAAAAGCTGCTCAACGTCACTAATTATTAGAGAAATACAAATCAAAAGTACAATGAGGTATCACCTCACACCAGTTAGAATGGGCATCACCAGAAAATCTATAGACAACAAATGCTGGAGAAGGTGTGAAGAAAAGGGAACCCTCTTGCATTGTTGGTGGGAAAGTAAATTGATATAGCCCCTATGGAGAACAGTATGGAGGTTCCTTGAAAAACTAAAAATAGCATTACCATATGACCCAGCAATTCCACTACTGGGCATATACCCCAAGAAAATCATAATTCAAAAAGACACATGCACCCCAATGTTCATTGCAGCACTATTTACAATAGCCAGGTCATGGAAGCAACCTAAATGCCCATTGACAGATGAATGGATAAAGAAGTTTTGGTAAATATATACAATGGAATATTACTCAGCCACAAATAGGAACGAAATTGGGTCATTTGTAGAGACGTGGATGGAGCTAGAGTCATACAGAGTGAAGTAATTCAGAAGGAGAAAAACAAATATCGTACATTAACTCATATATATGGAATCTAGAGAAATGGTACAGATGAACCACATTGCAAGGCAGAAATAGAGACACAGATGTAGAGAACAAATGTATGGAAACAAAGGGGGGAATGTAGGGGGATGAATTGGGAGATTGGGATTGACATACATATACTAACATGTATGAAATAGCTAATAAGAACCTGCTGTATAAAAAAAATTTTTTTAAACGGTGCATTTTGAAAACAAAAATAGAAACATGCATGTGATCCATCAATATCACTTCAGGAATGTATCTTAAGGAGATGATTAGACAAGTTTCAAAATCTGTATGTAAAAGGATGTTCATTACAATTTTTTTATGATAGTAAAAAAAATCAGAAAAAACCTAAATGACCAACAATTGAGAAATGCATAAATGGGTTATGGCACAGCTAGTTAATGGAATATTATATTGTATGTAGCCACTTTAAAAAAAAGACTAATAGAAATTTCACCTTTCTGAGGCTCAGTTTCTTCATTGGGATAGTGAATAATGTACATACTACCTCACAGGTTTACTGTAAGAATTAAGGAAGACTGAATATGTAAAATCCCCAGCCTAGGCATGGGACATAGGAATTACATAACAGAAATTTTTTTCCTTTCCCTTAGATGACATGAAGTCAACCACTGCAGCATATTCTTACTTTCATTTTTCCTATTCTCACCAGGAATGAAAGAAAACCAGATGTAAGGGTTTTCCCATCATCTGTCCTTCTTCATCCACTTAATCAGTGTTATGTTAACAACTGTCATGGCACTTAACAAGTAGCTAATTATTTTCATACCACACTTGTGGTTTTAAAGGCTCTTTTTTCCTTCAATTATACATTTTCCCAATTAAGTATTCAATGATGGACTGAGTGGAATCCAGAATTGCTGACCTATCCAGAGAACTCACTTTGCTTGAATGCCAGTTACTCACGTAATGCCATGTCAACCTGACTGATGATACCAGGCAATGGAAAGCACATCCACTAGTCTGCTCTTTCTTCTCATAACTTGCTACTTTCATAGCCTCATCCAAAATGCTTGTCAAAGTATTCCATATGATAACCACTGTGCAGTGTGTTCTTAGTCCTAAAAGGGCCAGATGCTTGGTCAAGAACCTACATTTAGTTCTGGTAGGCTGTCTTGGTCACATGTTACATACATATTGGAGCTTACAAGATAGGCCTACACCTAGTTGTAAAGAATAAACTTGACAATTATTCATACCCCTTCATGAGACACTGGGGAATCAGAGAGATCCATGGGAACTGACATTATCTGGTACAATGCTGCCCTGTCCAATACAGTAGCCACTAGCCACATGTGACTCATTGAGCATTTGAAATGCGACTAGCATGACTGAGAAACTGAGTTGTTAATTTTATTTTCTTTATATAGCTTGTATAGCTATATATATATATATACTAAATAGATTCCCAGGTTTAAATCTTGTCAACTGTTAATTACTAACTATATAGCTATAACTTTAATCATGTTCTTTATCTTGTTCAAACCTCAGTTGCATGATTTGTAAAATGCGGATAATACCAGAACCTCACAGGGTTGTTTTGATTAGAGAATGAACGTAAAACACCTAGCCCGGGGCTCATCACATGGTAAGTCACCTTTAAATAATAGCTATTTATCAAGCTCCCCATTTTCCATATGGAGAAACTGAAGCTCAAGAAATGTCTTGTCCACAGTTATAGAGCTAGTTGGAAGCAGAGTCAGGAGCCAAATCCAGATTGTCTCACATTTTTTGATAATGAGTTTTCCTATAGAGACGAATCCTCCTCACCCCTGAAGAGTGAAGGGTGGTAGCCCAAACAACTACTCAACTGCTATAAAAAAATATCTTATACATGTAGAGAAAATGTACCTTTGTGAAGCCTATTTGTTCCTTCCGGAAATTTTCCAGGGGTTTGATCAGCAAATCACTAGCATTGTGTACCTAGAGAAAAAGAAAGAACACGCAAAATAACTTGTAGATTAGCAAGGTTCAGATTCAACATTCATTGTTACTAGGGTATTTCCTTGTAATACACCATCCTGCAAAACGTTAACTAGTTTGCTGGTTTGTTGAGTTTTGTTACTGTGTTTCCCATATTGGTCTTTTAAAATCAAATGCTTTGACGATTACCTTAAGTGAATACCATGGGAGATAGCACAGGGGAGCATTTTTCTCAAGGACAAGAGCCCTTCCTGTGGGGGAGAAGATCAGAGTGTGGGTTTTCCAGTCATAGAGACCAGGGTTCAAATTCCAGCTGTGCCACTTAAGGTAATTTGCCACTCCAAACCTTTGTCAAATAGGATCATCACAGCACCTATCTTGTAGACAAAGTACCTAGCACAGAGTAAACACTCATTGTGGAAACTGGGAAGGAGTCAGAGAAACCATCCGATTTCTTGAATTCTAAGATTCATATTTTAACATTTCTGAAATCACCATGCATCATAGTTTGTCAGTGTTTTCCCTTCTTAGCAGCACATAAAATAATGACTCATCTAACAATCAATGACATCTTGGATTTAATGAGGGAATTACTCCCTAACCCTGGAGCAGTTGAGTAACTGACCTAGCTTTATGCAAACTGGTTTCTGAAGAAATGTTAAAGTGAACATTTCGCTTAAATTAACAAAGGTTTCAAAAACTCTTCTGGGTCCTTGCTACTCAAAATATGGCCCCCTAACCAGCAGCAGCAGCATCACCTGGGATCTTGTTAGAAATGCAGAATCTCAGCCTCCACCCCAGACCTATCAAATAAGAATCCTTATTTTAACAAGGGCCCTAGGTAATTTGTGTGTACACTCAAGTTTTAAAAGCACTGTTCTAGCTTTTTAATTTGTTTTAAGTTGGAGCTATTGGTATAATTAGACATTTGGATTCATTTCCTTAACTACTCACCAAAACTTTATTCTTGCATTAAAAATATAATGGCAAATTGGGATTAAGTTGATGCTTTCAAATCTTTCAATATTTATGATGTGTCTGGGAATTAATATAACTGTACATGGAAATCAAAATCTGTGAAAATCAGAGATAACATTAATACCAAAGTTGGAGAGGTGTGGATCAAGTTTTAATTTGAAAAAGTAAACTTTTCCTCCTTAAAAAAAACCAAATGCTGTGAGAGGAAATGAAAGAAGGAACATTAGGGGCATTTCTCTGTAACTTTACTGGTAGTCTGATCTGAGTTTTTAATCGATAAATATCCAGGGTCATGCCCAGAAACAGACACAGGAAGCCTGAAGTATATGTGGGAAAGAGAAGAGAAAGGGAAGGGAAAATACATGAAAAGGCCAATTGCACCAAGTGCAAATCATTTCATGGGAGGCAAATGAGATAGCAGGAATAGCATCAGGAAAAATCCCAGTATAAATTGTTTCCAGCCCTGCCCTGGTGTGTCATAAAACCAGAACATTTCCCTCAGAACTAGGAGTGTATTACAGCATCACAGAGAATACTGGACCAGGCCTTCTAACAACCTAACTGTAAGTTCAGAACCTGACAGGAACAGCCTGTCCAGGTACTAAAAATATTGGCATTAATATGGTGTTGGAAATATAAAAACATCATATCCAGATTGAATCCCTTGCACAGTGGGCAGGTAGAGACATACAAAGCTTTGTCTTCATGTAAACCTCTTGGGAGATTTCATCTATCCAACGCAACAAGTGGGGTTTGTTTCTTCAGAGGTACGAATTAGCTGCAATTTAATTTTGATCCATTACAAGACAAGAAAATGAGGGACTGGCTTCGTTATCAGAAGAGACAAAGTGTCAGTAAGACAAGATATGTCTTTATGACAAAAATAGAATAGAGAATAGAAAGCCAGTTTTGACCAGTTCTGTATTCTCCAGAGTAAGAAGCAATTTTTAAACTACCAACAAAAAGCAACACGAATTGAGGCATTAATACATATTGTATCCAAGTCCTACAGGCACTTTGGACCTCTTATTTTCTATCCAGGTATGATTCAACGTTCAACTAAATGGGCAAACTCTCACCCAATCAAAGCTCCATGATATCAAAAATAGACACCAGTAACTATCCTTGATTGAAAACAATAATTCTCTTACTAAAAGTACCAGCCTGTCTCCTTTGCCCAATACACTCTACATTTCCATGGATTGTGAATTATGTGCTATCAACTTTGTGTACCCACCTGGAAATAAACTAAGTTATTGGTGTCATAGATTACATACAGGGAATAATTTTTCTTCTTTACTATTGTGGAAGTTTTAAAACATGGACACAAATTCTATGATACTCCTCACATTGAGAAGGAAGGTCTCCATCCCCTCTACCTTGAATATGAGTGGGTTTGTTACTGCTTTGAACAAACACAGTACAGCAGAAGGGATACTACATGACATCCCAGGCTAGGTCATAAAAGGCCAGTAACTTCCACCTGGTTCCCTTGGAACACTCCTCATGAGCCCTGAGCCACAATATAAAAAGTTGGACTACCCTGGGACTACCAAGCTAGAGAGACCAAATGTAGACATTCTTGTCAAAAGACCCGCTGAGCCCAGCCTTGCAGTCATCTCACTAAGGTGCCAGATATGTGAGTGAAGCTATTTTGGACCATCCATATCACCCCACCTCCAAGGTGAATACCACCACATAGAGCAGAAGAATCTCTGAGCTGACCCCTGCATGAATTCCTGACCCACAAAATCATGAGATAAAATTAAATAGTTTAAGTCACCACGTTTTGGAATAGGGTGTTATGTAGCAATAGATAATTAGAAAAACTATTTCCAGTTTCACGAAGATAACACAAAAGTAGCCAACTGGGAAACCTTGAGGAAGTTTGTCTTTGAATAAGAAGTGAACATGTCACTTCTAAAGAGAGTAATATGTGTCAAGCCTCTGTATGGATATTCAGCTGAGCCCTTGCATATGCAGGCACCCCAAGGATGGTACAGGTGCCAGTTTTTCATGTTCCACGGGGGATTTTCTTGCATAAGTAAGTGTGCCAGTAACTTCTCACAGAGTTCATAAGGCTACTATTTTTACATTTGGCTCTGTCCCAGTCTAGAAAAGTAGCACATGGTTCACTTAAATTGGAGTCGAGAGTTTTCCTTAATTGCATTGGAAATACTGCTCCCTGTCTCCTACAACACAAATAGATTCTCTGAACCTTTTCCTCTCTTTAACATTCATTGGTTATTATACTAATTTCTGCCAGAACATAGAGCTAGAAATGTAGGAAAATGTCGCACTGAGGATTGGCTCTTTTTTCTTTCCCATTCAGCTTTACCTTTAAACTCCTTAGAAATCTAACAATTACTCAGAAAAGCCCTTTTAAGTAAACTTGGCCTTTATTCCCTTTCTTATCACTGCATTCATTTTGTGAGCTCTCTAGGACAAAAGCTCCTGCCTACTATATCACAGTAGAAGCCCCAGCATAAGTGACATTCTAAACACATTAGTGAGTTTATCTAAAATCTGGTTCTGATTGAATAAAACCAAACTAGATAGGCCACTTACTAAAATAGAGATGGCATTCAATCTATTAGTGAAATATTGCTCAGGAATCTTTGATGGTTAACCAATTACCAAAAGAAGGCATTGAGGGTACACTGTTTTAGGTCATTCTTGGCAGTCCTCAAAGAAAGACCTTGCCATTGCCAACAGAGTCCCCTTCAGAGTTAGAAAGGCATCTAGGCAAGCCTCTTATCATTAATCATAGAGAAAGTCTGTTACCCAGACTTTTAAAGGCCACTTTCAGAGGTACTACAACCTCCCCCACTGTACTTTTTAAGAAATAAAAGCGGGGATGCTCCTCTTCATTTATTCCCTCCATAGTTTCTTCAACAATTTAAAATTCATTATGAGAATGACTAGACATCTGCAGTTGTCACATGCTAGGGCTATGAACTTCCTTCATGTTCTACTAAAGCTTCTTTGGGCCTCTTTTTATAGAAATTATAGAAAGCTGTTTAACATTTACCATATTGAGGTACAAGAGTCCTTCTACCACAGTTCCAGGAAATGAGAGAGGTGCAGTCAAGAACGATCCCTGGCATGTTGTAAAAGGCCTTAATTGAGCCTAACCTACACAGAATTCCTGTAATTAAATAGGAAATAGGGAGCCAATACTCAAGACATGACTGAAGAACTGAGGGAACAAAAGGGCAGAACATAATTAAAGACAGAAGAAAATGAGTCAGTCCTGTGGAAAACAGCCAGCAATTATGGTGAGAAAAACATCTCAAAAGGTGAATCCTTCTTCAATATTTTAGAGCTTTGTAATCGGGTAAGTAAAAGAGATCAAGAAACAACTAGGGCTGAAGAGTTGTACAGCTGACATTTCTAGTGGTATCTGAATGAAATAGGGGTGAATGTCTTTGAGATCAACATTGGTAGCAGTCCACAAACTCTTATAACAGAAGAAAATATTTAGTAGAGTGTGGATTAGCTAGTGGGGCATCTAACAGGCTCTGGGAAAACTACCCATATTGGCCTCTCTTAACTATCATTATAAGCAAATCTCTTAAATGAAGAAAATTCCCAAGTCAAATTTCCACAAGCCAAATCTTGGGGGCAACAAAAGATAACTAGAAACATTTATATAATCAGTGCTTTTTGCTATTATAAAACACTACCATATTCATTTTATCATTTGGAGTACTTACAACGAACTTAGAAGATGGGAATTTTTTCTCATCTACATATAAAGAGAGACTAGAAGAAATAAAGTGATTAGTGTGAAGTCACAAATAAGTTAGTGGCACAGCCACTATTAGCACCTAAAGATCTAATTTCCCAGATTTACGGGCCCTGCCTTCAATCCTAACTCTCTAGGAGCTGAGATGAAATGGTAGCAGTATTCTGAGAAGCCAGTATCACCCTGTTGAAAAGGAAGAGTGATTACAGATTAAAGAACTCTTGCTGTTGGAATAAATGGGTTTAACAAAACTGAGTTGCCAATACAAAGTCATCCAATGAGAGGAAGGGAAGATAGACCACTTTGTTGTCCTTAACATTGTTTCCACTTGACCCACATGCTCCTAATAAAAATAAATATTGACCAACATAGGTACTTCCACATTTAAGTCTCAGCTAGCTCTGGTGTGTGGCCAAGGACCTTCATTTTTAACAATTTCCCAGGTGACACTGGTGGTACAAGTCTAGGGACCACACAAAAAGATTATTTATTCAACTGTTAAAATAGAGTTCACAAAAAATATAAATACTTAGGAATAAATCTAACAAAATACATATAAGATCATTATGAGGAAACTATAAAACTCTGAAGAAAGAAATCAAAGAAGGTCTAAATAAATGGGAGAGATAACCCATGTTCACAAATAGTAAGACAATATTTTTAAGATGTCAGTTTGTCCCATCTATAGATTCAATGCAATTCCAATCAAAATTCCAGCAATTTGTTTTGCGGATATTGATAAACAGGTTCTGAAGTTCATATCCTACTTCAAGACTTACTACAAAGTTACAGTAATCAAGATAGTGTGGTATTGGTCCATAACATTTTTCACAGAACAAGAACAAATAATCCTAAAATTTATATGGACCCACAAAAGACCTAGAATTGCCAAAGCAATCCTGAGGAAAAAGAACAAAGCTGGAGGAATAAACCATCCAGATTTCAGACAACATTACAAACCTACAGTAATCAAAGCAGCATGGTATTGGCACAAAAGCAGATATATATATCAATGGAAAAGAACAGAGAGCCCAGAAATAAATCCACAGACATATGGTCAATTAATCTATGACAAAGTACGCAAGAATATACAATGGAGAAAATACAGTCTCTTCAACAAGTGGTGTTGGGAAAGCTGGACAGCTATGTAAATCAATTAAATTAGAACACTCCCTCACACCATATACAAAAATAAACACAAAGTGTTTTAAAGACCTAAATATGACATGGCACCATAAAATTTCCAGATGAGAACATAGGCAAAACATTCTCGGACATGAATCATAGTGATATTTTCTTAGATCAATCTCCCAAAGCAAAAGAAATAAAAGCAAAAATAAACAAATGGGATCTAATGAAACTTAAAAGTTTTTGCACAGCAAAGGAAACCACTGGCAAAATGAAAAGACAACCTACGGAATAGGAGAGAATATTTGCAAACAATGTGATCGACAAGGAGTTAACATCCAAACTATACAAACAGCTCATACAACTTAATACCAAAAGAAAATTAAAAACTGAACAAAAGACCTAAATAGACATTTCTCCAGAGACATACAGATGGCCAACAGTCACAAGAAGAGATGCTCAACATCACAAATTATTAGAGAAATGCAAATCAAAACCACAATGAGGTATCACCTCACACTGGTCAGAATGGCCATCATTAAAAAATCTACAAATAATAAATGCCGGAGAAGATGAGGAGAAAAGGGAACCCTCACACACTGTTGGTGGGAATGTAAATTGGTGCAGTGACCATGGAAAACAGTATGAAGGCTCCTTAAAAAACTAAAAATAGAGCTACCATATGATCCAGCAATCACACTCCTGTGCATATATCCAGAAAAAAATTAAAACTTTAAGTTGAAGAGATACATGCACCCCAAGTTTCACAGTGGCACTATTTACAATAGCCAAGACATGGAAACAACCCAAGTGCCCACCAACAGATGATTGGCTTAGGAAGATGTGATACATACATACACACACACACACACACACACACACACATATATATATATATACACACCCACATATCAATATACACACACATATATATTTATATATAAACATACACATAATGGAATATTACTCAGCCATAAAAAAGAATGGAATATTGCCATTTGCAGCAACAGGGATGAACCTAGAGATTATCATACTAAGTGAAGTAAGTCAGACAGAGAAAGACAAATATCATATGATATCACTTACATGTGGAAGCTAAAAAATAAGACAAATGAATCTATATACAAAACAGAAACAGACTCACAGACATAGAAAATAAACTTACAGTAACCAAAGGGGAATGGGAGGGGAGGAGGGATAAATTAGGAATATAGGATTAACAGATACAAGCTACTATATATATAATAGATAAGCAACAAGGATTTACTGTATAGCACAGGGAGCTATATTCAACTTCTTGTAATACCTGATAATGGAAAATAATTTGAATATATATACATATATATATGAATCACTTTACTGTTATACCTGAAACTAACACAATATTTAAATCAACTATACTTCAATTTTTTTTAAATTTTGTAAAAAAAAATCTTGTGATATTGCTGAAAAAATAGACAAACAGATCAATGGAACAGAATAGAGAGCCCAGATATAGAGCCACACAAATATAGTCCATTGGTCTTTGCCAAAGAAGCAAAGGTAATTCAATGGAAAAAGGACAGTCTTTTCAGAAATGGTGATGAAACAACCAGACTTCCCCATGGAAAAAAAAAAAAAAGGAATCTAGAGACAATTCTTACACTTTCTCAAGAATTAGCTCAAAAGGGGTCATAGACCTAAAGGTATAACATAGAATTATAAAACTCCTAGAAGATAACATATGAGAAAATCTAAATGACCTTTGGTTTGGCACTGATTTTTTAGATACAACCCCAAAAGCATGATCTGTGAAAGAACTGATAAGCTGGACTTCATTAAAATTTAAAAATTCTGCTCCACAAAAGACATTGTTAAGAAAATGAAAAGATAAGCCACAGACTGGAAATTTTTTTGCAATGCACATTTCTGATAAAGGACTGGCATCCAAAGTATACAAAGATATCTTAAAACTGAACAATAAGAAAACAAACAAACCAATTAAAAAATAGGCAAAAGACCTGAACAGACACCTCACCAAAGATGATCTACAGGTGGCAAATAAGCATATGGAAAGATGTTCCAAATCAAATGTCATCAGGAAAACACAAATTACAACAGCAAAGATATACCATTACATGCACATATTAAAATGGGTAAAATCCAAAACACAGCCAACATCAAATGCTGGTGAGCATGTGGAGCAACAATAACTCTCATTCAAAGCTGGTGAGAATGCAAAATGGTAGTCACTTTGGAAGACAGTTTGGCAGTTTCTTACAAATCTAGACATATCACATAATCTAGAAATTGGATTCCTTGGAAATTAATCAAAAGAGTTGAAAATTTACATCCACACAAAAATCTGCACACAAATGTGTATGGTAGGTTTTTCATAATTGCCAAAACTTGGGAGTAACCAAGATATCCTTCAATGGGTGTAGGGATGAACAAACCGTGGTACATCCATATGATGGAATATAGGTTATAATATATGCATATATATTATTCAATGACAAAAAGAAATGAGCTTTCAAGCCATGAAAAGACATAGAGGAACTTTAAATGCATATTACTAAGTCAAAGGAGCCAATCTGAAAAGGCTATATACTGTATGACTCCAACTGTATGATATTCTAGAAGAGGCAAAACACAGTAAAAAGATAAGTGTTTGCCAGGGATTTGGATATCAGAGAAGGAAGGGGGAATCACAGGGGATTTTTAGGGCAATGAAAATATTCTTTATGATGAAACTTTGATGGTGAATATATGTCATTAAGCATTTGTCAAAACCCATAAAATATTCAATAAAGAGTGAACCCTAATGTAACTATGGACTTAATAATATTGCATTGATGTTGGTTCATTAACTGAAACAAATGTACCACACATGCAAGATGATAATAGAGGAAACTGTATGGGGAGGAGAGGGGAAAGAAAGGGAGTACAGTTTACCCTTGAACGGTGCAAGGGTCAAGGGAACTGACCCCCCACACACACTGTGCAGTCAAAAGTCTGCATATAACTTTACAGTCAGTCTTCCAGTATCTGAGGTTCCACAACAATAGATTCAATTGAACTCGGATCATGTAGTACTGTAGTATTCATTGAAAAGCACCCACATATAAGTGGACACACACAGATCAAATCTGTGACGTTCAAAGGGCAACTGTATATGAAATCTCTCTGCACTTTCCACTCAACTTTTCTGTAAAATGAAAACTGCTCTAAATATTAAAGTCTATTAATATTAATAAATTAGACTTTAAATGTAAGGAAAAAAAGTTTTCACATAGATTTAAATAAAACAATCATATGTCATAAATAAAGCCCACATTATTACTTCTAAAAGCACATAAGCACATAAATAGATAATTTGTTTAAGAACACTAAAGACCACAATTTTTGTCAACATGTTCGACAGTCGAATTTAATGTCCTCTGAAATCTTATCTCACTGAAATGAATAGACTAATTTCCCTCTACCTAATGTAAACTCTCAGGATGGGAACTTGAGATAGAATAACCAGATCAATTCCCTGTCTTTACAGTACCCAGGTAATGATGAGACAGAAACTGAAACAACATAGTGTCACTCCAACCAATGAGGACAAGAAAACTTCCCAAGATCAGAGATGATCTTGGTTCTAGGCCCAGTGTTATTGACCTACCATCATCATCCTCTCGTTTTCTACTTCGTTGAGCAATTCGGCAAATTCCTTGAAGGATTCAGCTGAAATGACAGAATAAAAGATAAATCAAATTAATCATGGTACTTGATAGGCAAGTGGGCAGAAATCTATGGGAAAAGAGGTAGAGACCAGTGCCCCAAGATGATATGACCACTAGAGGAAGGTGTCAAATCTAAGGACAACAGAAGAAGGAGTTCAGTACCTGGTGCATAGTTATTTCCTTTTTCTTCTTTTGTTTTTGTTTTTATTTTGCTAATGTTCCTACCCCAATTTTTTTTGCTCCAGTTGTACTGAGATATAATCAACATATAACATGGTATAAGTTTAAGGGGATTTTGGCAAACGGTAAAAAAAAAAAAATGAGCGTAAGATTAAAAAAATGTTAAACATAGAGTTACCACATGATTCAGCAATTCCATGCCTAGGTATATTGCTAAAAGAACTGAAAACATATACAAACAAACAATTATATACAAATGTTGTTGACTGCATTATTCGTAATAGCCAGTAAATAGAAAGAATGGAAGTGTTCTTCAATTGCTGAATGGTTAAACAGTTCTGATACAGCTATTCAATGGAACAATGTGTGGCAATGAAAAGAAACAAAGGATGGATACTCAATACAACATAGAATAACTTCAAAAACATTATGCTCAGTGAAAGAAGCCAGTCACAAAAAGCCACATATTGTATGATTTTGTTTAAATGAAATGTCTAGACTAGGCAAATCCAGAGAGACAAGAAGTAAATCACTGGTTCACTGAATGTAGGGGGAAGGTGGGAATAGGGACTGATGCTAATGGATTTGTGGTTTCTTTTGAGGGTGTGAAAATGATCTGGAATTGTATTGCAGCGATGCTTGCACAACTCTGTGAATATACTAAAAGCCACTGAGTTGAGGCTGGAGGGGAAGATGGAGGAAGAGTAAGACACGGAGATCGCCTTCCTCCCCACAGATACACCAGAAATACATCTACAAGTGGAACAACTCCTACAGAACACCTACTGAATGCTGGTAGAAGACCTCAGACCTCCAAAAAGGCAAGAAAGTCCCCACGTACCTGGGTAGGGCAAAAGAAAAAAGAATAAACAGAGACAAAAGGATAGGGACGGGAGCTGCACCAGTGGGAGGGAGCTGTGAAGGAGGAAAGGTTTCCACACTAACTAGGAAGCCCCTTCACGGGCGGAGACGGCGGGTGGCGGAGGGGGAAAGCTTCGGAGCCGCGGTGGAGACCACAGCAACAGGGGTGCGGAGGAAAAAGCGGAGAGATTCCCGCACAGAGGATCGGTGCCGACCGGCACTCACCAGCCCGAGAGGCAGGTCTACTCAACCGCCGGGGCAGGCAGGACTGAGAGTTGAGGCTTGGGCTTCAGTCAAGCGCAGGGAGAGGACTGTGGTTGGCGGCGTGAACACAGCCTGCAGGGGGTTAGTGCACCACGGATAGCCGGGAGGGAGTCCAGGGAAAAGTCTGGACCGGCCAAAGAGGCAAGAGACTTCTTCTGCCCTCTTTGTTTCCTGGTGCGCAAGGAGAGGGATTAAGAGCACTGCTTAAAGGAGCTCCAGAGACGGGCGTGAGCCACGGCTAAAAGCACGGACCCCAGAGATGGGCATGAGACGCTAAGCCTGCTGCTGCCGCCAACAAGAAGCCTGTGTGCAAGCACAGGTCACAATACACACACCCCTTCGTGGGAGCCTGTGCAGCCCGCCACTGCCAGGGTCCCGTGATCCAGGGACAACATCCCCGGGAGAACGCATGGTGCCCCTCAGGCTGCTGAAACGTCACGCTAGCCTCTGCCGCCGCAGGCTCACCCCGCACGCCATACCCCTCCCTCCCCGTGGCCTGACTGAGTCAGAGTCCCCGAAGCAGCGGCTCCTTTAACCCCATCCTCTCTGATAGAAGAACAGACGCCCTCCGACAATCTACACGCAGAGGCGGGGCCAAATCCGAAGCTGAGCCCCGGGAGCTGTGAGAACAAAAAAGAGAAAGGGAAATCTCTGCCAGCAGCCTCAGAAGCAGTGGATTAAAGCTCCACAATCAACTTGATGTAGCCTGCATCTGTGGAATATATGAATAGACAACGAATCATCCCAAATTGAGGAGGTGGAAATTGAGATCAAGATTTATTACTTTTTCCCCTTTTCCTATTTTTGTGAGTGTCTATGTGTATGCTTCTGTGTGAGATTTTTTCAGTATAGTTTTGCTTTGACCATTTGTCCTAGGGTTCTATCAGTCCGTTTTTTGTTTGTTTGTTTGTTTCTTAGTTTCTTGAGTTATTTTGTTTATTTGTTTTTTCTTTCTTTTAAAAATATTATTTTTCTTAATAATTACTTTTTATTTTAATAACTTTATTTTATTTTATCTTACTTTATCTTCTTTCTTTCTTTCCTTTCTTCCTTCCTTCCTTCTTCCCTCCCTCCCCCACTCCCTTCCTCCCTTCTTTCTTTCTTTCTTTCTTTCTTTCTCTCTCTCTCTCTCTCTCTCTCTCTCTCTCTCTTTCTCTCTTTCTTTCTTTCTTTCTTTCTAATTTTTCTCGCTTTCATTCTGAGCCATATGGATGAAAGGCTCTTGGTGCTGCAGCCAGGAGTCAGTGCTGTGCCTCTGAGGTGGGAGAGCCAACTTCAGGACACTGGTCCACAAGAGACCTCCCAGCTCCACATAATATCAAATGGCAAAAATCTCCCAGAGATCTCCATCTCAACACCAGCACCCAGCTTCACTCAACGACCAGCAAGCTACAGTGCTGGACACCCTATGCCAAACAACTAGCAACACAGGAACACAAACCACCCATTAACAGAGAGGCAGCCTATAAACATAATAAGTCCACAGACACCCCAAAACACAACATGTGTACCTGCCCACCAGAAAGACAAGATCCACCCACATCCACCAGAACACAGGCACTACTCCCCTCCACCAAGAAGCCTACACAACCCACTGAACCAACTTTATCCACTGAGGACAGACACCAGAAACAATGGGAATAATGAACCTGCAGCCTGTAAAAAGGAGACCCCAAACACAGTAAGATAAGCAAAATGAGAAGACAGAGAAACATACAGGAGATGAAGGAGCAAGATAAAAACACACCAGACGTAACAAATGAAGAGGAAATAGGCAGTCTACCTGAAAAAGAATTCAGAATAATGATAGCAAAGATGATGCAAAATCTTGGAAATAGAATAGACAAAATGCAAGAAACATTTAACAAGGACCTAGAAGAACTAAAGATGAAACAAGCAACGATGAACAACACAATAAATGAAATTAAAAATACTCTAGATGGGATCAATAGCAGAATAACTGAGGCAGAAGAACGGATAAGTGACCTGGAAGATAAAATAGTGGAAATAACTACTGTAGAGCAGAATAAAGATAAAAGAATGAAAAGAACTGAGGACAGTCTCAGAGACTTCTGGGACAACATTAGAGGCACCAACATTCGAATTATAGGCTTTCCAGAAGAAGGAGAGGAAAAGAAAGTGACTGAGAAAATATCTGAGAGATTATAGTTGAAAACTTCCCTAATATAAGAAATGAAATAGTTAATCAAGTCCAAGAAGCACAGAGAGTCCCATACAGGATAAATCACAGCAGAAATATGCCAAGACACATACTAAATAAACTGTCAAAAATTAAATACAAAGAAAACATATTAAAAGCAACAAGGGAAAAACAACAAATAACACACAAGGGAATCCCCATAAGGGTAACAGCTGATCTTTAAGCAGATACTCTGCAAGCCAGAAGGGACTAGCAGGACATATTTAAAGTGATGAAGGAGAAAAACCTGCAACCAAGAGTATTCTACCCAGCAAGGATCTCATTCAGATTTGATAGAGACATTAATATCTTCACAGACAAGCAAAAGCTGAGAGAGTTCGGCACCACCAAACCAGCTTTACAACAAATGCTAAAGGAACTTTCCTAGGCAAAAAACACAAGAGAAGGAAAAGATCTAAAATAACGAACCCAAAGCAATTAAGAAAACGGGAATACAGACATACATATCGATAATTACCTTAAATGTAAACGAACTAAATGCTCCCACCAAAAGACACAGAATGCCTGAATGGATACAAAAACAAGTCCATGTATATGCTGTCTACAACAGATCCACTTCAGACCTAGAGACACATACAGACTGAAAGTAAGGGGATAGAAAAAGATATTCCACTCAAATGGAAACCAAAAGAGAGCTGGAGTAGCAATTCTCATATCAGACAAGATAGACTTTAAAATAAAGACTATTAAAATAGACAAAGAAGGACACTACATAATGATCAAGGGATCGATCCAAGAAGAAAATATAACAATTGTAAATATTTATGCACCCAACATAGGAGCACCTCAGTACATAAGGCAAATACTATAAGCCATAAAAGAGAAAATGGACAGTAACACACACATAGTAGGGGACTTTTACACCCCACTTTCACCAATGGACAGATCATCCGAAATGAAAATAAATAAGGAAACACAAGCTTTAAAGGATACATTAAACACGGTGGACTTAATTGATATTTATAGGACATTCCATCCAAAAACAACAGAATACACATTTTTCTCAAGTGCTCATGGAACATGCTCCAGGATAGATCATATCTTGGGTCACAAATCAAGGCTTGGTAAATTTAAGAAAATTGAAATTTTATCAAGTATCTTTTCTGACCACAATGCTATGAGACTAGGTATCAATTACAGGAAAAGATCTGTAAAAAATACAAACACATGGAGGCTAAACAATACACTACTTAATAACGAAGATATCACTGAAGAACTCAAAGAGGAAATCACAAAATACCTAGAAACAAATGACAATGGAGATGCAACGACCCAAAACCTATGGGATGCAGCAAAAGCAGTTCTAAGAGGGAAGTTTATAACAGTACAATTCGAACTAAATAAACAGGAAACATCTCGAATAAACTACCTAAACTTGCACCTAACGCAATTAGAGAAAGAAGAACAAAAAAACCCAAAAAGTAGCAGAAGGAAAGAAATCATATCAGAAATAAATGAAAAAGAAATGAAGGAAATGATAGCAAAGATCAATAAAATTAAAATCTGGTTCTTTGAGAAGATAAATAAAACTGATAAACCATTAGCCAGACTCATCAAGAAAAAAAGGGAGAAGACACAACTCAACAGAATTAGAAATGAAAAAGAAGAAGTAACAACTGACACTGCAGAAATACAAAAGATCATGAGAGATTACTACAAGCAACTCTATGCCAATAAAATGGGCAACCTGGAAGAAATTGACAAATTCTTAGAAATACACAACCTGCCAAGACTGAATCAGGAAGAAAGAGAACATATGAACAGACCAATCACAAGCACTGAAACTGAAACTGTGATTAAAAGTCTTCCAACAAACAAAAGCCCAGGACCAGATGGCTTCACAGGCGAATTATATCAAACATTTAGAGAAGAGCTAACACCTATCCTTCTCAAACTCTTCCAAAATATAGCAGAGGAACACTCGCAAACTCATTCTACGAGGCCACCATCACCCTGATAACAAAACCAGACAAGGATGTCAAAAAGAAAGAAAACTACAGGCCAATATCACTGATGAACGTAGATGAAAAAATCCTCAACAAAATACTAGCAAACAGAATCCAACAGCACATTAAAAGGATCATACACCATGATCAAGCGGGGTTTATTCCAGGAATGCAAAGAGTCTTCAATATACATAAATCAATCAACGTGATACACCATATTAACAAATTGAAGGAGAAAAACCATATGATCATCTCAGTAGATGCAGCAAAAGCTTTCGACAAAATTCAACACCCATTTATGATAAAAACCCTGCAGAAAGCAGGCATAGAGGGAACTTTCCTCAACATAATAAAGGCCATATATAACAAACCCACAGCCAACATTGTCCTCAGTGGTGAAAAACTGAAAGCATTTCCACTAAGATCAGGAACAAGACAATGTTGCCCACTCTCACCACTCTTATTCAACATAGTTTTGGAAGTTTTAGCCACAGTAATCAGAGAATAAAAGGAAAATAAAAGAATCCAAATCGGAAAAGAAGAAGTAAATCTGTCACTGTTTGCAGATGACATGATACTATACATAGAGAATCCTAAAGGTGCTACCAGAAAACTACTAGAGTTAATCAATGAATTTGGTAAAGTAGCAGGATACAGAATTAATGCACAGAAATTTCTGGCATTCCTATACACTAATGATGAAAAATCTGAAAGTGAAAGCAAGAAAACACTCCCCTTTACCAATGTAACAAAAAGAATAAAATATCTAGGAATAAACCTACCTAAGGAGACAAAAGACCTGTATGCAGAAAATTATAAGACACTGATGAAAGAAATTAAAGATGACACAAATAGATGGCGAGATATACCTTATTCTTGGATTGGAAGAATCAACATTGTGTAAATGACTCTACTATCCAAAGCAATCTTCTACAGATTCAATGCAATCCCAATCAAACTACCACTGGCATTTTTCACAGAACTAGAACAAAGAATTTCACGATTTGTATGGAAACACAAAAGACCCTGAATAGCCAAAGAAATCTTGAAAACGAAAAATGGAGTTGGAGGAATCAGGCTCCCTGACTTCAGACTATATTACAAAGCTACAGTAATCAAGACAGTATGGTACTGGCACAGAAACAGAAAGGTAGCTCAATGGAACGGGATAGAAAGCCCAGAGATAAACCCACGCACATATGGTCACCTTATCTTTGATAAAGGAGGCAGGAATGTACAGTGGAGAAAGGACAGCCTCTTCAATAATTGGTGCTGGGAAAACTGGACAGGTACATGTAAAAGTATGCAATTAGATCACTCCCTTACACCATATGCAAAAATAAGCTCAAAATTGATTAAAGACCTCAATGTAAGCCCAGAGACTATCAAACTCTTAGAGGAAAACATAGGCAGAACACTCTGACATAAATCACAGCAAGATCCTTTTTGACCCACCTCCTAGAGAAATGGAAATAAAAACAAAAATAAACAAATGGGACCTAATGAAACTTCAAAGCCTTTGCACAGCAAAGGAAACCATAAACAAGACCAAAAGGAAACCCTCAGAATGGGAGAAAATATTTGAAAATGAAGCAACTGTGAAAGGACTAATCCCCAAAATTTATTAGCAGCTCATGCAACTCAATAAGAAAAAAACAATCAACCCAATCCAAAAATGGGAAGAAGACCTAAATGGACATTTCTCCAAAGAAGATATGCAGACTGACAACAAACACATGAAAGAATGCTCAACATCATTAATTATTAGAGAAATGCAAATCAAAACTACAATGAGATATCATCTCACACCAGTCAGAATGGCCATCATCAAAAAATCTAGAAACAATAAATGCTGGAGAGGGTGTGGAGAAAAGGGTACACTCTTGTACTGCTGGTGGGAATGTGAACTGGTACAGCCACTATGGAGAACAGTATGGAGACTCCTTGAAAAACTACAAATTGAACTACCATATGACCCAGCAATCCCACTACTGGGCATATACCCTCAGAAAACCGTAATTCATGAAGAGTCATGTATCAAAATGTTCATTGCAGCTCTGTTTACAATAGCCCAGAGATGGAAACAACCTAAGTGCCCATCATTGGATGAATGGATAAAGAAGATGTGGCACATATATACAATGGAATATTACTCAGCCCTAAAAAGAAACAAAATTGAGCTATTTGTAATGAGGTGGATAGACCTAGAGTCTGTCATACAGAGTGAAATAAGTCAGAAAGAAAAAGACAAATACCGTATGCTAACACATATATATGGAATTTAAGAAAAAAAATGTCATGAAGAACCTAGGGGTAAGGCAGGAATAAAGACGCAGACCTCCTAGAGAACGGACTTGACGTTATGGGGAGGGGGAAGGGTGAGCTGTGACAGGGCGAGAGAGAGTCATGGGCATATACACACTAACAAACGTAGTAAGGTAGATAGCTAGAGGGAAGCAGCCGCATGGCACAGGGATATTGGCTCGGTGCTTTGTGACAGCCTGGAGGGGTGGGATAGGGAGGGTGGGAGGGAGGGAGACGCAAGAGGGAAGAGATATGGGAACATATGTATATGTATAACTGATTCACTTTGTTATAAAGCAGAAACTAACACACCATTGTAAAGCAATTATACTCCAATAAAGATGTAAAAACGAAACAAAAATCAAAGAGAAGACGCCAAGATCAGAGGGTGAATGGAGGAGACTAAGGGTTTATTCGTGTATGTATATATGGAGTAGTCATAGGCTCATGGGTTCTCAGAGGCTAATGGACCTCCAAGTTGAACTCCCACTGAACAGGGAATAATGGGAAGTTTTCTGTGTATAAAAAAAAAAAAAAGCCACTGAGTTGCACACTTTTAAATCGTGCATTTTATGTGTGAATAATATCTCAATTTATAAAATAATGTAATCATTTAGCCAAAGCTCACTGAGATCCATCCTTAGTATTGTTGAATTTTGAGGGTTTTTTCCTCATGAATAATGAAGGCTGATTCATTTTTAAAGCCTAGATTCCAGTAGTAGCAGCTCTTGCCATCTCTGTTTGATCATCTATTCAGATGCTATTTAGTAACCTATTCTTTGTTTACCTCTACCTGGAGGTGTGGGCAGTGTGAGTGGCAAGACCTTAGCTCTGCCAGCAAGATGGATCTGAATTTGAAAACTAGTTCTGCCATTTATTTTCTGTGTGACCTTGAATATGTTGCTTAGCCTCTTCTGAGCCTTAGTTTTCTCCTATTCAAATTAGGGATAATTACATGTTCCTAACAAATTTATTGTGAGGATTAAACCCTGAGTCAAAGGGCTTGACACAATTACATTTCAAGAAGTCAAACTTTTCATTTAAATGTTCCAATATTATATGAATTTGTGACATTTCCTTTAGAGGCAAACTGATCTTCCCCGGAAAAGTGCCAGAATAACAAAAATATATCTCTGACTCCTTTTGTAGCATAAATTATTTGGAGACAGGAGATCAGTGAATATTTTCATCTTTTCCTATTTACTCTTTCTGATTAGGGTATTTTTCTTCTTTATGCTGAGTTTGAGCTTTTAATTTGCCGTGTTTGCAACAGTGACTTTCCTAAGTGTGTGCAGCAACTTAATCCTCAGAATTAAGAAATGCTATTGTCGGATGACCTGCATTGATCGTGAACTTAGCTTCCTTGGTAATAGGAATGCTGGATTTGTTGTCAAGGTCTCTTAGGAAGAAAAAATTATTTTTGATTTAAAATATTAATATGAATGCATTTGTTTTTCTAGGCTTTCAGTATCTTCTCTTTCATATACCATTTGAGAATATATTTCCTATTTTTGGTAAAATGTTAGGGACTTCTAAATAGTAGTTATTAGAGTTTGAAAGAGTACAAAAGAATATTTAGCTTATCTATATATGTATAAATTGAAGTCCAAGGAGGAAGAAGTGACTCGTTCAGTCACCTTTCCAATAAGTGGCAGAACTGACACTAGAAAAGCAGAAATTTGCAATGGGGGAGAAGGGATAATGTTTATTATCTACTATGCGTTGGCACTCTACATTTACCTTCTTAAAGATTTAGTCCTTACAACAACACTCTCAGGTTTATCATCAGGCCTACCTGAGAAGTTAGGCAACTGAAGCTCAAAGGGGTCAAGTCAGTCATCAAATATCGCACAGCAGGAAGATGATAGAATGAGGCTAAAAATCTGGGTCTTTCTCTCTCTAAAAGTCATACTCCTTATATTTCTCTGTCTTGTCCCCTAAACTAGAATCCTCCTCATCTCTTAGCCCATCTATTGTTCTCTCTCACATACCACATGCCTTTCGTATCTACAGTCCCACAAAAGCTCTTCAGGAACCCAAGGAGAAACAAAACCAGAATGCAGGGAGATGATTCTAGGATTAATATGAAGGAAGTGGATACTGAAAGTGAGAAATGGCCTGCCTCAGGAGAGAGTGTGCCCCTGTCATTTAGCGTGACTAACAGTCCTGGGCAAACAGGTACTGGAGGTTTTCCTGGAATGTGCGTTGTTCAGTTTTATAACTGTGATAGTCCTGGGCACACCTAGATAAGTTGGTTACCACTATTGTCACTAGAGGTGTGTGAGCAGGATGGCTGCTAATGGTAGCTGTTGCATGAAGAGCTGTTTACGACCATCTGAGTCCCCTCTGTTACTATGAACCAATATATTTATTTTTTTGTTTGTTTTTGGACCTGTTGTCCAAATCCTGATAAAACTGGGTCAAGGAACTGGTAGTGAAACATAATAAGAAGACAAAAGTCAATACTTTTTTTAAAATATTTAAAATTAAAAAATTAAAAATTTAAAAAAGTAATAACAAGAGACTAGCTGGGGTTTACTGCCCTCTGTACTACAAAAACATAGTTTTATTGTTATTTTCTTTGTTCAACCATTTTTTTGTTCAATATAAGAACACACTCTCAGGTAATTAAGATTTATTTCCTAACTCAACCTCTGGGTGTGCACTTCAACAATTGTATTGTGTCACAACAACTAGGATTTTTGACACTTAGCAGGTGAATCTGGGTTTAATTGTTATGAGGAGGGATGAAGCCTTGTTATTTAAGTTCCCTAGATTATTCTAACGTGTAGCCAGGGTTGAGTATGTCTGCCTTACATTCAAGAAGGAACAAAACTAACATTTTTTAAAAGGCTTTTCTGTGTGCTTGGAGTTGTGCATGTATTATCTTATTTAATCATGAAACAACCCTGTGAAATAGGAAGTATTATTTCTAGGTAAGGAAAGTGGGATTCAGAGAATTTGAGTAACTTGCCAAAGGTCACAGAGCTAGTAAGTCATATGTGCTTTTTATTCAAACACAGTGCTTCTAACACAAGGAAAATGACACTTAACACTTTATAAAATCTACTGGAAACTAATTATTTCATTCTATATCCATAACCACTCTGAAGTAACAATTAGTAATATCCTCATTTTATGGATGAGGAAATTGAGGCATTAAATGGATAAACTGAGAGTAATTTGTCTAGGTCGGTGAGTAGTGTGGAGTAGGGAACCAAACTCAGTTCTCAGGATTCTTGCACCATTTTTCTTTACAAAGCACATCCATTACTTCTCCCCCAATCTTTGCTTGTCTATGAAATGAGGGAAATCCTAGCTACTCCTAAGGGTGGCTGTAAGGATTAAATGAAATATCAGATATGAAAGAACTCTCAGAAAACTACAGGCCAATATCCCTGATGTATATAGATGCAAAAATTCTCAAAAAAAATACTAGTAAGCAGAATTCAGCAGTACATTAAATGTACAATACACCATGATCAAGTGGGATTCATCTCTGGGATGCCAAGGTAGTTTTACATATGAATATCAATAAAACTGATACATCACATTAATAGAATGAAAGACAAAAATTATGTTCATCTCAATAGGTATAGAAAAAGCATTTGACAAAATACAACATCTGTTTGTCATTAAAAACTCTCAACAAATTAGGTACAGAAGGAACATACCTGAATATAATAAAGGCCATGTATGGCATGCTCACAGCTAACATCATACTCCATGGTGAAAGTCTGAAACTTTTCTTCTAGGATGAGGAAGAAGACAAGGGTGCCCACTCTCACCACTCCTATTAAACACAGTACTGAAAGTCCTAGCCAGAGCAATCAGGCAAGGAAAAAAAATAAATGGCATCAGAATTGGAAAGGAGGAAGGTAAATTGTCTTTATTTGCAGATGACATTAATTTTATATATAGAAAATCCTAAAGATTCCACCAAAAAACTGTTAGATATAATCAACAAATCCAGTAAAGTCACTGGATAGAAACCAACACACAAAATTCAGAAGAATTTCTATACACTGACAATGAGTTATCTGAAAACGAAATAAAGAAAATGATCACATTTACAATAATATCAAACAATAAAATACGTAGGAATAAATTTAACCGAGAAAGTGAAAAATCGCGACACTGAAAACTAAAAGAAACTGCAAAAGAAAAAGAAGACACAAATAAATGTAAGGACATCCTGTGTTCATGGATTGGAAAAATTAATATTGTTAAAATGACAATACTACCTAGAGACATCTATAGACTCAATGTAATCTCTATCAAGATCACACTGGCATTTTTTTACGGCAGTAGAAAAATCAGTTCTAAAATTTGTGTGGCACCACAAAAGACCACAAATAGCCAAAGTAATCCTGAGAAAGAGGAACAAAGCTGAAGAAATCACACTTCCTGATTTCAAACTGTATTTTAAATCTATAGTAATAAAAACAACACGGCATTAAAAACAGACACGTATGGGACAAATTTGAGAGCCCATAAATAAACCCATGCCAATACTGGACAAGAGAGCCAAGAATACTCAATGGAGAAAAGACAGTTCCTCCAATAAATGGTGATGGGAAAATTGGATATTCACATGTAAAAGAATGAAACTAGACCTTATCTTACACCACTCACAAAAATTAATCTGTAATGGATTAAAGATCTAAATGTGAGACTGAAGCGTCAAGTCTCCTAGAAGAAAATATAGGGGAATATCTTCTCAACATTGGTCTTGGCAATGAGTTTTTGGATGTGACACCTAAAACACAAACAACAAAATTTTAAAATTCACAAGTGAGACTACATCAAACTAAAAAGCTTCTGCACAACAAAAGAAATGACTAACGAAATGAAAAGGCAACCTGTGGAATGGGAGGTAACATCTGCAAATCCTATAACTAATAAGGGAGTAATATCCAGGTTATATAAAGAATTCATCGACTCAATAGCAAAAACAAACAAATAATTCAATTAACAATGGATGAAGGAACTGAATAGACATTTTCCCAAAGAAGATACTGAAACAGCCAACAGGTATCTGAAAAGATACTTGGAATCACTAATCATTAGGAAAAAGCAAATCAAAACCATGATGAGTTATCAACTCATGCTTCTTAAATGACTAGCATTAAAATGATAAAAGATATAAAGGTTGGAGACAAGATGGCAGAGTAGAAGGACTTGAGCTTATTTCCTCTCATGAAGACACCAAAATCACAACTAACTGCTGAACAACAAGAGAAAAAGACTGGAACTTACCAAAAAAGATG
This sequence comes from Leucopleurus acutus, assembly GCF_964270905.1. Lineage (NCBI taxonomy): Eukaryota > Metazoa > Chordata > Mammalia > Artiodactyla > Delphinidae > Leucopleurus > Leucopleurus acutus. The sequence goes on from NC_139148.1 coordinate 57,873,916, forward strand.
TTCTACATATAAAGACAAAGAAAAAACCACGAGATGGTAGAAGGGGCACACTCACTATACAATCAAATCCCATACCAACTGGGTGGGCAACCGACAAACTGGAAAATAATTATATAGCAGAGGTTCTCCCACAGGAGTGAGAGTTTGGAGCCCCACATCAGTCTCCCCAGTATGGGGGTCAGGCATCAGGAAGAGAGCCACCAAAGCATTTATTTGAAGGCCAGTAGAGGTGAATCACAGGAACACCACAGGACTGGGCAAAACAGAAACTCCACCCTTGGAGGGCACACACAAGGTCTTGCATGCACAGGGACCCAGGAAAAATGCAGTGACTTCATAGGAGCCTGGGCCAGACCTACCAGCTGGTCTTGGTGGGTTTCCTGGGGAGCTTGGGGGTGGCTGTGGATCACTGTGGGGGGAAAAGGACACTGGTGGTGGAAGTACCAGGGAGTAATCATTGCAGTGAGCTCTCCTGGGGAAGCCAGAATTTTGTCAGCAAGACCTGATCCTACCAAACACTCTGTAGGCTCCAGTGCTGAGACGCATCAGGCCAAAGAACCAGCAGGGTAAGAACACAACCCCACCCATCAGCTGACAGCCTGCTTTAGGTCTTCCCGAGCCCACAGCAGCATCTAAACACATCCCATGACATGGCCCTGCTCACCAAAGTAACAAGACCCAGCTCTACCAATCAGTGGACAGGCACAAGTTTCCCCCCCCCAACCATTATAGGGGTCCCAGAAGGAGAAGAGAGAGAGAAAAGGCCTGAGAAAATAATTGAGGAGATAATAGCTGAAAATGTCAGTAACATGGGAAAGGAAATAGTCACCCAAGTTCAGGTAGCACAGAGAGTCCCAGGCAGGATAAACCCAAGGAGGAACATGCCGAGACACATAGGAATCAAACTGAAAAAACTTAATGAAAATGTGAAAATATTAAAAGAAACAAGGGAAAGGCAACAAATAACATACAAGGGATTTCCCCATAAGGTTATCAGCTTATTTTTAGCCGAAAATTTGCAGGCCAGGCGGGATGGAAGGCTCTCATTCAGATTTGACAGAGAAATCAAAAACTTTACAGAGAAGCAAAAGCTAACAGAATTCAGCACCATTAAACCATCTTTAAAACAAATGCTAAAGGAACTTCTCGAGGCAGAAAAGAAAAGGCCAAGCTAGAAAGAAGAAAATTGTTAATGGGAAAGCTTACAGGTAAAGGCAAACATACAGTAAAGGTAGAAAATCATCCACACACAAATAAGGTATCAAAACCAGTCACCGTGAGGAGAGTACAAATGCAGGATACTGGAAATGAATTTGAAATTAAGACACAAGCAACATAAAAAAATCCAGTATATATAGAGAGACTGCAATACCAAAACCTAATGGTAACCACAAAACAAAATTCTATAATAGATATACACACAAAAAAGAAAAAGCAATCCAAACACAACAATAAAGATAGTCATCAAATCACAACAGAAGAGAAAAAGAGGAAGGAAAGAATAAAAACCTACAAAAACAAATCCAAAACAATTAACAAAATGGCAATAAGAACATACATAACAGTAATTAACTTAAATGTAAATGGATTAAATGCTCTAACCATAAGACATAGACTGACTGAATGGATACAAAAACAATACCCATATATATGCTGTCTATAAGACACCCATTTCAGATCTAGGGGCACATACTGAAAGTGAGAGGATGGATAAAGGTATTCCAGGCAAAAATAAATCAAAAGAAAGCTGGAGGAGCAATACTCATCTCTGACAAAATAGGCTTTAAAATATAGACTGTTAAAAGAGACAAAGAAGGACACTACATGATTATCAAGGGATCAATCCAAGAAGAAGAAGATATAAAGATTATAAATATATATGCAGTCAACATAGGAGTACCTCAGTATATAAGGCAAATACTAACAGCTATAAAAGGAGAAATAGACAGTAAAATAATAATTGTGTGGGAATTTAACACCCCACTTACACTAATGGACAGATCATCCAGACAAAAAATCAGTAAGGAAAGACAGGCCTTAAATAACACATTAAACCACATTAGACCATAATTGATATTTATACAGCATTCCATCTGAAAGCAGCAGAATGAACATTCTTTACAAGTGCACATGAAACATTCTACAGGATACATCACATGATGGGCCATAAAGCAAGCCTCGGTAAATTTAAGAAAATTGACATCATATCAAGCATCTTTTCAGATCACAATGCTATGAGATCAGAAATCAACTACAACAAAAAACTGTAAAAAACACAAACATATGGAGGCTAAAATATATGCTACTTAACAACCAATGGATCACTGAAGAAATCAAAGAGGAAATCAAAATATACCTAGAGACAAATGACAATGAAAATACAACAATCCAAAACCTATGGGACCAGCAAAAGCAGTTCTAAGAGGGAAGTTTACCACAATAATATCTTACCTATGGAAACAAAAAAATCGCAAAAACACAAGGTAAATTTACACCTAAAGCAACCAAAGAAGAAAAAAAAATAGTCAAAGTTAGTAGAAGGAAAGAAATCATAAACACCAGAGAAGAAATAAATTAACTAGAGATGAAAAAAATAATAGAAAAGATCAATGAAACTAAAAGCTGATTCTTTGAAAAAACAAACAAAATTGATAAACCTTTAGCCAGACTCATCAAGAAAAACAGGGAGAGGACTCAAATCAATAAAAGTAGAATTGAAAAATAAGTTACAACTGAAACCACATAAATGCAAAGTAACATAAGAGACAACTACAAGCAAATATATGCCATTAAAATGGACAACCAAAAAGAAGTGGACAAATTTTTAGAAAGGTACAACATTCCAAGACTGAACCAAGAAGAAGTAGAAAATGTGAACAGAGCAATCACAAATACTGAAATGTAAATTGTGATTTAAAAACTCCTAACAAACAAAAGTCCAGGATCACATGGCTTCATAGGTGAATTCTATTAAAGATTTAGAGAACAGTTAACACCTATACTTCTGAAACTATACCAAAAAATTGCAGAGGAATGAACACTCCCAAACTCATTCTATGAGGTCACCATCACCTTGATACCAAAACCACACAAATATACCAGATAAACGAAAATGAAAAGCCAATATCACTGATAAATATAGACGCAAAAATCTCCAACATACTACCAGCAAACCAAATCCAACAATACACTGAAATGATCATACAACATGATAAAGTGGAATTTATCCCAGGGATGAACAAATTTTTCAAAATCCAAAATTCAATCAGTGTCATATATCACATTAACCAATTGAAGAATAACAACCGTACAATATTCTCCATAGATGCAAAAAATCTTTTGACAAAATTCAACACACATTTATAATAAAAACTCTCCAGAAAGTGGGCATAGAGTGAACTTACCTCAACATAATAAAGGCCATATATGACAAACCTACAGCTAACATCATACTCAATGGTGAAAACCTGCAAGCATTTCCTCCAAGATCAAAAACAAGACAAGGATGTCCACTCTCACCACTTTTACTCAACATAATTTTGGAAGTCCTAGGAACAACAATCAGAGAAGAAAAAGAAATAAATGTGATCCAAATTGGAAAAGAAGCATTAAACTGTCACTGTTTCCAGACAACACGATATTATACACGGGAAATCCTAAAGATGCCTCCGGAAATCTACTAGAGCTCATAATGAATTCAGTAAAGTGGCAGGACACAAAATTAATACACAGAAATCTGTTGAATATCTATACACTAACAACAAAATATCAGAAAGAGAAATTAAGGAAACAATCCCATTTACCATTGCATCAAAAAGAATGAAATACATATGAAAAAAACTACCTAAGGAGGCAAAAGACCTGCACTCCACAAACTATAAGACACTGATTAAAGAAACTGAACATGACACAAACAGATGAAAAGACATACCATGTTCTTGGATTGGAAGAATCTACTTGGTCAAAATGACTATACTACCCAAGGTAATCTACAGGTTCAATGCAATCCCTACCAAATTACCAATGGCATTTTTTGAAGATCTAGAACAACAACAACAAAAAATCTTAAAGGTTGTATGGAAACACAGAAGACTCCGAATAGCCAAAGCAATCTTGAGAAACAAAATCCAAGCTGGAGGAATCAGGCTCCCTGACTTCATACTACACTATACAGCTAAAAGAATCAAAAGAGGATGGTACTGGCACAAAGAAAGACTTCCAGACCAATGGAACAAGATAGAAAGCCCAGAAATAAAACCACACACCTAGAGGCAATTACTCTATGACATAGGAGGCAAGAACACAGAATAGAGAAATGACAGTCTCATCAATAAGAGGTGCTGGGAAAACTTGAAAGCCACATGTAAAAGAATGAAATCAGAACACTAACACCATACAAAAAAATAAACAAATGGGACCTAATGAAACTCAAAAGCTATTGCACAGAAAATGAAACCATAAAGAAAATGAAAAGACAACCCACAGAATGGGAGAAAAGATTTCCAAATTATGTAACTGACAAGGGATTGATGTCCAAAATATACAAAAAGCTCATGCAGCTCAATATCAAAAAAACAAGCAACCCAATCAAACAATGGGCAGAAGATTTAAATAAACATTTCTACAAAGAAGACATACAGATGGCAAAAGGGCACATGAAAAGACGCTGAACATCTCTAATTATTAGAGAAATGCAAATCAAAACTGTAATGAGGTATCACCTAACACTGGTCAAAAAGTCTACAAACAATAAATGCTGGGGAAGGTGTGGAGAAAAGGAAACCCTCCTACACTGTTTGTGGGAATGTACAGGCACTATGGAGGACAGTACGGTTGTTCCCTAAAGAAACTAAATATAGAACTACTATACAATCCAGCAATCCCACTCCTGGGCATGTATCTGGAGAAAAACATACTTCAGTAAGGTATATGCACTCCAGTATTCATTGCAGCACTATTTACAATAGCCAAGACATGGAAGCAACCTAAATGTCCATAAACAGAAGAATGGATAAAGAAGATGTGGTACATATATACAATGGAATATTACTCAGCCACAAAAAATGAAATAATGCCATTTCCAGCAAAATGGATGGACCTAGGGATTATCATACTAAGTGAAGTAAGTCAGATACAGAAAGACAAATATCATATGATATCACTTAAATATGGAATCTAAAAAAATGATACAAATAAACTTATTTACAAAACAGAAACAGAGTCACAGACTTAGAATACAAACTTATGCTTACCAAAGGGGAAAGGTGGGGGGAGGGATAAATTACGAGGTTGGTATTAACATATACACACTACTCTATATGAAATAGGTAATCAACAAGGACCTACTGTATAGCACAGGGAACTCTACCCAATACTATGCAATAACCTATATGGGAAAAGAATTTGAAAAAGAATAGATATATGTAAAACTGACTCACTTTGCTGTACACCTGCAACTAACACAACAGTGTAAATCAATTATAATCCAATATAAAATAAAATTTCTTTAAATAAATAAAATTTTTTAAAAGATTCTCTCTTTGTTGCTGTCTGTTGACATTTTGGGTGTGGTGGCTTTAAGCATGTATCTCTTAGAGTTTGTCTTCCTTTGAGTTTGTTGAACTTGTTGGACGAGAATATTAATGGTTTAGAACCATATTTTGCAGGTCAAGCTTTTGGTCATTGCTTCTTCAAATAATCATTGGTGCCCTTGCACGCTCTCTGCTTCTTCTGGTAATCCCATTATACATGTACTGTTATGTTTAATGATATTCCATGACCTCTGAAATTCTGTTCATTTTCTTAATTATTTTTTCTTTCTTTACCTCAGAATGAATATTCTCAATTCATCTGTGTTTAAGTGCACCAGTTCTCTTTTCTGCCTGTACCCTGTAGTGAATTTTTCATTTCAGTTACTGTACTTTTCAACCACACAATTTTCCAGTGGTAGTTCTTATTTACTAATTAAATAAATTACAATTTAATTTTATATTAATATATTTATATATTTGAAAAAGCTAATTGAAAATCTTTTTCAAGATTGGTTCAACATCGCAGGGTAGAAGGATGTGCTCTCACTCCCTCTTGCGACAGCACTGGAATCACAACTAACTGCTGAACAATCGTTGACAGGAAGACACTGGAACTCACCAAAAAAGATAGCCCACAATCAAAGACAAAGGAGAAGCCACAAAGAGATGGTATGAGGGGCGGTCACAATAAAATCAAATCCCATAACTGCTAGGTGGGTGATTCACAAACTGGAGAACACTTATAACACAGAAGTCCACCCACTGGAGTGAAGGTTCTGAGCCCCAAGTCAGGCTTCCCAACCTGGGGGTCCAGCAATGGGAAGAGGAATTCATAGAGAATGAGACTTTGAAGCCTAGCAGGATTTGATGGCAGGATTATGACAGGACTGGGGGAAAGGAAGACTCCACTCTTGGAGGGCACACACAAAATAGTGTGCACGTCAGGACCCAGGAGAAAGAGCACTGACACCATAGGAGACTGAACCAGACCTACCTACTAATGTTGGAGGGTCTCCTACACAGGTGGGGGCTGGCTGTGGCCCATCATGAGGACAAGGACACTGGCAGCAAAAGTTCCGGGAAGTACTCACTAGTGTGAGCCCACCCAAAGTCCACCATTAGACCCACCAAAGAGCCCAGGTAGGCTCCAGTGTTGGGTGGCCAAAGGCCAAACAACCAACAGGGAGGGAACAGAGCCCCACCCAACAGCAGACAAGCGGATTAAAGTTTTACTGAGCTCTGCCCACCAAAGCAACAGCCAGCTGTACCCACCACCAGTCCCTCCCATCAGGAAACATGCATAAGCATCTTAGATAGCCTCAACCACCAGAGGGCAGACAGCAGAAGCAAGAAGAACTACAATCCTGCAGCCTATGGAACAAAAAACACATTCACAGAAACACAGACAAGATGAAAGGCAGAGGGCTATGTACCAGATGAAGGAACAAGATAAAACCCCAGAAAAACAACTAAATGAAGTGGAGAGAGGCAACGTTCCAGAAGAAGAATTCACAATAATGATAGTGAAGATGATCCAGGACCTCAGAAAAAGATCGAGAAGATGCAAGAAATGTTTAACAAACACCTAGAAGAATAAAAGAACAAACAAACAGAGATGAAAAATACAATAACTGAAATGAAAAATACACTAGATGGAATCAACAGGAGAAAAACTGAGGCAGAAGAATGTATAAGTGACCTGGAAGAGAGAATGATGGATTTCAATGCTGCAGAACAGAAAAAAGAAAAAAGAATGAAAAGAAATGAAGACAGCCTAAGAGACCTCTGGGACAACATAAATGGACCAACATTCGCATTATAGGGGTCCCAGAAGGAGAAGAGAGAGAGAAAGTACCACAGAAAATATTTCAAGAGACTATAGTAAAAAACTTCCCTAATATGGGAATGGAAATATCCACCCAAGTCCGAGAAGCCAGAGAGTCCCATACAGGATAAACCCAAAGAGAAACATGCTGAGACACATAGTAATCAAATTGGAAAAAAATAAAGACAAAGAAAAATTATTGAAAACAGCAAGAGAAAAATGACAACATACAAGGGAACTCCCATAAGGTTAAGAGCTGATTTCTCAGCAGAAACACTACAAGCCAGAAGGGAGTGGCATGACATATTTAAAGTGATGAAAGTGAAGAACCTACAACCAAGATAACTCTTACCCGGCAAGGGTCTCATTGAGGTTCGATGGAGAAATCAAAAGCTTTACAGACAAGCAAAAGTTAAGAGAATTCAGCACCACCAAAACAGCTCTACAGCAAATGCTACAGGAACGTCAATAAGTGAGAAACACAAGAGAAGAAAAGGACCTACAAAAAAAACCCAAAAACAATTAAGAAAATGGTAATAGGAACATACATATCAATAATTGCCTTGAACGTGAATGGATTAAATGCTCCAACAAAAAGACAGGCTCGCTGAATGGATACAAACACAAGACCCATATATATGCTGTGTACAAGACACCCACTTCAGACCTAGGGACACATACAGACTGAAAGTGAGGGGACAGGAAAAGGTATTCTGTGCAAATAGATGTCAAAAGAAACCTGGAGTAGCAATACCCATACCAGATAAAAGAGACTTTAAAATAAAGAATGTTACAAGAAACAAGGAAGAACACTACTTAACGATCAAGGGATCAATCCAAGAAGAATATATAACAATTATAAATATATATGGACCCACTATAGGAGCACCTCAATATATAAGGCAAGTGCTAATAGCTATGAGAGAGGTAATCGAGAGTAACACAAGAATACTAGGGGACTTTAACACCTCATGTACACCAATGGAAAGACCATCCAGAAAGAAAATTAATAAGGAAAAACAAGCTTTAAATTACAAAATAGACGAGATGATTTACTTGATATTTATAGGACATTCCATCTGAAAACAGCAGATTACACTTTCTTCTCAAGTGCGCATGGAACATTCTCCAGGATAGATCACATCTTGGGTCACAAATCAAGCCTCAGAAAATTTAAGAAAACTGAAATCATATCAAGCATCTTTACTGGTCACAATGCTATGAGATTAGAAATCAATTACAGGGGGGAAAGCATAAAAAACACAGACACAAGGAGGTTAAACAATGTTACTAAATAACCAAGAGATGACTGAGGAAATCAAAGGGAAAGTAAAAAAATACCTAGAGACAAATGACAATGAAACAAGATGATCCAAAACCTATGGAATGCAGCAAAATCAATTCTAAGAGGGAAGTTATAACAATACAAGCCTACCACAAGAAACAAAAAAAAATCTCAAATAAACAATCTAACCATACACCTAAAGGAACTAGAGAAAGAAGAAAAAACAAAACCCAAAGTTAGCAGAAGGAAAGAAATCTTAAACATCAGAGCAGAAATAAATGAAATAGAAACAAAGAAAACAATAGCAAAGATCAATAAAACTAAAAGCTGTTTCTTTGAGAAGATAAACAAAATTGATAAACGACTGGCCAAACTCATCAAGAAAATGAGGGAGAGGATCAAATTAATAAAATTAGAAATTCAAAAGGAGATGTTACAACAGAAACCACAGAAATACAGAGTATCCTAAGAGAATACTACAAGCAACTGCCAAAAAAATGGACAACCTGGAAGAAATGGACAAATTCTTAGAAAGGTGTAACCTTCCAAGACTGAACCAGGAAGAAAGAGAAAATATGAACAGACCAATCGAAAGTAATGAAATTGAAACTGTGATTAAAAATCTTCCAACAAACAGAAGTCAAGAACCAGATGGCTTCACAGGTGAATTCTATCAAACATTTAGAGAGGAGATAACACCCATCCCTCTCAACCTCTTCCAAAAAATTTCAGAGGAAGGAACACTCCCAAACTCATTCTATGAGGCCACCATCACCCTGATACTAAAAACAGACAAAGATACTACAAAAAAATAAAATTACAGACAAATATCACTGATGAATATAGATGCAAAAATTCTCAACAAAATACTAGCAGACAGAATCCAACGACACGTTAAAAGGATCATCTGACAAGATCCAGTGGGATTTATCCCAGCAATGCATGGATTCTTCAATATACGCAAATCAATCAGTGTGATACACCATATTAACAAATTGAAGAATAAAAACCATATGATCATCTCATTAGATGCAGAGAAATCTTTTGACAAAATTCAACACCCATTTATGATAAAAACCCTGCAGAAAGTAGGCACAGAGGGAACTTTCCTCAACATAATAAAGGCCATATATGACAAACCCACAGCAGACATCATTCTCAGTGCTGAAAAACTGAAAGCGTGCCCTCTATGATCAGGAACAACACAAGGATGTCCACTCTCACCAGTATTATTCACCATAGTTTTGGAAGTCCTAGCCATGGCAATCAGACGAAAAAGAAGTAAAAGGAATACAAATTGGAAAAGAAGAAATAAAACTGTCACTGTTTGCAGATGACATGATACTATACATAGAGAATCCTCAAGATGCCACCAGAAAACTACTACAGCTGATCAATCAATATGGTAAAGTTGAAGGATACAACATTAATGCACAGAAATCTCTTGCCTTCCTACACACTAATGATGAGAAATCTGAAAGACAAATTAAGGAAACACTCCCATATACCACTGCAACAAAAAGAATAAAATACCTAGTAATAAACCTACCCAGGGAGACAAAAGACCTGTATGCAGAAAATGATAAGACACTGATGAAAGAAATTAAAGATGATACAATCAGTTGGAGAGATATACCATGTTCTTGGTTTGGAAGAATCAATATTTTGAAAATGATATACTACCCAAAGCAATCTACAGATTCAATGCAATCCCTATCAAACTACCAATGGCATTTTTTACCAAACTAGAACAAAATACCTTAAAATTTGTATGGAGACACAAAAGACCCTGAATAGCCAAAGCAGTCTTGAGGGGGAAAAAATGGAGTTGAAGGAAGCAGACACCCTGACTTCAGACTATACTTCAAAGCTACAGTAATCAAGGCAATATGGCACTGGCACAAAAAAGAGAAATATAGATCAATGGAACAGGATAGAAAGCCCCGAGATAAACCCATGCACCTATAGTAAACTAATCTATGACAAAGGAGGCAGGGATATACGATGGAGAAAAGACAGTCTCTTCAATACGTGGTGCTGGGAAAACTGGACAGCTAAATGTAAAAGAAAGAAATTAGAACACTCCCTAAAACCATACACAAAAATAAACTCAAAATTGATTAAAGACCTAAATGTAAGACTGGACAGTATAAAACTCTTCGAGGAAAACATAGGAAGAACACTCTTTGACATAAATCACAAGATCTTTTTTGATCCACCTCCTAGAGTAATGGAAATAAAAAAAATAAATAAACAAATGGGACCTAATGAAACTTAAAATCTTTTGCAAAGCAGTGGAAACTACAAACAAGATGAAAAGACAACCGTCAGAATGGGAGAAAATATTTGCAAGTGAATCAACAGACAGAGGATTAATCTCCAAAATATATAAACAGCTCATGCAGCTCAATATTAAAAAAACAAACAACCCAATTCAAAAAAGGGCAGAAGATCTAAATAGACATTTCTCCAAAGAAGACATACAGATGGCCAAGAAGCACATGAAAAGCTGCTCTACATCACTAATTATTAGAGAAATGCAAATCAGAACTACAATGAGGTATCACCTCACACCAGTTAGAGTGGGCATCATCAGAAAATCTACAAAAACAAATGCTGGAGAGGGTGTGGATAAAAGAGAACCCTCTTGCACTGTTGGTGGGAATGTAAATTGATACAGCCACTATGGAGAACAATATGGAGGTTCCTTAAAAAACTAAAAATAGAATTACCATATGACCAAGCAATCCCACTACTGGGCATATACCCAGAGAAAATGATAATTCAAAAAGAGACATGCACCCCAATATTCATTGCAGCACTATTTACAATTGCCAGATCATGGAAGCAACTTAAATGTCCATCAAGACATGAATGGATAAATAAGTTGTGGTACATATATACAATAGAATATTACTCATTCATAAAAAGGAACGAAATTTGGTCATTTGTAGAGACGTGGATGAATCTAGAGACTGTGATACAGAGTGAAGTAAGTCAGAAAGAGAAAAACAAATATCGTATATTAACGCATATATGTGGAACCTAGAAAAATGGTATAGATGAACCAGTTTGCAGGGCAGAAATAGAGACACAGATGTAGAGAACAAATGTATGGACACCAAGGGGGGAAAGTGGTGTGGGGGGGTGATGAAGTGGGAGATTGGGATTGCCATATATACACTAATATGTATAAAATGGATAACTAATAAGAAGAACCTTCTGTATAAAAAAATAAATAAAATTCAAAAATTGTAAAAAAAAGAAAATCTTTTTCTATGAAGTCCAATGATTTTGTTCCCTCATGGACAGTCTCTATTTAATTTTTTTTCTGTGTTGATAGGTCATGATTTATTTCTTTGCATGTCTCATATTTTTGTTGTTGAAAAGTTAGCATTTTAAATAATACAATGTGACAACTTTAAAAATCAGAACCCCCCTCCTTTCTTGTTGTTGCTGCTCATTTACTGACTTTGTGCACTAATTCTATAAAATCTGTATTCTTTGTCATGTAAAGCGACTGAAATCTCTAGTCAGATGGCTTAGTGGTCAGCTAATGATTGGACAGAGATTTATTTAAATGGTTTAAACCAATAAAGATCCCAGCCTTTGTTGAAGGGCTCTGTGTGTGTGTTGCTGTACACCTTCAATAGTTACCCAGTTGGTTTATAACTCTGCATGAGTTTTAACTTCCAGCTAGTACAGAGCTTCAAGGTCAGCCAGAGGTCAAATATTAGAGTCTTCTCAAGTCTCTTTGGACATGAGCAAAGCCCTACACATGTGCATGACTTTCTATATTTCCAGAAATATGTTGCAACTTTCCAAGCTCTCCAGGGACATCTCATTCTCCAGTTTTTCCTGACAGGTTAATTTTTCAGCTTCATGTTTGCTACTATTCTTTTTGCTGCCTGAGGCAGCTGTGGTGCTAAACAATTATCACTAATTGTTTTTGAAAATGCCCTGAAAAAATTCTATTTGCAGTTAGTCATCTCTGAGGTAATTCAAATAAGAGAAGACCTAAAATCATACTTTTCAGCTTTAGAGGAACTTCAGACCCATTCTGCGCTCACCAATGGCTGCTAGAGTGATGGGTTTTACAGCTTCCATGACTATGCAGCTGTCAGTTTCAGTGGTGCTGTGGAGCTGGAGAGAGGGGGTGGGAATAAAGGAAATTAAAACATCACAGAGTTCACTATTCTTTCAATTATCTAGCATTTTTCCTGAATAAACACACCTTATATTGTTGCAAATTTCTGCTAATTTCTAGAGGTCTTAAAAAGTTGTTTTGGGCAATTTTTGCCAGTGTTTTGAGTGCTTTTATGTAGAAGCAGCTTTTCTGAGGTCATGTCTTAACCAATTCCACTGAGGTCAGAGCTTTTTGATCCTTACTTTCAATTAACAAGAACTTCAATAATTGTTAAATCAATTAAGTTACTGAGTCAAGGAAAATATCACTGTTCAATATCTGGTTTCTAAAAGGCCTTAATATAAGGCCAAATACTGATGATCAGAAGACTTTAAAAGCTCATTGAGGTATATTACAACAGGCAAGAAGGATTTGCAAAGTCAAGGTAGTTTCTGCCTTCTGGTCCCCTACTATCTAAAAGGCTCAGACTTTTACAGATCCTCTACCTTTTTCTACCTACCTCATTTTATTTGTAAGGAGACTGGGGTCCAGAGATGGGAACTGACTTGCCCGAGGTCACACAGCTAGCTGTACGGTCATAAAGGAACCTTAAATGAATGCTTGCTCTAACCGCCTTAAGATAACAATGTGTCTCCAGTCACAACCAGAGTACCTCTGTAATATACTTTTCTCTATCTAATTGCACCACAAATAGTGTTTTCCTTACCCGAAAGGTCTCATATTCATTCTTCTTTGCTCATGTATATAGTGAGTTGAGAAATGCTTCAAGGGCTGAATCAAGAAGTTTGGACCACAGTTACTTATAGCTTAGAGTCATGGAGTCCTGTAAGACCCCTTACTGGTATATTTTTAACCAAACTCATGGAATATTACATCCCCTTCTGAGAGACAGCCCTGCAAATGGCTCTCTAGTGTCAATGGAATAAAAACAAAAGCTTTAATAAGATCATACTATCCATTAGAGTGCTGTGGGAGAGAATAAAGAGCAGGGAGAGGGAGTTGAATGTTTGCCCTCTCTTCAGATGAGAGGAAGGGTAACTAAGAAACCTGGCTAGAGAAGGAAGAAAACAGGCCTACAAAACCACCACTGTCATCACCACGACCATCAACAAGAACATTGCCTGCACTACCAGCACTAAAAAGCATGGCTTACAAAACTGAATGCAATGCTCTTCAATAATGTCTAGCAGTCCTATAGCATTAAAAAGATAGCCCAGCAAGAATTAACTATCTTCAGAAAATTTCAAGGGAGAAAAGAGCAAAAACTTAAGAAAGGGGAGAGGAAGGGAAAGGCACTACACTAGATGCTTCTCAAGTCTTCTATTGTTTATCATTATCACTTTATTAAAGAGAAAACTGAGGTTCAGCAAGGTCAAATAATACAGTGTCTTCCAAAGGAGCTGTAAATTTCCAATGAAGGCTAACAATATTGACCAAAACACTTACTATTGTTTATCTCCTTTTACCCAGTAAATTCACTTCTGGGAATCCGTGTCTGAACAATAATCCTGGATACAGGGGAAAAACTTTATGCCCAAAGATAAGCATTCAACAGTATTAATGATAATGAATAATTGAAAACAAATAAAATGTCCAGTGATTGGGGAAAGCTTAAGTACACCAATTTAATGGATTTTATAACACCCATCAAAAAGAAGCAGTACACAAACTTATGAACAAAGCAGAATGCCTATGGTGAAAAATTATATGAAAAAGTAGAATAAAAAAAGTACACAAAAGTATACATAACTACAAATATGTATAGAAAATTATGTTCAGGCCCCCAAAAAAGCACTGGAAGGAAACATATCAAAATAGTTCAGGTTATTTTTTCTGTGTGTATGGTATCTCCTATTGTTTTATTTCTTTTTTTTAATACAACTTTATTGGAGTATAATTGCTTTACAATGTTGTCATAATTTCTGCTCCACAACAAAGTGAATCAACTATATGTATACATATATCCCCACGTCCCCTTTATCTTGCAACTCCCTCCCACCCTGCATATCCAACCCCTCTAGGTGGTCACGAAGCAATGAACTGATCTCCCTGTGCTATGCGGCTGCTTCCCACTAGCTATCTATTTTACATTTGATAGTATATATTAGCCCATGCCACTCTATCACTTCATCCCAGCTTACCCTTCCCCCTCACCGTGTCCTCAAGTCCATTTTCTCCGTCTCCATCTTTATTCCTGTCCTGCCCCTAGGTTCTTCAGAACCATTTTATTTTTTTTAGATTCCATATATATGTGTTAGCATACGGTATTTGTTTTTCTCTTTGTGAATTACTTCACTCTGCATGATAGTCTCTAGGTCCATCCACCTCACTACAAATAACTCAATTTCAATTCTTTTTATGAATGAGTAATATTCCATTGTATATATGTGCCACATGTTCTTTACCCATTCATCAGTTGATGGTCACTTAGGTTGTTTCCATCTCCGGGCTATTGTAAATAGAGCTGCAATGAACATTGTGGTACATGACTCTTTTTGAATTATGGTTTTCTCAGGATATATGTCCAGTAGTGGGAATGCTGGGTCATATGGTAGTTCGATTTTTAGTTTTTTCAGGAACCTCCATACTGTTCTCCATAGGGGCTGTATCAATTTACATTTCCACCAACAGTGTAAGAGGGTTCCCTATTCTCCACACCCTATCCAGCATTTATTGTTTGTAGATTTTTTGATGATGGCCATTCTGACCAGGGTGAGGTGATACCTCATTTTAGTATTGTTTTGCATTTCTCTAATGATTAGTGATGTTGAGCATCCTTTCACGTGTTTGTTGGCAATCTGTATATCTTCTTTGGAGAAATGTCTATTGAGGTCTTCCACCCATTTTTGGATTGGATTGTTTGGTTTTTTGATATTGAAGTGCATGAGCTGCTTGTATATTTTGGATATTAATCCATTGTCAGTTGCTTCATTTGCAAATATTTTCTCCCATTCTGAGGATTGTCTTTTGGTCTTGTTTATGGTTTCCTTTGCTGTGCAAAAACTTTTAAGTTTCACTTCCCATTTGTTTATTTTTGTTTCTATTTCCATTAATCTAGGAGGTGGGTGAAAAAGAATCTTGGTGTCATGGATGTCACAGCATGTTCAGCCTCTGTTTTCCTCTGAGAGTTTTATAGGATCTGGCCTTACATTTAAGTCTTTAATCCGTTTTGAGTTTATTTTTGTGTATGGTGTTAGGAAGTGTTCTAATTTCATACTTTTCCATGTAGCTGTCCAGTTTTCCCAGCACCACTAATTGAACAGGCCACCTTTTCTCAACTGTGTATTCTTGACATCTTTGTCAAAGATAAGGTGACCATATAGTCACGGATTTTTCTGTGGGCTTTCTCTCCTGTTCAATTGATCAATATTTCTTTTTTTTGTGCCAGTACCATACTGTCTTGTTGAGTGTAGCTTTGTAGTATAGTCTGAAGTCACAGAGCCTGACTCCTCCAGCTCCGTTTTTTCTCCTCAAGTTTGCTTTGGCTATTCGGGGTCTTTTGTGTTTCCATACAAATTGCAACATTTTGTGTTCTAGTTCTGTGAAAACTTCCATTAGTAATTTGATAGGGATTGCATTGAATCTGTAGATTGTTTTGGGTAGTATAGACATTTTCACAATGTTGATTCTTCCAATCCAAGAACATGGTATATCTCTCCAACTGTTTGTATTGCCTTTGATTTCTTTCATCAGTGTCTTATAGTTTTCTGCATACAGGTCTTTGGTCTCCTTAGGTAGTTTTATTCCTAGGTATTTTATTCTTTTTGTTGCAATGGTAAGTGGTAATATTTCCTTTATTTCTCTTTCAGATTTTTCATCATTAGTGTATAGGAATGCAAGAGATTTCTGTGCATTAATTTTATATCCTGCTACTCTACCAAATTCATTGATTAGCTCTAATAGTTTTCTGATGGCATCTTTAGGATTTTCTATGTATAGTATCATGTCATCCACAAACAGTGACAGTTTTACTTCCTCTTTGCTAATTTGGATTCCTTTTATTTCTTTTTGTTCTCTGATTCCTGTGGCTAAAAGTTCCAAAACAATTTTGAATAATATTGGTGAGTGTGGGCACCCACTGTTGTTCCTGATCTTTAGAGGAAATAGTTTTAGTTTTTCACCGTTGAGCATGATGTTGGCTGTGGGTTTGTCATATATGGCCTTTATTATGTTAAGTTCCCTACTTTCTGGAGGGTTTTTATCATAAATGGGTGTTGAATTATGTCGAAAGCTTTTTCTGCATCTATTGAGATTCTTATAGGGTTTTTATCCTTCAGTTTCTTAATATGGTGTATCACATTGATTGATTTGTGTATATTGAAGAATCCTTGCATTCTTTGGGATAAATCCCACTGGAGCATGGTGTAAGATCCTTTTAATGTGCTGTTGGGTTCTGTTTGCTATTATTTTGTTGAGGATTTTTGCATCTGTATTCATCAGTGATATTGGCCTCTAATTTTCTTTTCTTGGGACATCTTAGTCTAGTTTTCATATCAGGCTGATGGTGGCCTCGTTGAATGAGTTTGGAAGTGTGCCTTCCTCAGCTACATTTTGGAAGAGCTTGAGAAGGACAGGTGTTAACTCTTCTCTAAATGCTTGATAGAATTCGCCTGTGAAGTCATCTGGCCCTGGGCTTTTGTTTCCTGAAAGATTTTTAATCACAGTTTCAATTTTTCTGCTTTTGATTTGTCTGTTCACATTTTCTATTTCTTCCTGGTTCAGTACAGCAAAGTTGTACTTTTCTAAGAATCTTTCCATTTCTTCCATGTTTTCCATTTCATTGGCACATAGTTGCTTGTAGTAGTCTCTCATGATTCTTTGTATTTCTGAGGCATCAGTTACTTCTCCTTGTTCATTTCTAATTCTGTTGAATTGAGCATTCTCCCTTTTTTCCTGATGAGTCTGGATAATGGTTTACCAATTTTGTTTATCTTCTCAAAGATCCAGCTTTTAGTTTTATTGATCTTTGCTCTTGTTTCCTTCATTTGTTTTTCATTTATTTCTTATCCAATCTTTATGATTACTTTCCTTCTGCTAGCATTGTGTGTGTTTTTTTTGTGTGTGCTTCTTTCTCTAATTGCTTTAGGTGTAAGTTTAGGTTGTTTATTTGAGATTTTTCTTGTTTCTTGAGGTAGGATTCTACTGCTATAAACCTCTCTGAGAACAGCTTTTGCTGCATCCCAGGGGTTTTGCATCATTGTGTTTCCATTGTCTTTTGTTTCTGCGTATTTTTTGATTTCCTCTCTGACTTCTTCAGTGATCTCTTGGTTATTTAGTAGCATTTTGTTTAGCCTCCATGGGTTTGTATTTTTTACAGTTTTTTTTTCCTGTAATTGATATCTAGTCTCATAGCATTGTGGTCGGAAAAGGTGCTTGATGCAATTTCAATTATCTTAAATTTACCGAGGCTTGATTTGGGACCCAAGATGTGATCTATCCTGGAGAAGTTCCGTGAGCACTTGAGAAGAAAATGTATTCTGTTGTTTTTGGATGGAATGTCCTATAAATATCAATCAAGTTTATCTGGTCTAATGTGTCATTTAAGGTTTGTGTTTCCTTATTTATTTTTTCTTTGGAAGATCTGTCCATTGGGGTAAGTGGTGTGTTAAAGTCTCCTACTATTATTGTGTTACTGTCGTTACTGTGTTCCTCTTTTATGGCTGTTAGCATTTGCCTTATGTATTGAGGTGCTCCTGTGTTGCTTCCATAAATATTTACAACTGTTATATCTTCTTGGATTGATCCCTTGAGCATTATGTAGTGTCCTTCCTTGTCTCTTGTAGTAGTCTTTATCTTAAAGTCTATTTTGTCTGATAGGAGTATTGCTACTCCAGCTTTCTTTTGATTTCTACTTGCATGGGATATCTTTCTCCATGCTCTCACCTTCAGTCTGTATGTGTACCTAGGCCTGAAGTGGGTCTCTTGTAGACAGCATATATACACGTCTTGTTTTTACATGTATTCAGCCAGTCTGTCTCTTTTTGTTGGAGCATTTAATCCATTCACATTTAAGGTAATTATCAATATGTATGTTCCTATTGCCATTTTCTTAATTGTTGTGGGTTTGTTTCTATGGCTCTTTTTCTTCTCTTCTTTTTCCCGCCTAGAGAAGTTCCTTTAGCATTTCTTGTAAAGCTGTTTTGGTGGTGCTGAATTCTCTTAGCTTTCGCTTGTCTGTAAAACATTTGATTTCTCTGTCTAATCTGAATGAGATCCTTGCTGGGTATAGTAATCTTGATTGTACGTTTTTCCCTTTCATCACGTTAAATATGTCCTACCACTCCCTTCTGGCCTGCAGACTTTCTGCTGAAAAATCAGCTAATAACCTTATGGGGATTCTCTTGTATGTTATTTCTTGCTTTTCCCTTGTTGCTTTTAATATTTTTTCTTTGTATTTTATTTTTGATTGTTTGATTAATATGTGTCTCAGTGTATTTCTCCTTGGGTTTGTCCTGTATGGGACTCTGCATTTCCTGGACTTGACTGACTATTTCCTTTCCTATGTTAGGGATGTTTTCTAGTATAATCTCTTCAAATATTTTCTCAGATCCTTTCTTTTTCTTTCCTTCTTCTGAGACCCCTATAATTTGATTGTTCTTGCGTTTAATGTTGTCTTCAATTGAAACTGTCCTCAATTCTTTCTATTCTTTTTTCTTTATTCTGCTCCATGGCAGTTATTTCCACCATTCTATCTTCCAGCTCACTTATCCATTCTTCTGCCTCCATTATTTTGCTACTGATTCCTTCTAGAGAATTTTTAATTTCATTTCTTGTGTTGTTCATCATTGTTTGTTTGCTCTTTAGTTCTTCTAGGAACTTGTTAAACGTTTCTTGCATTTTCTCCCTTCTATTTCCAAGATTTTGGATCATGTTTACTGTCATTACTCTGAATTCTTTTTCAGGTAGACTGCCAATCTCCTCTTCATTTGTTTGGTCTGGTGAGTTTTTACCTTGCTCCTTCATCTGCTGCATATTTCTCTGTCTTCTCATCTTGTTTAGTTTACTGTGTTTGATGTCTCCTTTCCCCAGGCTGCAGGGTCATAATTCCTCTTACTTCTGTTGACCGTCCCCAGTGGGTGAAGTTGGTCCAGAAGCTTCTGTAGGCTTCCTGGTGGGAGGGACTGGTGCCTTTGTTTTGGTGGGTGGGGCTGGATCCTTTCCCTCTGATGGGTAGGGCCACGTCCGTTTGTGTATTTTGGGATGTCTGTGAGCTTAGTATGACTGTAGGTAGCCTGTGTGCTAATGGTGGCGTTGTGTTCCTGTCTTGCTAGTTGTTTGGCATGAGGCGTCCAGCACTGGAGCTTGCCAGCCCTTTTGTGGAGCCAGGTCTTAGTGCTGAGACAGATATCTCTAGGAGAGTTCTCAATGATTAATATCCATGGGGCCGGGAGTCCTCTGGTGGCCCAACATCTTGGACTCAGCTCTTCCACCTTGGAGCCTCAAGCCTTTTCCCCGGCCGGGGCACCAAGACCCTGCAAGCTGCACGGCGTAGAATGAAAGGAAGAATAAAAATAAATAAACAGAGAGACAAAACCCCAAGACAAACATACACACACTAGGGCTTCCCTGGTGGCGCAGTGGTTGAGAGTCCGCCTGCCGATGTAGGGGACACGGGTTCGTACCCCAGTCCAAGAGGATTCCCACATGCTGCGGAGTGGCTGGGCCCATGAGCCATGGCCACTGAGCCTGCATGTCCAGAGCCTGTGCTCCGCAATGGGAGAGGCCACAATGGTGAGAGGCCCGTGTATCGCAAACAAAACAAAACAAAACAAAAACAAAAACATACACACACTCACAGAAAGAAAAGAAAAAGAGAAAACAAAGAAGAGAGCAACCAAACCAATAAAGAAACCCAAAAACGAATACAAACACTAAAAACTAAACTAACAATTACATAAAACCAGAAACAAATCAAATCCAGAAAGCAAAATTGAACTGAAGGATTTGCTTGGCCCAGTGAGCTGACTTGACTTGTTATACTCAGATGGACCCTGGCCAACTTGATCTGGCTGCTCTTCAGGTGAAACATCCAGATGGCCCAAATAACCAGCTTCTTCTGCAGTTGTTCAGTTGTTCTGCATGGAGAGGCTTAGTTGGCCAGAGGGCTGGTTAAATCCTGGGATTCTTCACAGGAAAGAGGAGTGAGGACAGTCAGTTCCAAGGCCTCTCTTCTTTGTGTTTCGCCTAGTTTCACTTGCCTATAGGGTGCTGTGTGCAGAAGCCTTGCTGCTAGCACTTTAGACCAGAGTTCCTAGCACGGTGAAATGGCTGTGCTGACACCTCAGCTCTGTGGGCAGATGTGTGGAGAAGTGCTGCACCCAGCTCCTCTCAGGCATAAGCAAGGCAAGGGAGCTCCTGGGCAAGGGGTCCCACCAGGTCACATAGACTCCTGGACTCTGATGTCCTTTTATTCCTTTGCTCTTAGTCTAGTTTCACTTGCTCACAGGGAGCCATGTAAAGAGGCCTCACAGCTGTTCCTTCAGACCACAATTGTGGTTCTTTGAGTGGAAAGCATAAGTTTATATGTATGTGTGTGTGTGTGTGTATATATATATATATATATATATATATATATATATATATATATATATACATATAAACTTTAGATGCAAGAAGAACTGATTTAAAATCCCACTTATGCTAATTACTAGCTATATTAACCTGTGCAAGTTTCTTTTTCTTTTTTTTTTAATTAAAGTATAGTTGATGTACAATACATAAGTTACAGGTGTAGGATACAGTGATTCACAGTTTTTAATGGTTATACACCATTTATTCTTATTATAAAATATTGGCTATATGCCCTGTTGCACAATATACCTTTGTAGCTTATTTTATACCTAATAACGTGTACCTGTTAATCTCCTACACTTATATTGCCCCCCCTTCCATTTCCCCACTGGTAACCACTAATTTGTTCTCAATATCTGTGAGTCTGCTTCTTTTTTGCTATATTCACTAATTTGTTGTATTTTTTAGATTCCACATATAAGTAATATCACATAGTATTTGTTTTTCTCTCTCTGACTCATTTTATTTAGTGTAATATCCTTAGGTCCATCCATGTTGCTGCATATGGCAAAATTTCATTCTTTTTATGTCTGAGTAGTATTCCATTTTGTGTGCATGTGTGTGTTTCTGTGTGTGTACACACATACCCCACAACTTCTTTACCCATTTATCTGTTGATGTACACTTAGGTTGCTTCCACAACTTGGCAATTGTAAATTATGCTGCTATGAACTTTGCGGTGCAGTATTTTTTCAAATTAGTGTTTTCTTTTTATTCAGATATATACCCATGAATGGAATTGCTGAGTCATATGGTAGTTCTACTTTTCATTTTTTTAAAGAAACCTCCATAATGTTTTCCAAAGTGGTGCATCAATTTACATTCCCACCAACAGTGTAGAAGGGTTCTCTTTTCTCCACATCCTTGCCAACATTTGTTATGTGTGTTCTTTTGGATGACAGTCATTCTGAGAGGTGTGAGGTGATATCTTATTGTGATTTTGATTTCAATTACCCTGATGGTAAGTGATGCTGAGATTGTTTCCTGTGCCTCTTGGCCATCTGCATTTCCTCTTTGGAAAAATGTCTATTCAGTTCTTCTGCCCATTTTTAATTTTTTTTTAATGTTGAGTTGTATGAGCTGTTTATATATGTTAGATATTAATCCCTAATCAGGCATATCATTTGTAAATATATTATCCCATTCAGTAGGTTGACTTTCCATGTTGTCAATGGTTTCCTTTGCTATGCAAAAGCTTTTAAGTTTAATTAAGGACCATTTGTTTTTTTTTGCTTTTATTTCCTTTGCTGGAGTTGATAGATGCGAAAAATATTGCTATGATTTATGTCAAAGAGTGGTCTGCCTATGTTTTCCTCTAGGAGTTTTATGGTTTCGGTCTTACGTTTAGGTCTTTAACCCATTTTCAGTTTATTTT
This sequence comes from Leucopleurus acutus, assembly GCF_964270905.1. Taxonomy (NCBI): domain Eukaryota; kingdom Metazoa; phylum Chordata; class Mammalia; order Artiodactyla; family Delphinidae; genus Leucopleurus; species Leucopleurus acutus. Next base: position 57,896,650 of record NC_139148.1, read on the forward strand.
TGTATATGGTGTTATGAGACTGCTCTAATTTCATTCTTCTACATGTAGCTGTCCAGTTTTCCCAGCACAACTTATTAAAGAGATTGTCTTTTCTCCATTTTATATTCTTGTCTCCTTTGTCATATATTCATTGACCATAAGCACGTGGTTTTATTTCAGGGCTTTCTATACTGTTCCATTGATCTATTTGTCTGTTTTTGTGCCAGTACCATACTGTGCCAATGACTGTAGTTTTGTAGTATAGTCTTAAAGTTGGGAGGCATGATTCCTCCAGATCTGTTGTTCTTTCTCAAGATTGCTTTGGCTATTTGTGTTTCCATACAAATTTTAAAATTATTTGTTATAGTTCTGTGAAAAATGTCCCTGGTATTTTGATAGCAATGGCATTGAATCTGTATATTGACTCAGGTAGTATAGGCATTTTGACAGTATTAATTCTTCCAGTCCATATACTTCCAACTGTTTGTGCCATCTTCAAATTCTTTCATCAGTGTGTTATAGTCTTCCGAGTACAGGTCTTTTACCTCCTTAGACAGGTTTATTCCTAGGTATTTTATTCTTTCTGATGCAACGGTAAATGGGATTGTTTCCTTCATTTCTCTTTCTGATAATTTATTGTTAGTGTATTGAAATGTAACAGATTTCTGTATATTAATTTTATATCCTGCAACTTTGCTTAATTCATTGATGAGCTCTACTAGTTTTCTGGTGGCATCTTTAGGACTTTCTATGTATAGTATCATGTCATCTGCAAACAGTCCCTTAACCTTTCTTAGCCTCAGTCAACCTCTTAAGAATTGCTCTGAATATTAGATAATGCATGCAAACAATTTTGCGCATAGTAGGTACTCAGCAAATGAAACTTTTAATATTCTGTGTTCTCTTTTTCCACATTTTTATTATAATGCAGAAATGCCAATAAACTCAATATTTTTTTAAAAAAATGAAAACTAAGATCACATAGCTAACAAATGGATAGGTCAAAATCTGTACCCAGATCCAGCCACCTAAAAGACCATGTGCCTAACTCCTATCAACTCTCCATAGAGAACCAGTGAGCCAAGGTGTTAGAAGGGTCATTACCAGGGATATAAGATAGTGGCAAAGACAAGATAGAGAGCAAAGCTCACAGAGTGCAGTTACAAGAGTCTATGTGACCTTTATGATGGGGCAGGAGTGAATGGCAGGCAGGCCTGAAGCCTGAGCCTCTTGAAGGACGTTCCTGGGAAACTGACATTCACTTCACCTAATCTCACAGTCCACAATCAGGAATGTGTTGGGATTGTTTTAGACCACATACTCAATGCTAGCTGGCACCTAAGCAGCAGTCTACAGATAAGTTAGATGGGAAGCATGGCAGGAGGGTATGAAAAGTTCAGGAGAATTGGAGAGGGTGACACTCATGTCTTGCAGTCTCCTCATTCTGCATGGGTGTCATCTTTTCAATCAACAACTCCATGGGAAGAACTCAGAGGGCCCTGAGAGCTGACACTTCCCTTTGAAAGCACGCTGGGTTATGCCCTGCTTTGTGAATCCTAGATCACTGACAATGCTGAACTTACTTTGAACCCTGGGCTCCAGGACAGCAGAGACTATTAAGAAACACCCTTTCATGTTCTGAAAAACAAGTAAACCACAAAGGACCATCTCCATCCTCCCTCATGACTCCCATAAGACTCACAGATGACTTCCTTGTTTATCTGCCTCTATAATACCCCCAAGTTTCCTTCCTTTTCTTTAAAGTGTTCCTCATTAATGAAGGTTTTCCCTATGGTAACAGTCTGGATACAATGAACTCCTTAAACTAACTAGTGCACAATTTTGGTACTTTGGATTTTATCATTTGAGTTGTACAGGAAGCACTGTCAAATCAAAAGAAATTCTTAGCCTTCCCTAGGTTAAATCTGATAGGTAAAATGTTTTAATACACATATATAGATATTATACGCTGTACAGGAAGCTCCTAGAAAATTGTCAATGCCCTCATTGTCCATGATATGTTTCTATTTATCAGAATCCTGGTGCTACCTTGTCTGATATTACAAAACAGTATAGTGTCATTAGTTGCAATTTATTTTAAATGGTAACAATTATAACATTAATTCTTTAACTTGAAATCAGCATCTTCAAATCAGTGGTTTTAATTGGGCACTCATTTCTCTTACCTTTGGAATCTTATTAATATAGAGATGTTTAGGAGTACTCCAGATCATTTTTTCTCATTACATGATATTCTTAATGTATTCTTGGTATATTCTAACTATATGGTTGGCATATTATGCCACTATAATTACCGTATATCTGAAGATTTTTTGTAAATATTGTATTCATCCATTTTTATAAATTAGATGTAATATCCACTCTTCTTTGGACATAGACATCATTATGTTTACAAATATTTTGTCCAATACCTTTTTTGGATTAGTATTTATCTTGTTCTGCATACCACAGAAATAGCCACATGTCCTTGTCAGTTGCATTATTATTCTTATAATGAACTCTCATCATATCTTTCACTTTTGAAAATTACCAGTAGTAAGTTAGTCACAGCTATGTAAATCTCTTCCTCATCTATAGATACTTTATGTTTTATTCTAATGCAACCCTAAAAGCACTTGTAATTGTCTACAGGGCAGAGTACTTCATTGTTAACAAAGAAGGACTTTCTCAGAACCCCAGAGAATAGCACTGTACCAATCCTTTTGTGTACAGGTTTCTGATGGCACCCTTTAACGACCTTTGAGATCATACCAGTGAATTGATTCAGGATTCTGAGAACTCTGAGAATCAAATGAATTCATAACTTTGCTAATGCAAGGTCTAGTAAAACAAGAACTACTTAGGACTGAATGAACTAATGAAGGATGATTGAGGGTTTTGTTTGGAATATTACTGATGTTATAATGTTCTATTTTTTGAATATATAAGGAACCCATTTCTCTTATGTTGTAAGTTGTCTATAACTCATAACAATTTAGAATATTATGTTTTTATAAGTTGAAATGAAATGACATTCATTTGTAAATGACATTTGTAAGTGGCATTATCTCTGCCTAATCCCATCTAGGATTCAGAAACTCATATTATTCTTATTTCCATAACAATAAAATTATTTACATAGGTTTAATTAGAGTCTGTCCTCTTTATTATCAGGAAAGGGTTGGAACACTGGTTTTTGCAACCAAGGCCTTACCTGGAATGACATATATGAAAATGATGCTCATTGAATCAGATATGACCAGATACTTTTAAGGAGAAAGGTTGACTTTATGGAGCCAACAATGCTCACAAAGCCCTCGTGGAAAAACCAGGCTGACACCTGGATTACAGAGTTCTTGGCCTTATAGGTGAGTAAGGAAAGTCTCTTCCTGGCAGACACAAAAACTTTAGGATATGCTGGGTATCTAGAGAAGAATCCACCCAAATTTTTAGGTACTGCAGGTGAAATCTGGTGGATAATTCTTGGCTTGGCTTCTTAGCCTCAAAGGGCTTTTAAAAATCCAATCTTAGATTCTTTTTGAAAACTTCCAGCAAAGCAAACTTAAATAGACCCATATGGCAAATAATTATCCTTGTTGTGAGTACAAATAATTAGGCGAAATCTCATGAGACCAGCCTTATTTTTTTAATCAAGAATATTTTTTCTTTGAGATTAACTTTCATCAAAAGGGAGAATTTTTGTGTTTCAATGGAAAATGATGCATTGTCTATAGCACACCCTTTTGGATTATCAGAGTTTTGCCCTGTTGTCTTTGAGCTAGTTGAACTTTTGCATCTCTTGTTAATTGAGGGTAACTTACAAACATGCACACCCTGTCTTATCTGGTTGAGATTTAAACGACTTCCTCCTCTTGTCAAAAGAACAGTTTTGGTATCTATCTGTAAATTGAACTGGATCCAGCCAACTTTCCCAATTTGTAAATATTTAGCAAATTTTCAATCCCTTCTATTTTTTCCAATATCTAGTTATAATCCTCCAAACTAGCAATTCCAATTTTCCCCTTCCCATATGATCTGGAGTCATGGAGAACTAAGACCTGATGATCCATATCCCTATAAGTATTCCAGGTCACCTTGTAACTGACCCTTTCCCCATGATATGAAGAAGACCTGCGAACTGAAACCCGATGACTTGATATAAACCTCTAAGTGCTCACCACCACAGCAGACCATGCACTGGGCTAGAATTTTCCCTGGACAAACCACTGTCTGGACTAAGGAAGTCACGTGAAATGCTCAATTCATATATGCCCTTATATGAAAGATTGCCAGGAATGTGGACAATATCACAAAGAGGACTGACATCCCACCTTGAGAGGTTCAAGAAACTCCAATGAGCGGCACTACATAATCAAAAAAATTTCCACCACTGACCACTTAGAAATCACTGGACCCTCAGTGTTCAACTCCTGGCTCTTTTCTTTAACACAAACTTTTGTGTTAAACAACAAAGTCCTACTGTATAGCACAGGGAACCATATTCAATTTCTTGTAACAAACCATAATGGAAGAATATGAAAAAGAATATATATGTGTGTGTGTGTGTGTGTGTGTGTGTGTGTGTGTATAAAACTGAATCCCTTTGCTGTATACCAGAAACTAACACAACATTGTAAATCAACTATACTTCAATAAAAAATAAATAAAATTTTTTTTAAAAATTTAACTTTTATATTAATATTTTTCTTTCTCATTTAGGGTATACCTCTTCTTTTAGGATGTCTGATTTTCAGGACCCTAAAACAACTGACCTTTGCAACCTCAAAAGGTGGTCAGAAAAACACCAACAAAAGTCCTCAAGCAACTATTTCTTAAGCCCTGCTGCATCCCAATCAGGTTTATGATTGCCTGTGAACTATCAGCAATGAATAATATTCATGTTGAATAAAAGTGTGGGGGCTGGGGTAATAGATAATGTAGAATTTTACCTGAGTCCTCTGCTCCTATAAAGCAGTAATGGGTGGCTCATGGAACTTTCTACCTGCAAGTTTGACCTTAAATCAATCTGCTTGGTCCACAAAGGAGTTTCTTCAAATATGTTGATGACTAGACTAGAATTTGATTTGCAGTCTGAGATTTAAAATCACTGCATTTTCTTTCTCCAGGCATAAACAAGCAAACTGATTCATTTCACCTAACACGGGTCCTGAGACTCTGGATCAACAAGCTTTCCAGGTAATTCTGATACAAAGCTATATTAGGAATAACTGAACTAGATCCCTGTAAACACTGACATCTCATTTTACATTTTCCTCTTGTAGTTAACTCGGGAAATATAGTTTCAAACTAACAGCTTTCTCCAAAAATTAGGTTCTACCACCTTCCTAGTAGGATCACCAGGAATTGAGACAAATGATTTATATACACCCTCTGATACATGTATACATGTATTTATCTGATTTACTCCTCACAATTCTGGGAAGTAGGTTATACTGCCTACTTTACAAATGAGGAAAACAGAGACCCAACAAGCTCAAGTAATTTTGCCAAGATCTCATAGCCAATAAATAAAACTCACATCTGAAGGAGATATGACACTACCTAAACACTTGTCATTTCCTTTTGTTACTGGGCCATAGAGGTAGAGAAAAGGCCAGGCAATGCTAATTGAAAGCACAGATGTCGCACTCTAAAGCAGTGACAAATGTCATGGTCAGGGCAGTGAGATACTTCCTCCCACTTGTCTCTGTTGTACACAGACTGTGAGGTCCAAGAGCTGACCATCAAGGGAAGGAACCCTTCAGAGAAGCTTCAGGCTTTCCCTTACATCCCCTAGGAATCACTACCATCTCTGTTACACAACTGGAATCTACAATGGGGTTAATGCTACTGATTACCTCTTGCAGCAACCATGAAAAATCTATTATGGGGAGAACTGCAAGGTCCTCTTCACATGTAATGTGAAATCTAAAAGCTCAGCCCAAAATTCCATCCTAACTGTACCTTTACCAGTTTTTCCAGTGAAACAGAAGGGCCAGTAGTACTGGCAATTGGAGGGCATGGCACACTCTGTTCTTTCCACTTCCAAAGCAACTGTTCTTTCCCAACAATAGCCTCCCAGTAGGATCTCCAAGATTGCTTCTCAGAGCCTCTAAGGAGCTTCAGCCTCAGCCGGTGGAGCATCAGTTGTTCGCCTCACTAACACCACACGTCCCAGCTTTCAAAATGACAAAATCAACAAAGCCAATGACTATGACAGGCCATTGAAATTCTCAAAATCTCTTTTCAGTCCCCATCAATAAACATTAGTTTATGAGTGAGCATCACTAAAAGCAATGGTCAGATGATAACTAGGAGTTTCTGGAATTGGCAGGCAAATGATAACTGAGTCAAAGGGTTACTGTAAAGCATACATTAAGAAGCAAATGTGTCACAGCCAGCAGACATCAACAAGAACCTGGCAGCACCAGGGGGTCATTTTCATTTTTGTTTATAAGCCATTATGCTCAAGCTCACACACTCTTTTATGCTGCTGGTACTAGTTGACAATTATGGTGGGTTTCAGAGGGGTGAGAGAGTTGAAGCACAAAGTTCAACATAAAAGAAGATATGGGACACATCTCAGATCTGTTGGTTGGCTTTAGGGAAAATGGGCACCTGTTCAAAGTCTGACTTTTTTTTTCTTTGTTTTTGCGGTACGCGGGCCTTTCACTGTTGTGGCCTCTCCCGTTGTGGAGCACAGGCTCCGGACACACAGCCTCAGCAGCCATGGCTCACGGGCCTAGCTGTTCCGCGGCATGTGGGATCTTCCCGGACCGGGGCACGAACCCGCATCCCCTGCATCGGCAGACGGACTCTCAACCACTGCACCACCAGGGAAGCCTAGTCTGGCATTTTTTTAGTAGAAAAAAGGCATATTTACAAAATTTCACATACCATGCATCTGCAGTCTTCAAGGTTACCAATTGATAGGCAAGTAGTAGTTATTTTTAAGAAAGAAATATGTTTAGTTTGGGATGCTATAATAAAATACCATAGATTGGGTCAAGTATAAACAATAGAAATTTCTCACAGTTCTGGAGGCTGGAAGTCCAATATCAGAGTGCCAGCATGGTTGGGTTCTGGAGCGTGCCCTCTTTCAGCTTATAGACTGCTGATTTCTTGCTGTATCCTAACATGATGGAAAGAGGGCTAGAGAGCTCTCTGGGGTCCCTTTCATGAGGGCACTAAAACCATTCATGAGGGTTCTACCCTCATGATCTATTTGCTTCCCAAAGGCTCCACCTCCTGGCACCATCACTTTGGGGACTGGCTTTTAACATGAATTTGGGGGAGATACAAACATTCAGTCTGTTGCATTCCATCCCCTGCTCCATAAAATTCATGTCCTTCTCACATGTAAAATATATTAATTCCATCCCAACAGCCCTACAAGTCAACTCATTCCAGTATCAACTTTTAGGTCTAGAGTCCAAAATTTCATCTAAATATCTAAATCAAATATGGGTGAGACTCAAGGTACAAATTATACTGAGGCAAAATTCCTCTCTAGCTGTGAACTTGTGAAAACAAACAACTTATGTGCTTCCAAAATACAATGATGGGACATGCATAAGATAGACATTCCCACTTCAAAAAGAAAGAAGGAAGGAGCGATAGGTCCCAAGCAAGCCCAAAATCTAGCAAGGCAAGTTCCATATGATCTTAAGTCTTGAGAACAATGCTCTTTGGCTTGATGCTCTGCTTTCTAGACCCACTGTGGCAGCAGTCTAGCCTTCTGGACCCACTGGAGTAGCAACATCACCCCCACAGTTTGGTGGAGGGCTGCCCACACTGTGGCTCTCTGCAGTGGCCCCACACATTTTGGTTCTCTGTCTGGAAGAGGCATGGGGAGAGAGGTTTGTGTGTATCCTCAGGATTCTGCAGAGTGGCCGTACCCCTACACCTGGGGTGGGAGTGGCAGCCCTGATGATCTCTGAATCACCTTCAGGGTCCTTCTTCCCTTGTTTTGAAGAAGAATACTGCAGGTTCACATTGCTCTATGGTCTGGTCCTATAGGATCTAATAAGTTTTCCTTCATTTTGTCTTGTTTTCTCTGTTTCCTTTAGTCCTAGCTGGCAGTGTTTCTGCTGGTATAATCCCATCTTTATTCCTAGCTTTTGTTGAGATAGTTGATTAAATCCATGGTTCACACCCACATTAATCTCCTTATCAAATGGTACGTCTACCATACCTTTAGTGCTTTCTTCCAAATACACTTTCTCATTTTTTGTAATATGGATGAATCTTTAAGTTCTGGTTCCTTTTTGCTTAAAAATTTCACCTTCTCTTCATTTATCTCCTCTGACATTTTAGTATAAGCAGTCAGGGTAAATCAAGCCACTCCTTTAACACTTGCTTAGAAACCACATTAGCCAAATATCCAATTTCATTGCTTGCAAGTTTCACCTTCCAAAAAAACACTAGAACACAAACAGTGCAGCCTAATTATTTGCCTCTCTATAACAAGGATCACCTTTCTCCATTGTCCCATAACATGTTCCTCCTCTCTGTCTGAGACCTCCTCAAAATGGACTCTACCATCTATATTTCTACCAATATTCTGTCCATGATTACTTAGGTATTCTCCAAAAAGACTGAAGCTTTCCCTACCATTCTTTCTTCTTTCAGAGCTCTTGCCAGAATCACCTTTAAAAGTCCATTCACAGCAATCTAGACTTTCTCTGTCATGCACCTCAAAATTCTTTCAGCTTCTGCCCATTACCCAGTTCCAAAGCCACTTCCACATTTTTAGGTGTTTGTTATAGCAGCACCCCGGACTTCTCAGTACCAATTCGTGTTTAACTGAGTTCAGGACACTAGCAAAATACCATAGACTGTGTGGCTTATAAACAACAGAAATTTATTTTGCACAGTTCTGGAGGCTAGAAGTCTGAGATCAAGGTCAGGTTCTCCTGAGAGCTCTCTTCCAGGTTGCAGACTTCCAACTTCTCACTGTATCCTCACATGATGGAAAGAGGGTGAGAGAGCTTTCTGGAGTCTCTTTTATAAGGGTACTAATCCCATCCATGAGGGCTCCACCTTCATGACCTAATTACCTCCCAAAGGCCCCACCTCCTAATACCGTCACATTGGAGGTTAGAATTTCAACATATGAATTTGTGGAAGACACAAAAACATTCAGTCCATTGCAAGGTACAAAGTAACAAAACCTTATATTAATAATAATGATTAAAATAATAATAATGATTAAATAGCTAACATTTATTTAGGCACTGTGCACACATGGCATTGATCACCTCATCCCCATATTACAGATGAGAAATGTAACACTTAGAGAGGTGAAGTCACTTTCCAAGATTACACAGCTAATAAGCTGCAAAGCTAGAGTTCAAACTTGGACTATCTGACTCTCACAATATTAACTTTTAAATAAGCCATGCCCTTAGACCAAGACAGATTTGCAGAAGTAGAATGAAGTGGAGTGAATAAAGAAATAATCCAAATGCAAATGTCTGCCTCACTAGTTACACTGCCACATTTATCCAAAACGTTAGTCATCAACCTCATAAAAATACTCATTGCAGTATGATTTATAAACATGAAAAATTGGAAAAAAGTTAAATTTCTAACAACAGTTGAAGAGTATATAAAGTATAGCTCCTATAATAATGAAACTCAAATGCATCCATTACTCATTCATTCAACAAACATGTATTGAGCATCTACTATATGCTAGGTACTCCTCTACATGCTAGGGAAATAGTAATGAACAAAACAATGTCCTTGTCCCATGCAATGAAGCTTATGAAAATTTTTAAATGACATGAGAAAATACTTGATGAAATGTCAGGTTGAAATTAGATAAAATTATGTATTTAGTATGAACTAAATTACACATACACAAAACAGATACATGTACAAAAGAGAGTTAAAAGACAATATGCCAATACATCCAATACATTGCTTCTGTGCTGAAATATCTTATTATTACAGGTAACTTTATATTTTTATATATTATTCATATTTACTGCAAAGAGCATTTAATATAATAATAATACATTTTATATTTTAGTTCTTGGGCTCATAAATATAATTGTTTTGGTGACATTAGATCGTTCACACTATTTCTGTGCTCTCATCTAGCAAATGCTTTACACTAACTCTTTAATGTGGTACTGCAAGGACAATGGTGCTTCAAGGACAAAGGACAACCCTGCCTGAAAAAGTTTCAGCGTTACACCCCCTACCCGACTCTTAGTCTCCCTCCCCACCATGTCAGGATGGTTACAAAATTCCTGAGCCCACCTGGGCGACGCCCACCTGGGCAACTGGACCTGTCCCAAATAAGGAAAGGCATATGCCCTGCCTCACTCGCACCCTATAGAAGGAAGGTATATGTGCCTCGACCAATAAGTAAATGAAATTTTCACCTCGGACCATTCCTTTGTTTTCTGGCTATAAAAACTAATCAATAGCACATGTTCCGGCTCGACTCTCCCAGACTACTAGGAAGTCGGGCTGCCGTTCTGGCAGCGACCTTTCCCTCTATAAATTCTACCTTCTTTACATTCTGCCCTGTGTCTGGAAATTCTTTTCCAATGCACGTTCGGACCACGACAATTAACTCAGTGGTTACCAAACTTTTTTTTTCAATGGCCAGAGGGCAAATATTTGAGGCTTTGAAAGTCATGCAGTCTCTGCCACTACTACTCAATGCTGCCGTTGTACTACAAAATCACCCACAGACAATATTTAACTGTGTTCCAGTTAAGTCTGTGTTCCAACAAAACTTTATTTACAAAAAAATGTGGCAGAGAAGATTGGCCCAAGGGCCATAATTAACTTCATAACAAACACAAAGTTCTTACTTCCACTGTTCAATCTCCTAATTGTAACATCCTTGAGAGATAAATATTAACCACATTTTACAGAGGACAAGACTAAGGCTCAGAGAGAGGAAATATCTTGTCCAACATCATGCAGCTCACAAAGCGAGTTATTAAGTTCAGCTCCCAAAGAGAGATGCCAAATCTCCTGTTGCCTTAAAAGCTGTACATATATAAATGCTAATTTTAAACTTTCTCGGGGAATTTGTTCCTTAGAAGAACCTTACTCTAAATTATTTTGCGAAAAAAAACAAAAAAAAATCACTCTTTATCCTTCACAAAAACATCTATTTTCGTGTGTTAGATTCTTTAAAGAAAAATTCCCCTGCAGACAGAGTCAAAGACCTCAGTGGAGGTTTAAGGGATATCTTTTGATTGCTTTTGTGTAAGTAGGAAATGGGACTACAAGGGAATGTTTCTTTATGTTTCTTAAGCAGCCTCCCAGGAGCTTGGCACAACAGGGGACAACAGGGATTAAAGATGCCCAAGTTTTCTATACCCACAGACCAAGGAAGCTGCTTTTTCTCAGACCTGCTATGAGAGGCACATGGCCATATGTAGCTGAAGACTTACCAATGTTAATCTCGTCATCAGTCAGAGTGTCTCCAATGAAATCAAACTGAAAGGACTGCAACGTTTGGGAAAATTTCTGAACAGCAGAGGAGTAATCTGTAAAGGAAGGGAAACAGGAGAAATGGTCAATACTGCTGCCTTTTGTCTGATTTCCTCATCTCTGTTAGAGCAGACAGGAGAAATACAAAGGGAAGTGCTCCTAGCAGGTAGCAAGTTGCATTGCAAGACGTTAAACCAAAGACCAGACCTTCAGTAGAAAATTTGAGCAACTAAAACCACACATTAAAGATGAAGTAGGGCAGCTTAGTGAAGTCCTTTGTTTAAGTCATGGTACATGTTTTATATTCAATCCCTGTCCTATATGACCTGTTCTACCCAAAGCCTGTAAGACCTAAAGCTACTTAGTTGTACTCCTAAGAGAGTCTCCTTAAGCTTTATTGAGTGCCTATTATGGACAATGGACTAGACGTTTTCTTACCTCTACCAAAGAAATATCCACAATAATTGTACAAAGAAAAAAATAGCTCCAGGTTCCAGAGCTATCTGGAAGAGCTGTAACTAGAAGCCCGGTGGTCTGTCTGCATCTCTAGGGCATTTCCCATGACAACATAGGTAGTAACAGCTGGACATTTTACACATTAACCAGATGGCAGCCTGGGTTAAGATACTATCTGGCAGAGGGACAAATTTAACTTGCTCACAGAGTATGCACTAAGGGACCTAAAATAAGGAGATAATTGATGAAAAATTGAGGGTGGTATGGCCAGACAGATGTTTTTATTTTTGGTCAATGATTTTGAATTTTATTACACAGAAGTTTAATGATGATATAAAATTAAACCATAATTAGCTACGCTTTTGACAAATTATCCTTATTGAAATTTTTAAAATATGACATTCACCGGTATATCCAGCCAAACCTCCAATCTTGCTATGCCAAGAGTGGTTCTCAGGCCAGCAGTATCATCATCACCTGGGAGCTTGATAGAAATACACATTCCCAGGTCACACCCCAGACCTACAAAATCAGAAACTGCATTTTTATACAATCCCTAGGGGATTCATATGCTCTTTAGAGTTTGAGGAGCACTGCTGTCACCAACTAAAGTAACACATTAAGACCATATTCTACGAAAGATCAAGCTTCTTGGTAATTTTTGGCCCCCTTTTCCTATTTCTTCTTTCACTCCTTAGCTTCATCATCCTCCACCTTCATATCTATCAGATATACAAGCTACTGAAAGTTTCTGCTCTCACTCTAACAGAAAGGGAGACAATGCAAACAACAGTCCTTTCAATGAAAAGTTATCATGGTTAGGCTATCATGGTTAAAAACAATAAAACATGCTTAGGCATTTGTCTGGAGCAGATAAACATGCCAAGAACTTTATTACCTTCTTGCCTATGTCCCATTTTCAGGAGCACTTATTTTTAGTATTTAGATCCTTGACCCTCTGAACACATAATTGGCAATAATAACAACAATAATAATAATACTTTACAGAGATTGCAGACTGCAGACCAGGTTACCATTTGTTTTCAAATTTCCACATTTTAGAATCACATTTTCCACTTCAAATCAGGCCATATAAATGTGAGAGGAGCATGCACACCCTGCCTTCCACATTTCATCAGCAAAGAGAACACAAAACTGCCTCCATATCTGGAAAACTTTTCTCTGGCCTCTTTGGCCAGCAGCAAAAAAAATTCAAGGCCAGAGTTTCCCATGTGCTCTGTTTTACTCAGGGAAATTATATATGATATTCATTGTACTGTCCTTTCACAAATACCAGGATTTCGTAAATTGAGCTGAGCAAGGTACAGTTATAAATCACTCCTCATTTAGAATTATATGAACATTTTAGAAACCACAAATATTATGATTTTCAACATTTATAGTATTTTGTAAGTAAAGGCATGGAGTGAGAAAGGAGTTATATTCATTCCCTTTCTCATTATTTGCACCAACACTCTTCTCCAGACTTCTTGGACTTCAAAACACTACCTTACATCTGCACAGAGCCTGAAAATGTTTATGAAGGACTTTGCACAAACACTTTTCATTTACTCTTCCCAAGTACCTAAAGGTAGGTATTACTATCCTCACCTTATAAACAAATCCAAAAAATGAGACCATGAAGCAAATCACATGCACAAAAATACAAACACAAATTAACAGCTCTTCATGGAAAGAAGGTCTCATTTATTTGGCCTCTGTACTGAGGGAAATGCCAGGAAAGACATATAGTTTAGATTAATGTGTTGGGTGACTTCCTGACTACAAAGAATCAACACATAACCTAGAAATGCTTATCATGGATGGGACATTTATTTCTTTATCGTCCTAAAATTCGCTGCACCACTCCAAACCATGTAAATTCATCCTTATATCCTCCCTGATACTGCCCCACCCCCACCCACAAGGCCACTATCTCATAATTTTTCAAGCTATCTTTGTCAGTTCTCCCTCAATCACCTTCTTATTTATTCGTGTGTCTTCTATGATGTTTTTCCCTCATCTTTTCCTAGCTCATTTTAGAATGTAGTTGGATAGTGCCTTTTAGGCAATTGAAGCTTCCAGGGAATGAGGCAGAATATAAACAGGATCGATTAGTTAACTAATTCATATTATATAGATCCCAATTTGGTTTCTATCATTATAGTTTTCTACAGAATCATACGGAATATCCTCTTTTATTTCCAACTTATTTAAGTCTGCAGGATGTCTTGGTAATTCATGAATCAGTACTTCATTCTTTTTGTTACTAAGTAGTATCCTATTGTGTAAATATACCATAATTCATTCATTCATCTATTCAGGGACTTTTGTGATGTTTCTAGCCTTTCACTATTATGAATAAAAACTGCTATAAACACTCATGTAAAATTCTTTCTGAGACATATGTTTTCACTTCTCCCAAGGAGTGCACCCTAGGAGCTCAATGAATGTGTTTTACAGTTAGTTGTTAAATGTATATTAAACTATATAAGAAAAGGTTAAACTGTCTTCCAAAGCCATTGTACCATTTTGTATTCTTATCAACAATGTATGAGAATTTCAGTTGATCCACATACTTTCCAGCATCTGGTTATTTACTTCTCAATTTTAATTTTAGCCATTCTAATGGGTGTGTAGTGGTATTTCACTATAGTTTTAATTTGCATTTTCCTGATGACTAATGGTGCTGAGTATCTTATCATGTACTTATCGGACATTTGTAATAATTTTTCTTACAAAGGGTCTGTTCAAATTTTTGCTTGTTTTATGATTGCGTTGTTTATTTTCTTATTATTGAGCTATAAAATTTCTTTATATATTCTGGATCCAAGTATTTTGTCTCATATATATATATATATATATATATATATATCTCACAAGTACTATATAAATTAACTAAAGCTTAACAATCTAAGGGTTGTATATTCAAGACAAAAGAGTGAATCTTCATAAAAACAGTGAATTTTGTGATATATTAAGTTATCCTAATCAAATCACCTTCTTTCCAGCTCTGCAATCTCTGCAATAACGCTAAAAACCAACAGTCTCACAACTACAGTATCTATGAAAACCAACAGTTTAGCAGCCACTGGAGAGGGCAGAACTGAGCTGGAGGTTCACAAGGCCCCACTCTCAGAGAATGATTACTATTTGTCCAGTCTGACAGGTACAGAAAGCTCCATTCTTAGAGTTTGTCTTTGCTTCTCTTAATGCAAAGTTCATTCTGTGTAAACTATGCTGCCATTGGAGCATTTACAAAAACAATCATCTGAAATTGTTTAAGATTGTGGTGACCTGAAGTGATGTACAAACTGGACTTATAAAGTGGCTGAACAAAACACCTGCTAAGAAAAAAAAAGAATGACAAATTAGAGAAAGACATACTCATAGGGGTCTTTGCAAAGCTGAAAACTATTCCAAGAAATCTAGAAAGACACATACATGCAAAGAAATGTATGCACACTCTGGGTTGTGTGTTTGCCCACAGAAGACTTGAAAAGGCCTTAATCTCTCTCTTCTGCCTGAATTTGAGGCCCTGTACAAGCAAGGAGAGAATGGTAAGGCAGCATTGTAAATTTACTGCCCAAATGTTGAAGGCATGCCTTAAAACACACACAAAGCCTTTCAGCAAAAGCTGGGAGACTTACTGGTTAAAATTGTTTAATAAAATCACTGTCCAATCATTAGCAGAACACTAAGCTAAGCTATCAAAGACTTCAGTGGCTTCACACAACAAAAAGTACAGACTTTAAGACAGATATAGTCCAGGAGGTCAAAAAACAAAGAACAATAAGGGTCACTTATAACAAACCCTGGGAGGGAGACAGAATCTAATCTTCAGAGTTGTCACATTATATTTTTCTAAATGTACCCTTTTGAACAAGAAATTAGGAGTCACACAGAGAATACTGCCCCATACTCAAGAAAAAAAACAGGTTATCGATAGAAACTATTCAGGAGGAAGGCCAGACACTGGACTTTCAAAAAAAAAAGATTTTGAATTAGCTATTTTAAATATGTTCAAAGAATTAAACTAAACCATGCCTAATAACTAAAGGAGAGAATAAGAATGATGTGTCACCAAATAAAAAATAAAAATAGAGTGTTGGAGATATTTTTAAAAGAGCCAATTAAACCTTCTGTAGTTAAAAAATACAAGGAGGCCTTCCCTGGTGGCGCAGTGGTTGAGAGTCCGCCTGCCGATGCGGAGGACGCAGGTTTGTGCCCTGGTCCGGGAGGATCCCACATGCCGTGGAGTGGCTGGGCCCGTGAGCCATGGCCGCTGACCCTGCGCGTCCAGAGCCTGTGCTCTGCAACGGGAGAGGCCACAGCAGTGAGAGGCCCGCGTACCAAAAAAAAAAAAAAAATAGTACAAGGAATCAATAGTAAAGATCAATAAAACTAAAAGCTGGTTCTTTGAGAAGATGAATAAAATTGATAAACCATTAGCTGCATTCATCAGGGTAAAACGGGAGAAGACTCAAATCAACAGAATTTGAAATGAAAAAGAAGTAACAAATGACACCACAGAAATACAAAGGATCATGAGAGATTACTACAAGCAACTATGCGCCAATAAAATGGACAACCTGGAAGAAATGGACAAATTCTTAGAAAAGCAAAACCTTCCAAGACTGAATCAGGAAGAAATCGAAAATACAAACAGACCACTCAAAAGCACTGAAATTGAAACTGTGATTAAAAATCTTCCAACAAACAAAAGTGGAGGACCAGGTGGCTTCACAGACAAATTCTATTAAAAATTTAAAGAAGAGTTAAAATCCATCCTTCTCAAACTCTTCCAAAATACAGGAAAGGGAGGACCACTCCCAAACTCATGCTTGGAAGCCACCATCACACCAATACCAAAACCAGACAAAGACGTCATGAAAAAAGAAAATTACAGGCCAATATCACTGATAAACATAGATGCAAAAATCCTCAACAAAATACTAACAAACAGAATCCAACAGCACATTAAAAGAATCATATACCATGAGCAAGACGGGATTCCCCCTGGAATGCAAGGATTCTTCAATATACACAAATCAATCAATGTGAAATACCATATTAACAAACTGAAGGATAAAAGCCATATGACAATCTCAATAGATGCAGAAAAAGCTTTCAACAAACGTCAATACCCATTTGTGATAAAAACTCTCCAGAAACTGGACATAGAGGGAACCAAACACAACATAATAAAGGCCATATATGACAAACCCACAGCCAACGTCATTCTCAATGGTGAAAAACTGAAACCATTTCCTCTAAGATCAGGAACAAGACAAGAGTGCACACTCTCACCAATATTATTCAACATAGTTTTGGAAGTCTTAGCCACAGCAATCAGAGAAGTAAAAGAAATAAAAGAATCCAATCTGGAAAAGAAGAAGTAAAACTGTCACTTTTTGCAGATGACATGATCCGATACATAGAGAATCCTAAAGATGCTACCAGAAAACTACTAGAGCTAATCAATGAATTTGGTAAAGTATCAGGACACAAAATTAATGCACAGAAATCTCTGGCATTCTTATACACTAATGATGAAAAATCTGAAAGTGAAATCAAGAAAACACTCCCATTTACCATTGCAACAAAAAGAATAAAATATCTAGGAATAAACCTACCTAAGGAGACAAAAGACCTGTATGCAGAAAATTATAAGACACTGATGAAAGAAATTAAAGATGATACAAATAGATGTAGAGATATACCATGTTCTTGGATTGGAAGAATCAACATTGTGAAAATGACTTTACTACCCAAAGCAATCTATAGATTCAATGCAATCCCTATCAAACTACCACTGGCATTTTTCACAGAACTAGAACAAAAAATTTTGCAATTTGTATGGAAACACAAAAGACCCCGAGTAGCCAAAGCAATCTTGAGAACGAAAGAAGGAACTGGAGGAATCAGGCTCCCTGACTTCAGACTATACTACAAAGCTACAGTTATCAAGACGGTATGGTACTGGCACAAAAACAGAAAGATAGATCAATGGAACAGGATAGAAAGCCCAGAGATAAACCCATGCACATATGGACACCTTATCTTTGATAAAGGTGGCAGGAATGTACAGTGGAGAAAGGACAGCCTCTTCAATAAGTGGTGCTGGGAAAACTGGACAGGTACATGTAAAAGTATGAGATTAGATCACTCCCTAACACCATACACAAAAATAAGCTCAAAATGGATTAAAGACCTAAATGTAAGGCCAGAAACTATCAAACTCTTAGAGGAAAACATAGGCAGAACACTCTATGACATAAATCACAGCAAGATCCTTTCTGACCCACCTCCTAGAGTCATGGAAATAAAACCAAAAATAAACAAATGGGACCTAATGAAACTTCAAAGCTTTTGCACAGCAAAGGAAACCATAAACAAGACCAAAAGACAACACTCAGAATGGGAGAAAATATTTGCAAATGAAGCAACCGACAAAGGATTAATCTCCAAAATTTACAAGCAGCTCATGCAGCTCAATAACAAAAAAACAAACAACCCAATCCAAAAATGGGCAGAAGACCTAAATAGACATCTCTCCAAAGAAGATATACAGACTGCCAACAAACACATGAAAGAATGCTCAACATCATTAATCATTAGAGAAATGCAAATCAAAACTACAATGAGATATCATCTCACACCAGTCAGAATGGCCATCATCAAAAAATCTAGAAACAATAAATGCTGGAGAGGGTGTGGAGAAAAGGGCACCCTCTTGCACTGCTGGTGGGAATGTGAATTGGTTCAGCCACTATGGAGAACAGTATGGAGGTTCCTTAAAAAACTACAAATAGAACTACCATATGACCCAGCAATCCCACTACTGGGCATATACCCTGAGAAAACCAAAATTCAAAAAGAGTCATGTACCAAAATGTTCATTGCAGCTCTATTTACAATAGCCTGGAGATGGAAACAACCTAAGTGCCCATCATTGGATGAATGGATAAAGAAGATGTGGCACATATATACAATGGAATATTACTCAGCCATAAAAGGAAACAAAATTGAGCTATTTGTAATGAGGTGGATAGACCTAGAGTCTGTCATACAGAGTGAAATAAGTCAGAAAGAAAAAGACAAATACCGTATGCTAACACATATATATGGAATTTAAGAAAAAAAATGTCATGAAGAACCTAGGGGTAAGGCAGGAATAAAGACGCAGACCTCCTAGAGAACGGACTTGACGTTATGGGGAGGGGGAAGGGTGAGCTGTGACAGGGCGAGAGAGAGTCATGGGCATATACACACTAACAAACGTAGTAAGGTAGATAGCTAGAGGGAAGCAGCCGCATGGCACAGGGATATTGGCTCGGTGCTTTGTGACAGCCTGGAGGGGTGGGATAGGGAGGGTGGGAGGGAGGGAGACGCAAGAGGGAAGAGATATGGGAACATATGTTTATGTATGACTGATTCACTTTGTTATAAAGCAGAAACTAACACACCATTGTAAAGCAATTATACCCCAATAAAGATGTTAAAAAAAAAAAGAAAATATAGTTTAAAGGGATTGATTGTAGCAACTAAAAGAAAAAGCTACCCTGAAATACATCTAAGAAAAGATGTGCATAAATTTTATGTTAATTTTTTAACAATACTGAAAGACACAAATAGCCCCTAATTAAGGAAATAATTATCCATTTCCATACATGGGAAAACATGATATCATAAGGGGTCAGTCTATAAGTTCGATGCAATTCTAATCAGCAGAATTTTTATGGAACTTGATAAACTCAGTCATTCAATAGAGCAGTCCCAATCCAAGAATAGTTAGGAGAGTATTTAAGAGCAAGTTGGTCAGACTCTCCCTATCAAGAGGCTAGACTCATTACAAGCTACAATAATTAAGATAATATAAGTGCAAGGAGAGGAAAATAACTAGATGGAATAGAAATAGAAATTCCAGAAAATGATCCACACATATATGGAAAAACAGTATATTACAGAGGAGACACTACAAATCAGTGCAAAAAGGATATATTATTACATAAAAGATACTGGGACAATTGTCTATACATATAAAAATTTAGATACCTATTCACACCATGCACAAAAATAAAACTAGATGGATCCTGACCTAAACGTGAAAAGCAAAACTTTAAAACTTATATAAAAAACAAGAAAGTATCTTCTAACTTCAGTGTAGGAAAAAATTTCTTAAGTAATATACAAAAAGAACAAATAATAAAGAAAATACCATATATTTAACAGTTGAAGACTTCTGTATGACAAAAGACACCATAAACAAAATGAAACAGAAGTTCAACAAAGTGGTCATCTTTGGCAATAAAGGAGGCTAGGAATAAGGAGAAATGAATCGTAACATATTTTATGAATAAAGGATTAACTTCTGGAGTAATACAAATAACACTTATAAATCAATAATAAAGGCCAACAATCCAAAAGAAAAATGGGAAAATGATACAAAAATAGGCAATTCACAAAAGAGGAAATATGAAAAGCCAATAAACATATTGTAAAATTCTCAAGAAAATAAAAATTAAACAATAATGAGATTCCATTTCATACTCATCAGATTGGCAAAAATTTTAAGGTATGACAATATCAAGTGTTAATGATTATGTGGATAAACAGAGAATTTCATATTTGTTGGTGGAAGTACAAAGGAGCATAACCATTTAGGAGTACAACTTGGAAATTATCTGGCAATTTTAAAAATGCTCATTACCTGAGAAACTCTTGAACATTTCCCAGGAAGACATATATGAGAATGTTCATTGGCACTTGATTGGCAATGATGAAAAATAAGAAACAGCCTACATTCCCATTAATAAGAAAATGAATAAATATGTGGTATATTGTAGGATTGAAGGTTCCTGGTTGCCACAAGGGAAAGACCTTTTCCTCTCTCCCTTTTCTTAGTTATTTCCTTAAGAAAATTTGTAATTGTAAAGCTGCCTTCTACCCCTTTGATATGTATGCAAATCTTTGTAAAAGCTAGATAAGCCTCTTGCCAATGTTACAACCCAGGAATATCTTTCTTAAGAGCCCAGGAGCCATCTTTTTGAAATATTAACATCCAGGAAAATAGGTCCTATTTTCCTGTTACCCTGGAAGTTTAACCTAGGCCCCTAGCTAAGCCTTAATTGCCTGCTTGTCATAGAGATAAGAAAAGTATCATTTTTTCCTTTGGACAAAGGCAATTAACTAATTAATGGCCACCTCAATTGCCAGGTGCATTTTGGATGAACTATGTATAGCAAATAGTGCTGTCAAGTCATTTTACTTGAGGACAATTTATGGTTTATCTTGGAACACCTACATAATGGATTATATCTGGTTAGCTATATAATAGGGTAAGATTTCTTTCTGTCTTGGAAATCTCAGTGGACTGCCTTTCACTTACATCCCAGTTTGTTTTAATGCTTATTTAATCATAAAATGGTTTTCTTTCTTTTCTACATTTACGAAAAAGATTTCCTGGGTTAGCAGGACATTTTATTTTTTTAAATTTTCCCTAACAATATTCATAACAGAAGTACTAATCAGTACTAAAAGTGAAGGAATTACATATCTATATACACACACACACACCAATGTGGAAATGTCTAAATATCTAAAAGGAATAATGCTGAGTAAGTTCAATGGTACATGTTGATGATTCCTCTTGTGAAAAAAATCTATATATACATAAAATAATTCTAGGAGATATATGTGTATGCATGTGTATCCTAGAAATATATATATATATATATATATCTCCATCCTAGAATATGACCAAGAAGGACAAACACCAAATTCAGGATTGTGGTTGCCTCTACTGAAAACTGAATACTGGAGAGAGGAGTAAAAGCAGATTTCACTAGCTCTGTAATGTTTTATTGAGAGAAAGAAAGTGATAAATGGAATATTTCCTGCCATATCAGTAAGCAAAGAATGTCACAATCATCAACGATTGCAGCCCTCCAACGTGAGCCAGTGAGCCCTGAGGAAACTCACGGCTAAAAAGAATACCTGCCATCTAGCAGCCATAAGACAGCAGCCACTCTCTACAGTGAGCCCTGAGGAAACTCAGGATGTGAAAACTTGCCCCAGATAGCTGAGATGCATAACAAAGGAATGATTTTAGTGAGCCCAGACTCTTGCACCTTCCCATAAATAGAAAAAGCACTAAATTCCTTAACTTGACATATCTGGTTTTCTTTAATTAACAATAATCTTTTGATGTTTAGTCTACCTGCCTTTTGTTGCACAACTTCTATATAACCTGGCTCCCCCCTCTAGCCTCCTCAGAGCAGTTTCTCAGAGCTATCTGAAATGCTGTCTCCCAGGCTTCAGTCCTCATTTTGCCCCGAATAAAACTTAACTTGCAACCCTTACGTTGTGCATTTTTTGTCAACAATTATGGCAACCATGAAGGGACCCAGAGTGGACTTCTCTCCTTCACCTGAACTCTATGAGGAATCAAAGCCTTGGTACCAGCAGAGGCCCCTTGCACCCGTCGGGCTCCTCGGAGAGTCCAGACGAATTTGGGTACGTCTCTTCTGGTTCTCAGATCTCCAATGCTGGTTGATCAACCTGAGTTTTATTTGGTGGTATATAGCAGGTACCTACCCCTGCCCAGTTGAAAGTTACTGGGCTGGGGTGGAGGGAGCAGCTGAAAGATACCAGGGAATACCCACCCAGGTGAAAGATACTGGGGAGGGAGGTGCTGGTTGAAAGATACCAGGGTTTGCTTAGTTTTAAGAGACTGAGTGGTCTTGGCTGAGTGGTTAGGTAAGTGGCTGATCTGACACTTTTCCTCAGTTCAGCTGCCTTAATAGAATTTGTCAAGATAAAAATGAAGATATAACATGAAAGCAATGCTCCAAAGAAAAGGGACAAGACTCCTCCCAGCCGGTTACAGCTTTCTCAGGCGACTAAGAAATTTACGGGAGTGGTGGAGGCAGAGGCCTCATATCATGCAGTGGTCCCATAGGGAAACCCTCTCATTAATTAAAACACTTGCTTAGGGCTTCCCTGATGGCGCAGTGGTTGAGAGTCCGCCTGCCGATGCAGGGGACACGGGTTCGTGCCCCGGTCCGGCTGGGCCCGTGAGCCATGGCCGCTGAGCCTGCGCGTCGGGAGCCTGTGCTCCGCAACGGGAGAGGCCACAACAGTGAGAGGCCCGCGTACCGCACAAAAATTTTAAAAAATAAAAAAAAAACACTTGCTCATCCAGGGGCTGCAGATAAGAATTGGCCATTCAGAAATCTGAGCACCCAGTGGTCTTAGACCACTGAAGGGAGACACTGAGACACATAAAAGCACTGAAACAACTCTAGGGTGATACCTAGATGACTCAAGCTCACAAGCAGCACACTGGCCCACCACACAGCTTCATTAGTAAATTTTATCCCTGACAAATTCAACTTAAAATGGGAAATAGAATCTCTCAAACACAGAAACAAAGGGCGTCAGAAAACCAACCTCCGACTAACACCCCAGACAGATTCATGTATAACACTGTACAGAGCTCATACTTGCAAGTACCTAGTTAACTGGGGAAATTATACTAAAGGAGATCTGAACCTAAAATGGCCAAATTGGGGTTCTTCTGATATTCCAAAATTGCTATTTTTGCGCACACAGTTAAAAAAAGCCTGCCACAAGATCAAACAGACTGAATGGAATGCTTATTTTGATTGGTACCTAGAAGCTTCTAATAGAGGAAATGATAGAGTAACTTTTTGCAACAATATCAGAACTAAAAAAGGCTGCTAGCACCCTGTCTCTGACTCTGTCTCTCCCTCTGCTCCTCCCATGTATCCTCTTCTATCAGAATTGCCTGGCCCAGATGCTATCTCTTTTTCTCTTCCAACTCTTCCACCTCCTGCTGCTCCCTCTTCCCAAACAAAGGAAGATAAAAAAGTCAGAAGTGATTATAGCTCCCTTTAATGAGAAACCTATTACAGGGAGAGGTGAGCCATCCTCGGTGCTTATGTACACATCATGGACCTGAGCAGAACCTAGAGCCTTGGCTAAAGAATTTCCGGATCTGAGTCAGGATCCACTGGAATTTGCTAAGGAATGTGAGTTAACCATCCAGACCTATAAGCCTGGGTTTTCAATTTTATATCAATTGGTATTTACTTAATTGGAAATTAAAGGAAATCTCGCCCTACTGTCTTTCAGATGTAAATGTTCTACCTGATCTTTCTAGTACGTTCCCTGTGTGTGTGTGCCTGTGTGTGTGTGTGTGTGTGTGTGTGTGTGTGTATGTGCTTTGAAAACTTGACCTCTGCCATACTGTTTGAGAGTAAACTCTCCAGATTTTACTTAGATTACATTCTCCCCCACTCTCTTATGGGGAAGCCTCTTGCATCTTAATAGTTTGAATCAGTATATATATACTTTATTAATGGCCAAATGATGGATCCTTTTAAAATTGGAGAAACTAACAAATTTGTGAATCTAGAGCACTCTCATTATAAACAGCTGTTTTATTGGTACCTATAAAAACAAAAAAAATCAAATTAAAGGTGGAAAAAAGAAATATATCTAATGATTAACCTAAGAAATTCTTTAGTTTAAAACAAGTAAGAAAAACTGGTTTGGGAAGCTTCATTTGTGGTCTGTGCTTTCCCTCAATGGGTCTTACAGATGCTAATAAAAGCATTACAATAATTGATGTTAACAGGAAAAATCCTGTAAGGAAAATCTAGATACTATTTCCAACAAGATAGAAATTTTAAAGGAATTATCTCGAATAAAGAAATATTTAGATGGTTATTTAAAATGGGATAAATAAAATGGACGTTTATGTAATTAAAACACAAGGTTTTGATATTACTACATTACCTAAGGTTAAATGGGCCAGAAGGAACCCCATACTAGTCCCCAACATTAAAAGCCAAACAAGTCTGTTCTATTTATCCCAGTTTTAAAATATATTTAAGGGGCTAGAAAAAAATTTTTTCTTTACACCAAGATACCTGACCAACGATTATTTGGGACAACAATTAGGCCAAAGGGTCTGAGTTCATTGGCTCAAGCCCACTCTGGGGATCCCAGAGCCTGTAACAGGGAAGAGCAAATTCTGACTCCATGTTGGTTCTGTTTCTTTTACTTTAACCTTTGCTTTTTGTTCCTTTTGTTAGTATTATAATCACTGTCTATAGCTGTAAGCATACATAATGGCCTGCAACAGGGAACCTTGCCCCTCTGCCTGACTGTTAAACTAAAAGGCCTTTGTTCAACTCTCAGAGAGACATTCTGACCCTGCCCACCTGTGAATGGCTGCAGAAAAGAAGAAATTAACATATCCCCTCACCAGTGTAGACCAAGCAAGGAGATATCTTGCAAGATAAATGGCCTTTTTACTTTACTCCCTCACCTCCATTCCCTCTCTGTTCTATAAAAGTATCTGACATCCAGACCCTGATAAGATGTTTTTTTGGGTACACTAGTCCGCCATCTTCTCAGTCTGCCTGCTTTCCAAATAAAGTCACTATTCCTTGCCTCAACACCTCGTCTCCTGATTTATTGGCCTGTTGTGCCAGGCCAACAAGCAAAGCGAGCTAGGACTCGGTAACAAGACTTTTATATAAAAATAGATAAAATGGACAGGGAACAAAAAGAAGAAAAACTCCTAGAACTCCTCCTGTAAGCTTGTTGATTGGACCCTAATGAAAAGTAAAGTTAAAGGTATAAAGTTGACAGAAATGAGATGAAAGTATATAAAATTGGTATATATAAATGAGCTTTATATAAGATGGATACATCTTTTTTGGTTAATTATATTGGGGGATAGGCATGTTTCACTGGGAAATACTTCCCCTGCATGGACTTATAAGACAAGGCATATAAATCTTCCCCTCAGGAAATATTAATTGAACGTACTAAAAGACACCAATAGGGTTACTTGAGCCATACAAATAAGGAAAACTGGGAACTAACATTAAAGAGCTAATAAAAATAAAAATAGTGATTTTGCTCTGGGTTTAACTTGTAAACTCAGAAAGAAGGTCTTTGCTGAATGCCTTATACAAACCTTTGAAGGCATGATAAACTAAACTCTAAAGTTCTACAACATAGAACTCATAAAATAAGTTAGAAATCTTGTCACTGATAAAATCTTTTAGTATCTTATGGGTGACAGACCTGTTCTTTGGGAAACTAAAAGCAACCATCTTTCTCTTGCAAATCTCTACAAACCAGGCCACAAGGACCTGAGACTGAGCCTAATTAGGTCAATCTGGCAAGACCTGAAACCAAGGGGAAAACAATGGCAAAGTGGCACTTTTAAAATTCAAACCACTGGGAATGCTCCCTCAGCCAATCTTTACAAACAGTAAAGCCTTAGTCATCTAAGCAAGCAACTTTAATGTGTTCCAACTGTTCTTTGTAAACTAGTAAGTTTATATTGTAATACCTGATTCATAACTAAGTTTTTTTTTAATGAAGCCATGAGATCTCTAGTTTTGCCTGTTTATGTCTGTGTACACATTATACATATGATATATCTCTACCTCTGGAAAGTATTATGAAAATTGAATTTATAAGAGCTCTATTTAATATTTTTTAAAAAGCACTTACAAATAAAGAAACCGGCCAAAATGACTTTCAGGTTCACGTGAACTGGGAAATATTCAATATTAAGTTGACATCCGGTATTAAAGTTTGTTTGTTGATCTAATTAATATAGACATGCCGTTAGAGTCATCAATATTAAGTATAATACTTTATTGTACCTAGGTTTAATAGAAGTCAAATAAGACCTTATGTCTGTTGCAAGAAAAATAACTTGATATGATGAGTCTCTGAATGTAAATGAGATGAGAGCTTTTGGGTAAACTCTTTAAAAATAGATTTTAGAAATGTCTACTTAAAATTATCTCTTCAGATATCTGATAACTTCTAGAGTTGTGCTAATTTAAGTGCTGAAAGTTTATTGAATAGCTAGATAATTTCTCAAAAAAATGAGATACTGAGACATCAATTACTAAGTAGAGAAACTAAAGGTATTTAGGACTATTAATGACAATGTTTGGTGCCACCCTGAGATAGCCTCTATAAGAAAACAAATGTTTTTAGAAATTATCACTGGTATTTACGTTCATCAATGTACAGAATACTAATGTAAAAGACAGTTCACAATTGCTTACTTCTTAACTTTCACTAGAAATTAAGGTTTTTAAGAGTTGAGGATTCTAATTTAAACACATAATTAAAGTTAATACGAATAATATGGAAACACTTCAGTGTACAGTAGGAAAAGAGAATGTGTGTTTTTAGTAAAGAAGATATGAGGAATGGAATTACATTTTATTGAGGGAAAAGAAAGACAGTATGTCTTGATTTATTTGGATAGAAAAATAAGGGACAGGCTGATATGAAAACAGAAAGTGATGAAAGATTGTGGAAAGAAACCACGAGGGGAAAAAAAAGTTTTATGCATGGTCAGGATTAATTAAATTTAGATTGAAGTTAACTAAGTAAATAGATTTTGTTGTTAAGTAAGCTGGTACAAGACTGGGATTTGAACAAAGTTTCTTAGAGTGCTCCTTTTTGGTAATAGATTTTGTGAGTTTCTGTGCCCTTAAGTAATGTTTTTTAGACTTTGGTTAAATGAATAAGTATTGTTTCAGAGTGACCTGTTGTGTTTTAAAACCGTTTTGATATTTTTAACAAACTTACCAAATATTAAACTCCAACTAAAGCTCTTTTAGCCTCCAGCTGATTCTGGGCTGCTCTGAAGGAACGTCTCTGAGACATCTTAAAGAGGAATGTTAAACTGAGTTTATTTGGTATGTTTAATTACTTCAGAAAATTTGTCAAGTGATTGGAGATGAAATTTAGGTTGTAGCGTATGGATAAATGTCATTAATATAGATATTCCAAAATTGATATGGAATTCCTAACATCTGATATGCCCTGATATAATGTTATCAGTCAAAATTCTATTTATTCTAAAATGTTATATGTCACAGAAATATCCAAGTTTCCTACTAATTGCACTGTATTCTAATTTTTAAACCTTGCTATTTTAAGTTTTGTCCGGATGCTTTTACAAAATGAAGATTTTCAAGAAGACTCATAAAAAGAACTTTTTGTAACAAACATAAGTTTCTGATGGCCTTTAAATAATACCACTGAACTGTATAACACATGACAGAAAACCTGAATACTTCATCCATATCAACAGGAATCAATTACATGGAACTGAATGAACTGATGAATATAATTTATAACTTTATGACTTTGGGAAATATACTAGCTTTACTCTTTGTTTTTCAGAAAAACTTTTTCTGTTACGTTATGACCTACAAGTTGATAAAGTATACCTTTGTAAAACAAAGATAAAACATTTATCTTTTTCTCTCTACCTAACCCTGCCAGAATTTGGCTTCTCCACCTGGCTCTCCTATGAACTTGATGGTTTATTGCAACTGAATTACAACTAATCAGTTTTTTTCTTCCTTTTTCTTTTTTTGGGCTGTGTTGGGTCTTCATTGCTGCATACAGGCTTTCTCCGGGTGTGGCGAGTGGGGGGCTACTCTTCATTGAGCTGTTCGCACTTCTCATTCTGGTGGCTTCTCTTGTTGTGGAGCATGGGCTCTAGGCACACAGGCTTCAGTAGTTGCAGCATGTGGGCTCAGTAGTTGTGGCAGGCGAGCCCTAGATGCATAGGCTTCAGTAGTTGTGGCGTGTGGGCTCAGTAGTTGTGTCTCATGGGCTCTAGAGCACAGGCTCAGTAATTGTGGCACACGGGCTTAGTAGCTCTGCAGCATGTGGGATCTTACCAGACCAGGGATTGAACCCCTGTCCCCTGCATTGGCAGGCGGATTCTTAACCACTGTGCCACCAGGGAAGTCCCCTAATAATTGTTTTAATTTGCTCTTTGTTTCCAAATTGTTGATGATTTGTGTCTCCCTCCTGCACTATGTCTTTGTCAATATTACTAACTGCATTACTTATATCCTGTCTATTTTATAAGATGGTTGTCTCTTACAGTACTCAATGTGTAACCAGGCCTCCAACAAATTTGATGATGGCTAAACATCTTGAGAAAATAGATCACATTTGTGACTCATAAAATAATTTTAATAGTGTGATTCTAGATATGGGAAGAAGCAACAAAGGAAAATATTTCCTGCGTCATAGTAGATTAGTAAGACAGAGGACCCAGAGAATCTTTAACTGTCAACAGGGCCTAATCCAGAAATTAACACCTGGTGTGGGATATCAACAAGAACTTTTGCCTGATCTAGGATGAGCCTCCCAGTACTGTGGGACAAAATTTGGTCATGAAATGTCTCCCAAACATTGGTTGAATTTCCAACCAAGAGAAGGGACTGATATATAGAATATTTAAACAAAGGATGTCACAGTCATCAACGACTGCATCCCGCCAATGTGAGCTGGTGAGTCCTGAGGAAACACAGGGCCAAAAATAATACCTGTCATTTGGCAGGGATCAGACTGCAGCCACTCCCTACAGTGAGCCTTGAGGAAACTCAGGATGTGAAAACACAGGATACTGGACCCAGATAGCTGAGGTGCATATCAAAGGAATGATTTCAGTGAGCCCAGACACTTGCATCTCCCCATAAATAGAAAAAGCACTAAATTCCTTAACTTGAGATATCTGGTTTTCTTTAATTAACAATAATCTTTTGATGTTTAGTCTACCTGCCCTTTGTTACAAAACTTCTATATAACCAGGCTCCCTGCCACTCACCTCCTTGGAGCAGTTTCTCAGAGCTATCTAAAATGCTGTCTCCTGGGCTGCAGTCCTCATTTTGTCCCAAATAAAACTTGTAACTCTCACGTTGTGCTTTTTTTTTTTAAGTGAACAAGAGCAATGAAGCAAATATGACAGAATGTTCATCTTCAGGGGTAGGTCCAACAATGATTTTTATATGACCCTCTGTACTTTAAAATTTGCATTCATAAGAGACGTTCAAGATGGTGGAAGAGTAAGATGTGGTGATCAACTTCCTCTTCACAAATACATCAGAAATATATCTAAATGTGGACCAACTCCTACAGAACACCTACTGAATGCTGACAGAAGACCTCAGGCTTCCGAAAAGGCAAGACACTCCCCACGTACCCAGGTAGGGCAAAAGAGAAAAGAAACAACAGAGACAAAAGAATAGGGATGGGACCTGCACCACGGGGAGGGAGCTGTGAAGGAGGAAAAGTTTCCACACACTAGGAAGCCCCTTCACTGGAGGACACAGGGGTGGCAGGGGGGGAAGCTTCAGAGCCACAAAGGAGAGCACAGCAACAGGGGTGCAGCGGGCAAAAGTGGAGAGATTCCCGCACAGAGGATTGGTGCCGACCAGCACTCACCAGCCCCAGAGGCTTGTCTGCTGACCTGCCAGGGCTGAGGGCGGCTGGGAGCTCAGGCTCGGGCTTCGGAGGTCAGATCCCAGGGAGAGGACTGGGGTTGGCTGTGTGAACACAGCCTGAAGGGGGCTAGTGCGCCACAGATAGCTGGGAGGGAGTCCGGGAAAAAGACTGGACCTGCCTAAGAGGCAAGAGACCATTGTTTCAGGGTGCAGGAGGAGAGGGGATTCAGAGCACAGCCTAAACAAGCTCCAGAGATGGGTGTGAGCTGTGGGTACCAGTGCAGACACCAGAGACGGGCATGAAACGCTAAGGCTGCTGCTGCAGCCACCAAGAAGCCTGTGTGCAAGCACAGGTCACTATCCACAGCTCCCCTCCCGGAAGTCTGTGCAGCCCAACACTGCCAGGGTCCCATGATCCAGGGACAACTTCCCGGGTAGAACACATGGCATGCCTCAGGCTGTTGCAACATCACGCCAACCTCTGCTGCCACAGGCTCAACCCACATTCTGTACCCCACCCTCCCCCCACCTGAGTGAGCCAGAGCCCCTTAATCATTTGCTACTTTAACCCAGCCCTGTTTGGGTGGTGAATATATGCCCTCAGGCGACCTACACACAGAGGCGGGTCCAAATCCAAAGCTGAACCTCTGGAGCTGTATGAACAAAGAAGAGAAAGGGAAATTTTCCCCAGCAACCTCAGGAACAGCAGATTAAATCTCCACAACCAGCTTGATGTACCCTGCATCTGTGGAATACCTGAATAGACAACAAATCATCCCAAAAGAGAGGCAGTGGACTTTGGGAGCAATGATAAATATATATTTTTTTCCTTCTTCTCTTTTTGTGAGTGTAAATGGGTATGCTTCTTTGTGTGATTTTGTTTGTATAGCTTTGCTTTTACCATTTGTCCTAGGGTTCTGTCTGTCCGCTTTTCTTTTTTTTTAAGTATAGTTTTAGTACTTGTTATCATTGGGGTATTTTTTTTTTGGTTTCGTTGCTCTCTTCTTTCTTTTTTTCTCTCTTTTTTTATTACTTTCTAACTTTTTATTTCTAACAAATATTTTCTACTTTTTACTTTAATAACTTTATTTTATTTTGTTTTCTTTCTTTTTTTCTCCCTTTTCTTCTCAGCCACATGGCTGACAGGGTTTGGTGTCCCAGCCACAGGTCAGGCCTGTACCATTGAGGTGGGAGAGCCAAGTTCAGGACATCGGTCCACCAAAGACCTCCTGGCTCCATGTACTATCAAATGGCAAAAGCTCTCCCACAGATCTCCATCTCAATGCTAAGAAGCACCTCCACTGAACGACCGGCAAGCTGCAGTGCTGGACACCCTATGCCAACCAAGTAGCAAGAAAGGAACAAAATGCCACCCACTAGCAGAGAGGCTGCCTAAAATCATAACAAGGTCACAGACAGCCCAAAACACACCACCGGACATGGTCCTCTGCACCAGAAAGACAAGATCCAGCCTCATCCACCAGAATACAGACACTAGTCCCCTCCACCAGGAAGCCTACACAAGCCACTGACATAACCTCACCCACTGGGGGCAGACACCAAAAACAACAGAAACTACGAACCTGCAGCCTACAAAGAGGAGACCCCAAACACAGTAAACTAGGGCAAAATGAGAAGACAGACAAACACACAGCAGATGAAGAAGCAAGGTAAAAACCCACAAGACGAAACAAATGAAGAGGAAATACGCAGTCTACCTAAAAAAGAATTCACAGCAATGATAGTAAAGATGCTCCAAAATCTTGGAAATAGAATGGAGAAAAGACAATAAATGATTAACAAGGACATAGAAGAACACAAGAGAAAACAAACAATGATGAATAACACAATAAATGAAATTAAAAATTCTCTAGAAGGAATCAATAGCAGAATAACTGAAGCAGAAGAAGGGACAAGTGACATGGAAGATAAAATAATGGAAATAACTACTGCAGAGCAGAATAAAGAAAACAGAATGAAAAGAATCGAGGACAGTCTCAGAGACATCTGTGACAATATTAAACACACCAACACTGGAATTACAGGGGTCCCAGAAGAAAAAGAGAAAAAGAAAGGGACTGAGAAAATATTTGAAGAGATTATACTTGAAAACTTCCCTATTATGGGAAAGGAAACACTAAATCAAGCCCAGGAAGTGCAGAGTCCCATACAGGATAAATCCAAGGAGAAAAATACCAAGACATATTAATCAAACTATCAAAAAATAAATACAAAGAAAAATATTAAAAGCAGCAAGGGAAAAACAACAAATAACATACAAGGGAATCTCCATAAGGTTAACAACTGTTCTTTCAGCAGAAAATCTGCAAGCAAGAAGGGAGTGGCAGGACATATTTAAAGTGATGAAAGGGGAAAACCTACAACTAAGATTACTCTACCCAGCAAGGATCTCATTCAGATTCGACAGAGAAGTTAAAACCTTTACAGACAACCAAAAGCTAAGAGAATTCAGCACCACCAAAACAGCTTTACAACAAATACTAAAGGAACTTCTCTAGGCAGAAAACACAAGGGAAGGAAAAGATCTACAATAACAAACCCAAAACAATTAAGAATATGGGAATAGGAACATACATATCGATAATTACTATAAATATAAATGGATTCAATGCTCCAACCAAAAGTCATAGACTGGCTGAATGTAACAAAAAAAAATGACTCGTATATATGCTGTCTACAAGAGACCCACTTCAGTCCTACGGACACATATAGACTGAAAGTGAGGGGATGAAAAAAGATGTTCCATGCAAATGGAAATCAAAAGAAAGCTGGAGTAGCAATTCTCATATCAGACAAAATAGACTTTAAAATAAAGACTATTACAAGAGACAAAGAAGGACACTACATAATGATCAAGGGATCAATCCAGGAAGAAGATATAACAATTGTAAATATTTATGCACCCAACATAGGAGCACCTGAATGCATAAGGCAAATGCTAACAGCCATAAAAGGGGAAATCAACAGTAACACAATCATCGTAGGGGACTTTAACACCCCACTTTCACAAATGGACAGGTCATTCAAAATGAAAATAAATAAGGAAACAAAAGCTTTAAATGATGCATTAAACAGGATGGACTTAATTGATATTTATAGGATATTCCATCCAAAAACAACAGAATACACTTTCTTCTCAAGTACTCATGGAACATTCTCCAGGATAGATCATATCTTGGATCACAAATCAAGCCTTGGGAAATTTAAGAATATTGAAATCATATCAAGTATCTTTTCCTACAACAATGCTATGAGACTAGATGTCAGTTACAGGAAAAAAAAACTGTAAATGATGCAAACACATGGAGGCTAAACAATACATTCCTTAATAACCAACAGATCACTGAAGAAATCAAAGAGTAATGCAAAAAATACCTAGAAAGAAATGACAATGAAAACACAATGACCCAAAACCTATGGGATGCAGCAAAAGCAGTTCTAAGAGGGAAGTTTATAGCAATACAATCCTACCTCAAGAAACAAGAAACACCTCAAATAAACCACGTAACCTTACATCTAAAGCAATTAGAGAAAGAACAAAAACAACCCAACTTTAGCAGAAGGAAAGAAATCATAAAGATCAGATCAGAAATAAATGAAAAATAAATGAAGGAAACAGTAGCCATTATCAATAAAACTAAAAGCTGGTTGTTTGAGAAGATAAACAAAATAGATAAACCATTAGCTAGACTAATCAAGAAAAAAAGGGAGAAGACTCAAAGCAATATAATTAGAAATGAAAAAGCATAGGTAACAACTGACACTGCAGAAATACAAAGGATCATGAGAGATTACTACAAGCACCTCTATGCCAATAAAATGGACAATCTGGAAGAAATGGACAAATTCTTATAAATGCATAACCCTACGAGACTGAACCAGGAAGAAATAGAAAATATGAACAGACCAATCACAAGCACTGAAAATAAAACTGTGATTAAAAATCTTCCAACACGGCTTTCCTGGTGGCGCAGTGGTTGAGAGTCCGCCTGCCAATGCGCGGGATACTGGTTCGTGCCCCGGTCCGGGAAGATCCCACAGGCCGCGGAGTGGCTGGGCCCATGAGCCATGGCTGCTCAGCCTGTGCATCTGGAGCCTGTGCCCTGCAACAGGAGAGGCCACAACAGTGAGAGGCCCAAGAACCGCAAAAAAAATAAAAATAAAAATCTTCCAACAAACAAAAGCCCAGGACCAGATGGCTTCACAGGGAAACTTTATCAAACATTTAGAGAAGAGCTAACACCTATCCTTCTCAAACTCTTCCAAAATATAGCAGAGGGAGAAACATTCCCAAACTCATTCCATGAGGCGACCATCATGCTGATACCAAAACCAGACAAAAATGTCACAAAGAAAGAAAACTACAGGCCAATATCACTGATGAATATAGATGCAAAAATCCTCAGCAAATACTAGCAAATAGAATCCAACAGCACATTAAAAGGATCATACACCTTGATGAAGGGGGGTTGACCCCAGGAATGCAAGGTTTCTTCAATATACACAAATCGATCAATGTGATAAACCATATTAACAAATTGAAGGAGATAAACCATATGATCATCTCAATCGATGTAGAGAAAGCTTTCAACAAAATTCAACATCGATTTATGATTAAAAAAACCCTCCAGAAAGTAGGCATAGAGTGAACTTTCCTCAACATAATAAAGGTCATATATGACAAACCCACAGCCAACATCGCCTTCAATGGTGAAAAACTGAAACCATTCCCACTAAGATCAGGAACAAGACAAGGTTGCCCACTCTCACCACTCTTACTCAACATAGTTTTGGACGTTTTAGCCACAGCAATCAGAGAAGCAAAAGAAACAAAAGGAATCCAAATCTGAAAAGAAGAAGCAAAGCTGTTGCTCCTTGCAGATGACATGATACTATACATAAAGAATCCTAAACATGCTACCAGAAAACTACTAGAGCTAATCAATGAATATGGTAAATTAGCAGCATACAAAATTAATGCACAGAAATCTCTTGCATTCCTATACACTAATGATGAAAAATCTGAAAGTGAAATCTAGAAAACACTCCCATTTACCACTGCAACAAAAAGAATAAAATATCTAGGAATAAACCTGACTAAGGAGACAAAAAACCTGTATGCAGAAAGTCATAAGACACTGATGAAAGAAATTAAAGATGATACAAATAGCTGGAGAGATATACCATGTTCTTGGATTGGAAGAATCAACATTGGGAAAATGACTATACTTACTACCCAAAGAAATCTACAGATTCAATGCCTTCTCTATCAAACTACCACTGGCATTTTTCACAGAACTAGAACAAAAAATTTCACAATTTGTATGGAAACACAAAAGATCCCAAATAGCCAAAGAAATGTTGAGAAAGAAAAACGGAGCTGGAGGAATCAGCCTCCCTGCCTTAAGACTATACTACAAAGGTACAGTAATCAAGACAGTATGGTACTGGTACACAAACAGAAATATAAGTCAATGGAACAGGATAGAAAGCCCAGAGATAAACCCATGCACATATGGTCACCTTATCTTTGATAAAGGAGGCAAGAATATACAGTGGAGAAAAGACAGGCTCTTCAATAAGTGGTGCTGGGAAAACTGGACAGCTACATGGAAAAGAATGAAATTAGAACATTCCCTAACACCATACACAAAAAGAAACTCAAAATGGATTAAAGACCTAAATGTAAGGCCAGACACAATCAAACTCTTAGAGGAAAACATAGGCAGAACCCTCTATGACATAAATCACAGCAAGATCCTTTTTGACCCACCTCCTAGAAAAATGGAAATAAAAACAAAAATAAACAAATGGGACCTATTGAAACTTAAAAAGTTTTTGCACAAAAAAAATACCATAAATGAGACGAAAAGACAACCCTCAGAATGGGAGAAAATATTTGCAAATAAAGCAACTGACAAAGGGTGAAGCTCCAAAATTTACAAGCAGCTCATACAGCTCAATATCAAAAAACAAACAACCCCATCCAAAAATGGGCAGAAGACCTAAATAGACATTTCTCCAAAGAAGATATACAGATTGCCAACAAACACATGAAAGAATTGCTCAACATCACTAAACATTAGCGAAATGCAAATCAAAACTACAATGAGGTATTACCTCACACCAGTCAGAATGGCCATCATCAAAAAATCTACAAACAATAAATGCTGGAGAGGGTGTGGAGAAAAGGGAATCATCTTGCACTGTTGGTGGGAATGTAAATTGATACAGTCACTATGGAGAACAGTATGGAGTTTCCTTAAAAACCTAAAAATAGAACCACCATATGACTCAGCAATCTCACTACTGGGCATATACCCTGAGAAAACCATAATTCAAAAATAGCCATGTACCAAAATGTTCATTGAAGCTCTATTTACAATAGACAGGACATGGAAGCAACCTAAGTGCCCATCATCAGATGAATGTGCAAAGAAGATGTGGCACATATATACAATAGAATATTACTCAGCCATAAAACGAAACGAAATTGAGTCATTTGCAGTGAGGTGAGTGGACCTAGATTCTTTCATACAGTGTGAAGTAAGTCAGAAAGAGAAAAACAAATATCGTATGCTAACACATATATATGGAATCTAAAAAAGAAAAAATCGTTCTGAAGAACCTAGAGGCAGGATAGGAATAAAGACGCAGACGTAGAGAATGGACTTGAGGACACGGGGAGTGGGAGGGGTAAGCTGGGATGAAGTGACATAGTGGCATGGACTGATATATACTACCAAATGTAAAATAGATAGCTAGTGGGAAGCAGCTGCTTAGCACAGGGAGATCAGCTCAGTTCTTTGTAACCACCTAGAGGGGTGTGATAGTGAATGTGGGAGGGAGACGCAAGAGGGAGGAGATATGGGGATATATGTATATGAATAGCTGATTTACTTTGTTATACAGCAGAAACTAACACACCATTGTAAACAATTATACTCCAATAAAGATGTTAAAAAAAATAAATAAAAGGGATGTGAAAGTAAAAAAGAAATTGCATTAATAGAAGTAGTGATAATAATAATAAAAATAAGTAATTTGGTTTTCCTTGTGGCTCCTGTGCTCTTTCCAAAGCAGAGCTTTTCCCCCCAAGTTTCCTACATAATGTTTGTGGCAGCAATTGGCCGTTCAGCACTCACTAACAGCCAAGGTTAGAGACACAGGGAAAACCAAAGAAAATGTGAAAACCTGGCACCCAAATAATTGCCTGTTGTTGTCCGTGCTTTTTCACTCACGGGGACCTTCTGGGAGTTGCACTGAATTCCAAGTTCAGAGTGATGCCCTCGGGGGGAATTCTACTTTTGTGATCCTTTCTTACAGTTATCACCAACACTAGTAAGAACCTGGCTACAGGCCAGGGAAAGGTCATATTGCCTGTGTATTTAATCTGCCCCCCCAGAATGCAGAGCTTCCTAGGTCCTGCTTAGACTTATTAACATTTGAAAAGCTTTCCTTTTTTCAGATTTATTGAGTACTGGTCCCTTTTCTGATTCCCAAGGGAAAACTCCAATTCTCCTCAGCAGAGCCTCTGCAAAAGACTCAGCCTTTGAGAAAATAAAGCAGTAGACCTCTGGGCCAAAAAGGACAGAGAGGGAATCTTTATAACCACTCTATCATTTTTCCTACTCTAATTGGTCACTTGTAGAAATTTTTTTAAAAAGCAGAGAGATTAAACCCTTCAAATCATAAGTACATAGGCTGCTGCTATGCCTATATACAGATCTATAGGAGGTAAAGTGAACAGATTCTGCTGCCTGGATGCAGAAACAATAGAAAATGTCCCTTGGGGCCAAATTTGTTTCTTTAACACAGGAAGACAATATTCTTCAGCGACTGACCACTCCATCATCAGCTAGTCCATTCAAACTTACAGAGAAAAGAACCAAAATGCTAAAACTTCAAGTTCACATCCTAGCCCCTGATAAATCACAATTATATTACATATACATAATGGTAGCCAAGAAATGCATAAAGTACTACATATACTGTAGTAATATATAGCCAATAAGACTGGTAACTCAAAGCATATATCCATGTGTACACACAGAGAAATGGAATATTTTCTGCCATATCAGTAAACAGAGGATGTCACAGTCATCCTGTGCAGGCTACACAGGCAGACTGCAGCCCTGCAACGTGAGCCAGTGATCCCTGAGGAGACTAAGGAAGGAAAGAATACCTGCCATCTAGCATCCATCAGAGTGCAGCCACTCCATACAGTAGGCCCTGAGGAAACTCAGGATGTGAAAACAGGGGATACTGGCCCCAGATAGCTGAGGTGCATATCAAAGGAATGATTTGAGTGAGCCCAGACTGCTACATCTTCCTATACATAATAAAGCAGTAAATTCCTTAACTTGAGATATCTGGTTTTCCTTTAAAAATAATATTTTGATGTTTAGACAACCTTCCCTTTGTTGCAAAACTTCTGTATAACCTGGCTCCCCCCCTTACCTCCTTGGAGCAGTTCTCTCAGGGTTACTTGAGATGCTATCTCACGGGCTTGAAGTCCTAAAAATTCCTGCCGAATAAAACATAACTCCCAACTTTTAGGTTGTAAATAATTTTTTTTTTTTTTTTTTTTTTTTTGCGGTACGCGGGCCTCTCACTGTTGTGGCCTCTCCCGTTGCGGAGCACAGACTCCGGACGCGCAGGCTCAGCGGCCATGGCTCATGGGCCCAGCCGCTCCGCGGCATGTGGGATCTTCCCGGACCGGGGCATGAACCCGTGTCCCCTGCATCGGCAGGCGGACTCTCAACCACTGCGCAACCAGGGAAGCCCTGTAAATAATTGTTTAAGTCGACAACACATGTGTACACACACTCACAACCCTATATATGAAAGGACTGTGATAAAATATATAAAATGAGCACCTTCACATTGACAGTAAATTCCCAGTGAGTAACTCTATATAAGAAAACAAGTATAAATTAATTTGAGACTAACCACCTGCTCTGACTTTTAAGAGCCTCCAATCATACTCCTAAGGACCAATATCAACAGGGAAATTTTCTCTAATTCAACTGTCATTTTCTACTCCAGTCCAATAAGTCTTAATCTGACATTGATGCTGATAGTTAATCCATTCCAGAAAGATACTTGCTTCTCTAATTCTTAAAGTTCACTAGGAAAGCAGTTCTTATAGCTTTTACTAATCACTAAATTTCACACCTAACAGCACATCTTAAACTAACAGATGAAATTATAAAGGATATTTTAAATATTTTTTGGTAAAACTGCTTATTTTAAAATGAAAAGACTGAAGTACAGGAAGGAAGCATGATTTCCCCTAAATCACAAAAATAATTAGTGTAGTATCAGAGCTAAATTTTAACAGGCTAAGACAAATGATTTTGTGCTTTTCTTGGTGAGGAGGTGGGAGAACACAACAAAACGCTCTTAGTATTTTAATAAACACCATCCCTCATCTACCTCTCCTATTGGATTATAATGTAATTGAATTTTTATGTAGTTAGATTTTGATATAGATGGATTTCAGTGTAGTTGGATTTTGATATAATTGGATTTTAATTTTGGATTTCAATGTTTGGATTCCAATGCAGTTGATAAATAAATTGGATTGCTAAATAATTCTATCACTACTTATAAAGCAGTTAAGGACTAAATGAGATAACATGTACAGGGTTCCTGGCTCAGAATAAATGCTCAATAAATTGTACTTTCTCTTGTTCATAATGATGTCTTACATATGCATACAGGCTTAATAGTTTACAAAGGGGCATTGATACCAAGCAGGACTCTGCGGGGCTCCTGGGTACAAAAGTCTTCCTGTGTTCCCCATTTTTTGATTACAGGAAATAGGCTGCATTCAGCCTCCAGGACCTTCCCTGAGTTCCAAAGAGCAAGTACCAACAGTTGTTAATTAGGGAAGGGAGGGGAGACAAGGGAGGAACAGCCAAGAGAAACAATAGTGCAGCCTTGGGGCAAGGTCCTTGTTCCCCATCAAGGGACACACGAGCTGTTTTGCAGATACTGAAACTCCCACCAGGTGGAAGAAGTTAACGGTTATATGCTGCCCACAAGCATATAGACCACAGGCCGGTTGGAACCAGACGGTTGATGATGCTGGCTCCCTCTTACCTCACCACCGACTAGCCTGAAGAATGTCCACAAGCTGATTACACCCTCTTTGAACCTTACTATAAAACTTCTCACTACCTCCTCCAGGTTGGGACACACAGTTTTGAGGGCACTAGCCTGTTGTGACCCCGTTTGCCTGGCAAAGCAATAAAGCTATTATTTTCTACTTCACACTAAACTCTGCTTCCAAGATTTAATTTGGTGTCAAGGTACAGAGGTTGGATTCAGCTTCAGCACTGACATAAATTCTCTGATTAGTATCATGACAACTGTGTGAATTAGATAGAAGAAATATTCTTATTCTCCTTAAAAAAAAAGGTAAAGGAGGCTCAGAGGAGATAAGTAAGCTGCCAGGCATCACCCAGAGCTGCCCAGTGACAGCTACAAGACTCACAGGAAGTCCTCAGACCTCAAAGCCCACAGTGTTCTTTCCCTATGCCAGTGGTTCTCAAACTTCAAAGTGCATCAGAATCAACTGGAAAGATGGAGCTTGTTAAAACACAGTCTACTGTGCCCCACCCCAACAGTTTCTGATACAGTATACGTGGGGTGGTACCTGAGAATTCACATTTCTAACATACTGCCAAGTGATGCTAATGGTGCTGGTCTAGGGACCACACTTTGAAAACTACAGTTCTATTCCATACTGACAAGTTAAGAAGATGTGATCTAACATGGGTAAAGAATCTCATGGGAAACATCTCTCTTGCCCACAGTATCACAGAATGTCAGAGCTACAAGGAAAACTAGAAATCATCTAGCCCAGTGGTTATGGCCCCTGGTTTATTATTAGAATAACATGATACAATTTTCGAAAAATCACCTTTGCCTGGCTCTACCCTCAGAGATTGTGATTTCAATTGCATAGGAGGACACTTAAGTTCTACTGAGAGAATCCTTTGCTGGCAGACACACCTTACAAGAAATACTAAAGGGTTTCTTCAGGCTAAAAGCAACTGACCATAGGAGAGGGGTGGCCAAGATGGTGAAGTAGGAAGACCCTAAGGTCGCCTCCTCCCATGGGCACACCAAAATTACAATTATTTACAGAGCAACTAACCATGAGAACAACCCGAAGACTAGCAAAAAATATCTTCTGCAACTAAAGATATAAAGAAAGCACCACAAGGAGATGGGTAGGAGGGGCAGAGACAGGGTATGATCAAGAACCACATCCCTGGGTAGGCTACCAACAATTGTGAGATAACTAAATTACAGATGTTCTTCCCAAGGAGCAAGGGGTCCAAACCCCATGTCAGGTTCCCCAACACAGGTGTCCTGCAGGGGAGATTAAAACGTCCAGAATGGTTTGCTTTGAAGGCCAGCAGGACATACTTTTGGGAGATTCTGAGGACTGTAGTAAATAGAGATTCCCCTCTTAAAGGATGCACACAAAATCACACGCTCTGGGACCCAGGGTAAAAGCAGTAATGTGAAAGAAGCCTGGGTCAAATCCAACTGCTGATCTTGGAGAGCCTCCTGGATAAGCAGGTGGAAACTGGAGCTAACCTCGGGAACAGAGACACTGATGACAGCCATTTTGGGGAGCTGGTGCTGGCAATCACCATTTTGAAATCCTTTCTCTAGCTTATTAGCAAAAGAAAAAGGCTCTGCTTACTAGTGTGTCAACATGAGTAGTGGGCCACCTGAGGCCAAGAAGCTCTCCAGACAGGGACACAGCACAACTCTCCAGCAGTCCACCAACCTGAAGATCTTTTTAGCCCACAGTCATACCAGGAGCCAGCCCTGTTGACCAGAGGGTCCAGGACCCAGCCCCACACAGCAGTGCATAAGCAACAGCCCTGGAACCACCTAGGATCTGCAGTCAGGTACTGGGACATGGACCCACCCACAAGTAGACTGATACCAACTCCAGGAAACCAAGGGTCCTGCAACCAGAGACCCCGGGACCCGACTCCACCCATGAGTGGGTTGGCACTAGCCCCAGGACTAGCTTCACATACCACTGGATGGGCATCAGCACCAGGATCCACTGAGCTGTGGTCTCACCTACCACCAGTCAGGCATCAGCCCAGGGACTCACCAAGCCCAGGCCCCACTCACCGGCAGGCAAACACCAGCTCTGGGACACCTTGGGACCCTCAGTCAGTGGTCCCAGAAACCAGCACTTCCCACCAGCAGGCCAAGACCATCTGTGAAACACCTTGCAAACCTCAGTCATCTGCCCCTGGATCCAGCACCACTCACGAGTTTTGGGATACACTGAATTCCACAACCAGTGGTATCAAAAGTCAGCCTGCCCACCAGCAGGCTGGCACTAGTTCCAGAGCCCCCAAACCCACAACCACCCATCCCAGAACCCAACTCCACCCAAAAATGGGCCAGCACTAGCCCTGGGACCACCAAAGACCTCACAGCCAGCCACCTTGTGACCTGTCCCACCAACCAGTGGCCAGCAGCCTCTGCACAAGGCAGGGCCTGGCATCAACTATACCAGAAGCGAGCCACATCTACTAGACAACCCACAGTAGTCAGCCCACCACAACAGAAGGACCCACACAGCCTACATAGGAGACACTGCTATAGCATAAGCTCAGGTGACAAGTGGGAAATGCACTGCTGGGATGCATAGGACATCTCCTACAAAAGGCCACTTCTCCAAGGTTGGGAAATATAACCAAACTATCAGATACATAAAAATAAAAACAGCAAGTTTGGTAAAATGAGGTGACGGAGGAATATGTTAAAAAGAAGGAACAAGATAAAACCCCAGAAGAAGAACTAAGTGAAGTGGAGATAGGCAAACTACCTGATAAAGAGTTTAAGGTAATGAACATAAAGATATCCAAAGAATTCAGAAGATGGGAGGAACAGAGGGAAAGTTAGAAGTTTTAACAAAGAGCTATAAAATAGAAAGAGAAACCAAACAGAGATGAAGAATATAATAATGGAAATTTTAAAAATATACACTAGAAAGAATAAACAGTAGACTAAATGATACAGAGGAACTGACCAGTGACCTGGAAGACAAAGTAGTGGAAATCACTGAAGCTGAAGAGGAAAAAGAAAAGAGAATGCAAAGAAATGAGGACAACTTAAGAGACTTCTGTGACAACATCAAGTTTACTAATGTCTGCATTGTATGGGTCCCAGAAAGAGAAGGGGGGCAAAGAACATATTTGAAGACACAGTAGCTGAAAAATTCCTAAACCTGGGAAAGGAAACAGACATCAAGTTCCAGGAATCACAGAGTCCAAAACAGGATCAACCCAAAGGTGACTTAATCAAAACACATTCTAAATAAAATTACAAAAATTAAAGAGAAAATATTAAAATTAGCAAAGGAAAAGCAACACATTACATACAAGGGAACTCCCATAAGGGTATCAGCTGACTTTTAAGCAGAATCTTGCAGTCCAGAAGGAAGAAACACAATACATTTAAAGGGATGCAAGGGGAAAATCTACAACCAAGAACACTCTACCCAGCAAGGCTTTCATTCAGATTTGACGGAGACATAAAAAAATCTTACAGACAACCAAAAGCTAAAATACTTCAGCACCACCAAACCATCTTTACAACAAATGTTAAAGGGA
The DNA here is from genome assembly GCF_964270905.1 of Leucopleurus acutus. Lineage (NCBI taxonomy): Eukaryota > Metazoa > Chordata > Mammalia > Artiodactyla > Delphinidae > Leucopleurus > Leucopleurus acutus. The sequence goes on from NC_139148.1 coordinate 57,940,556, forward strand.
CTTCTACAAGCAATACCAAAAAGCTACAACTTGAAATATGAAAATTATGAAAGGAAAAATCTCATTGGTAAAGGCAAATACACAGTAAAGGTTGTAAATCAAGGATGTATAAAGCTTAGTAGGAGGGTTCAAAGACAAAAGTATTAAAATAATCTACATCCACAATAAGTGGATAAGGGATACACAAAAAAAGAAGATGTAAAGTATGACGTCAAAAACAGTAAATGGGGTGGTGGAACAAAAATACAGGGTTATTAATATGCACTTGAATTTAAAAGATCAGCACACTGCTCATTTTCTGTCTGGATTACCTGTCCATTGATGTAAGTGGGATTATATCAAACTGTATGCATATCTGTATCTATAACTACATCTATATATGTGGGGTGTTAAAATCTCCTATTGTTGCGTTACTATCAATTTCTCCCTTAATGTCTGTCATTTTCTGTATGGATTATTTATTCATTGATGTAAGTGGGGCATATAAATCTGTACGCATATCTATATCTACATCTATATGTGTGGGGTGTTTAAATCTCCTATTATTATTGTGTTACTATCAATTTCTCCCTTAATGTCTGTTAATATCTATCAATTGCTATCAATTTCTCCCTTAATGTCTGTTAATATTTGTTTAATGTATTGAGGTGCTCCTATGATGGGTGCATATATATTTATTATTTATTTATTTTGCGGTATGCGGGCCTCTCACTGTTGTGGGCTCTCCCATTGCGGAGCACAGGCTCCGGACGCACAGGCTTAGTGGCCATGGCTCACGGGCCCAGCCGCTCCACGGCATGTGGGATCTTCCTGGACAGGGGCACAAACCCGTATCCCCTGAATCGGCAGGTGGACTATCAACCACTGCGCCACCAGGGAAGCCCGCATATATATTTATAATTGTTGACTCTTTTGCGTGGATTGATCCCTTGATTATTATGTAATGTCCTCCTTTGGCTGCTGTTACATTCTTTCTTTAAAAGTCTATTTTTTTTTCTGATAGCAGTACTACTAATCCGGCTTTGTTTTTCTTTTCTAGTTGCATGGAATTTCTTTTTCCATCTCCTCACTTTTAGTCTGTGTGTTGCTGGATCTGAAGCAAGTCTCTTTTAGGCAGCATATATACAGGTCTCGTTTTTGTATCCATATAGATGGGCCTTGTTATTTATATCCATTCAGGTACTCTATATCTTTTGATTTCAGTATTTAGTCCATTTACATTTAAAGTTATTATTGATAAGTATGTTCTTATTGCTATTTTGTTGATTGTTTTTGAACTTTTTGGTTCCTTTCTTCTTTCACTCTCTTCCCTTATGATTTGATCTATAACTACGTTAACAAATTGAAGAATGAAAATCATATGGTCATCTCAAAGGATAAAGAAAGAGCTTTTGACAAAGTTCAACATAGATTTATGATAAAAACTCTCAACAAAGTGGGTATAGAAGGAACATAACTCAACGTGAGAAAGGCCATATATGATATGCCCACAGATATCATAGAGAATGATGAAAAGCTGAAAGCATTTCCTCTAAGATCAAGAACAAGACAGAGATGCCCATTCTCACAAATTTGGTGGTTAACATCCAAAATATACAAAGAACTCAAACAACTCAACATCAAGAAAAACACCCAATTTAAAAAGGGGAAGAAGAGTAGATATTTTTCCAAAGAAAACATATAGATAGCCAACAAGCACATGAAAAGATGCTCAACATAACTAATCATCAAGGAAATTCAATTCAAAACCAAACTGAGATATCACCTCACACCTGTCAGAATGCCTATTTTCAAAAAGACAACAAATGCTGGCAATGATGTGGAGAAAATGGAACCCTTGTGAACTGTCAGTGGAAATGTAAATTGGTGTAGTCATTATGGAATATAGTATGGGCATTCCTCAAAACATTAAAAATGAAACTACCATATGATCCACTTCCACTCCTGGGAATTTATCTGGAGAAAACAAAACACTAATTCAAAATTATATATGTACCCCTATGTTCATTGCAGCATTATTTACTATAGCCCAGATATAGAAGCAACCTAAGTGCCCATCAATAAATAAATGGATAAAGAAGATGTGGTACATATATCCAATGGAATATTGCTCGGCCACAAAAATAATGAAATCTTGCAATTTGCAATAACATGATGCACCTAGAAGGTATTATGCTAAATGAAATAAGTCAGAGAAAGACAAATACTGCATGATTTCACTTATATGTGGAATTTACAAAACAAAATAAATGAAATAACAAAACAGAAACAGTCATAGACTCAGAGAAAAAAATGGTGGTTGCCACTCCTACACCATTGGTAGGAATGTAAATTGGTACAGTTACTATGGAGAACATTATGGAGGTTCCTAAAAAGCTAAAAATAGAGCTACCATATGATCCAGCAAACCCACTCCTGGGCATATACATGAAGAAAACCATAATTTGAAAAGATACATGCATCCCTGTGTTCATTGCAGCACTATTTACAATAGCCAGGACCCGGAAGCAACCTAGATGTCCATCAGCAGAGAAATAGATAAAGAAGATGTGATATATATATATGAATACACACACATATATATATATATATATATGCACACACACACAATGGACTATTACTCAGCCATAAAAAAGAATGAAATAATGCCATTTGCAGCAACATGGATGGACCTAGAGATTGTCACAATGAGTGAAGTAAGTCAGATAGAGAAGGACAAATATCACATAATATCACTTACATGTGGAATCTAAAAAAAAGTGGTACAAATGAACTTATATACAAAACAGAAATAGAGTTAAAGGTGTAGAAAACAATTTTATGATTACCGGGGGAAGGAAGTGAGGGTTAAATGGGAGATTGGGATTGACGTACACACACTACTATATATAAAATAGATAACTAATAAGGACCTACTGTATAGCAAAGGGAACTGTACTCAATACTCTGTAATGACCTATATAGGAAAAGAATCCAAAAAAAAGAGTATATATGTATATGTATAACTGATTCACTTTGCTGTACAGCAGAAAGTAACACAACATTATAAATCAACTATACTCTAATTAAACAACTAATTAAAATAAATAAATAAATGTGAAGTTAATCTCTGATGTTCATGGGAAGTGATTCATGGCCACTTTCTACAATATGCCAAGAAGATGCTTTATATCTAATACATAAAGTGACACTTTCTGTATTAGTCTATAATCAATACTATTTGCTGCATGCTCTGTCACTAAAATAAAACCATGATTGTTCTACAAATAAAGTTTTAATTACAAACACACACACAAAAATAAGCATTAGGGATGTAATGTACAACATGATAAATATATTTAACACTGCTGTATGTTACATATGAAAGTTGTTAAAAGAGCAAATCCTAAGAGTTTTCATCACAAAGAAAATAATTCTCTTTCTATTTCTTTAGTTTTGCATCTATATGATATGATGAATATTCACTAAACATACTGTGATAATCACTTCATGATGTATGGAACTGAAATCATTATGCTGTACACCTTAAACGTAGAGTGCTGTATGTCCATTACATCTCATAAAACTGGAAGAAAAAAATATATGTATGTTTATCTTTCAATGAATATTTAAAGTTAAAAAAAGGCAATGGGCCATCAAAGGTAATTCAAATTCACTTGAAAAACTGAGATCTCTTGCAGTAGTAATTCTGTAATTTTAAATGATTATGCATTTATAATTCATTTTCCTTTCTTCTCCTAACTGATATAAAAAGACAAATGTATAAAACTATATGTATATAATTGCATTTTGTGACCCGTAACACAAGGAAATATCACTTTTACAATAAAATCACAAAGAAAGAGGGTGAAAGCAAAGCCTTAATAGAGTAAGTGGCACAAAATGGTAACTTAAATCCAAAAAAACAAATGAAGAGAATCAGAAATTGCACCCAAGATGATTAATATAACAAACTCCATAAATTTATGCCTATTCTCCTTTCTTCTCACAACTTCTTAAAAAGACATTAATTAAATCTTAGAAGCAATTATAACAATGTATTGTTAGTTTTCTAAATATACAAATACAATATGTATAACTATAATATCAATACTAGCATTTAATACAGAAAAAGCAGTGAGGAATATATGAACAAAAAAGACATGAGAAATATAAAAAAAGTAAAATGGCAGATGTAAATCCAACTATATTAATAATAACATTAAATCTGAATTGATTAAATAACTGAATCAAAAGATAGTGAATGATATATAATAAAGAATATATGCGGGAGAGAGCGGGAAGATGGTGAAGAGTAAGATGCAGAGATCACCTTCCTCCCCACAGACACACGAGAAATATATCTACACGTGGAACAACTCCTACAGAACACCTACTGAATGCTGGCAGAAGACCTCAGACCTCCCAAAAGGGAATAAACTCCCCACGTACCTGGGTAGGGCAAAAGAAATAACAATACACAGAGGACAGGACCTGCACCAGTGGGAGGGAGCTGCGAAGGAGGAAAGGTTTCCACAACCTAGGAAGCCCCCTCGCGGGTGGAGACTGCGGGTGGCGGAGGGGGAAAGCTTCGGAGCCACCGAGGAGAGCACAGCAACAGGGGTGAGGAGGGCAAAGCAGAGAGATTCCCAAACAAAGGACCAGTGACGACCAGCACTCACCAGCCCGAGAAGCTTGTCTGCTCACCTGCTGGGGAGGGCGGGGCTGGGAGCTGAGGCTCGGGCTTTGGACACAGCGCAGTGAGAGGACTGGGGTTGGCGGTGTGAACACAGCATGCAAGAGGTTAGTGCACCAAGGTTAGCCGAGAGGGAGTCCGGGGAAAAGTCTGGACCTGCTGAAGAGGCAAGAGACTTTTTCTTCCCTCTTTGTTTCCTGATGTGCGAGGAGAGGGGATTGAGAGCGCTGCTTAAAGGAGCTCCAGAGACGGGCGCAAGTCGCAACTAACAGCACGGACCCCAGAGACGGGCATGAGACTCTAAGGCCGCTGCTGCCACCAACAAGAAGCCTTTGTGCAAGCACAGGTCACTATCCACACATCCCCTCCCAGAAGCCTATGCAGCCCGCCACTGCCAGGGTTCCATGATCCAGGGACAACTGCCCTGGGAGAACGTAAGGCGCGCCTGAGGCTGGTGCAAAGTCCCACTAGGCTCTGCTGCCTCAGGCTCACCGCGCATCCGCAGCCAGCCCTCCCCCCGGCCTGGGTGAGCCAGAGTACCCAAAGCAGCTGCTCCTGTAACCCCGTCCAGTCTGAGTGAAGAACAGACGCCCTCCGGTGACCTACACGCAGAGGCGGGGCCAAATCCAAAGCTGAGAACCGGAAGCTGTGCGAACAACGAAGAGAAAGGGAAATCTCTCCCAGCAGCCTCAGAAGCAGCACATTAAATCTCCACAATCAAACTGATGTACCCTGCATCTGTGGAAAACATGAATAGACAACGAATCATCCCAAATTGACGAGGTGGATATTGTGAGCAAGACTTATTATTTTTGCCCCTTTTCCTCTTTTTGTGAGTGTGTATGTGTATTTTTCTGTGACACATTTTGTCTGTATAGCTTTGCTTTCACCATCTGTCTCCTAGGGTTCTATCCATCCATTCTGTTTGTTTGTTTTAACTTTTTTTAAAAAAATTTCCTGATAATTTTTTATTTTAATAGCTTCATTTTATTTAATCTTACTTTATTTTATTTTATCCTTTCTTTCTTTCTACATTTTATTCGTTTTATTCTGATCCATGTGGATGAAAAGCTCTTGGTGATGCAGCCAAGAGACAGTGCTGTGCCTCAGAGGTGGGAGAGCCAATTCAGGACACTGGTCCACAAGACACCTCCCAGCTCCACATAATATCAAATGGCGAAAAACTCCCAGACATCTCCATCTCAACACCAGCACCCAGCTTCACTCAACGACCAGCAAGCTACAGTGCTGGACACCCTTTGCCAAAAAACTAGCAAGACAGGAACACAACACAACCCATTAGCAGACAGTCTGTCTAAAATCATAATAAGGCCACAGACACCCCAAAACACACCATCAGACATGGACCTGCCCATGAGAAAGAGAAGATACAGCCTCATCCACCAAAACACAGGCACTAGTCCCCTCCACCAGGAAGCCTACACAACCCACTGAAACAACTTTAGTGACTGGGGACAGACACCAAACACAATGGGAACAACGAACCTGCAGCCTGCAAAAAGGAGACCCCAAACACAGCAAGATAAGCAAAATAAAAAAACAGAAAAACATACAGCAGATGAAGGAGCAAGATAAAAACCAACCAGACCTAACAAATGAAGAGGAAATAGGCAGTCTACTGGAAAATGAATTCAGAATAATGATAGTAAACATGATCCAAAATCTTGGAAATCGAATACAGAAAATGCAAGAAACATTTAACTATGACCTAGAAGAACTAAATATGAAACAAGCAACAATGAACAACACAATAAATGAAATTTAAAATACTCTAGAAGGGATCAAAAGCAGAATAACTGAGCCAAAAGAACGGATAAGTGACCTGGAAGATAAAATAGTGGAAGTAACTACTGCAGAGCAGAATAAAGAAAAAAGAATGAGAACTGAGGACAGTCTCAGAGACCTCTGGGACAACATTAAATGCACCAACATTCGAATTATAGGGGTTCCAGAAGAAGAAGAGAAAAAGAAAGGGACTGAGAAAATATTTCAAGAGATTATACTTGAAAACTTCCCTAATATGAGAAAGGAAATAGTTAATCAAGTCCAGGAAGCACAGAGAGTCCCATAAACGAAATATCCAAGGAGAAACACGCCGAGACACATATTAATCAAACTGTCAAACATTAAATACAAAGAAAACATATAAAAGGAGCAAGGGAAAAACAACAAATAACACACAAGGGAATTCCCATAAGGTTAACAGCTGACCTCTCAGCAGAACTCTGCAAGCCAGAAGGGACTAGCAGGACATATTTAAAGTGATAAAGGAGAAAAACCTGCAACCAAGATTACTCTACCCAGCAAGGATTAAATTCAAATTTGATGGAGAAATTAAAAACTTTACAGACAAGAAAAGCTAAGAGAGTTCAGCACCACCAAACCAGCTTTACAACAAATGCTAAAGGAACTTCTCTAGGCAAGAAACACAAGAGAAGGAAAAGACCTACAATAACAAACCAAAAACAATTAAGAAAATGGGAATAGGAACATACATAACGATAATTACCTTAAATGTAAATGGACTAAATGCTCCCACCAAAACACACAGATTGGCTGAATGGATACAAAAACAAGACCCTTATATATGCTGTCTACAAGAAACCCACTTCAGACCTAGAGACACATACAGACTGAAAGTAAGGGGATGGAAAAAGATATTCCATGCAAATGTAAACCAAAAGAAAGCTGGAGTAGCAATTTTCACATCAGACAAAATAGACATTAAAATAAAGACTATTAGAAGAGACAAGGAAAGACACTACATAATGATCAAGGGATCGATCCAAGAAGATATAACAGTTGTAAATATTTATGCACCCAACATAGGAGCACCTCAATATATATGGCAAATACTAACAGCCATAAAAGGGGAAATCGACAGTAACACATTCATAGGAGGGGACTTTCACATCCCACTTTCAATAATGGAAAGACCATCAAAAATAAAAATAAATAAGGAAACACAAGCTTTAAATGATACATTAAATAAGATGGACTGAATTGATATTTATATGACATTCTGTCCTAAAAAAACAGAATACAAATTTTTCTCAAGTGCTCATGGAACGTTCTCCAGGATAGATCATATGTTGGGTCACAAATCAAGCCTTGGTAAATCTAAGAAAGTTGAAATTGTATCAAGTATCTCTTCTGACCACAATGCCATGAGACTAGGTATCAATTACAGGAAAAGATCTGTAAAAAATACAAACATGAAGGCTAAACAATACACTACATAATAACAAAGTGATCACTGAAGAAATCAAAGAGGAAATAAAAAAATACCTAGAAACAAATGACAATGGAGACACGATGACCCAAAACCTATGGGATGCAGCAAAAGCAGTTCTAAGAGGGAAATTCATAGTAATACAATCCTACCTTAAGAAACAGGAAACATCTCGAATAAACAACCTAACCTTGTACCTCAGGCAATTAGAGAAAGAAGAACAAAAAAACACCAAAGTTAGCAGATGGAAAGAAATCATAAAGATCAGATCAGAAATAAATGAAGAAGAAATGAAGGAAATGATAGTAAAAATCAATAAAACTAAAAGCTGGTTCTTTGAGAAGATAAACAAAACTGATAAACAATTAGCCAGACTAATCAAGAAAAAAGAAGACTCAAATCAATTGAATTAGAAATGAAAAAGGAGAAGTAACAACTGACACTGCAGAAATACAAAAGATCATGAGAGATTACTACAAGAAACTATATGCCAAAAAAATGGGCAACCTGGAGGAAATGGACAAATTCCTAGAAATGCCCAAACTGCCAAGACTGAATCAGGAAGAAATTGAAAATATGAACAGACCAATAACAAGCACTGAAACTGAAACTGTGATTAAAATTCTTGCAACAAACAAAAGCCCAGGACCAGGTGACTTCACAGGCGAATTCTATCAAACATTCAGAGAAGAGCTAACACATATCCTTCTCAAACTCTTCCAAAATATAGCAGAGGGAGGAACACTCCCAAAATCATTCTACGAGGCCACCATCACCTTGATACCAAAAGCAGACAAGGATGTCACAAAGAAAGAAAACTACAGGTCAGTATCACTGATGAACGTTGATGCAAAAATCCTCAACAAAACACTAGCAACCAGAATCCAACAGCACATTAAAAGGATCATACACCATGATCAATTGTGGTTTATTCCAGGAATGCAAAGATTCTTCAATATACGCATATCAAACAACGTGATACACCATATTAACAAACTGAAGGAGAAAAACCATATGATCATCTCAATAGATGCAGAGAAAGCTTTCAAGAAAATTCAACATCGATTTATGATTTAAAAAAACCCTCCAGAAAGTAGGCATAGAGTGAACTTTCCTCAACGTAATAAAGGTCATATATGACAAACCCACAGCCAACATCACCTTCAATGGTGAAAAACTGAAACCATTCCCACTAAGATCAGGAACAAGACAAGGTTGCCCACTCTCACCACTATTATTCAACATAGTGTTGGACGTTTTAGCCACAGCAATCAGAGAAGAAAAGGAATAAAAAGAAATCCAAATCGGAAAAGAAGAAGTAAAGCTGTCACTGTTTGCACATGACATGATACTATATATAGAGAATCCTAAAGATGCTACCAGAAAACTACTAGAGCTAATCAATGAATTCGGTAAATTAGCAGGATGCAAAATTAATGTACAGAAATCTCTGGCATTACTATACACTAATGAGGAAAAATCTAAGTGAAAACACTCCCATTTACCATTGCAACAAAAAGAATAAAATATCTAGGAATAAACCTACCTAAGGAGACAAAAGACCTGTATGCAGATAATTATAAGACACTGATGAAAGAAATTAAAGATGATACAAATAGATGGAGACATATACTATGTTCTTGGAGTGGAAGAATCAACATTGTGAAAATGACTCTACTCCAAAACAATCTACAGATTCAATGCAATCCCTATCAAACTACCACCTGCATTTTTCACAGAACTAGAACAAAAAATTTCACAATTTGTATGGAAACACAAAAGACCCAAAATAGCCAAAGCAATCTTGAGAATGAAAAACAGAGCTGGAGGAATCAGGCTCCCTGACATCAGACTACACTACAAAACTACAGTAATCAAGACAGTATGGTACTGGCACAAAAACAGAAAGATAGATCAATGGAACAGGATAGAAATCCCAGAGATACACCCTTACACATATGGTCATTTTATCTTTGATAAAGGAGACAGGAATGTACAGTGGAGAAAGGACAGCCTCTTCAATAAGTGGTGCTGGGAAAACTGGACAGGTACATGTAAAAGTATGAGATTAGATCACTCCCTAACACCATACAGAAAAATAGGCTCAGTATGGATTAAAGACCTAAATGTAAGGCCAGAAACTATCATACTCTTGGAGGAAAACATAGGCAGGAGACTCTATGACATAAATCACAGCAAGATCCTTTCTGACCCACCTCCTAGAGAAATGGAAGTAAAAACAAAAATAAACAAATGGGACCTAATGAAACTTCAAAGCTTTTGCACAGCGAAGGAAACCATAAACAAGACCAAAAGACAGCCCTCAGAATGGGAGAAAATATTTCCAAATGAAGCAACTGACAAAGGATTAATCTCCAAAATTTACAAGCAGCTCATGCAGTTCAATAACAAAAAAACAAAAACCCAATCCAAAAATGGGCAGAAGACCTAAATAGACATTTCTCCAAAGAAGATATACAGACTGCCAACTAACACATGAAAGAATGCTCAACATCATTAATCATTAGAGCAATGCAAATCAAAACTACAATGAGATATCATCTCACACCAGTCAGAATGGCCATCATCAAAAAATCTAGAAACAATAAATGCTGGAGAGGGTGTGGAGAAAAGGGAACACTCTTGCACTGCTGGTGGGAATGTGAATTGGTTCAGCCACTATGGAGAACAGTATGGAGGTTCCTTAAAAAAACTACAAATAGAACTACCATATGACCCAGCAATCCCACTACTAGGCATATACCCTGAGAAAATCAAAAGTCAAAAAGAGTCATGTACCAAAATGTTCATTGCAGCTCTATTCACAATAGCCCGGAGATGGAATCAACCTAAGTCCCTATCATCGGATGAATGGATAAAGAAGATGTGGCACATATATACAATGGAATATTACTCAGCCATAAAAGGAAACAAAATTGAGCTATTTGTAATGAGGTGGATAGACCTAGAGTCTGTCATACAGAGTGAAGTAAGTCAGAAAGAAAAAGACAAATACCATATGCTAACACATATATATGGAATTTAAGAAGAAAAAAAATGTCATGAAGTACCTAGGGGTAAGACAGGAATAAAGACACAGACCTACTGGAGAACAGACTTGAGGATATGGGGAGGGGGAAGGGTGAGCTGTGACAGGGCGAGAGAGTCATGGACATGTACACACTAATAAACGTAAGGTAGATAGCTAGAGGGAAGCAGCCGCATGGCACAGGGATATCGGCTCGGTGCTTTGTGACCGCCTGGAGGGGTGAGATAGGGAGGGTGGGAGGGAGGGAGACGCAAGAGGGAAGACATATGGGAACATATGTATATGTATAACTGATTCACTTTGTTATAAAGCAGAAACTAACACACCATTGTAAAGCAATTATACCCCCAATAAAGATGTTAAAAAAAAACTGTATTTCTATACAGTAGCAATGAGCAATCCAAAAATGAAATTAAGAAAACAGTTTAATTTACAATAGTAAAGGAATCTGGACCCAACTTCAGTGTGTGTGTGTGTGTGTGTGTGTGTGTGTGTGTGTGTGTGTGTGTGTGTGTGTTGGAGGGGTTTCCCACATCAACAAGAATTTAATTATGACACTATCTACACGGAGATAGCATCATATTCCACAGGCTAAGGGCTCAGTCCTGAAGACTACTCTCCACTTCAGATGCTAATCACAAAGCCCAGGTTGTTACTTGTACTTCTGGATCAACTGCCTATAAATCAAATGTTCCCATTACCCCCTTCCTGAGTTTGATTAATTTGTGAGAGGAGCTCACAGAAATCAGGAAACCCATTTACTCACTAGACTACTGGTTTATTACAGAGGATATTAAAGGACATGAATCAACAGCCAGATGAAGAGATACATAGGGCGGGGTCCTGAACAAAGGAGCCACTATCATGGTGGAAGTTGGGACCCAACAAGTACCCCATGTGGAAGTGTTCTGGTTCATTAACCTGGAAGCTCTCAAAATCTCTCATTTTGTGTTTTTACGGAGGCTTCATTACATAGGCACAATTGATTAAATCATTGGCCATTTATGATTGATTCAACCTCCAGCCCTTCTTCCCTCTCCAGAAATCAAACTGAAAGTTCTAACGGTCTAATCATGGAAGGTTCCCCCTGGCAACCAGACCAGACCTCATCCTCAGGTGCTTTCCAAAAGTCACCTCATTAACATAAACCCAGTTATGTTTATGTTCCACAACTGGGTGGAAAGGCTTTTGTTATGAATAACAATACATGCATTTCAGGAACTATGAATAAGAGACAAACTATAACAAAAGATGCTCCCAGTGTTCTTATTACTCAGGAAATTTGAAGGATTTGGGGACCTGTGAAACAGGAACCACACATGAAGACCAAATACATATGTGATAAATATATTTTGGTTATCTGAATGACCAACTAATTATATATGCCTTATAAATCACAATATCACAAATAACCTCAAAAACAATACTTAGAACTAAATTTAACGTGCAATTTATACACTGGAAACTACAAAACATTGTTGAAAGAAATTAAAGAGGAACTAAAGTAGAAAGACAGTCCATGTTTATGTTCAGAAAACAATATTGTTAAGATGGAAATATTTACATTGTTCTACAGATTCATTGCAATCTCTACCAAAATTTCCTTTCCTACAGAAATTGACAAGCTGATCCAAAAATTCATATGGAAATTCAAGAAACCAAGAGTATTCAAAACAATCTTGAAAATGGAAAACAGAGTTTGGGGATTCACATACTAGGTTTAAAACCTTAATACAAAGCTACAGCAATCAAGACTGTGTGGTCTTGCCATAAAGACAGACATAAACATGAATAAAATAGAATTGAGAGTCCAGAAGTAAACCCTCACATTTGTGGTCAACTGATTTTCAACAAAGGTCTCAAGACAACACAATGCAGAAAAAATAGTCTCTTCAACAAATACTACTGGCACAAATGGATATCACCTGCAAAAATATGAAGTTGGACCCCCCACTTCACAGCATACACAAAAGTTAAGTCAAAATGGATCACAGACCCCAATGCAAGATGTAAAACTACAAATCTCTTAAAAGAAAACATATGCATAAATCTTCATGTCCTTGGATTAGGCAATGAATTCTTAGATATGACACTCAAAGCACAAGCAAAAAAAGAAAAAGTAGATAAGCTGAAATCATTAAAAATCTTTGTGCTTCAAAGCTCACCATCAAAAAAGGTAAAAACACAACCTACATGATGGAAAAGAATATTTATTTGCAAATCCTGTATCTGATAGGGAACTTTTATCTAACTCTGTAATAAAAAGGAAAATAATTTACAAATGAACAAAGGATCTGAATAAACGTTTCTCCAAAGAATATGTTAAAATGACCAATAAAAAAATGAAAACATACTTCACATCAAAAACCAATGGGGAAATGTAAATCAGAACCATAATGAGATACCACTTCACACCCACTAGTATGGTTATAGTAAAAAGACAGATAATAACATGCATTGGTGGGGATGCATTGGTGGAGAAACTGGAACCTTCATATGCTGTTGGTAGGAGTATAACATGATGCAGCCACTTTGGAAAACAGCCTAGCGGTTCCTTAAAATGTTAAACATAGTGTTACCATATGACTCAAAAATTCTACTGTTAGGTATATATAAATATGTATCTATGACAAATGAAAATGTATGTCACTCAAAAACTTGTACATGAATGTTCATAGGAGCATTGTCCATAACAGGTAAAACGTGGAAACACCCCAAATGTCCATCAACTAATGAATAAATAAAATGTGGTATATCCATGCTATGGAATATTACTCACCGATATAAAGAAATGAAGTACTGATACATGCTAAAGCATGGATGCACCTTGAAAACATTAGGCTAAAGGAAAGAACTCAGTGGCAAAAGGTCACTTATTTTATAATTCTACTTATATGAAATATACAGAATAGGCCAATATCTAGAGATAGAAATTAAGCTTAGTGGTTACCTATGGTTAGGGCCATGGGATGAATGCTAAATGGTATGGGGTTTCTTTTTGGGGTGATGAAAATGTTGTAAAGTTGGTTATACACTCAGGAATATACTAAAAACCAATGAATCACACACACTTAATGGGTGAGTTTTATAGTATGTGACATATATCAATAAAGCTATTAAACGGTGAATAGAATAGAATGACAAACCCCCATGTGCCCTCACTTCCCCAAATTCAATAATTACCTCATTTATTAGGCCTTGGATTTTAATAGATAAAATAGTGTGAACAAAGGCCTAAAGGTGGAAAAGTGCAAAAGACTTTCAGATTTAAAAATGGAGGATAGGGCAAAGTACACCAAAGAGTTCTTTAACTAAATTACAACTTTTTGAGATTTGGTTCTTCTATAAAACAAACTTGAAATAACTTGAATGGGTTCCCACTAACCAAAGGCAGGGCAATGTGAACATTATAAAGTATAATAATTTCAATGAATTGAAACTCATCAAATACGAAAATCCGTGAGTTTTATAATGAGTTCTATAATGCCCATCCTCCTAATTGGTCACCTATGCAGGATGTTAGAGAATCAAGTCATTATCTGAAAATTGGTAAATAAAGGGGAAAAAAATCAAGCACTTTTTCTGCCTTTTCAATACAAATATATTTCAAGATAACCAAATAGTGATGAGAACAAGTTATTCTTTATAGAAAAATTCCAACTAAGAAAATTGAGGGACTGACAATTAAAATATCACCATTTTTCAAACCATTATTAAACAACAGATCTAGGCAATAGCTGCTAAAACCATTAGGTGAGGGACAAGCTGATAATAAATTTTACAATGGAAGTATCAAGCTGAAAAACCTCTGTACACACAACCTTAAAATTACACACACACCAAAGGGCAACCAAGTATTATGTACCTCCTGATGTAAGGCAATAGAAAACACAATACACACAAAAAATGAACCTAAATCTGATCAAACATCTAGATCTAACTGCAAGCCTACAGGAATTCCTAGAGGAATATGTTAAATAACAGCATGGTGATGGAATCAGCAAAGTCCATGGAATCATAATATGAGAAAGGCTAGAGGTCAAACAAGCAATTTCTTCAACAAGTAAACTGTAAGTGAAGAAAAAGGGAAATTTTAAAAACATAATTAAGAGACATACCCACTCAGTGCAATGGATGGGCCTTGTTTGAGTCTTGATAGGCTAACTATAAAAAAACAATTTAGAAGACAATCAGGAAATGTGGATATTTAATCTTTATTTGATGATATTAAAGAGATATTTTAATTATTTTAGGTGTGATATGTGATTGTGGTTATATTTTTTAAAATTCTCATTTTGTGAGGTAAATACTAAAATATAATATGTTGTCTTGAAACTTGCTTCAAAATAATCCAGTTGGGAAAGGAAAATTGAGTGTACAACAAACAAAAGTGGCCACGAGTTGATACTTATAGAACATGGATGATGGGCACATTGGGTTCACTATATGTGAACTCTACTTGAATATGTCTGAATTTTTCCACAATAAATTTTTTTGAAATAAATGAATGTAAATATATAAAAATTTTTTAAAGTTGGAGTAAAAAAACTAAGGTAATTACAAAGACTACATAATGTTTGATTACATTTATATGAAATATCCAGAATATGCAAATCCATAGAGATAGAAAATAAATTAGTGGTGGTCTAGGGTTGTGGGGGTTGAAGAGAAAGAGAGAGACTGCTAATGAGTATGAAGTTTCTGTTCGGGGAGACAAAAATGTTCTAAAATTGATTGTGGTGATAGTTGCACAAATCTAGATACACTATAAACCACTGAATTGTGCGCTTTAAACAGGTGAATTGTATGCTATGTGAATTTATCTCAATAAAGCTGCAATATTAAAACAAATTCATGGCTCCTTAGGGGGATAATAATGAAGAAAAGGTTATGAAACATTGACTCAGACAATGGATATGGAAGTGTTTTGTATATAGAGAAGCACTATTTGCCACATCATTTAGCTCTTGTAACTCAAGGACCAACAGAATAGTTATCACCTCTTCAGACCAATAAACATACTTAATATTTCTCATCCTAAAAAAAAGAACCCTTAACCCTTAACCTATCATAGCTGTTGATCTTTCTCACCTTTTCACCTTGAAGAGAGGTCTATATCCTCACTCAACATGTGGTCCCCAGACCTATTAAATCAGTCTTCATTTTAACAGTTCTCAGGTGTTTAGTATACGCCTTCAAGCTTAAAAAGCACTGATATAGCCAGCTCATCATTGAGAAAGTCGAGGCAAGAGCATAGGAATGTGACGACTCTCCAAAGCTGTGGCCAGATTAACCTTAATTACAGAAAGGTAAAATTTGTAGCCTAATATATGTGACACTGCACCTGTTTAAAAATCATTCTAAGAATGGAAAGACAAAACTTCTATGAAAATCCAGCCCCTTTTCCTGACCAAACAATGGCTATTTCCTCAGCTGCACACTTTAAAAAAGCTGCAAGCAAAGTGTATGAACAATTTACGTAAGAAATAATAAGTAGAGACGAGGGGAAGATGGAGGAAGGGTAAGACAGAGATCACCTTCCTCCCCACAGATACACCAGAAATATATCAACACATGGAACAACCCGACAGAACACCTACTGAACGCTGGCAGAAGACCTCAGACCTCCCAAAACGCAAGAAAGTTCCCACGTACCTGGGTAGGGCAAAAGAGAAAAGAATAAACACAGACAAAAGGATAGGGCTGGGACCTGGCACCAGTGGGAGGGAGCTGTGAAGGAGGAAAGGTTTCCACACACTAGGAAGCCCCTTCGAGGGTGGAGACTGCGGGTGGCAGAGGGGGGAAGCTTTGGAGCCGCGGAGGAGAGCACAGCAACAGGGGTGCGGAGGGCAAAGCAGAGAGATTCCCACACAGGGGATCGGTGCAGAACAGCACTCACCAGCCCGAGAGGCTTGTCTGCTCACCCGCCGGGGTGGGCGAGGCTGGGAGCTGAGGCTCAGGCTTTGGTCAAAGAGCAGGGGGAGGACTGGGGTTGGCGGTGTGAACACAGCCTGCAGGGGGTTAGTGCACCACGGCTAGCCGGGAAGGAGTCTGGGGAAAAGTCTGGACCTGCCCAAGAGGCAAGAGACTTTTTCTTCCTCTTTGTTGCCTGGTGCATCAGGAGAGGGGATGAACAGCGCTGCTTGAAGGAGTTCCAGAGACGGGCGTGAGCCATGGCTAAAAACATGGACCACAGAGACGGGCATGAGGCGCTAAGGTTGCTACTGTCGCCACCAAAAAGCCTGTGTGCGAGCACAGGTCACAATCCACACCCCCCTTCTGGGGAGCCTGTGCAGCCCGCCACTGCCAGGGTCCCGTGATCCAGGGACAAATTCCCCGGGAGAATGCACGGCCGGCCTCAGGCTAGCGCAACGTCACGTGAGCCTCTGCCGCCGTAGGCTCGCCCCACAGTCTGTACCCCTCCCTCCCCCAGGTCTGAGTGAGCCATATTCCCCGAAGCAGCTGCTCCTTTAACCCCATCCTGTCTGAGCGAAGACAGACGCCCTCCGGCGACCTACACGCAGAGGTGGGGCAAAATCCAAAGCTGAGCCCCTGTGAGCTGTGAGAACAAAGAAGAGAAAGGGAAATCTCTCCCAGCAGCCTCAGAAGCAGCGGATTAAAGCTCCACAATCAACTTGATGTACCTGCATCTGTGGAATACATGAATAGACAACGAACCATCCCAAATTAAGGAGGTGGACTTTGAGAGCAAGATTTATATTTCTTCCCCTTTTCCTCTTTTTGTGAGTGCATATGTGTATGCTTCTGTGTTAGATTTTGTCTGTATAACTTTGCTTCCACCATTTGTCCTAAGTTTCTATCCGTCCTTTTTTTTCTCTTAATAATTATTTTTTTTTGTTTTAATCACTTTTTATATTTTAACTTATTTTATTTTATTTCACTTTATCTTTATTTTTTCCTTCCTTCCATCCTTCCCTCCTTCCTTCCTCCCTCCCTCCCTCCCTCATTTCTTTTGTTCTTTCTTCCTTTCTTCCTTTCTTCCTTTCTTTCTTTCTTTGTTTCTATTTCTACTAATTCATTCTTCCTACTTTTTCTCCCTTTTCTTCTGAGCCGTAGGATGAAAGGCCCTTGGTGCTGCAGCCAGGAGTCAGTGCTGTGCCTCTGAGGTGGGAGAGCCAACTTCAGTACACTGGGCCACAAGAGACCTCCCAGCTCCACATAATATCAAACAGCTAAAATGTCCCAGAGATCTCTGTCTCAACACCAGAACCCAGCTTCACTCAATGAACAGCAAGCTACACTGCTGGACATCCTATGACAAACAACGAGCAAGACAGGAACACAAACCCACCCATTAGCAGAGAGGCGGCCTAAAATCATAATAAGTCCACAAACACCCCAAAACACACCACCACACGTGGACCTGCCCACCAGTAAGACAAGATCCAGCCTCATCCACCACAACACAGGCACTAGTCCCCTCCACCAGGAAGCCTACACAGCCCACTGAAACAACCTTAGCCACTGGGGACAGACACCAAAAACAACCGGAACTACGAACCTACAGCCTGCAAAAAGGAGACAACAAACACAGTAAGATAAGCAAAATGAAAAGACAGAAAAACACACAGCAGATAAAGGAGCAAGATAAAAACCCACCAGACGTAAGAAATGAAGAGGAAATAGGGAGTCTACCTGAAAAAGAATTCAGAATAATGATAGGAAAGATGATCCAAAATCTTGGAAATACAATAGACAAAATGCAAGAAATATTTAACAAGGACCTAGAAGAACTACAGATGAAACAAACAACGATGAACAACACAATAAATGAAATTAAAAATACTCTAGATGGGATCAATCACAGAATAACTGAGGCAGAAGAACGGATAAGTGACCTGGAAGATAAAATAGTGGAAATAACTACTGCAGAGAAGAATAAAGAAAAAAGAATGAAAAGAACTGAGGACAGTCTCAGAGACCTCTGGGACAACACTAAATGCACCAACATTCGAATTATAGGGCTCCCAGAAGAAGAAGAGAAAACGAAAGGGACTGAGAAAATATTTGAAGAGATTACAGTTGAAAACTTCCCTAATATGGGAAAAGAAATAGTTAATCAAATCCAGGAAGCAGAGAGAGTCTCATACAGGATAAATCCAAGGAGAAATATGCAAAGACACATACTAATCAAACTGTCAAAAATTAAATACGAAGAAAACATATTAAAAACAGCAAGGGAAAAATAACACACAAGGGAATCTCCATAAGGCTAACAGCTGATCTTTCAGCAGAAACTCTGCAAGTCAGAAGGGAGTGGCAGGACATATTTAAAGTGATGAAGGAGAAAAACCTGCAACCGAGATTACTCTACACAGCAAGGATCACATTCAGATTTGATGTAGAAAATACAACCTTTACAAACAAGCAAAAGCTGAGAGAGTTCAGCACCATGAAAGCAGCTCTACAACAAATGCTAAAGGAACTTCTCTAGGCAAGAAACACAAGAGAAGGAAAAGACCTACAATAACGAAAGCAAAACAATTAAGAAAATGTGAATAGGAACATACATATCGATAATTACCTTAAATGTAAATGGACTAAATGCTCCCACCAAAACACACAGATTGGCTGAATGGATACAAAAACAAGACCCATATATTTGCTGTCTACAAGAATGCCACTTCAGACGTAGAGACACATATAGACTGAAAGTAAGGGGAAGGAAAAAGATATTTCATGCAAATGGAAACCAACAGAAAGCTGGAGTAGCAATTCTCATATCAGACAAATTAGACTTTACAATAAAAACTATTACAACAGACAAAGAAGGACACTACATAATGATCAAGGGATCGATCCAAATGAAAGATATAACAATTGTAAATATTTATGCACCTAATATAGGTGCATATTATAGGTGCAAATACTAACAGCCATAATAGGGGAAATAGACAGTAACACATTCATAGTAGGGGACTTTAATACCTCACTTTCACCAATGGACAGATCATCCAAAATGAAAATAAATAAGGAAACACAAGCTTTAAATGATACATTAAACAAGATGGACTTAATTGATATTTATCGGACATTCCATCTGAAAACAACAGCATACACATTTTTCTCTAGTGCTCATAGAACATTCTCTAGGATATATCATACCTTGGGTCACAAATCAAGCCTTGGTAAATTTAAGAAAATTGAAATTGTATCAAGTATCTTTTCCGACCACAACACTATGAGACTACATATCAATTACAAGAAAAGATCTGTAAAAAATACAAACACATGGAGGAGAAACAATACACTACTTAATTATGAAGTGATCACTGCAGAAATCCAAGAGGAAATAAAAAAATACCTAGAAACAAATGACAATGGAGACACAACGACCAAAAATCTATAGGATGCAGCAAAAGCAGTTCTAAGAGGGAAGTTTATAGCAATACAATCCTACCTTAAGAAACAGGAACTATCTCGAATAAACAACCTATCCTTGCACCTAAAGCAATTAGAGAAAGAAGAACAAAAAAAATCCAAGGTTAGCAGAAGGAAAGAAATCATTAAAATCAGTAAAGAAAAAAATGAAAAAGAATTGAAGGAAACAATAGCAAAGAACAATAAAACTAAAAGCTGGTTCTTTGAGAAGATAAAATTGATAAACCATTAGCCAGACTCATCAAGAAAAAAAGAGAGAAGACTCAAATCAATAGAATTAGAAATGAAAAAGGAGAAGTAACAACTGACACTGCAAAAATACAAAAGATCCTGAGAGATTACTACAAGCAAATCTATGCCACTAAAATGGACAACAAGGAAGAAATGGACAAATTCTTAAAAATGCACAACCTGCCAAGACTGAATCAGGAAGAAATAGAAACTATGAACAGATCAATCACAAGCACTGAAATTGAAACTGTGATTAAAAATCTTCCAACAAACAAAGGCCCAGGACCAGATGGCTTCACAGGCGAATTCTATCAAACATTTAGAGAAGAGCTAATACCTATCCTTCTAAAACTCTTCCAAAATATAGCAGAGGGAAGAACACTCACAAACTCATTCTATGAGGCCACCATCCCCGATACCAAAACCAGACACGGATGTCACATAGAAAGAAAACTACAGGCCGATATCACTGATGAACATAGATGCAAAAATCCTCAACAAAATACTAACAAACAGAATCCAACAGCACATTAAACAGATCATACACCATGATCAGGTGAGTTTTATTCCAGGAATGCAAAGATTCTTCAATATACGCAAATCAATCAACATGATACACCACATTAACAAATTGAAGGAGAAAAACCATATGATCATCTCAATAGATGCAGAGAAAGCTTTCGACAAAATTCAACACCCATTTATGATAAAAAAAAAACCTGCAGAAAGTAGGCATAAAGGGAACTTTCCTCAACATAATAAATGCCATATATGACAATCTCACAGCCAACATCGTCCTCAATGGTAAAGAACTGAAAGCACTTCCACAAAGATTTGGAAGAACACAGGGTTGCCCACTCTCACCACTCTTCTTCAACATAGTTTTGGAAGTTTTAGCCACAGTAATCACAGAAGAAAAGGAAATAAAAGGCATCAAAATCAAAGAAGAAGAAGTAAAGCTGTCACTGTTTGCAGATGACATGATACTATACATAGAGAATCCTAAAGATGCTACCAGAAAACTACTAGAGCTAATCAATGAATTTGGTAAAGTAGCAGGATACAAAATTAATGCACAGAAATCTCTGGCATTCCTATACACTAGTGATGAAAAATCTGAAAGTGTAATCAAGAAAACACTCCTATTTACCATTGTAAAAAAAAAGAATAAAATATCTAGAAATAAACCTACCTAAGGAGACAAAAGACCTGTATGCAGAAAATTATAAGACACTGATGAAAGAAATTAAAGATGATACAAATAGATGGAGAGATATACCATGTTCTTGGATTGGAAGAATCAACATTGTGAAAATGACTCTAGTACCCAAAGCAATAAATAGATTCAATGCAATCCCTATCAAACTACCAGTGGCATTTTTCACAGAACTAGAACAAAAAATTTCACAATTTGTATGGAAACACAAAAGACCCAAAATAGCCAAAGCAAACTTGTGAACGAAAAATAGAGGTGGAGGAATCAGGCTCCCTGACTTCAGACTATACTACACAGGTATACTAATCGAGACAGTATGGTACTGGCACAAAAACAGAAGGATAGCTCAATGGAACGGGATAGAAAGCCCAGAGACAAACCCATGCACATATGGTCACCTTATCTTTGATAAAGGAGGCAGGAATATACAGTAGAGAAAGGACAGCCTCCTCAATAAGTGCTGCTGGGAAAACTGGACCGGTACATGTAAAAGTATGAATTAGATCACTCCTTAACAGTAGAACACTCCCTAACACCAAACACAAAAATAAGCTCAAAATGGATTAAAGACCTAAATGTAAGGCCAGAAACTATCAAACTCTTAGAGGAAAACATAGGCAGGACACTCTATGACATAAATCACAGCAAGATCCTTTTTGACCCACCTGCTAGAGAAATGGAAATAAAAACAAAAGTAAACAAATGGGACCTAATGAAACTTCAAAGCTTCTGCACAGCAAAGGAAACCATAAACAAGACCAAAAGACAACCCTCAGAATGGCAGAAAATATTTGCAAATGAAGCAACTGACAAAGGATTAATCTCCAAAATTTATAAGCAGCTCATGCAGCTCAATAACAAAAAAACAAACAACCCAATCCAAAAATGGGCAGAACACCTAAACAGACATTTCTCCAAAGAAGATATACAGATTGCCAACAAACACATGAAAGAATGCTCAACATCACTAACCATTAGAGAAATGCAAATCAAAACTACAATGAGATATCATCTCACACCAGTCAGAATGGTAATCATCAAAAAATCTAGAAACAGTAAATCCTGGAGAGGGTGTGGAGAAAAGGGAACCCTCTTGCACTCTTGGTGGGATTGTAAATTGATACAGCCACTATGGAGAACAGTATGGAAATTCCTTAAAAAACTACAAATAGAACTACCATAAGACCCAGCAATCCCACTACTGGGCATATACCCTGAGAAAAGCAAAATTCAATAAGTGTCATGTACCAAATATTCATTGCAGCTCTATTTACAATAGCCCTGAGATGGAAACAACCTAAGTGTCCATCATCAGATGAATGGATAAAGTAGATGTGGCGCATATATACAATGGAATATTACTCAGCCATAAAAAGAAACGAAATTGAGCTATTTGTAATGAGGTGGATAGACCTAGATTGTGTCATGAAGAGTGAAGTAACTCAGAAAGAGAAAGACAAATACCGTACGCTAACATATATATATGGAATTTAAGAAAAAAAATGTCATGAATAACCTAGGTATAAGACAGTTATAAAGACACAGACCTACTAGATAATGGACTTGAGCATATGGGGAGGGGGAAGGGTAAGCTGTGACAAAGCGAGAGAGAGGCATGGACATATATACAGTACCAAACGTAAGGTAGTAAATTACTGTGAAGCAGCCACATAGCACAGGGAGATCAGCTCAGTGCTTTGTGACCACCTTGAGGGGTGATATAGGGAGGGTGGGAGGGAGGGAGACGGAAGAAGGAAGAGATATGGGAACATATGTATATATGTAACTGATTCATTTTGTTGTAAAGCAGAAACTAACACACCATTGTAAAGCAATTATACTCCAGTAAAGATGTAAAAAAAAAAAAAAAAGAGCAAGAAGGCAAGTCCTATAAATAAGGAGAAGGTATTTTTAACAACGGAAAGGACCATATCCGAGACACATAAGAAACTCCTAAAAATCAAGAAGTTAATAGAAAACTAAACAAAAGATTCCACCAAAGCCAAAAATAAGATATCCAAAAGTCCAAAAGTCCAATAAACATAAGAAAGTTTACTAGTCATCTAATGAACTTCATTAATCATCAGGGAAATGCAAATTAAACCACAATGCAATACCATTACACACCTACCTGTAGAGCTATACATGAAAAGACTGTCAGTTCCAAATATTGCCAAGGATGTGGAACAATTAAAACTTTTATACACTGGTGGTGTGTGGGTAAATTTGGAAAAAATCTTTGGTGTTTTCTACTAAGGTTGAACATACGCTTCCTCTGCTGGTAATCTATCGCTGCATAATAGCAATATTGTTTCAGTGACTTAAAATAATAAATATATATTCTCTCAAAAAAATGAAATAATAAGCACATAAAATATAGATTACTTAAGAACACACTGAAATAGCAGTTTGTCTTTTATTGATTTATTTATTTTGTTTTTTTTAGCTTTTAAATTTCATTAGGTCCCATTTGTTTATTTTTGTTTTTATTTCCATTACTCTAGGAGGTGGCTCAAAAAAGATCTTGCTGTGATTTATGTCATAGAGTGTTCTTCCTATGTTTTCCTCTAAGAGTTTTATAGTGTCCAGTCTTACAGTTATGTCTCTAATTTATTTTGAGTTTATTTTTGTGTATGGTGTTAGGGAGTGTTCTCATTCATTCTTTTACATGTAGCTGTCCAGTTTTTCCAGCACCACTTATTGAAGAGACTGTCTTTTCTCCATTGTATATCCTTGATCCCTTTGTCATAGATTAGTTGCCCATATGTGCTTGGGTTTATCTCTGGGCTTTCTATCCTGTTCCATTGATCTATATTTCTGTTTTTGTACCAGTACCATATTGTCTTGATTACTGTAGCTTTGCAGTATAGTCTGAAGTCAGGGTGTCTGATTCCTCCAGCTCCATTTTTTTCCCTCAAGACTGCATTGGCTATTTGGGGTCTTTTGTGTCTCCATACAAATTTTAAGATTTTTTGTTCTAATTCTGTAAAAAATTGTCATTGGTAATTTGATAAGGGTTGCATTGAATCTGTAGATTGCTTTCGGTACTATAGTCATTTTCACAATACTGATTGTTCCAATCCAAGACCATGGTATATCTCGCCATCTGTTGGTATCATCTTTAATTTATTTCCTCAGTGTCGTATAGTTTTCTGCATACAGGTCTTTTGTCTCCCTAGGTAGGTTTATTCCTAGGTATTTTATTCTTTTTGTTGCAGTGGTAAATGAGAGTGCTTCCTTAATTTCTCTTTCATATTTTTCACCATTAGTGTACAGGAATGCAAGAGATTTCTGTGCATTAATTTTGTATCCTGCTACTTTACCAAATTCATTGATTAGCTCTAGTAGTTTCCTGGTGGCATCTTTAGGATTCTCTATGTATAGTATCATGTCATCTGCAAACAGTGACAGTTTTACTTCTTCTTTTCCAATTTGTATTCCTTTTATTTTTTTCTTCTCTGATTTTCTTGGCTAGGACTTCCAAAACTATGTGGAATAATAGTGGCGAGAGTGGACATCCTTGTCTTATTCCTGATCTTAGAGGAAATGCTTTCCAATTTTCACCATTGAGACTGATGTTTGCTGTGGGTTTGTCATATATGGCCTTTATTATGTTGAGGTATGTTCCCTCTATGCCCACTTTCTGGAGAGTCTTTATCATAAATGGGTGTCGCATTTTGTCAAAAGCTTTTCCTGCTTCTATTGAGATGATCATATGATTTTTCTCCTTCAATTATTTAGTACGGTTTATCACATTGATTGATTTGCATATATTGAAGAATCCTTGCATCCCTGGGATAAATCCCACTTGAGCATGGTGTATGATTCTTTTAATGTATTGTTGGATTCTGGTCGCTAGTATTTTGTTGAGGATTTTTGCATCTATATTCATCAGTGATATTGATCTGTAATTTTCTTTTTTTGTTGTATCTTTGTCTGGTTTTGGTATCAGGGTGATGGTGGCCTCATAGAATGAGTTTGGGAGTATTCCTTCCTATGCAATTTTCTGGAAGATTTTGAGAAGAATGGGTGTTAGCTCTTCTCTAAATGTTTGATAGAATTCACCTGTGAAGCAATCTGGTGTTGGACTTTTGTTTGTTGGAAGATTTTTAATCACAGCTTCAATTTCATTACTTGATATTGGTCCGTTCATATTTTGTTTCTTCCTGATTCAGTCTTGGAAGGTTATACCTTTCTAAGAATTTGTCCATTTCTTCCAGGTTGTCCATTTTATTGGCATAGAGGTGCTTATAGTAGTCTCAGGATGCTTTGTATTTCTGTGGTGTCTGTTGTAACTTCTCCTTTTTCATTTCTAATTTTATTAATTTGAGTCCTTTCCCTCTTTTTTTTGATGAGTCTGGCTAATGGTTTATCAGTTTTGTTTATCTTCACAAAGAACCAGCTTTTAGTTTTATTGATCTTTGCTCTTGTTTTCTTTGTTTCTATTTCATTTATTTCTCCTCTGATCTTTATGATTTCTTTCCTTCTGCTAACTTTGGGTTTTGTTTGTTCTTCTTTCTCTAGTTCCTTTAGGTGTAAGGTTAGATTGTTTACTTGAGATTCGTCTTGCTTCTTGAGGTAGGCTTGTATAGCTATAAACTTCCCTCTTAGAACTGCTTTTGTTGCATCCCATAGGTTTTGGATCGTCGTATTTTCATTGTCATTTGTCCCTAGGTATTTTTTGATTTCCTCTTTGATTTCTTCAGTGATCACTTGGTTATTTAGTAACGTATTGTTTAGCCTCCATGTGTTTGTGTTTTTTACGTTTTTTCCCCTGTAATTCATTTCTAATCTCATAGTGTTGTGGTTAGAAAAGATGCTTGATATGATTTCAATTTTCTTAAATTTACTGAGGCTTGATTTGCGACCCAAGACGTGATATATCCTGGAGAACGTTCCCTGCACACTTGAGAAGAAAGTGTAATCTGCTGTTTCTGGATGGAATGTCCTATAAATATCAATTAAATCTATCTGGTCTGTTGTGTCATTTAAAGCTTGTGTTTCCTTATTAATTTTCTGTTTCGATGATCTGTCCATTGGTGTACGTGAGGTGTTATAAAGTCCCCCACTATTATTGTGTTACTGTTCATTTCCTCTTTTAGAGCTGTTAGCACTTGCCTTATATATTGAGGTACTCATATATTGGGTGCATATATATTTATAATACATATCTTCCTCTTGGATTGATCCCTTGATCATTATATAGTGTCCTCTTCATCTCTTGTAACATTCTTTATTTTAAAGTCTATTTTATCTGATACGAATATTGCTACTCCAGCTTTCTTTTGATTTCCATTTGCATGGTATTTCTTTTTCCATCCCCTCACTTTCAGTCTGAATGTGTCCCTAGGTGTGAAGTGGGTCACTTGTAGCATATATATTGGTCTTGTTTTTGTATCCATTCAGCAATCCTGTGTCTTTTGGTTGGACATTTAATCCATTCATGTTTAAGTTAATTATCAATAGGTATCTTCCTAATTGCTTTGGGTTTGTTTTTGTAGGTCCTTTTCTTCTCTTGCGTTTCCCACTTAGAGAAGTTCCTTTAGCATTTGTTGTAGAGCTGATTTGTTGGTGCTGAATTCTCTTAGCTTTTGCTTGTCTGTAAAGTTTTTGATTTCTCCATTGAATCTGAGTGACATCCTTGTTGGGTAGGGTAATCTTCGTTGTAGTTTCTTCCCTGTCACCACTTTAAGTATATCATGGCACTCCCTTCTGTCTTGTAGAGTTTCTGCTCAGAAATCATCTGTAACCTTATGGGAATTCCCTTGTATGTTATTTGTCCTTTTTCCCTTGCTGTTTTCAGTAACTTTTCTTTGTCTTTAATTTTTGCCAGTTTGATTACTATGTGTCTCGGCGTGTTTCTCCTTGGGTTTATCATGTATGGGATGCTCTGGGCTTCCTGGACTTGGGTGCCTATTTCCTTTCCCACGTTAGGGAAATTTTTTGACTATAGTCTCTTCAAATATTTTCTCAGGTCCTTTCTCTCTCTCTTCTCCTTCTGGGACCCCTATACTGCAAATGTTGTTGCATTTAATGTTGTCCCAGAGATCTCTTAGGCTGTCTTCATGTCTTTGCATTCTTTTTTCTTTATTCTGTTCCACAGCAGTGAATTCCACCATTCTGTCTTCCAGTTCACTTATCCGTTCTTCTGCCTCAGTTATTCTGCTGTTGATTCCTTCTAGTGTATTTTCCATTTCAGTTATTGTATTGTTCATCTCTTTTTGTTTATTCTTTAATTCTTATAGATCTTTGTTAAATATTTCTTGCATCTTCTCAATCTTTGCCTCCATTCTTTTTCTGAAGTCCTGGATCATCTTCACTATCATTATTTGGAATTCTTTTTCTGGACAGTTTACTATCTCCACTTCATTTTGTTGTTTTTCTGGGGGTTTATCTTATTCCTTCATCTGGTACATAGCCCTCTGCCTTTTCATCTT
This sequence comes from Leucopleurus acutus, assembly GCF_964270905.1. Classification (NCBI taxonomy): domain Eukaryota; kingdom Metazoa; phylum Chordata; class Mammalia; order Artiodactyla; family Delphinidae; genus Leucopleurus; species Leucopleurus acutus. Next base: position 57,968,819 of record NC_139148.1, read on the forward strand.
GTCTGTCTTTCTGTGAATGTGATTTTTGCTCCATAGGCTTCAGGATTGTAGTTCTTCTTACTTCTGCTGTCCACCCTCTGATGGATGAGGCTACCTAAGAGGCTTGTACAAGTTTCCTGATGGGAGTGACAGATCCAGTTTGCCTTTAATAAAGAAATCCAATGCTTACAAGACTGCAGGAAAATACATATACACTCAAAACAACGCTGGTGTCATGAATTATCATAACCTATGACGTTCATTCCTGTAATATATATATCAATATTTAGAAAGTAGGGCTCAGAAAAGGGAAACATTTGACATGGGCCCCAGAGCTAGTAAGTGGTACAGCCGGGACTGTAACCCTGGTATATTACACTACAACACTCCTGCATCCAACCACTAGGCAAATCTCCTCTCAAGACAGTGAAGTTCTGCTTAGCAAATACCTCCAAAATGTCTATATACTTTGGCCAAATAAAACTCAGTGGCACTTTTCATCTTAAGTAAATATTTTGAAAGGAGATTATAAATCTATATATTAAAAATTGATCACAGCATTACTCATAATAGCAAAATGAAAAATGAAAAGCAGGTCTTGGGGAAGATGGCAGAAGAGTAAGATGTGGAAATCACCTTCCTCCACACAGATACACCAGAACTACATCTACACGTGGAACAACTCCTACAGAACACCCACTGAATGCTGGCAGAAGGCTTCAGACCTCCCAAAAGGCAAGAAACTCCCCACGTACTTGGGTAGGGCAAAAGAAAAAAGTATAAACAGACACAAAATAGGGATGGGACGTGCACAAGTGGAAGGGAGCTGTGAAGGAGGAAAGGTTTCCATACAGTAGGAGCCCCTTCGCGGGTGGAGACTGCGAGTGGCAGAAGGGGAAGCTTCGGTGCTGCGGAGGAAGCACAGCCACAGGGGTGCGGAGGGCAAAGTGGAGAAATTCCCGCACAGAGGATCAGTGCCGACTGACACTCACCAGCTCGAGAGGCTTCTCTGCTCACCCGCCGGGGCAGGTGGGGCTGGGAGCTGAGGCTCCGAATTCGGAGGTCAGACCCCAGGGACAGGACTGGAGGCGTGAACACAGCCTGAAGGGGTTAGTGCATCACGGCTAGCCAGGAGGGAGTCCAGGGAAAAGTCTGGACCTGCCGAAGAGGCAAAATACTTTTTCTTACCTCTTTATTTCCTGGTGCGCGAGGAGAGGGATTAAGAGCAATGCCTAATGGAGCTCCAGAGACAGGCGCGAGACACGGCTAACAGAACAGACCCCAGAGACGGGCTGGAGACGCTAACGCTGCTGCTGCCGCCACCAAGAACCCTGTGTGCAAGCACAGGTCAATATCCACACCGTTCCTCCTAGGAGCCAGTACAGCCCGCCACTGCCACTGTACCGGGATCCGGGAACAACTTCCCCGGGAGAACGCACAGTGTGCCTCAGGCTGGTGCAACGTCATGCTGGCCTCTGCTGCTGCAGGCTTGCCCCGCATCTGTTCCCCTCCCTCCCCCGGCCTGAGTGAGCCACAGCCCCTGAAGCAGCTGCTCTTTTAACCTTCTCCTGTCTGAGCCAAGAACAGACGCACTCCGGCGACCTACACGCAGACGCAGGGCCAAATCAAAAGCTAAGCCCTGGAATCTGTGAGAACAAAGAAGAGAAAGGGAAATCTCTCCCAGCAGCCTCAGGAGCAGCGGATTAAATCTCCAAATCAACTTAATGTACCCTGCATCTGTGGAATACCTGAATAGACAACGAATCATCCAAAAATGAAGGGGTAGATTTTGAGAGCAAGATTTATTATTTTTTCCCATTCTCCTCTTTTTCTGAGTCTGTATGTGTATGCTTCTGTGTGAGACTTGGTCTGTACAGCTTTACTTTCACCATTTGCTTTCATCATTTGTCCAAGGGTTCTGTCCATCCGCTTTTTTTATTTAACTTAAAGAAAAAGTGTTTTTCTTAACAATTTTTTTTATTTTAATAACTTTAGTTTATTTTATTTCATTTTATTTTACCGTCTTTCTTTCTTTCTACTTTTTCTTCATCTTATTCTGAGCCATGTGGATTAAAGGCTCTTGGTGCTGCAGCCAGGAGTCAGCGCTGTGCCTCTGGGGTGGGAGAGCCAACTTCAGGACACTGGTCCACAAGAGACCTCCCAGATCCACGTAATATCAAATGGCGAAAATCTCACAGAGATCTCCATCTCAACACCAACACTCAGCTTCACTCAACAACCAGCAACCTACAGGCCAACCTATGCCAAACAACTAGAAAGACAGGAACACAACCCCACCCATTTGCAGAGAGGCTGCCTAAAATCATATGAAGGCCACAGACACCCCAAAACACACCACCAGACGTGGACCTGCCCACCAGAAACACAAGATCCAGTCTCACCCACCAGAACACAGGCACTAGTCCCCTCCACCAGGAAGCCTACACAAGTCACTGAACCAACTTTAGCCACTGGGAACAGACACCAAAAACAACGGAAACTAAGAACCTGCAGCCTGCAAAAAGGAGACCCCAAACGCAGTAAGATAAACAAAATGAGAAGACAGAAAAACACACAGCAGATGAAGGAGCAAGATAAAAACCCACCAGGCCTAAAAAATGAAGAGGAAATAGGCAGTCTACCTGAAAAAGAATTCAGAATAATGATAGTAAAGATGATCCAAAATCTTGGATATAGAAGAGAGAAAATGCAAGAAACATTTAACAAGGACCTAGAAGAACTAAAGATAAAACAAGCAATGATGAACAACACAATAAATGAAATTAAAAATACTCTAGATGGGATCAATAGCAGAATAACTGAGGAAGAAGACCAGATAAGTGGACTGGAAGACAAAATAGTGGAAATAACTACTGCAGAGCAGAATAAAGAAAAAAGAATGAAAAGAGCTGAGGACCGTCTCAGAGACCTCTGGGACAACATTAAATGCACCAACATTCGAATTATAGGGCTCCCAGAAGAAGAAGAGAAAAAGAAACGGACTCAGGAAATATTTGCAGAGATTATAGTTGAAAACTTCCCTAATATGGGAAAAGAAATAGTTAATCAAATCCAAGAAACACAGAGAGTCCCTTACAGGATAAATCCAAGGAGAAACATGCCAAGACACATATTAATCAAACTGTCAAAAATTAAATACAAACAAAACACATTAAAAGCAGCAAGGGAAAAACAACAAATAACAAACAAGGGAATCCCCATAACATTAACAGCTGATCTTCCAGCAGAAACTTGACAAGCCAAAAGTGACTGGCAGGACATATTTAAAGTGATGAAGGAGAAAACCCTACAACCAAGATTACTCTACCCAGCAAGAATCTCACTCAGATTTGATGTAGAAATTAAAACCTTTACAGACAAGCAAAAGCTGAAAGAGTACAGCACTACCAAACCAGCTTTACAACAAATGCTAAGGGAACTTCTCTAGGCAAGATACACAAGAGAAGGAATAGGCCTACAATAACAAAACCAAAACAACTAAGAAAATGGGAATAGGAACATACATATCAATAATTACCTTAAATGTAAATGGATTAAATGCTTCCACCAAAACACACAGACTGGCTGAATGGATACAAAAACAAGACCCATATATATGCTATCTACAAGAGACCCACTTCAGACCTAGAGACACATACAGATTGAAAGTGAGGGGATGGAAAAAGATATTCCATGCAAAAGGAAACCAAATGAAAGCTGAAATAGCGATTCTCATGTCAGACAAAATAGATTTTAAAATATAGACTATTACAACAGAAAAAGATGGACACTACATAATGATCAAAGGATCGATCCAAGAAGAAGATATAACAGTTGTAAATATTTATGCACCCAACATAGGAGCACCTCAATACCTAAGGAAAATACTAACAGCCATAAAAGGGCAAATCGACAGTAACACATTCATAGTAGGGGACTTTAAAACCCCACTTTCACCCATGGACAGATCATCCAAAATGAAAATAAATAAGGAACACAAGCTTTAAATGATACATTAAACAAAATGGACTTAATTGATACTTATAGGACATTCCACCCAAAAACAGAATACACATTTTTCTCAAGTGCTCATGGAACATGCTCCAGGATAGATCATATCATGGGTCACAAATCAAGGCTTGGTAAATTTAAGAATATTGAAATTGTATCAAGTAACTTTTCTGACCACAACGCTATGAGACTAGACATCAACTGCAGGAAAAGATCTGTAAAAAATACAAACACATGGAGGCTAATCAATACACTACTTTATAATGAAGTGATCACTGAAGACATGAAAGAGGAAATAAAAAAATACCTACAAACAAATGACAATGGAGACATGATGAACCAAAACCTATGGGATGCAGGAAAAGCAGTTCTATGAGGGAAGTTTATACCAATACAATCCTACCTTAAGAAACAGGAAACATCTCAAATAAACAACCTAAACTGGCACCGAATCAATTAGAGAAAGAAGAACAAAAAAAAACCAAAGGTAGCAGAAGAAAAGAAATCATAAAAATCATATAAGAAATAAATGAAAAAGAAATGAAGGAAACAATAGCAAAGATCAATAAAACTAAGAGCTGGTTCTTTGAGAAGTTAAACAAAATTGATAAACCATTAGCCAGGCTCATCAAGAAAATAAGGGAGAAGACTCAAATCAATAGAATTAGAAATGAAAAAGGAGAAGTAAAAACTGGCACTGCAGAAATACAAAAGACCATGAGAGATTACTACAAGCAACTCTATTCCACTAAAATGGACAACCTGGAAGAAATGGACAAATTCTTAGAAACGCACAACCTGCCAAGACTGAATCAGGAAGAAACAGAAAATATGAACAGACCAATCACAAGCACTAAAATTGAAACCGTGACTAAAAATCTTCCAATAAACAAAAGTCCAGGAGCAGATGGCTTCACAGGTGAGTTCTATCAAGCATTTAGAGAAGAGTTAACACCTATACTTCTCAAACTCTTCCAAAATATAGCAGAAGGCGTAACACTCCGAAATTCATTCTACGAGGCCACCATCACCCTGATACCAAAACCAGACAAGGATGTCACAAAGAAAGAAAACTATAGGCCAATATCAATGATGAAAATAGATGCAAAAATCCTCAACAAAATACTAGCAAACAGAATCCAACAGCACATCAAATGCATCATACAGCATGATCAAGTGGAGTTTATTGCAGGAATGCAAGGATTCTTCAATATACGCAAATCATTCAACCTGATACATCATATAAACAAACTGAAGGAGAAAAACCATATGGTCATCTCAATAGATGCAGAGAAAGGTTTCAACAATATTCAATACCCATTTATGATAAAAACCCTCAGGAAAGTAGGCATAGAGGGAACTTTCCTCAACATAATAAAAGCCATATATGACAAACCCACAGCCAACATCGTCCTCAATGGTGAAAAACTGAAAGCATTTCCACTAAGATCAGGAACAAGACAATGTTGCCCACACTCACCACTCTTCTCCAACATAGTTTTGGAAGTTTTAGCCACAGCAATCAGAGAAGAAAAGGAAATAAAAGGAATCCAAATAGGAAAACAAGAAGTAACATGATACTATACATAGAGAATCCTAAAGATGCTACCACAAAACTACTAGAGCTAATGAATAAATTTGGTAAAGTAGCAGGGTATAAAATTAATGCACAGAAATCTTTGGCATTCCTATACACTAATGATGAAAAATCTGAAAGTGAAATCAATAAAACACTCCCATTTACCATTGCAACAAAAAGAATAAAATATCTAGGAATAAACCTACCTAAGGAGACAAAACACCTGTATGCAGAAAATTATAAGACACTGATGAAAGAAATTAAAGATGATACAAATAGATGGAGAGATATACCATCTTCTTGGATTGGAAGAATCAACATTGTGAAAATGACTTTACTACCCAAAGCAATCTACAGATTCAATGCAATACTTATCAAACTACCACTGGCATTTTTCACAGAATTAGAACAAAAAATTTCACTATTTGTATGGAAACACAAAAGACCCCGAATAGCCAAAGCAATCTTGAGAACGAAAAACGGAGCTGGAGGAATCAGGCTCCCTGACTTCAGACTATATTACAAAGCTACAGTAATCAAGACAGTTTGGTACTGGCACAAGAACAGAAAGATAGATCAATGAAACAGGATAGAAAGCTCAGAGATAAACACACGCACATATGGCCACCTTATCTTTGATAAAGGTGGCAGGAATGTACAGTGGAGAAAGGACAGCCTCTTCTATAAGTGGTGCTGGGAAAACTGGACAGGTACATGTAAAAGTATGAGATTAGAATACTCCCTAACACCATAAACAAAAATAAGCTCAAAATGGATTAAAAACCTAAATGTAAGGCCAGAAACTATCATACTCTTAGAGGAAAACATAGGCAGAACACTCTATGACATAAATCACAGCAAGATCCTTTTTGACCCACCTCTTAGAGAAATGGAAATAAAAACAAAAATAAACAAATGGGACCTAATGAATCTTCAAAGCTTTTGCACAGCAAAGGAAACCATAAACAAGACCAAAAGACAAGCCTCAGAATGGCAGAAAATTTTTGCAAATGACAAAACTGACAAAGGATTAATCTCCAAAATTTATAAGCAGCTCATGCAGCTCAATAACAAAAAAACAAACAACCCAATCCAGAAATGGGCAGAAGACCTAAATAGACATTTCCCCAAAGAAGATATACACATTGCAAACAAACACATGAAAGAATGCTCAACATCATTAATCATTAGGGAAATGCAAATCAAAACTATAATGAAATATCATCTCACACCAGTCAGAATGGCCATCATCAAAAAAATCTAGAAACAATAAATGCTGGAGAGTGTGTGGAGAAAAGGGTACACTCTTGTACTGCTGGTGGGAATGTGAATTGGTACAGCCACTATGGAGAACAGTATGGAGGTTCCTTAAAAAACTACAAATAGAACTACCATATGACCCAGCAATCCCACTACTGGGCATATACGCTGAGAAAACCATAAGTCAAAAAGAGGCATGTACCAAAATATTCATTGTAGCTCTATTTACAATAGCCAGGAGATGGAATCAACCTAAGTGTCCATCATCGAATGAGTGGATAAAGAAGATGTAGCACATATATACAATGGAATATTACTCAGCCATAAAAAGAAATGAAATTGAGTTATTTGTAGTGAGGTGGATGGACCTAGAGTCTGTGACACAGAGTGAAGTAAGTCAGAAAGAGAAAGACAAATACCATATGCTAACACATATATATATGGAATCTAAGACAAAAAAAGTTGATGAAGAAACTAGGGGTAAGATTGGAATAAAGACACAGACCTACTATAGAATGGAGTTGAGGATATGGGGAGGGGGAAGGGTAAGCTGTGACAAAGTGAGAGAGTGGCAGGGACATATATACACTACCAAACGTAAAATAGATAGCTAGTGGGTAGCAGCCGCATAGCACAGGGAGATCAGCTCGGTGCTTTCTGACCACCTAGAGGAGTGGGATAGGGAGTGTGGGAGGGATGGAGACACAAGACGAAAGAGATATGGGAACATACATATATGTATAACTGATTCACTTTGTTATAAAGCAGAAACTAACACACCATTGTAAAGCAATTATACTCCAATAAATATGTAAAAAAATAAACATAAAGATAAAGGCTGGCAAGGAAGAGAAAGTGAGGTGGGCTCCTGTTTCAGCCAGGGTGGCCAGAGAAAGCCTTCTGGCAGGTCCTTTCATCCAAAGTAACTCCAAGTCTTGTCCAACACGCCATCCCTGACCCTATGGGCTGGATCTATGGCCCCACCCCATGGCTTTTGAGCACTTGGTACCGTGCAATGCAATCTATGTGGACACATCCTCCTCCCCTCCCAGACTGCTAATATATCAGAACAGCGTTCCTTTCTGGATCCTCTCAGTGACCCTAACATTCAACACATGACTTGATTAGGAAATGTTTATTAAATGAGCAAATAAATGGATGAATGGAGGAATTTATGAACTGGCATTTGCAGTAGGCACTAAAGATTAAGTAAGTGGCCCACAGGTGGCAAGGGGTAACATGGAAGTGTGAAACTGCACAGCGTATCTGTAAAATGGGTCCCATTGCTTGATGTGGTGGGCGGTGTCTGGATGTGGAATAAAAGGAGAGCTGGCAGGGGAGGAGCTTAGACTGTGCCCAAATTATAAAAGGTCTTGAATGCCAGGCTAAGAATTTAACCTTACAAACAGAGATAACCATGTAAAGTTTACCCTTCCCTGCATTGTCTACGTGTAGGTGGCACTCAATAAACGTGTATGGAATTGAAGGGTTCTGGACAGAATGGACTGAGGTAGCTCTTCTTTGCCAGCAGCTGGTCAGTGAACAAGGGTGGCTTAAGTGGAATAAAAATAGCAGCTGCCAGGAATCCTCCTGGCACTGAAATACAACTCTTTTCCCATCATGGTGTCTTAAATCCCTCCATTAGAGAGTCATTTATTACAGGCTTAATGTTTTGGGGGAGCTGGGATCCCCAAGGTTTCCAGAAAAGATGATACTCATATTTTATGTTTTTTATTCAATAAAGTGTTTATCGGACATCTAAAAAAAAAGAAAAGCAATCTAAATGTCCCAAAACACAGCTTAATTCAGAAATAATCTCAGCAGCGATGGGTTCTCAAAATGAGAATAAGTTGTTTTAAATAACTCAAGATTGGGAAACTCGAATAAAATCTGTATATTAGATAATAGTATCAATGATAATTTCCTGGTTTTGATAATTATACTGTGGTTACATAGGAAAATTTCATTGTTTTTAGGACACGCACACTGAAGTATTTAGAGGTAAAGAGGCATAATATGTCTGCAATTTCTCTCAAATGTTTCAGAAAAGAAAGAGAGAATGATTTTTAACAAGTGTGGGAAATGTCACCACTTGAAGAACCTAGGTAAAGAATAACAAGTTTATACAGGAATTCTTTGTATGATTTTTGCAATTATTCTATAAATCTGCAACTACTTAAAAATGTGAAATTCATGGGGCTTCCCTGGTGGCGCAGTAGTTAAGAATCCACCTGCCAATGCAGGGGACATGGGTTCGAGCCCTGGTCCAGGAAGATCCCACATGCCGTGGAGCAAGTAAGTCCGTGTGCCACAACTACTGAGCCTGCGTTCTAGAGCCCGTGAGCCACAACTACTGAGCCTGTGCCCCTAGAGACCATGCTCAGCAATGAGAAGCCACCTCAATGAGAAGCCCGTGCACCGCAACGAAGAGTAGCCCCTGCTTGCCACAACTAGAGAAAGCCTGTGCACAACAACAAAGACCCAACACAGCCAAAAATAAATAAATAAAATAAATATATTTTTAAAATGTGAAATTCATGAAAAATCTCAAAATTTTATTTCTACAATGACTACATAATTTTTTTAAAAAACTGGAATGAAACACACCATATATTTGTTTGTACCTTTTGACCATCTTCATCAATTTCCCCACTCCTCACCCCCACCTCTGGCAACCACAAATCTATTCTCTATTCCGATGAGTTCAGGTTTTTAGATTCCATACGTAAGCAAGATCATAGAGCATTTGTCTTTCTCTGTCTGACTTATTTCATTAAGCACGATGGCCTCAAGATCCATCCATGTTGTTGCAAGTGGCAGTAATTCCTTCTTTTTTAAATTTTATTGAGATATAGTTGATGTACAGTATTATACAATTTACAGGTGTATAACATAGTGATTCACAATTTTAAAGGTTCTACTCCATTTATAGTTATTATAAAATATTGCTATTGGATTACTGTTATTTATATAAATAAGTCCTGATATTGTCAAAGAGGTCATAAACTGTCCTCAATTCTTTTCATTCTTTTTTCTTTTTTCTGTTCAGCATCAGTGATTTCCATTACTCTGTCTTCTAGCTCACTGATCCATTCCTCTGTACCATTTAGTCTACTGGTGATCACTTCAAGTGTATTTTTCATTTCAGTTATTGTATTCTTCATCTGTGTTTCATCGTTCTTTAATATTTTCTAACTCTGTTAAAAACTTCTAACTTCTTGCTCTGTGCATACGTTCTTCTCCCAAGTTCTTTGATCATCTTTATGATCACTATCCTGAACTCCTTCTCAGTTAGATTGCCCAGCTCCACTTCACTTAGTTCTTCTTCTGGGGTTTTATCTTGTTCCTTCCTTTTAACATATTCCTCTGTCACCTCATTTTGCCGAACGTGCTTTTTTTATTTTTATGTATCTGGTAGTTTGATTACATTATCCACATTGGAGAAGTGGCCTTTTGTACGAGACATCCTATACGTCCCAGCAGCACATTCTCCACTCGTCATCTGAGCTATATGCTGTAGGGGTTCCCCCTATGAGGGCTGCATGTATCCTTCTCTTGTGGCAGGCTATGTGGGCAGTCTGGTAGGCTTGTTTGGACCCTGGTCCAGTTGTTTGCCCCCCCAGTCCAGTTGTTAGCCAGTCCCTGCCTTGTGCGGAGGCTGCCAGCCACTGGTTGATGGGACCAGGTCACGAAGCAGGTGATTGCCAAACCCCAGGGGGCCCCAGGGCTTATGCTGGCTCACAGGTGAGCAGAGTCAAGATCCCAAAGACTCCAAGGCTGTTGCCTGCCCACTGGTGGGTGAAGCCACGTCTTGGGTTTAGTACTGGTCTACTGGCAGCAGAGCTGGGTCCTGCAGTCTGGTTGCAGAATCCAGGGGTCCAAGAGCTGGATCGTTGCTGTGGGGGGCTGACTGTCAACACAGTGGGGTACAGTGTCCAGTGTGTCCTGAAGTTTGCACTGGCCTGCTAATGGGCAGGGCCAGGACCCAGCTGGCCCCAGGGCAGGGTCTGCCCTGCTGACAGGCAGGCTGCAGGATTGTGGTTTTCTTCAGCCTTGTGTCTGCTCTCTTGTGGGTGACGCTGGTCCAGAGGCTTGAGCAGGCTCCCTGGAGGGCAGGGTCAGGGCCCAGGGGATTCTGGGACTCGCACCTGCTCACTGGTGGATGGAGCTGGGTCCTGAACCCTCTGATGGGCAGGACTGAGTCCATAGGTGGCTGTGGGCTCAGAGGGTCTTAAGACAGCCTGTCTGCTGATGGGTGGAGCTGTGTCCCTGGCCATTTACTTTCTTGGCCTGAGGCATCCCAGCACTCGTGCCTACATGCTGTTGCATGGGGCCAGGTCTTGGCACTAATGAGTTAGAGGGAGGATTCCACAATTGTGCTTGTAGCACCGGTGTCCACATGGTAGAAGGAGCTCCCAGTAATGGCTGCCACCAGGGTCTGTTTCCAAGGTAAGCTTTCCTCCTGCCTCTCCAGGAGATTCTCCAAGATCAGCAGGTAGGTCTGGACCAGTCTTCTCTAAAATTAATGCTTCTGCCCTGGGTCACGGAGTGTATGAAATTTTGTGTGCACCCTTTAAGAGTGAAATCTCTATTTCCCTCAACCTTCTGGGACTCCCAAAAGTAAGTACTGCTGGCCTTCAAATCCATATGCTCTGGGGGCTCATATTTTCAGTGCTGGACCCCTGGGCTACAGAGGCTAACATGGTGCTCAGACATTTCACTCCTTTGGAAGAACCTCTGCAATGTAATTATTCTACAGTTTGTGGGTCACCTGCCCAGGTGTATGGCACTTGACTATTTCATGAGTCTGCCCCTCCTACCTGTCTCACTGTGTTTCCTTCTTCATGTCTTTAGTTGTAGAAGATCTTTTTTGGTAGCTTTTGGTCTTTTTCATCAATGATTGTCCTGAAGATAGTTGTGATTTTGGTGTGCCCATGAGAGGAGGTGAGCTCAGTGTCTTTCTACTCTACCATTTTGGCCAATCTCTATCAGAATTTTCTTCTTTTTTATAGCTGAATAATATTCTAGTGTGTGTGTGTGTGTGTGTGTGTGTGTGTGTGTATACACACCCCAACTTCTTTATCCATTCTTCCACCAATGAATACTTAGGTTGCTTCCATGTCTTTGCTATTGTAAATAATGCTGCTATGAACAGGAGGGTGCAGCTATCTCTTTGAGATAGTGATTTAGTTTTCTTTGGATAAATACTCAGACATGGGAGTTCCAGATCCTATGGTAGTTCTACTTTTCTTTTCTATTTTCTTTCTTTTTTTTTTTTTTTTTTGCGGTACGTGGGCCTCTCACTGTTGTGGCTTCTCCCGTTGCGGAGCACAGGCTTTGGATGCGCAGGTTCAGTGGCCATGGTTCACAGGCCCAGCCACTCCGCAGCACGTGGGATCTTCCTGGACCAGGGCATGAACCCGTGTCCCCTGCATCGGCAGGCGGACTCTCAACCACTGTGCCACCAGGGAAGCCCTACTTTTCATTTTTTAGGAGCATCCATAATGTTTTGCATAGTGGCTGCACCAACGTATATTCCCACCAACAGCACCAAGGGTTCCCTTTTTTCCACACCCTCAGTAGCATTTATCTCTTGTCTTTTTTACGAAGGTTATTCTATGAGGCATGAGGTGATATTTCATTGTGATTTTGCATTGCATTTCTCTGATGATTAATGATGTTGTGCATCTTTTCATGTACCTATTGGCCATTTGTATGTCTTCTTTGGAAAAATGTCTATTTCAGGTCCTCTGCCTATTTTTCAATCTAATTGTTTTTTTTTTTGGTATACCATAGTATTAAGAGTGTTTAAATTAGAGTGGTGGCATTCTGAGGTGATTCCTTTTCCTCTTCTTAATTCCAAGAATTTTTATGTAGCTACATTACCTTATTTGGGGAAAAAAAGCATTCAAAAACAAATAATAAAACACATATGAGTAAAATTAGATAAGAACATAAAAATTTTTAAAAGCTAATTTTATGGGTAAAAATAGTTTTCACTGTTATTACTAGTATTTTAATAGTAAATAAATAAATGCCCCTTTTAAAGAAACCACAGAGACTATTATCAGCAAAGGTGCAAACTGCATGACCTTGAAACACACATACTGTTATATCTGGAGCCATCCCAGCTAAAATGAAAAAGGAGTGGAGTACCCTGAGCACTGAATGAAAGGCATAGTTCTCAGAACTGATGAGCTGAAGAGAGAGGTGACCAAGAAGACAAACCACTATTAATAGGAGAACAATAGAGTCCTAAGAGAAATGAACAAGCAAAGAAACAACTGTGAAATTCAAGAGAAATCAAAGGGATCTGTAGAAATGACAAGCACAATATGTCCAATAGTCTGTAACATGAAACAATCAAGTTAGGCAATAAGGAGAGAATGGGGGTCTTTCCTGGAATGTAGCAGGTGGCTGGGAGAAGTGGCTGCTTCAGCAGAATGCTAAAAATGCCCTTAGAACCTAGAATATCAGCACAGGAAGACCCATGAGAGTAACTAATGTAATCTCTGATTGTACACAATTGGAAACCAAGGCCCAGAAAAGAGGAAGGGCCTTAAGAAAAGTGCACAGTGAGTTCTGGCTTAATGAGTTCTAAAACCTAATACCAGGCCAGATCTCTTTCCACAAACACCAGCTGCTTTCCCCAAAGTGCCGTATGATAAGAATGTTACTATTTTTACAAGGGGAATCTAAAGCCCTCAAAACATTATACTGCAAATTGTGTTCATTATAAAAATCTGGCAATGTAATCTCAATTTCTCTCCAGAGAATTATTCTGGGAAAACAATCTAAGTTCTTTACCTTGCAATAATTTCTCATATGTATATACAAGATAGGACCAGAGTATAAGAACCAAATGCAGAACTGTGGACCACTTCACATTTTTCAATATAATAGTTGCTATAATATGTCAGAGGAAGGACACATATCCAAAGCCCACCTCTTTTACCTACCCCCTGGCTCCTACCTAGACATATTCTCTAGTGTCTTTTAGTACAAATGGCAAGAGGCCTGACCTCCTAGTACTGTCTCTGCCATTCATAGCTAAGTAACTTTGCACCTCATTTCCTTTATCAGTAAACGAGGGGGCTGCAGATTCTGTGAACACTAAATTAACACTGCCATAATCAAACCTTCAACACCTCCATATTCAAATGTGTATTTCCTTATGAGAAAATTAGGAACCTTCCTCAGAGCAACCAGCTGGCCCTCATGGCCTAAATTCAAAATCTAGGAGTCCAAAGTTATGAACTCTATTACTAGCACTGCTAAAAAGTTCTCTGGATGTGCCTGAGGAAGTTCCAAAGGAAGGAGCCATTCTACACTGGGTCAGTTGATCAGTCAAGCTAAGATTTGGAAACACTAATTTTGCAAGGAATTTTGGTGAGGGAAAAGGCACGTGAATTTTGGAGACAAAAGAGATCTTAAACAACCAAACAACACTTTAACAGAGTAACCTGTCAAGAAATACATGTTGGCCGGGGAATCAGTAGACCTGGAATCTAGTCCTGAGGCTGCCAATTACTAGCTGTGTGACCTTAATAGGAACAAGAGGCTAGGATTAGGGGGGGCACTAACATTCACTGAGCATCTACTACGTGGCAGGCACATGAGTTACCTAAAATGTCAGGGGACAACTATTTTCCCCAAAATTTTTTCCAGCTAAAACATCCAAATTTAATCTCTATCAGAACAAGGTAGAGAAGCAGATGGATTCAATCATGCAAAACTTATTCTGAGTGTTGGTTTTATAACCGGTTTTAAAGAAAAATAAGGCTAATGAAGGTGGAGGGCACAGCTGGCAGAAAGAAGAGCATCTAATTAAGTTTTGAGGAGGGAACTAGCAAATGTGAAAGTGGAAGACAGAGAGGAAAGAAAGAAAGTACCTATATGAACATGACCAGAGCAAGAAACCTATTAGGGGAATAATGAAACTGAAAAGAAATAATAGAAGGAGCAGTTTATTAAACATTTACCAAAATAATCACCACAAACTGTCTACAAAATATATGATATGCATAGAGAAAAAGACTGGTAAAAAATGTAAAAAAAGTGGTTTTTACTGAGACTGTCCATGATTGTCGCTTTCTTATTTATACTCCTGTGTATTTTTCAAATTTTCTTAGTGAGCATATATTAATATTATTATTATAGTGGGAAAAAGAATATACCTCATGCAAAATGTTTATTTACTCAGCATCTATTTTGTGTCAGGAAATGTGACAGGTAATAGGGCTACAAAGATAAACAAGAGGGCAACTGTTTTGGCACAGGAGAGACTTCACAAAAGAGTGATTTATATTTGGCTGTGACTTCAAGGATAAAGAGATATTCACCCAGGTGAGAAGGGAGGACAAAATTACAGGCAGAGGAAATAGCAAATAAAGAGACAATGAATCTGGGAGGACAAAATTACAGGCAGAGGAAATAGCAAATAAAGAGACAATGAATCTGGGAGGACAAAATTACAGGCAGAGGAAATAGCAAATAAAGAGACAATGAATCTGGGGAAAAAATCAGAAATATTCTGAGAACTTAACACAGTTGGCAAGTAGGGGGTATGGGGAAGAGTAGCAGGAAATAAAACTGGAGAAGTATTATAAATAGAAGAAAAATTGTGAACAGCCTTGAATACCACACAAAGAAATTTAAATTTCAACCTACAAAAGCTTTTATGAACCAAAGAATAACCAAATCATATTTTAATGGTAGAAGAGCCATTAACATGCCAAGTGTTACCTAGGTGTAAGTTTGCCTCTGCCATATTTTCATATCCCTTAGCCCACATATTATATTTTACTGACTTCTTTATTTATCAGAGATTCTTTCCGTGTTCCCTCAACCAGATTTCAACCACATGAATATGTCACAGGAGGAGGAAGATAGAGGCTAGGAAGTCAGTAGCATTATTTTCTCTTTTCTCACCACTGACTGTACATTCAGGGGTGCTCTCAAAATAGAATTACAAAATTCCAATTGATCTGTATATTGTCCCAGAAAATATGAAAAAGCACCAATTTAAAATATTCCATCCTGAGCTTCCCTGGTGGTGCAGTGGTTGAGAGTCCACCTGCTGATGCAGGGGACACGGGTTTGTGCCCCGGTCCGGGAGGATCCCACATGCCACGGAGTGGCTGCGCCCGTGGGCCATGTCCGCTGAGCCTGTGCATCCAGAGCCTGTGCTCCACAACGGGAGAAGCCACAACAGTGAGAGGCCCGCGTACCGAAAAAAAAAAAAAAAAAAAAACAACTCTCAGCATGTTGAGAATGTCAAGTTGATAAAGAAAATCTACAAAAACCTAGAGTTAACATAATACTTAATGGTGAGAAACTAGAACATTTCCCACTAAGATCAAGAACAAGGCAAGCATGTCCCTTCTCAACACTACTTTTCAACTGGAAGTCCTAGTTGAATAAGGCAAAAAAAGAAAATAGAAGGTATACAGGTTGGCAAGGAAGAAATAAAACTATCTTTGTATGCAGATGACATTATTATCTATGTAGAAAAACCCAAAGAATGAAGAAAAATCTCCTCGAACTAATAAGCAATGATAGCAAGATTGAAGAATACAAAGTTAATAAAAGTCAACCATCTTTATATATGCCAGCAGTTTACAATTTGAATATGAAATTTAAAACATTACATTAGCATCCAAAAACTGAAATATTTAGGCATAAATATACAAAATATGTACAAGATTTACCAGTAAAATTATAAAATTCTAATGAAAGAAATCAAAGACCTAAATAAATGAAGAGACACTATGTGCATAGGAAGACTCAATATTATCATTTTCCACTTCTTCCAACTTGATCTATAGATTTAATGCAAAGTGATTCTAAAGTTCATATGAAAAGGCAAAAGGCCAAGAATAGTCAATGCAATATTGAAGGGGAACAAAGCCAGAGGACTGACAGTACCCAACTTACTGACTACAAACTACAGTATCAAGACAGTGTGACAGTGGCAAAAGAACAGACAAATAGATCAATGGCATAGAACCCAGAACCCAGAAATAAACCCACATAAACATAGTCAACTGATCTTTGACAGAGGATCAAGGTAAAATTCAGTAAAGAAGTGACAGTCTTTTCAAAAAATGGTGCTGTAACAACTAGATGCAAAAAACAACTAGAAGCAAAAAAAAAAAAAAAGGAATCTAGAAACAGACCTTACACCTTTCACAAAAATTAACTCAAAATGGATTACAGACATAAATGTAAAACACAAAACTATAAAAAACCTAGAAGATAACATAGAAGAAAATCTAAGTAGCCAGGATTTGGCAAAGACTTTTTAGATGTAACAGCAAAAACATAATTTATGAAAGAAACAATTGATAACTGGACTTCATTAAAATCAAAAATATCTGCTCTGTGAGGGACACTATTAGGAATAATAAAAAGCAACAAACTGGGAGAAAATCTTTACAAAACACTTATCTGATAATGGACAGCCACCCAAAATATACAGAGGACCCTTAAAACTCAATAATAAGAAAACAAACAACTCAATTTTAAAATAGGCAAAAACAAACATTAAATGCTGGAGAGGGTGTGGAGAAAAGGGAACCCTCCTACATGGTTGGTGGGAATGTAAATTGGTACAACTACTACAGAGAACAGTATGGGAGTTCCTTAAAAAACCTAAATAAAGACCTACCATATGACCCAGCAATCCCACTCATGGGCACATATCTGGTGAAAAACAGTAAACTGAAAGGATGAGTGCACCCCCAATGTTCATTGCAGCACTATTTACAACAGCCACGACGTGGAGGCAATCTAAATGTCCATCAACAGAGAAATGGATAAAGAAGATGTGGTACATACATATACAATGGAACATTACTCAGCCATAAAAAAAGAACAAAATAAAGCCATTTCCAGCAACATGGATGGACCTAGAGATTGTCATACTGAGTGAAGTAAGTCAGACACAGAAAGACAAATATCATATGATATCCCTTACAGGTAGAATCTTAAAAAAAAATGGTACAAATAAACGTATTTACAAAACAGAAATAAGAGTCACAGATGCAGAAAACAAACACGGTTATCAAGGGGGAAAGGGGGAGGGGAGGGATAAATTGGGAGATAGGGATTGACATATACACACTGCTATGTATAAAATAAATAACTAATAAGGACCTACTATATAGCACAGGGAACCCTACACAATACTCTATAATGGCCTATATGGGAAAAGAATCTAAAATAGAGTGGATATATGTATGTGTATAACTGATTCACTTTGCAGTACACCTGAAACTAACACAATATTGTAAATTATCTATACTCCAATAAAACTTCTAAAAAATAGTTAAAATTTTTAAAATAGATAAATATAACTGTACAAAAGATCTGAACAGACACTACACAAAAATGGTCTACAGGGACTTCCCTGGTGATGCAGTGATTAAGAATCCGCCTGCCAATACATGACACGGGTTCGAGCCCAGGGCCAGAGAGATCCCACATGCCGTGAAGCAACTAAGGATGTGCACCACAACTACTAAGCCTGTGCTCTAGACTCCACAAGCAACAATGACTGAGCCCACGTGCCACACTACTGAAGCTGCGTGCCTAGAGTCTGTGCTCTGAAACAAGAGAAACCAACGCAATAAGAAGCCTACACACTGCAATAAAGAGTAGCCCCCACTCGCTGCAACTAGAGAAAGCCCAAGTGCAACAACGAAGCCCCAACGCACCCATAAATAAATTTATTAAAATAAAGGTGTACAAATGGCAAAAAGCTTATGAAAAGATGCTTGACAATATGTATCATTGGGGAATTGCAAATCAAAGCAATAATGTGACACCACTACACACACATTAAAAAGTTTAAACTCCAAAAACACTGACAAGCCCACATGCTGGTGAAGAAATGGGACACAAGAAACTACTTTTTCTTCCCTATTTTTTTCCCTTATTTTCTAACATCTTTATTGGAGGATAACTGCTTTACAGTGTTGTGTTAGTTTCTGCCGTATAACAAAGTGAATCAGCTATATGTGTACATATATCCCCATATCCCCTCCCTCTTGGGTATCCCTCCCAGCCTCCCTATCCCACCCCTCTAGGTGGTCACAAAGCACTGAACTGATCTCCCTGTGTGATGCAGCTGCTTCCCACTAGCTATCTATTTTACATCTGGTAGTGTATATATGTCAATGCTACTCTCTCACTACGTCCCAGCTTGCCCTTCCCACTCCCCATGTCCTCAAGTCCATTCTTTATGTCTGCATCTTTATTGCTGCCCTGCCCTTAGATTCTTCAGAACCATTTTTTTTTAGATTCCATATATATGTGTTACCATACGATATTTGTTTTTCTCGTTCTGACTTACTTCACTCTATGACAGACTCTAGGTCCATTCACCTCACTACAAATAGTCCAATTTTGTTTCTTTTTATGGCTGAGTAATATTCCATTGTATATATGTGCCACATCTTTTTTATCTATTCATCTATCAATGGACACTTACATTGCTTCAATGTCCTGCATATTGTAAATAGTGCTGCACTGAACACTGTGGTACATGTCTCTTTTTGAATTATGGTTTTCTCAGGGTATATGCCCAGTAGTGGGATCGCTGGGTCGTATGGTACTTCTATTTTTAGTTTTATAAGGAACCTCCATACTGTTCTCCATAGTGGCTGTATCAATTTACACCCCCACCAACAGTGCAAAAGGGTTCCCTTTTCTCCACACCCTCTCTAGCATTTATTGTTTGTAGATTTTAATGATGGCCAATTTGACCAGCGTGAGATGATATCTCATTGTACTTTTGATTTGCATGTCTCTAATGATTAGTGATGTTGAGCATCCTTTCATGTGTTTGTTGGTAATCTGTATATCTTCTTTGGAGAAACATCTATTTAGGTTTTCTTCCCATTTTTGGATTGGGTTGTTTGTTTTTTTCATATTGAGCTGCATGAGCTGCTTATATATTTTGGAGATGAATCCTTTGTCAGTTGCTTCATTTACAAATGTTTACTTCCATTCTGAGGATTGTGTTTTCGTCTTGTTTATGATCTCCTTACTGTGCAAAAGCTTTTAAGTTTCATTAACTTGCATTTGTTATTATTTCCATTTCTCTAAGCGAAAAGGATCTTCCTGTGATTTATGTCATAGAGTGTTCTGCCTATGTTTTCCTCTAAGAGTTTTATAGTATCTGGACTTACTTTCAGGTCTTTAATACATTTTGAGTTTCTTTTTGTATACACTGTTAGCAAGTTCTAATTTCATTCTTTTGCATGTAGCTGTCCAGTTTTCCCAGAAGCATTTATTGAAGAGGCTGTCTTTTCTCCATTGCATATTCTTGCCTCCTTTATCAAAGATAAGGTGACCATATGTGCGTGAGTTTATCTCTGGGCTTTTTATCCTGTTCCATTGATCTATATTTCTGTTTTTGTGCCAGTACCATACTGTCTTGATTACTGTAGCTTCCAAGTGTAGTCTGAAGTCAGGTAGCCTGATTCCTCCAGCTCCGTTTTTCTTTCTCAAGATTGCTTTGGCTATTCGGGGTCTTTTGTGTTTCCATACAAACTGTGAAAATTTTTGTTCTAGTTCTGTGAAAAATGCCATTGGTAGTTTGATAGGGATTGCACTGAATCTGTAGATTGCTTTGGGTAGTAGAGTCAATCTCACAATGTTGATTCTTCCAATCCAAGAACATGATATATCTCTCCATCTGTTTGTACCATCTTTAATTTCTTTCATTAGTGTCTTTTAATTTTCTGCATACAGGTTTTTGTCTCCTTAGGTAGGTTTATTCCTAGGTATTTTATTCTTTTTGTTGCAATGGTAAATGGGAGTGTTTACTTAATTTCTCTTTCAGATTTTCAATCATTAGTGTATAGGAATACAAGAGATTTCTGTGCATTAATTTTGTATCTGGCTACTTTACTATATTCATTGATTAGCTCTAGTAGTTTTCTGGTAGCAGCTTTAGGATTCTCTATGTATAGTATCATGTCATCTGCAAACAGGGACAGCTTTACTTCTTTTCAGATTTGGATTCCTTTTATTTGTTTCATCTGTGATTGCTGTGGCTAAAACTTCCAAAACTCTGTTGAATAATAGTGGTGAAAATGATCTCTTGGTTATCTAGTAGCGTATTGTTTAGCCTCCATGTGTTTATATTTATTACAGTTTTTTCTTCCTGTAATTGATATTTAGTCTTACAGCCTTGTGGTCAGAAAAGATGCTTGTTATCATTTCAATTTTCTTACATTTACCAAGGCTTGATTTCTGACCCAAGATATGATGTATCCTGGAAAATGGTCCATGAGCACTTGAGAAGAAAGTGTACTCTGTTGTTTTTGGATGGAATGTCCTATAAATATCAATTAAGTTCATCTTGTTTAATATGTCATTTAAAGCTTGTGTTTCCTTACTTATTTTCATTTTGGATGATCTGTCAATTGGTGTAAGTGCAGTGTTAAAGTCCCCTACTATTATTGTGTTACTGTCGATTTCTTCTTTTATGGCTCTTAGCATTTGCCTTATGTATTGAGGCGTTCCTATGTTGGGTGCATCAATATTTACAATTGTTACATCTTCTTCTGGGATTGATCTGTTGATCATTATGTAGTGTACTTCTTTGTCTCTTGTAATAGTTTTTATTTTAAAGTCTATTTTGTCTGATATAAGAATTGTTACTCCAGCTTTATTTTGAATTCCATTTGCATGGAATATATTTTTCAACCCCCTCACTTTCTTTGTGTCCCTAGGTCTGAAGTGGGTCACTTATAGACAACATATACATATATATGTATGTATACAAAAACATATATGTTTTTGTATCCATTCAGCCAGTCTATGTCTTTTGATTGGAGCATTAATCCATTTACATTTAAGCTAATTATCGATATGTATGTTCCTATTACCATTTTCTTAATTGTTTTGGGTTTGTTTTTGTAGGACTTTTCCTTCTCTTGTGTTTCCTCCTTAGAGAAGTTCCTTTAGCATTTCTTGTAAAGCTGGTTTCATGCTGCTGAATTCTCACGTTTTGCTTGTCTGTAAAGGTTTTAAATTCTCTGTGGAATCTGAATGAGATCCTTGCTGGGTAAAGTAATCTTGGTTTTAAGTTTTTCCCTTTCCACACTTTAAACATGTCCTGCCACTTCCTTCTGCCTTGCTGAGTTTCTGCTGGAAGATAAGCTGTTAACCTTATGGGCATTCCCTTGTATTTTATTTGTTGCTTTTCCCTTGCTGCTTTTAATATTTTTTTGTATTTAATTTTTGATAGTTTGATTAATATGTGTCTTGGTGTATTTCTCCCTGGATTTATCCTGTATGGGACTCTCTGCACTTGCTGGACTTGATTATTTCCTTTCCCATGTTAGGAAGTTTTCAACTATAATCTCTTCAAATATTTTCTCAGACCCTTTCTTTTTCTCCTCTTATTCTGGGACCCCTATAATTCGAATGTTCGTGTGTTTAATGTTGTCCCAGAGGTCTCTGAGACTGTATTCAATTCTTTGCATTCTTTTTTCTTTATTCTGCTCTGCTGTAGTTATTTCCACTATTTTATCTTCCAGGTCACCTATCCGTTCTTTTGCCTCAGTTATTCTGCTATCGATTCCTTCTAGAGAATTTTTAATTTCATTTATTGTGTTGTTCATCATTGCTTGTTTGCTCTTTAGTTCTTCTCGTTCCTTGTTAAACGTTTCTTGAATTTTCTCCATTCTACTTCCAAGATTTGGGATCATCTTTACTATCATTATTGTGAATTCTTTTTCAGGTAGACTGCCTATTTCCTCTTCATTTGTTTGGTCTGGTGGGTTTTTACCTTGTTCCTTTTTCTGCTGCATATTTCTGTTTTCTCACTTGGTTTAACTTACTGTGTTTGGGGTCTCCTTTTATCAACCTGCAGGTTCACAGTTCCCATTGTTTTTGGTGTCTGCCCCCAGTGGGTGGGGTTAGTTCAGTGGCTTGCATAGGCTTCCTGGTAGAGGGGACTGTTGCCTGTGTTCTGGTTGGTAGGGATGGAACTTGTCTTTCCAGTGTGCTGGGCTGCATCTGGTAATGTGTTTTGGGGTGTCTGTGGCCTTATTATGATTTTAGGCAGCCTCCCTGCTAATTGGTGGGGTTATGTTCCTATCTTGCTAGTTGATTTGCATGGGCCATCCATCACTGGATTTTGCTGGCCGTTGGGTGGAGCTGGGTCTTAGCACTGAGATGGAGATCTCTGGGAGAGCTCTCGCCGATTGATATTACATGTGGCCAAAAGGTCTCTGGTGTTCCAGTGTCCTGAACTTGGCTCTCCCACCTCAGAGGCTCAGGCCTGACACCAGGCCAGAGCCCCAAGACCCTGTCTGCTACACGGCTCAGAAGAAAATGGAGAAAAAAAGAAAGAAGAAAAAAATTTTAATAATAATAAAAAAGAAGAGAACAACCAAACCAATAAACAAATCCACCAATGATAACAAGCGCTAAAAACTATACTAAGATTAACATAAAAATCAGAAACAAATCAGTCGCACACAGCAGATCCCATGTCTACAGTTGCTCCCAAGTCCTCCACCTCAATTTTGGGATGATTCATTGTCCATTCAAGTATTCCATAAATGGAGGATAAATCAAGTTGATTGTGGGGATTTAATCCACTGCTCCTGAGGCTGCATGGAGAAATTTCCTTTTATCTTCTTTGTTCACACAGTTCCTGGGGTTCAGCTTTGGTTTTGGCCCCACCTGTGCATGTAGGTCGCCCTCAGGCATCTGTTCCCGCCCAGACAGGATGGGGTTAAAGGAGCAGCTGATTAGGGGGCTCTGGCTCACTCATGCCAGGGGTAGGGAGGGGAATGGTAGTTATAATTGGCATGCAGGGCAAACCTGCAGTGGCAGAGGTCAGCATGATGTTGCAAGAGCCTGAGTCGCACCGTGTGTTCTCCCGGGGAATTTGTCCCTGGATCACAGGACCCTGGCAGTGGCATGTTGCACAGGCTCCCAAGGGGGTATGGATACTGACCTGTGCTTGCATACAGGATTCTTGGTGGCTGCAGCAGCAGCATTAGTATTTCATGCCCGTCTCTGGGGCCCAAGCTGATAGCCATGGCTTGCACCCATCTCTGCAGCTCGTTTAGGCAGTGCTCTGCCTTTTGTGGGCAGACAGGGAAGGAATCCCCTCTCCTCGTGCACCCTGAAACAATGGTCTTGCTCTTCCGCAGGTCCAGACGTTTTCCCGGACTCCCTCCCAGCTAGCTGTGGTACACTAGCTCCCTTCAGGCTGCGTTCATGCAGCCAACCCCAGTCCTCTCCCTGGGAACTGACCTCCGAAGCCCGAGCCTCAGCTCCCAGCCCCCACCAGCCCCAGCAGGCGAGCAGACAAGGCTCTCAGGCTGGTGAGTGCTGGTCAGAGGCAATCCTCCGTGTGGGAATCTCTCTCCCCTTTGCACTCTGAACCCCTGTTGCTGCACTCTCCTCCATGGCTCTGAAGCTTCCCCCCGCCCACACTCCGTCTCCACCAGTGCAGGGGCTTCCTAGTGTGTGGAAACTTTTCCTCCTTCACAGCTCCCTCCCAGAGGTGCAGGTCCCATCCCTATTTTTTGTCTCTGTTTTTTCTTTTTTCATTTGCCCTACCCAGGTACGTGGGTATTTTCTTTCCTTTTGGGAAGTCTGAGGTCTTCTGCCAGCGTTCGGTAGGTGTTCTGTAGGAGTTGTTCCACATGTAGACGTATTTTTGATGTATTTGTCGGTAGAAGGTGATCTCCACGTCTTACACCTCTGCCATCTTGAAGGTGCCCCCCAACAAGGAACTCTTAATTATTGCTAATTGGAATGCAAAATAGTATGGCCACTTTGGAATACAGTGGCAGTTTCTTATAAATCCAAATATACTTTTATCATATGATCTGGCAATCACCCTCTCTCCTGGTTATTTACCAAAATGAGTTAAAAATGTATGCCCACACACACAAAAAAAACTGCATGCAGATGTTTGTAGCAGCTTTAGTTCTAATTGCCAAAACTTGGAAGTAACCAATATGTCTTTCAGTAGGTGAATGGATAAACTATAGTATATCCAGACAATGGAATATTATTCAGCAAAAAAAATTGAGTCTTCTACCCATGGAAAGACATGGAGGAACTCTAAATGCATAATTGCTAAGTGAAAGCAGCCAATCTGAAAAGGCTACTACTGTATGATTCCAACTACAATGACATTCTGGAAAAGGCAAAACTGCAGAGACAGGAAAAATATCAGTGGTTTCCAGGGACTTAAAGGAGGGAAGGAAGGATGCATAAGTGGAGCACAGGAGATGTTTAGAGTAACAAAACTATTCTGTATGCTACTACAATGGTGAATATATGTCATTATATGTCTAGAGCATGTTAAAACCCAGAGCAAGTACAACATAAAGAGTGAACCCTTAAGTACACGTGATATATTAATAATAGGGCAAAGGTGGTGGAGGATAGGTAGGGGCATATGATAACTCTCTGTACTTTCCACTCAATTTTTCTGTAAAACTAAAATGGCTTTAAAAAATAAAATCTATTAATTAAAAAGAGAGATTGAAGGAACCAGGAGAATGTAAATATAGACTGGGTTGTGGATGATATTAGAAATTACTTGCAATTTGTATTGAGTATGATGGTTTGCAGTGGTTCTATATACTTAAAAAGTGTAAGAGATGAACACTGAAATCATTATGGGTATAATGACATACTTGGGATTTACATTAAAATTCTCCAGAAAAAAACTCTGTGCGTATGCAAGAATGTATCAGCATGTGTGTTCGAAGGATTAAGGGGAGATATGTGAAATAAGATTGGAAAAAATGTTGAGTGATGGATACATTAGGTTCATTATACCAGACTATGGTTTTTCTGTATGTTTGAAATTTTCCATAAGAAAAATTTCTTTGAATATGTGTTAATTAGGGAGGTCCCTGGTGGCCTAATGGTTAGGATTCCAGGCTTTCACTGCTGTGGCCCAGGATCAATACCTGGTCAGGGAACTGAGATCACACAAGCAGCAGGGTGCAGCTTAATTAATTAATTGATTAATTAAAATACATGTGGATTAAAATGCCAGAAGAGCACAAAGTTTCCTTCCAGCCCTAAGGTTCTTGATTCTGGAGATTGGAATATGCCCACACTTACTCAATGCATGTGCTGTGTGGGAAGCTGGATTTTCACAATAATTAATAAACAGACATTCTCCCTCAATCTCTAATATCCACTCACAAGAAGCACCTGCTATGGATTCTTCTCTGGGAACTCTTGACATGTGAGCAGTGACTTTGGTCATGGGGTGGTTTTCATAATCTCCCATTACTTCAGCCCAATAGTAAATGTCTTTCATGGGATGCTTCCAGGCTGTAGTATCTCTGTGATTTTAAACTTCCATTGGGATAATTATTCCTATATGTTTGTGTTTTAGACAGAGCAAAAACATTTTTCTCTGAACATCTACTGCAATCTATTTCATCTTTGTGTTTTACAGCTAAATAGTGGAACACAGATTTTAACATAATGGCAAAGAACACTTATTCTCAAAAACAATCTTTGCAATTTATAGAATCTTAACATCAAGTCTAAATAATAATGATAGACTGCTCAAATATATATATGACTGTCTTCAGAAAAGGTGAGTTTCCTCTTTCTATGAAATTCAGATTCTTTAATAGAATAACTGGTCAACTAAGAACAGCTGAGAGAACCACTGAGAGCTAAGAGAAAATCCCAGGCAGCCTTTAAAGGATGAGAGTTCAGTTTTCTATATGCGCCTATTTAAATGTAAATTCACTAAAATAAAATAAAATTAAAAATTCAGTTCCTTAGTCACACTAGCCACATTT
The DNA here is from genome assembly GCF_964270905.1 of Leucopleurus acutus. Lineage (NCBI taxonomy): Eukaryota > Metazoa > Chordata > Mammalia > Artiodactyla > Delphinidae > Leucopleurus > Leucopleurus acutus. The sequence goes on from NC_139148.1 coordinate 57,995,468, forward strand.
CAAGTGCTCAATAGATATATGTGGCTAGTGGCTACTATACTGGAAATCAAACGTAGAGAATATTTCCATTATCAAAAAAAATTCTACTGGACTGCACCAATCTAGTGCACAGTGGTTAAGTTCACAAGCTTTAGAGTCAGAACAAAATTCCACTACGTGCTCCTCAACCACCCAACTCTGTGATCTTGGGTGATTTACCTAAATTATCTAATCCTTGCACTTCCTCATCTATGAAATGTGAGTGACAACAGTATCTACTTCACAGGGTGAGTATGAGGATTAGTGAGTGTATGTATATGGGTAAAATGGTAAACTTTAGCTATTATTATTGTTGCATGTGCTAAGCAACTATAATACAAAGAAAACAGTCTTGAGAGAGAACTGAACTGGGGGAATCACACTCCCTGACTTCAGACTATACTACAAAGCTATAGTAATCAAAACAGTATGGTACTGGCACAAAAGAAGGCACATAAACCAATGGAACAGAATAGAGAGCCCGGAAATAAACCCATGAACTTATGGTCAATTAACCTATGACAAAGGAGGCAGGAATATACAATGTAGAAAAGACAGTCTCTTCAATAATTGGTGTTGGGAAAATTGACCAGCTACATGTAAAAAAAAAATGAAATTAGAACATTCTCTAACACTGTATGCAAAAATACAGTCAAAATGAATTAAAGACCTAAATGTAAGACCAGATACTATAAAACTCCTAGAGGAAAACACAGGCAAGACACTCTTTGACATAAATCGTGCAATATTTTTTTTGATCTGTCTCATAAAGGAAATAAAATCAAAAATAAACAAATGGGACCTAATTAAACTTAAAAGCTTTTGGACAGCAAAAGAATCAACTGACAAAACGAAAAGACAACCTACTGAATGAGAGAAAATATTTACAAATATGACCGATAAGTGATTAATATCCAACATATATAAACAGCTCGTATAATTCAACATCAGAAAAACAAACAACCCAATTAAAAAATAGGCAGAAGAACTGAATAGACATTTTTCCAAAGACAAAATGCTGATGGCTAACAGGCACATGAAAAGATGCTCAACATCACTTATCATCAGGGTAATGCAAATCAAAACCACAATTATATACTACCTCACATGTCAGAATGGCTATCATCAAAAATAACACACACAACAAATGTTGGCGAGGATGTGGGGTAAAGGTAAGCCTCGTGCACTGTTGGTGAGATGGTAAATTGGTGCAGCCACTGTGGAAAACAGTAAGGAGGTTTCTCAAAGAAACTAAAAATAGGGGGAGAAGAGTCAAAATGGCAGTGTGGGAAGACATGGACTAGGCATCTCCCCACAACTAGGGTGCCTGCCGGCCGCTGGTGAGGAACTCTGACCCCAAATGAGACGGTTGGAACCCCAGAGTGAACCAGTAGGACATAGGGGGACCGAGGGGGAGGATAAGTGGAAGCCAGACAAGATCGGCGCCCCTGAGGCTGGGGAGATCAGGAGAGGCAGGTGGGAGGGATGCTCCGGGAAGAGCAGGAGAGGAGTGGAGGGCGATTGCCTGGCCCACTCAGGCCAGGGAGCTGAGCTCCCAAGCCATTCCCCCCGCAAAGCCCCATCCAGGCCACATGGGTCCTGGGGGCATAGGAGAGAGGTCAGCAAAGTCAGGAAAGGTAGGCAGGGTGGCCCTCCTAGATCTCAGAACAGAGGACCAGTAGAGGAGAGGAGGGCATTTGCCCCACCCACTTGAGCCCAGGAAGCCTGCTAGGCTCCCAGGTGAGTTCCCCTGCCCTCTGAGACCAAGGGTGGGGGGCACGCCTGGGCCCCTTCTGTTCCTTGAGCCTAACTCCACCCCCCACAAACCCAGGGCCTTTGCCAGCACAGTTGGTCCTGAGCATTGGCCCTGCCCACCACCCAAACATCACCCTTGCGTAGGCCCTGCTCGCCACAGCCAAGGCCTCACACCCCCTGCCTTTTTTTTTCTTATCTCTCCTCCACTTTTTTACTATTGTGGTACTGATGCATCTTCTGGTTGTTGATTCATCTTTATTTTTATTTTTACATTCATTCTAACATATATGTTAGTTTCCTAGTCTAATTTTATTTTTTACTTTGTTATTGTTCCCCCTTTTTTTTTCTTGCTGCCCCACACGGCTTGTGGGATGTTGATTCGTGAGCCTGGGGTCAGGGGGAAGCTCCTGCAGTGGGAGCTCCAAGTCTGACCCACTGGACTAACAGAGAACCTCAGACCCCAGGGAATATTATCAGAGTGAGGTCTCACAGAGTTCCTCAACTCAGCACCAAGACCCAGCTCTGCCCAATAGCCTACAAACTCCAGTGTTGGAAGCCTCAGGACAAACAACCAGTAAAACAGGAACACAATCCCACTCATAAAAATTAAAAACTAATGAAACGGCAAAAAAATATGTCACAGATGAAGAAACAAGGTAAAAACCTGCAAGACCAAATAAATGAAGAGGAAACAGACAATCTACATGAAAAGGAATTGAGAGTAATGACAGTAAAGATAATCCAGAATCTCAGAAATACACTGGAAGCACAGATAGACAAGAAATGTCTAACAAAGATCTAGAAGAACTAAAGAACAAACAAACAGTGATGAACAAGACAGTAACTGAAATGAAAAATACAGTACAAGGAATCAATAACAGAATAACGGAGGCAGAAGAACGAATAAGTGAGCTGGAAGACAAAAGGGTGGAAATAACTGCCGAGGAGCAGAATAAACAATAAAAGAATGAATAGAATTGAAGACATCTCAGAAACCTCTAGGACAACACTAAACACACCAACATTCGAATTATAGGGGTCCCAGAAGAAGAAGAGAAAAAGAAAGGGTCTGAGAAACTATTTGAAGAGATTATAGTGGAAATTTTCTCCAACATGGGAAAGGAAATGATCACCCAAGTCCAGGAAGTATAGAGAGTCCCATACAGGATAAACCCTAGGAAAAACACACCAAGACACATTTAATCAAAATAACGAAAATTAAATTCAAAGAAAAAAATATTAAAAGCAGCAAGGGAAAAACAAAAAGTCATATACAAAGGAATCCCCATAAAGTTACCAGCTGACTTCTCAGTGGAAACTCTGCAGGCCAGAAGGGAGTGACAGGATATACTTAAAGTGATGAAAGAAAGAAACCTACAACCAAGATTACTCTACCCAGCAAGGGTCTCATTCAGATTCAATGGAGAAGTCAGAAGCCTTTCAGACAAACAAAAGCTAAGAGAATTCAGCACCACCAAACCAGCTTTACAACAATTGCTAAAGAAAACTCTCTAAGCAGGAAACACAAGAGAAGAAAAAGACCCACAAAAACAAACCAAAAACAATTAAGAAAATGGTAATAGGAACATATATATCGATAATAATCTTGAATGTAAATGGATTAAATGTCCCAACGAAAAGACACAGCAAAGCTTAAGGGATACAAAAACAAGACCCATATATATGCTGTCGACAAGAGACCCACTTCACACCTAGGGACACATACAGACTGAAAGTGAGGGGATGGAAAAAGATATTCCATGCAAATGGAAATGAAAAGAAAGCTGCAGTAGCAATACTCATATCAGATAAAATACACTTTAAAATAAAGACTGGGGGCTTCCCTCATGGCGCAGTGGTTAAGAATCTGCCTGCCAATTCAGGGGACATGAGTTCAAGCCCTGGTCTGGGAAGATCCCACATGCCACGGAGCAACTAAGCCTGTGTGCCACAACTAGTGAGCCTGTGCTCTAGAGCCCACGATCCACAACTACTGAAGCCCGTGAGCCTACAACCTGTGCTCTGCACCAAGAGAAGCCACCACAATGAGAAGCTCACACACTGCAATGAAGAGTAGCCCCCACTCGCTGCAACTAGAGAAAGCCCGCGCTCAGAAACAAAGACCTGATGCAGCCAAAAATAAATAAATTTAAGTAAATAAAATAAAGACTGTAACAAGAGATAAGGAGGGACACTATATAATGATCAAAAGATCAATCCAAGAAGAGAATATAACAATTATAAATGTTTATGCACCCAACATAGGACCACCTCAATATATAAGGCAAATGCTAACAACCATGAAAGGAGAAATCAACAGTAACACAAAAATAGTAGGGGACTTTAACACCCTACTTACTCCAATGGACAGATCATCCAGACAGAAAATAAATAAGGAAACAGAAGCTTTAAATGATGCAAAAGACCAGACAGGTTTAACTGATATTTATAGAACATTCCACCGAAAACTGGCAAAATACACTTTCTTCTCAAGTGCACATGAACATTCTCCAGGATAAATCACATCTGCTTCACAATTCAAGCCTTGGAAAATTTAAGAAAACTGAAATCATATCAAGCATCTTTTCTGACCACAATGCTATGAGTTTGGAAATCAAATACAGGAAAATAACTGTAAAAAACACACATAAATGGAAGATAAACACTGCACTACTAAATAACCAAGAGATCACTGCAGAAATCAAAGAAGAATTAAATACATACATAGAAACAAATGACAATGAAAACACGACAACGAAAATCCTATGGGACACAGCAAAAGCAGTTCTAAGAGGGAACTTTATAGCAATTCAATCTCACCTCGGGAAACAAGAAAAATATCAAATAAACAATCTAACCCTACACTTAAAACAACTAGAGAAAGAAAAACAAAGAAAACCCAAAGTTAGTAGAAGGAGAGAAATCATAAAGATCAGAGCAGAAATAAATGAAATAGAAATGAAGAAAACAATAGCAAAGATCAATAAAACTAAACACTGGTTCTTTGCGAAGATAAACAAAATTGATAAACCCTTAGCCAGACTCATCAAGAAAAAAAGGGAAATGATGTAAATCAATAAAATTAGAAGTGAAAAAGGAGAAATCATAACTGACACTGCAGAAATATAAAAGATTACAAGAGACTACTACAAACAACTATAGGCCAATAAAATGGACAACCACAAAAAATGGACCAATTCTTGGAAAGGTACAATTTTCCAAGACTGAACCAGGAAGAATTAGAAAATATGAACACACCAATCACAAGTAATGAAATTAAAACCGTGATTAAAAATCTTCCAACAAAAGTCCAGGAGCAGATGGCTTCACAGGCAAATTCTATCAAACATTTAGAGAAGAGCTAACACCGATACTTCTCAAAGTCTTCCAAGAAATTGCAAAGTGAGAAAAACTCCCAAATTCATTCTATGAAGCCACCGTTACCCTGATAACAAAACCAGAAAAAGATATCCCAAAAAAAGAAAATTATAGACCAATATCACTGATGAACATAGATGCAAAAATCCTGAACAAAATACTAGCAAAGAGAACCAACAGCACATTAAAAGGATCAGGCACCATGATCAAGTGGGATTTCTGCCAGGGATGCAAAGATTCTTCAATATACGCAAATCAATCAGTGTGATACACATTAACGAATTAAGGAATAAAAACCATATGATGATCTCAACAGATGCAGAAAAAGCTTTTGATAAAATTGAACACTGATTTATGATAAAACTCTCCAGAAAATGGGCATAGAGGGAACCTAACTCAACATAATAAAGGCTATATATGACAAATCCACATTAGGCATCATACTCAATGGTGAAAAACTAAAGCATTTCCACTAAGATCAGGAACAAGACAAGGATGTCCACTCTCACCACTCTTATTCAATATAGTTTTGGAAGTCCTAGCCATGGCAATCAGAGAAGAAACAGAAAGAAAAGGAATACAAATTGGAAAAGAAGAAGTAAAACTGTCACTATCTGCCAATGACATGATACTATACATAGAAAATCATAAACATGCCACCAGAAAACTACTAGAACTAATCAGTGAATTTGGTAAGGTTGCAGGATACAAAGTTAATGCACAGAAATCTCTGGCATTGCTATACACCAACAATGAAAAATCAGAAAGAGAAATAAGGAAACACTCCCATTTACCACTGCAACAAAAAGAATAAAATACCTAGGAATAAACCTGCCTAAGGCAGCAAAAGACTTGTACTCTGAAAACTATACAACACTGATGAAAGAAATCAAATATGACACAAACAGATGGAGAAATATACCATGAATCAGAACAAAAAATCTTACAATTCGTATGGAAACAAAAAAGACCCCAAATAGCCAAAGCAATCTTGAACGGAGTTGAAGGAATCAGGCTCCCCAACTTCAAACGATACTACAAAGCTACAGTAATCAAAACAGTATGGTACTGGCACAAAAACAGAAATATAGATCAATGGTACAGGATAGAAGGCCCAGAGATAAACCCATGCACATACGGGCATGTAATTTATGACAAAGGAGGCAAGAACATACAATGGAGAAAAGACAGAGTCTTCAATAAGTGGTGCTGGGAAAACTGGACAGCTACATGGAAAAGAATGAAAGTAGAATGCTACTTAACACCATACACAAAAATAAACTCCAAATGGATTAAAGACTTAAATATAAGACCAGACACTATAAAACTTTTAGATGAAAACATAGTAAAAACACTCTTTGACATAAACCACAGCAAGTTCTTTTTTGACCCACCTCCTAGAGTAACAGAAATAAAAACAAAAATAAACAAATGTGACTTAATTAAACTTAAAAGCTTTTGCACAGCAAAGGAAACCATAAACAAGACAAAAAGACAACCCTCAGAATGGGAGAAAATATTTCCAAATGAAACAACAGACAAAGGATTAACCTCCAAAATATACAAACAGCTCATTGAGCTCAATATCAAAAAAACAATCTAGTTAGAAAATGGCCAGAAGACATAAATAGACATTTCACCAAGGAAGACATACAGATGGCCAAGAGGCACATGAAAAGATGCTCAACATTACTAATTATTAGAGAAATGCAAACAAAACTACAATGAGGTATCACCTCACGCCAGTCATAATGTCAAAAAAGCTAGAAACAATAAATACTGGAAAGGGTGTGGTGAAAAGGGAACCCTCCTACACTGTAGGTGGGAATGTAAATTGATATAATCACTATGGAAAACAGTATGGAGGTTCCTTATAAAACTAAAAATAGAACTACCATATGACCCAGCAATCCCACTACTGGACATATACCCTGAGAAAACCATAATTCAAAAAGAGACATGCACCACAATGTTCACTGCAGCACTGTTTACAATAGCCAGGACATTGAAGCAACCTAACTACCCATTGAAAGATGAATGGATAAAGAAGATGTGGCACATATATACAATGAACTATTACTCAGCCATAAAAAGAAATGAAATTGAGTTATTTGTAGTGAGGTGGATGGACCTAGAGTCTGTCATATAGAGTGAAGTAAGGCAGAAAGAGAAAAACAAATACTGTATGCTAACACATATATATGGAATCTAAAAAAATTTAAAAAAGGTACTGATGAACCTAGTTGCAGGACAGGAATAAAGAGGTAGACATAGAGAATGGACTTGATGACATGTGGTGGGGCGGCAAAGCCTGGGCGAAGTGAGAGTAGCATCGACGTATATACACTACTAAATGTAAAATAGTTGGCTGGTGGGAAGCAGCAGCATAGCACAGGAAGATCAGCGCAGTGCTTTGTGATGACCTAGAGGGGTCGGATAGGGACGATGGGAGGGAGGCTCAAGATGGAAGGGATATGGGGACATGTGTATGCATATGGCTGATTCGCTTTGTGGTGCAACAGAAACTAACACAGTATTGTGAAGCAATTATACTCCAATAAAGATGTATTAAATAAATAAATAAATACTAGAAATAGAACTACCACATGACCCAGCAATGCTACTCATGGGTATATATCCAAAAAAGATAAAAACATTAATTTGAAAAGATACATGCACCCCAATGTTCATAGCAGCATTTTTTATAATTCCCAGGATATGGAAGCAACCTGTGTCCATCAACAGATGAATGGATAAAGAAAATGTGATATATATATATATATATATATCCACACATACATAAACATACACACACACACACACACACACACACACACACACACACACAATGGAATGCTACTCAGCCATAAAAAAGCATGAAATTTTGCCATTTGCAGCAACCTGGAGGGCATTATGCTAAGTGAAATAAGTCAGACAGAGAAAGACAAATGCTGTATGATATCACTTATATTGAATTTAAAAATACAACAAACTAGTGACTATAACAAAAAAGAAGCAGCCTCACAGATATAGAGAACAAATTAGTGGTTACCAGTGGGAGGGGGGCAACACAAACAAACTCCATTATAGGGGTGGGAGAGTGGGAAGCACAAACTATTAGGTGTAAGGTAGGTTCAAGGATGTACTGTACAACACAGGGATTATAGCCAATATGTTTTAATAATTGTAAATGGAAAGTATCCTTTAAAAATTTTATAAATTGGACTTCCCTGGTGGCGCAGTGGTTGAGAGTCCACCTGCTGATGCAGGGGACACGGGTTCGTGCCCCAGTCCAGGAAGATCCCACATGCCACGGAGAGGCTGGGCCTGTGGGCCATGGCCCTGAGCCTGCACGTCTGGAGCCTGTGCTCCACAACAGGAGAGGCCACAACAGTGAGAGGCCCGCGTACCGCCAAAAAAAAAAAAAAGTATAAATTTGTTTAAATTTTAAACATTACATTTTATAAAAAGAAAAAAATAAGAACTAAACATGGTTACTGCCCTCATATGAACATACCTTCTAATAGTGGAATGCACTTAAACAAATGAATTATAATATGCTATTCCAGGTATAGGAAGAATGGTATTCCTCTGAAAGGGTTATCTAAGGAGGCTTTACAAAGGAGGTGACATTTGAGTAGAAGCTTGAAGAATATGTAGGAGCTTTTCAGGTACAGCTACAGATAAATTCACCAGAGGCAATAAGGCTGATCTAATTCTACAAAATCATAATCATAAACAAGATTTGAGCTGAGACGGGAGAAAGTCAGTGAATCAACTTCTCTCCAAGAAATAGTGAAACAAGAAAGAGCCAAATCTGACTACATGTTGGATTTGTTTCTTTTACTTTAACCTGTGCTTCCCATTGCTTTTGTTCACTAAAAGGATACTGTCTATACATAATGGCCTGCCTTGGGGAACCCTGTCCCTCTGCCTGAATGTTAAACCAATGTCCTTCATTCAGGGAAGCATCCTGACCCTGTCCACCTGTGGATGGCTGCAAGAAAGAAGAAATTAAATCATCCTCAACCCAAGGCTGGCCATTCCAGCAGACATTTGCAAATCTTACGGCCTTTTTACTTTACTTCTTCACCTCCTCCCCATCTCTGTTCTATAAAAGAAACTGGCATCCAAACCCTGATAAGATGATTTTTTGGAGACTTTGGTCTGTCATCTTTTCGGTCTGCCGACTTTCCAAATAAAGTCGTATTCCTTGCCTCAACACCTCGCCTCCGATTTATTGGCCTGTTGTGCAGCAAGCAGAGAGAGCTTCACTCGGTAACAAAAGAAAAGAGAACTAACATTTAGTGGCTATCTACAGTCTATCAATCACTATACTTAGAAATTATATCATTTCACCCTCTAAACAACTCTATGGAATAGCACTTATTCCCATGTTTGAGATTTCTAAAACAGTTCAGCTCAAAGAGGTTAAATGGATGCTCAAGATCTCATAGATAGAAAATGACAGCTGATTTTGAGTCCCACAACCTATGCTTTTAGAAAACACCCAACTCATCCTTCTAGCTTTTAGCAAATTTTTACTTTAAAAGATAGCCACAAAATTCTATGTCCTCCTTTTCTTTCCATTTTTGAGCACACTGCTGACAAACACCTAACATAATTATAACACTGAAAGATTAGCAGGACATTACTCATAAGGCAAACTGCTAGTTTCAAGAGACAGCCAGGCCCCTGAAGGCATAATAACTGGAGTAGCAATCATGGAGACAGGATTCCAAATTTAGATAAGACATAATTTCCAACATATGCATTAGAAAGTCTCTTACACTCTCTGGGTCTCAGTTGCCCTGCCTACAAAATATGAAGACTGAACCAGATGATGATTGGCGATCACAATGATGCTGCTGCTGCTGATGATACCATATTTCATCAGTTCTAAGACATAGCTTTATATTTTAAAATCTCTAAAATCAAGGTACACCTTACTATCAATGTTATGTCATATGTTAATTGACATTTTTCCTTTCTTAGTGGTACATAAAATTACAGGAAATTGTGGGAGGAGTCAAGATGGAGGAATAGGAGGACACGGAGTTCGCCTCTCGTCACAGGTACATCAAGAATACATCTACAAATGTAACAGTACTCACAGAGCACCAACTGAACACTAGCAGAGGACCCTGGACACCTAACAGGACAAGAAAAATCCCCACACGACCGGGAAAGATGTGAAAGAGATAAAGAAAAGAGGAAACGGGATGGGACAAGCCAAGACCCCTGGAGTGTAGCTGAAGCAGACAGGAGGTTCCCACAAACAGAAAAGCCCCTAACAGCAGGGAGATCAGCTGGGACAGAGAAGGACCTTCAGAGGATCAGAGGGCAATGCAGCAACTGGTTTGTGAAAGGCAGGACAGAGTAAGACCTATGCTCATGGTCCATTCCACAGCCCTGTGCACCCCAGGCTGAGTTGTCTATCTCCTGGTGCAGAGGGGAGCTGGGTGCTGGAAACTGGGGTTTGGAGAGTAGACCCAGGGAGGGGAAACCTGTTGGCTGTGAAGAGATAGCCTGAAGGGATGGGACTAAAGAGCTCCACAATGGATAAAGTCTGCAGAAGAAGCCCAGACCACTGTAGAAACAGAGCACCATTGTTCAGTGGCATGCAAGGGGCTGGGCCACCACTGCAATCCCCTTTCCCACCCGCCAGCCCCTGCCTCCACAGGCACTAGCAGCAGTGTCTGCCTAAGCAGGTCATCCACCCCTCAAGGCAAAGCCTCCTCTACCTGGAGGCCCGAGCACCACCCACACCAAAGCCGCCTCTGGCTGCGCGGGTCCCAGCAGGTCTGACTGCTACCCCTGCAAAAGCCTCCTCAGGCTACGCTGGTCCTGGCAGCCCAAGCTTTGCCACCGCAAAAGCCTCCACATGCCATGCAGATCCCAGCAGCCATGCCCGTTGACACCTCTGCCCCTGCCAGCCTGTGTGGACATTTGTGCTCTGGGGCAGCATCAGGAGCAGATGCTGGTGGGAAGAACACACACAGAGGTGGGGCTGAAACCACAGCTGAGCCCCAGGGGCTGAGCAAATAAGGAAGAAGAGCTGATAACATCATTAATCATTAGAGAAATGCAAATCAAAACTACAATGAGATATCATCTCACACCAGTCAGAATGGCCATCATCAAAAAATCTAGAAACAGGGCTTCCCTGGTGGCGCAGTGGTTGAGGGTCCGCCTGCCAATGTAGGGGACACGGGTCCGTGCCCCGGTCCAGGAAGATCCCACATGCCGCAGAGCGGCTGGGCCCGTGAGCTATGGCCACTGAGCCTGCACGTCCGGAGCCTGTGCTCTGCAACGGGAGAGGCCACAACAGTGAGAGGCCCGTGTACCGCAAAAAAAAAAAAAATCTAGAAACAATAAATGCTGGAGAGGGTGTGGAGAAAAGGAACACTCTTGCACTGCTGGTAGGAATGTGAATTGGTACAGCCACTATGGAGAACAGTATGGAGGTTCCTTAAAAAACTACAAACAGAACTACCATATGACCCAGCAGTCCCACTACTGGGTGTATACCCTGAGAAAACCATAATTCAAAAAGAGTCATGTACCAAAATGTTCATTGCAGCTCTATTTACAATAGCCAGGAGATGGAAACAACCTAAGTGTCCATCATCGGATGAATGGATAAAGAAGATGTGGCACATATATACAATGGAATAAAAAGAAACGAAATTGAGCTATTTGTAATGAGGTGGATGGACCTACAGTCTGTCATACAGAGTGAAGTAAGTCAGAAAGAGAAAGACAAATACCGTATGCTAACACATATATATGGAATTTAAGAAAAAAATGTCATGAAGAACCTAGGTGTAAGACAGGAATAAAGACACAGACCTACTGGAGAATGGAGTTGAGGATATGGAGAGGGGGAAGGGTAAGCTGTGACAAAGCGAGAGAGAGGCATGGACCTATATACACTATCAAACATAAGGTAGATAGCTAGTGGGAAGCAGCCGCATAGCACAGGGAGATCAGCTCGGTGCTTTGTGACCACCTGGATGGGTGGGATAGGGAGGGTGGGAGGGCGGGAGACGCAAGAGGGAAGACATATGGGAACATATGTATATGTATAACTGATTCACTTTGTTATAAAGCAGAAACTAACACACCATCGTAAAGCAATTATACTCCAATAAAGATGTAAAAAAAAAAAAAAGGAAGAAAAGCTGAAATTTCTCCTCACGGCTATGCAAACTGTGGAGTTACACCTCTAATGACGGCTTCCTAAATTCAGTGCCTGCAGAACATCTGAGTGGAAAACAAGTGCTCTTGCAGCTGAGATGGGTCTGCTTTAGAAGGTGTGGATTTGTGGGCACATATAAGAGTCAGGGCAGGCCAGAGTCTGAGGCGCCTCCGTAGCTCCCACAGGGCGACAAGGTGCATGACTACTGCAACTGACCTCAGTGGAACTGCACTCGTGGCCTGGTAAAAACAACACCTGAGAGCCACCAGGGCCATTTGCCACCATATCCACAGTTATGGTGGGAGCAAGAGCAGTGCCAACAACAGTGTACTTTGTGAGCCTGCACAATGGGTGAAATGGGACACAACAGAGCAAACTCACATGTGAACAGCCCCAGAGGAGGAATACTCAGAGTCTTCTCTCCTAGTGGGAGTGCTCCAATCCAAACTACCTGGCACTGCAGATCAGAAATATCACTAAGAAATAAATTTCAGGGCCACTACTTCAACAACTAGGGAGCACACCATGCCCCTGAGAGGGAACTGACAACCACAGAGCAAAGAGGAGATCCCGCCCAATATCTACCTCACCCACCAGGGGGCAGACACCAGAAGGAAGAGGAGCTACAATCCTGCAGCCTGCAGAAAGCAGACCACAAACAAAATAAGTGAGACAAAATGGGATGACAGAGAAATCCGCTGCAGATGGAGGAGCAAGATAAAAAACTATAAGAATGAATAAATGAAGAGGAGATAGGCAAATCTATGTGAAAAAGAATTCAGAATACTGATAGTAAAGATGATCCAAGATCTCGGAAAAAGAATGGAGGCACGGATTGAGAAGATGCAAGAGATGTTTAACAAAGACCTAGAAGAACTAAAGAACAAACAAACAAAGATGAAGAATACAATAACTGAAATGAAAAATACTTTAGAAGGAATCAGTAACAGAATAACCGAGGCAGACAAATGGATAAGAGAGCTGGAAGACAGAATGGTGGAAATCACTGCCATGGAAAAGAATAAAGAAAAACAATGAAAACAAATAAGGACAGTCTCAGAGACCTCTGGGACAACGTTAAAGGCACCAACATTCAAATTATACGGGTCCCAGAAAAAGAAGAGAAAGGGCAATAAAAAATATTTCAAGAGAATAATAGCTAAAAACTTCCCTAACATGGGAAAGGAAACAGTTACCCAAGTCCAGGAAGTACAGAGAGTCCCATACAGTGTAAACCCAAGGAGGAACATGCCGAAACACATATTAATCAAACTAACAAAAATTAAACACACAGAAAAAAATTTAAAAGCAACATGGGAAGAGCAAAATATAACATACAAGGGAATCCCCATAAGGTTATCAGCTAATTTGTCAGCAGAAACTCTTTAGGCCAGAAGGGAGTGGCAGAATATATTTAAAGTAATCAAAGGGAAAAAAACTACAACCAAGAATACTCTATCCAGCAGGGCTTTCATTCAGATTTGATGGAGTAATCAAAAGTTTTACAGACAATAAAGCTAAGAGAATTTGGCACCACCAAACCATCTTTAAAACAAAGGCTAAAGGAACTTCTCTAGGGGGAAAACACAAGAAAAGAGAACAAAAGAGGAAGGGAAGAAAAAAGACCTACAAAAACAAACGCAAAACAATTAAGAAAATGCCAATACGAACATACATATTGATGATTACATTAAATGTAAATGGATTAAACGCTCCAAATATTAATCCATGGAAAAAGATATTCCATGCAAATGGAAATCAAAAGAAAGCTGGAGTAGCAATACTCATATCAGATAAAATAGACTATAGACTGTTACAAGAAACAAGGAAGGTTACTACATAGTGATCAAGGGATCAATCCAAGAAGATGCTATAACAGTTGTAAATATATATGCACCCAATACAGGAACATCTCAATACATAAGGCAAATGCTAACAGCCATAAAAGCAGAAATCAACACTACTACAAAAATAGTGGTGGACTTTAACACACTCCATGTACACCAATGGATGGATCATCCAGACAGAAAATCAATAAGGAAACACAAGCCTTAAAGGACACATTAGACCAAATAAACTTAAATGATATTTATAGGGCATTCCATCTGAAAGGAGCAGAAAAAAATTTCTTCTCAAGTGCACAGAGAACATTCTCCAGGATACAAGACTCTTTGGTCACAAATTAGGCATCGATAAACTTAAGAAAATTGAAATCATATCAAGCATCTTTTCTGACCAACATGGTTTGAGATTAGAAATCAATTACAGGAAAAAAAACTGTAAAAAACAAAAACACATGCAGGGTAAACAATATGTTATTAAATGACCAATGGGTCACTGAAGAAAGCAAAGAGCAAATCAAAAAATACCTAGAAACAAAACTACGATGACAAAAACCTATGGGATGCAGCAAAAGCAGTTCTAAGAGGTAATTTTTTTTTTTTTTTTTTTTTTTGCGGTACGCGGGCCTCTCACTGTTGTGGCCTCTCCCGTTGCGGAGCACAGGCTCCGGACGCGCAGCCTCAGCGGCCATGGCTCACGGGCCCAGCCGCTCCGCGGCATGTGGGATCCTCCCAGACCGGGGCACGAACCCGCATCCCCTGCATCGGCAGGCGGACTCTCAACCACTGCGCCACCAGGGAAGCCCTAAGAGGTAATTTTATAGCAATACAATGCTACCTCAAGAAACAAGAAAAATCTTAAATAAAAAAACTAACCTTACACCTAAAGCAACTAAAGAAAGAACAACAAATAAAACCCAATGTTAGTAGAAGGAAATAAATCATAAAGATCAGAGCAGAAATCAGTGAAATAGAAACGAAGAAAACAATAGCAAAGATCAATAAAACTAAAATCTGGTTCTTTAAGAAGATAAGCAAAATTGGTAAGCCTTTAGCCAGACGCATCAAGAAAAAAAAAAAGGGAAAGGATGCAAATCAATAAAATTCGAAATGAAAAAGAAGTAACAACTGACAGAGCAGAAAAACAAAGGATCATGAGAGACTACTACAAGCAACTATATGCCAATAAAATGGACAACCTGGAAGAAATGGACAAATTCTTACAAAGGTAAAATCTTCCAAGACTGAACCAGGAAGAAATAGAAAATATAAACAGACCAGTCAAGTAATAAAATAGAAACAGTGATTAAAACTCTTCCAACAAACAAAAGCCCAGGAAAAGATGGCTTCACATGTGAATTCTATCAAACATTTACAGAAGAGCTAACAACTCCCCTTCTCAAACTCTTCCAAAAAATTGCAAAGGGAGGAGCACTCCCAAGCTCATTCTATGAGGCCAACATCACCCTAAATACAACAACCAAAGATATCACAAAAAAACAAAATTACAGACCAATATCACAGATGAATATAGATGCAAAAATCCTAGACAAAATACTAGGAAACAGAATCCAACAACACATTAAAAGGATCATACACCATGATCAAGTGGGATTTATTCCAGGGATGCAAGGATTCTTCAATATACACAAATCAATCAACGTGATACATCAAATAGAAGAATAAAAACCATATGATCACCTCAATAGGTGCAAAAAAAGCTTTGGACAAAATTCAACACTTATGTAGGATAAAAACTCTACAGAAAGTGGGCATAGAAGGGAACCTACCTCAAATTTATAAAGGCCATATATGATAAACCCACAGCAAACATCATTCTCAATGGTGAAAAACTGAAAGCATTTCCTCTAAGATTAGGAATAAGACAAGGATGTCCACTCTCACCACTTTTATTCAACATAGAATAAGAAGTCCTAGCCACGGCAATGAGAGAAGAAAAAGAAATAAAAGGAATGCAAATTAGAAAAGAAAAAATATAACTGTCACTGTTTGCAGGTGACATTATACTATACATATAAAATCCTAAAGATGCTACAGAAAAATACTAGAGCTAATCAATCAGTTTATAAAGTTGCAGGATACAAAATTAATGCACAGAAATCTCTTGCATTCCTATACACTAACAATGAAAGATCAGAAAGTGAAATTAAGGAAACAATCCCATTCACCATTGCAATGAAAAGAATAAAATACCTAGGAATAAACCTACCTAAGGAGACAAAAGACCTGTACTCAGAAAACTATAGGATACTGATGAAAGAAATCAAAGATGACACCAACAGTTGGAGAGACATAGCACATTCTTGTATTGGGAGAATCAATATTGCAAAAATGGCTATACTACCAAAGCAATCTACAGATTCAATGCAATCCCTATCAAATGAGAACAAAATTTTACAATTTTTATGGAAACGCAAAAGACCCCAAAGAGCCAAAGCAATCTTGAGAAAGAAAAATGAAGCTGTGAAAAACAGGCTCCCTGATTTCACACTACACTACAAAGCTACAGTAATCAAGACAGCATGGTACCAGCACAAAAACAGAAATGTAGATCAATGGAACAGGATACAAAGCCCAGAGATAAACCCACACACCTATGCTTACTTAATCTTTGAAAAGGAGGCAAGAATATACAATGGAGAAAAGACAGTCCTTCAATAAGTGGTGCTGGAAAAACTGAACAGCTACATGTAAGAAAAAGGAAACTATAACACCATACACAAAAAATAAACTCAAAATGCAAAGACCTAAATGTAAGGCCAGACATTATAAAACTCTTAGAGGAAAATATAGGCAGAACACTCTGACATAAATCACGCAGCAAGATCTTTTTTGACCCACCTCCTAGAGTAATAAAAACAAAAATAAACAAATGGGACCTAATGAAACTTAAAAGCCTTTGCACAGCAAAGGAAACCATAAACAAGACGAAAAGACAACCCTCAGAGTGGCAAAAAATATTTGCAAACGAAGCAACTGACAAGGGGTTAATCTCCAAAATATACAAACAGCTCATGCAGCTCAATACTAGAAAAACAAACAATGGGCAGAAGACCTAAATAAACATTTCTCCAAAAAGACATTCAGATGGCCAACAAACACAAGGAAAGATGCTCAACATCACTAATTATAAGAGAAATGCAAATCAAAACTACAATGAGGTATCACCTCACACCGGTCACAATGACCACCATCAAAAATATACAAACAATAAATGCTGGAGAGGATGTGTAGTAAAGGGAAACCTCTTACACTGTGGGTGGGAATGTAAACTGATACAGCCACTATGGAGAACAGTATCGAAGTTCCTTAAAAAACTAAAATAGACCTACCATATGACCCAGCAATGCCACTTGTGGGCATATACCCAGAGAAAACCATAATTCAAAAAGATACATGCACCCCAATGTTCATTGCAGCACTATTTACAATAGATAGGACATGGCAGCAACCTAATTGTCCATCAAAAGAAGAATGGATAAAGAAGATGTGGTACATATATACAATTGAATATTACTTGGCCATAAAAAGGAACAAAATTGGGTCACTTGTAGAGTCATGGATGGACCTAGAGTCTGTTATACAGAGTGAAGTAAGAAAGAGAAAAACAAATATCGTATATTAACGCACATCTGTGAAATCTAGAAAAATGCTATAGATGAACTTATTTGTAAAGCAGAAATAGAGACACAGACATAGAGAACAAACATATGGCTACCAAGGGGGGAAGGCTACCAGGGGTGGGATGGATTGGTAGACTGGGATTGTTATATATACCCTATCGATACTATGTGTAAAATAGGTAACTAATGAGAACAGATTCTATAGCACAGGGAACTCTACTCAATCCTCTATGGTGACCTTAATGGGAAGGAAATCCAAGGAAGAGGGGATATCTGTATATGTGAGGCTGATTCACTTTGCTGTACAGCAGAAACTAACAAATCATTGTAAAGCAACTATACTCCAGTAAAACTAAAAGATCAACACCCATTTATGTAAAAACTCTCCAGAAAGTGGGCTTAGAGGAAAGCTACCTCAACATAATAAAGGCCATATATGGCTAAACGTACAGCTAACATCATACTCACTGGTGTCAATGGTGAAAAGCTGAAAGCATTTCCTCTAAGATAATAAACAAGACAAGGATGTACACTCTTACCACTTTTATTCAACATAGTTTTAGAAGTCCTAGCCATGGCTATCAGAAAAGAAAATGAAATAAAAGGAATCCAAATTGGAAGAGAAGAAGTAAAACTGTCATTGATTGCAGGTGACATGATACTATACATAGAAAATCCTAAAGATGCCACCAGAAAACTACTAGAGCTCATCAGTGAATTTGCTAGAGTTGCAGGATACAAAATTAATACACAGAACTCTCCTGCATTCCTATATGCTAACAATGAAAGATCAGAAAGAGAGATTAAGGGAAGAGAGCTTCCATATATGTGGAATCTAGAAAAATGGTACAGATGAACCGGTTTGCAAGGGAGAAATAGAGATACAGATGTAGAGGACAAACATGTGGACACCAAAGGGGGAAATTGGGGGGCGGGGGGGGGGTTTGGATGAATTGGGAGATTGGGATTGACATATATACACTAATATGTATAAAATAGATAACTAATAAAAACCTGCTATATAGGGCTTCCCTGGTGGTGCAGTGGTTGAGAGTCCGCCTGCCGATGCAGGGTACATGGGTTCATGCCCCGGTCTGGGAAGATTCCACATGCCGCGGAGCAGCTGGGCCCGTGAGCCATGGCCGCTGAGCCTGCACTTCCGGAGCCTGTGCTCCGCAACGGGAGAGGTCACAGCAGTGAGAGGCCCGCATATCGCAAAAAAACAAACAAACAAAAAAAAAAAACTGCTATATAAAAATAAGAAAATTAGGATATTTAAAAGCGACTGTGTATATGAGGAATTTAAGAAACCACATGCGTGCCCAGGGTAAGATGCATACTCAGAAAAAAACTGAGACGACCATAAGCTTTCACCTTGGACCAATCCCTAGTCTCAGTGGAAGCCTCCCTAACCATTGAAGGATGGTCCAGGCACAGAAACAATCTGGAAAAACTTGGAGAGGTGTTTGTTTATTTGTTTTTACCTCCTGCAGACAAGAATATCTGTATCAAAATTCTAGCTGAATATAAGCTAAGAAACAGAGACTTCGGTGACCCCTCGGGCGAAGGACAAAGGATATAGTCTTTGCCAAAGTAGTAATAAAAATGGAAAGAGAAAATTTTGTGGAAGGGAGAGAAACTTATTTCCAGAGATACTGCCTTATAATATTCAAACATTCAGTTTACAACAACAACAAAAACATCTTAGGGAACACAAAGAAACATAAAAGTATTGCCCATTTAAAGGAACAAAATTAACCAACAGAAACTGTCTCTAAGGATATCCACATATCAGATTTACCGGACAGAGACTTCAAAACAACAACTGTCTTAAATATGCTAAAGGAAAACATACAGAACTAAGGAAAATCAGGAGTATGATGTATGAACAAAATGAGAATACATTAAAGATATAGAAATTAAAGCATGAACAGAGTCTAAGAGATGTGTGGGACATGATCAAGCAGAGGAGAATATGCATTATGGGACTGCCAGAAGGTAAAGAGAGAAAAGCACAGAAAGAATATTTAAATAAATAATAGCCAAAAACACGGCAAATTTGATCAAAGACATAAATCTGTACATCCAAGAAGCTCAACAAACTCCAAGAAGGATAAACTCAAAGAGATTCACAGTGAGATACATTGTAATCAAACTTCTAAAAGCCAAAAATATAGAGAGAATCTTGATAGCAGCAAAAGAGAATTGACTGGTCATGTAGAAAGGATCCTCATTATGATTAACATCCAATTTCCCATCAGAAACCAGGGAGGTCAGAAGACAGTGGTATGACACAAAATATTAAAACAAAAAGAAAACTGTCAACCAAGAATTCTACATTCATCAAAGCTACCTTTCAAAACTGATGGAGAAAATAAAACATTCCCAGATAAACAAAAGCTGAGGGAGTTCATCACCACTATACCTCCTCTGTAAGAAATGCCAAAGGGAGTCCTGTAGGACAGCAGTCCCCAACCTTTTTGGTACCAGGGACTGGTTTCCTGGAAGACAATTTTTCCACCGACGGGGGGGGCGGGGGGGGAGGCAGGGGGATGGTTCAGGCAGTAATGCGAGCGATGGGGAGTGATGGGGAGCAGCTTGCTTGCCTGATGCTCACCTTTTGCTGCACAGCCCAGTTCCTAAGAGGCCGCAGACCAGTACCGGTCCATGGCCCAAGGGTTAGGGACCCCTGCTTTAGGATGAAATAAAAGGACACTAGACAATAACTCAAAATCATTTGAAGATATAAAGATCTCCTGTAAAGGTAACTATATGAAAATAAAAAAGCTACAATTATGGTATTTTTGATTTGTAACTCCACCTTTTTATGACCTATGTAATTTAAAAGACAAATGCATAAAAATAATTATAAATTTATGTTATTGGATACACAGTGTACACAGATGTAATATGTAACAACAGCAATACACAGAGGAGGAACAGAACTTTAAAGCAGAAATTTGTATGCTACTAGAGTTAAGGTGGTATAAATTCAAGCTTGTTTGTTATAAATTAAGGACGTTCAATGTAATTCCCATGGTATCCACAAATAAAATATGTAACAAATATACATAAAAGGAAATGAGACAGTAATAAAAATGGTTCACTACAAAAAATCTAAACACAAAAGAAGACAACTAAACACAAAAGAAGGCAGTAATGGAGACAATGAGGGACAAAAACGTGTAAGACGTACAGAAAATAAATATCAAAATGGCAGAAGTTAAGTCCTTACCTATCAATAATTACTCAAGTGTAAACGGATTAAGCGGGAAGAATAAACTGGAAGATTGGGATTGACATATACACACTACTATATATAAAATAGATAACTAATAAGGACCTACTGTATAGCCCAGGGAACTCTACTCAATACTCTGTAGTGGCCTATATGGGAAAAGAATCTAAAAAAGAGTGGATATATGTATACGTATAACTGATTCACTTTGCTGTACGTCTGAAACTAACATAACGTAAATCAACTATACTCCAATACAATTTTTTTTTAATTTTTAAAAATTAAAAAAAAATTTTTGAAGTATAAATGGATTAAACACCCCAATAAAAAGGCAGAGCTTCATAGAAAGGATTGAAAAACAGGATCCAGCTATATCCTATCCACAACAGACTTCCTTTAAATCCAAAGACAGAAATAGATCCGCTGAAATAAAGAATGGAAAAAAGTTATTCATGTAAATGGTAATCAAAAGAGTATGATATTGGCATGAAAACAGACACATAGATCAATGGAGCAGAATAGAGAACCCAGAAATACACCCATACATCTATGGCCAATTAATTTATGACAAAGGAGCCCAGAATATACAATGGGGAAAGGACAGTCTCTTCAATAAATGGTGCTGGGAAAACTGTGCCACCACATGTGATGGAAGGAAACTGAACCACTACCTTACACCATTCACAAAAATTAACTCAAAATGAATTAAAGATTTGAATGTAAGATCTGAAACCATAAAATTCCTAGAAGTAATTTCCTTGACATTGATCTTGGAAATGATTTTTGGGATCTGACACTAAAAGTAAAGACAACAAAAGGAAAAATAAACAAGTGGGACTATATCAAACTAAAAAACTTCTGCACAGCAAACAAAATCATCAACAAAATGAAAAGGCACCCTACTGATTGGGACAAAATATTTGCAAATCATATATCTGATAAAGGGTTAATATCCAAAATACATAAAGAATTCATATAACTCAACAGCAAAAAAACAAAACAAACAATCTGATTTAAAAATGGTCAGAAGATCTGAATAAACATTTTTCTAAAGACATACAGATGGTTAACAGGAAAATGGAAAGATGCTCAACAACACTAATGATCAGAAAAATGCAAATCAAAACCACAATGAGATATCACCTCACACTTACAATGGCTGTTATCAAAAAGACAAGAAATAACAAGTGTTGGTGAGGATGTGAAAAAAAGGGAACCCTTATGAGCTGTTGCTGGGAATGTACATTGGTGCTGCCACTAGGGAAAACAGTATGGAGGTTCCTTAAAAAATTAAGAATAGAACTACCATATGATCCAGCAAATTCCACTTCTGGGTATTCACCTGAAGAAAATGAAAAGACTAATTCAAAAGATATCTGCACCACATGTTCATTGCAAAATTGTTTGTTAGCCAATATGTGGAAAAAATCTAAGTGTCCTTTGATGGATGAATGCATAAAGAAGATGTGGTATATATCTACAATGGATCTATCTATTCATCCATAAAAATGAATAATATGGTAACAAAATTATGAGCAAAAAAGAAAAATATATATACTGTACTCCATCAAAATTTAAAACTTTCATGCATCAAAGTATAATAGGGAAGAACTCCATATTGGATCTGTTTCTTTTACTTTAACCTTTGTATTCTATGGCTTTTGCTTCCAGTTAAGAATGTTACCTATAGCCTGAAATATACAGGATAGTCCATTCTCAAGGCTCTGACCTTTAGAGGTGTAACACTTTTCCATTCATCTAGAGATAAAAAGTTGCAGAACAGAGAATAACATTTGTCTTGTCCGAGGTTTGCAGGAACATCGTGAGCTGACCTACATGGATAGCTGCAAGAACAAAGGATTCTGACACCAAGGAGTTTGCAACAACCAACCACACCCCCTCCCCTTTTAGTATATAAAAGAAGCCTAAATTCTGACTTGGGTAAGATGATTCTCTAGGACATTAGTCCACCATCTTCTCAGTCAGCTGGCTTTATAAATAAAGTTGTTATTCCTTGCCACAACACCTCATCTCCCGATTTATTGGCCTGTTGTGCAGTGAGCAGAATGTGTTTGGACTTGGTAACAAAAGAACATCATCAAGAAAGTGCCAAAAAAAGCCAATGAATCATTTCTTTTATATCAATAATGGAAATTAATAAACAAAATGTGATTTTCTTGTGAAGAAAAGTACAAAGGAAACCTACAGAATGGGAGAAAATATTTGGAAATCATGATTCTGGTAAGGGTCAATACCCAGAATACGTAAAGAACTCCTACAACCCAACAACAAATACGTAGGTAACTCAATTTTAAAATGGGCAAAGGATTTGAATAGACATTTCTCCAAAAAAGATATACAAATGGCCAATAAACATATGAAAAGCTGCTCATCCTTAATCATTAGGGAAATGAGAATTAAAACTATAATAATATACCCCCTTCATAACTACTACAGTAATTATCAAATAAATGAATAATAAATGTTGGTGAGGATATTGAGAAGTCAGAAACCTTGTACGTTGCTGGTGGGAATGTAAAACGTTGCAGCTGCTAAGGAACCATAAACATAGAATTACCATATGACCCAGTAAATATACTGCTAGGTATATACCCAAAAGGACTGAAAACATATTCAAACAAAAATTTGTACAGGAATGTTTATAGCAGCACTATTTACAAAAGCCAATATATAGAACAACCTAAATGCCTATCAATGGATGAATGGATAAACAATATGTGGTGCATGGGTATGTGTGTATAAAATATCCATTATTTGGCAATAAGAAGTGTGCTACAAAATGGATGAACCCTGAAGACATTATGCTAAGTGAAATAAGCCATATATTAAAAAAACAAATAGTATATGATTCCTCTTATATAAAATATATAGAAGAGGCAAATTCATACAGATAGTTAGTGGATCAGAAGTTACTATGAGCTGAGGGGACAGGGCAATGGGAAGTTGTTTAACGGTTACAGAGTTTCTGTCTGAGGTGATGAAAAAAATTGGGAAAAGATAGTGGTGATAGTTATGCAACATGTCAAATGTAATTAATGTCACTGAATTGTATACTTATGTTCAAAATTGTAAATTTTATGTTATATATATATATATATATAACCAAATTTTTTTAAATGTTTTAAATAAGCAATCTGCCTGAGAGCTTATGCTCTTGACAACTATGGATGATATCCCAGGCCCCTCCAGTTGGAACACACTGACAGCACTGTATCTGTAAAATATAAATAATAATCCCTGTCCTCCCTCTCTCATACTTGTTGTAAGGATCAAATTAAATAAAGAACAGTGCAGGGCTTTCTAAACTGCAAAGGGCTAAAGTCAAGTGCTATTATTATCTTGGAGATTCATACATAAACCATTACATTAAGCTGGTCTTCAGCACTGTGCAATAAAATATATGTGTTTTGTCATATCCTGCAGCTCAGAGGTAATTTCAATAGCACTGTCAGTTTCCAATGACACCACTCCAAGCGGTAAAACTTTACACTTGACCAGACTGATAAGGATCTCTGGTCAGACTGGTTGTGACTACAACTTTTCCATTTAAGAGCATACTTTCTTTCAAGGTATCTTGCACATGCTTGTCACAAAAGATTAATTCACCTAAGGATCTCATAACACTGATCAAAGAGGAAGTAAAATACACACACACACACATACACACACAAACAAACATTGAAGCTGCCAGCTCTTTCTCAGGGAGACTAAGGAGACTTCCTGGGGAGCCAACATGGCATGGAGTGCCAGAGACCATAGTAAGGATCAACAAAGTGGCAGTGGTATGCAGCTTTTGAAATGGCTCCCAGACCAAGACCTACCACAGGCACAATCAACTTCCTGAGAGGGTTCTTCAGCCTTTTCAGCTCTCCTGAGCAGTATGTTTTAGAAATGCTACTCAAAGGGAACCTGGCACATGACCAGGCTATTGGCACCAAAACAACTGTGCTCACAGCAAAATGCAGTCTTGGACTAGATTTGTTTCGAGAACAGAGGGCAAAATGCTTCCTACATAGCTAGTGAAAACCATCCTAAAGTAAAAAACCAAGGCCAACACATTTAAACTAAGCTATGAGGCAAGCACTCCACAAGAGGGTACCTCAATATCCTGCTTTGTTCATACTCAGGGTCCAAAACTCCTTTGCCCTTACCTATTTAATCAGGAAGAACTTCTTGAATTCCTCCTGACTTCCACAACATCTGAATTCACTTTTCATTTCCTGTTTTTTGCTACACACTCTTGCCTTATACAGTATTGAACTGGCCTTGGGCTCAGCTCCCCTCCCAACTGGAAATTGCTATCACTTCCTGACTATAAGTGATTTCAGTCATCACCTCAATAGAACCCATCTGCCAGAACTCTACCTCAGCACTGACCCATGCACCCTAACATCCTTTGAAGGGATTAAAAGGAATAATGTATTATATGTTCTCAAATTTTATAAACCATAAAGTAAAATCTCAAAATTTGAAACTCTATAAAATAAATAATAATAATGGCTACTACTATCTACTGTGTACTAGGCAGTTAAACATATAGTCTGAAATCCTCACTTCAACCTTAGGAGGTAGGACCTATTATTATCCCCATTTCTGAGAAAAGAAAATTGAGGCCATGAGAGGTTAAGTCATTTCCCAAGATGTCACAGTTAAGAAGTGGCAGAGGTTTTCAAAAAATGGTGTGGAGCAATTGGACACCCATAGGTCAAAAAAACCCAAATAAATAAAAATAAAAGCTCAACTTAAACCTTGCACCTTATATAAAAATAAACTCAAAATAGATCATAGATCTAAATGTAAAACCTAAAATTATAAAACTTCTACAAGAAAACATAAGATAACATCTTAGTGACATAGGGTTATGTGACATCTTCTTACACATGACTCCATAAGCATGATCCATAAAGAAAAAGTAAATAAATTGGACTACATAAAATTAAAACTTTTGCTCTGTGAAAGACCCTAATAAGAGGATTTTTAAAAAGATAAGCTACAGACTGGAAGAAAATATTTGCAAATTACCTATCCAACAAAGGACTCATATCCAGAATACATAAAGGATTCACTAAGCCAAAAAGTAAGAAAATAAGCAACCCAATAGATAATGGGCAAAATACTTGATCAGATACTTGACCAAAGAAAATATACAGATGTCAAATAAACACATGAAAAGTTGTTCAACCTCATTAGCCATTAAGGAAAAGCAAATTAAGGCCCAGATGAGATACCACTACACACTTATTAGCATGGTTACAATAAAATATAGTTAACAGTACCCAGTTCTGGCAAGGATATAGAGAAACTGGAATTATCATACATTGCTAGTGGGAATATAAATTAGAACAGCCACACTGGAAAATGGCTAGGCATTTTCTTAGAAAATTATACACGTATATATATGAGCCCACAGTCCCTTCCTGGGCATTTATCCTCTAGAAAATAAAACTTCTGTTCATAAGAAAACTTGTATTATAACGATTAAAGCAGCTGTATTTGTAATCACCAAAAATTAGAAACAATCCAAACATCCCTCAATTGGAGAATGAATAAACGAACTGGTACATCCTTACAAGGTAACACTAATCAGCAATAAAAAGGAATGAACTATTGCTACACTTGGATTGATCGAAAGGGCATTTTAAAAAAAGTGGGAAAAAAAGCCAATCTCAAAAAGTCACATACTACATGATTCATCTATATAATATTCTCTAATTTAGAGATAAAGAATAGATCAGTGGTTGTCTGGGGTGAAAGGTTTTGAAATTGAGACCTGTCTAAGGAAAACCTAGAAATATGCTTGTAGCTATATGCACAAAGATAACAGGAATTCTTTTCTGAGTGAACTATTGAGACTTTTACAAGAAACTCTTAGTAGAGATGCTAATATGATGTGTGACTACAATCTTAAAATGTCAAGGACTTTCTCCAGGAAAATCTTTTAAAACATGAAGGAAAGGCCCCTGAAGGCATCACACAGCAAGTTTTATCCAACTCTGCGTTAGTACCTAGCACATGGCAGGCACTCAAGAATTGTTTGTTTTCAGTAATATTGAAATTAAAGAGATCATCAGTCTTATCCCAAACTGCCTTATCCATGATATGCCTGATTATTTGATTCAGGTAAAAAGAGCTAATGTTTACAGAGTGCTTATTATGTTCCAGGATCTGTCTTAAGCATTTTATATATATGATTCATGTAATTCTCAGAACAACTCTGTGAGGTAGGGACTATTATGATCTTCATTTTATAGATGAGAAAATTGAGACAGAGAGAGATTAAAGAACTTGCTTCCAGGTCCCACCTCTAGCAGGTGAAGGAGATACAGTGTAGTCTGGCTCTAGAATTATGTTCTGATCACTGTTATATAGCCTTAATACTATATTCTACAGCATCTCTCTGATATGCTTTTCAGTTATTAAGCCTTTGATTTATGTATAAATTCATTAAATACATATAGAGAAAGAGATCAAGATGGCAGAGTAGGAAGACGCTGAGCTCACCCCCTCCCATGGGAACCAAAATTACAACTACTTACAGAACAACTATCTGTGAGAATGACCTGAACATAAGTAGAAACTATTTTCCACAACTAAAGTTATAAAGAAGGAAACACAATATGAATAGGAGGGGTGGAGACGTGGTCTACTCTGGATCCACAATCTCGGTGCAGCAACCCAAGAGAGAGAGGGATATCGCAAACTGTGGAGGTCCTCTCTGAGGAGGGAGGGATCTGAGCCCCATATTGGGCTCCCTAGCCCAGAGGTTCTGCATAGGGAAGATGAGTTCCCAGAACGTCTCACTTTGAAAACCAGTGGTGCTTATGTCTGGGAAAGCTGAAAAGCTGTAGGAAAACTGAGACTCCACTCTTAAAGGGCCACCCAAAATCTCACATGCTCCAACTCCCAACACAGAGGCAGCAGTAAGAAAGGCACCTGGGTCAGAGCCACTTGCTGATTTGGGGGAGCCTCCCAAAGAGGCAAGAGGCAGCTGCTACTACCCTTGGGGACTAAGATGCTGGCAGCAGCCATTTTTTGATCTCATTCTACCATACTGGCACTGCTGGGAACTATTTAGGAATCCTCTCTCTAATCTATTAGAACTGGGGGCCTGCCTCACCCACCAGCATGCCTGCAATAATCACGCACTGCTGGGACTCACAACCAGGAGCACCAAGGGCCTACCCTGCCCACCAGTGCACAAAAAGTAGTTGCAAACAGTCAGGCCACACAATCATCTGTACTCGGGCTTGCTCTACCTACCGAGCACACCCACAACACGCACGCACCACCAGGCTGCATAGCTAGATGCGCCAGAAGTGTAGCCCACCAAACGGCATGACTGTGTCACTCATGCACCACCAGGTCATGCAACAAGCTGCGCTAGGGGCCTTCCTCACCCACCAGCACACCCATGAGAGTTGTGTGCCACCACGCATCACATTCAGTCATG
Source organism: Leucopleurus acutus (assembly GCF_964270905.1). NCBI lineage: Eukaryota > Metazoa > Chordata > Mammalia > Artiodactyla > Delphinidae > Leucopleurus > Leucopleurus acutus. Next base: position 58,024,014 of record NC_139148.1, read on the forward strand.
CCGGGGGCCTGCAACACCCACCAGCATGCCTGCAGCAACTGTGCAAAGGAGGGCCTCACAACCCTCAGCCAGAGGCCAGCCCCACCTATCAGGACACCTGCAGCAGTCGGCCTCACCACAACAGAAGGGCACACACAGCCAACATAGGGGACATGGCTCTGGTGGCCAGAAGGAAGTATGCTGCTGGGCCCCACATGACGTCTCCTATATAAGGCCACATCTACAAGATCAAGAGATATAACAGACCTACCAGGTACATAAAAATAAACACAGAGAATTAGGAAAATGAGGAGACAGAGGAATATGTTTCAAATGAAAGAACTAGACAAAATCTCAGAAAAAGACCTAAACAAATTGAAGAAAATAAATCTACCTGATAAAAAGTTTAACATAATGATCATAAAGATGTTCACCAAATTTAGGAGAAGGCATGAACACAGTGAAAACTTCAAAAATGAGTTATAATACATAAAAAAGAATCAGAGTTGAAGAATACAATAACTGAAAAAGAAAAATAAACTAGGGGAACCAAAGGTAGATTAGATAATACAGAAAGCAAATAAGCTATCTAGAAGAGAGAGTAGTGCAAATCACCCAAGCTAAACCCTAAGTGGCATCTGAGCAGGGAGGAGGAGGGCAATACTGGCTATTGCACAGGTGGCACATCAGAGGCAGAACAGGTTTCTGACGATGGCCAGAGTGCCACAGCATGTGCCCTAACCCATGGTGAATATCCACACCAGCCCCTCTTGCTCCACTGCTGCTCCCCTCTGGGGCAAGGGTGCCAGTGCTGGGAAGGGGAAGGGCATACACTTGAAGGGAACTGAGCCATTTCAGACCAGACCATTTAGGGCTTCTGCTCCAGCAACTTAGGACCTTACTCTGCCCCTATAGGGTAGCAATGGCCCCTGAGAAGAGGGGAAGCCCTGGCTCACACCTGGCACTGGCACTGGCACTATCCCCTCCATCTCCATCAACCATATATAAAGCTAGTAGGGGGCTTCCCTGGTGGCGCAGTGGTTGAGAGTCCGCCTGCCGATGCAGGGGACACGGGTTCGTGCCCCGGTCTGGGAGGATCCCACATGCCGCGGAGCGGCTGGGCCCATGAGCCATGGCCACTGAGCCTGCGCGTCCGGAGCCTGTGCTCCGCAACGGGAGAGGCCACAGCAGTGAGAGGCCCGCGTACCGCAAAAAAAAAAAAAAGCTAGTAGGAAGGTTAAAAGACAAATGTAGTAAAATCATCTATATCTACAATAAGAGTTAAGGGATAAAAAAAATAAGATATAAAATATGATGTCAGTAATTGTTGAGGGGAGGAGAGTAAAAATGTAGGGTTGTTAAAATGCATTTGAACTTAAGAGATCAGCAACTTAAAATAATCATGTATGTACATATATGATTATATATACATATATACATGTATACACACTGCTATATATAAACCTCAAAAGACAACCTACCTAAATGGGAGAAAATATTTACAAATAATGTAACCAGAAAGGGGTTAATATCTAAAATATATAAACAGCTCATACAACTTAATATCAACAAAACAAACAACTCAATCAAAAAATGGACAAAAGACCTGAATAGACATTTTTCCAAAGAAGACATATAGATGGCTAACAGGCACATGAAAAGGTGCTCAACGGGGCTTCCCTGGTGGTGCAAGTGGTTGAGGGTCCGCCTGGCGATGCAGGGGACACGAGTTCGTGCCCCGTTCTGGGAAGATCCCACATGCCGCAGAGCGGCTAGGCCCGTGAGCCATGGCCGCTGAGCCTGCGCATCCGGAGCCTGTGCTCCGCAACGGGAGAGGCCACAACAGTGAGAGGCCCGCATACCACAAAAAAAAAAAAAAAAAAAAGGTGCTCAACATCACTAATTGATGCTCAACATCGCTAATTATTAGAGAAATGCAAATCAGAACAACAATGAGATACCACCTCACCCCTGTCAGAATGGCTATTATCAAAAAGTCTACAAACAACAAATATTTGCAAGGATGTAGAGAAAAGGTAACCCTTGTACACTGTTGGTAGGAATGTAAATTGGTGCAGCCACTACAGAAAACAGTATGGAGGTTCTTCAAAAAACTAAAAATAGAACTACCATATGACCCAGAAATTCCACTTCTAGGTACATATCAAGAAAAATATGGAAAAGATACATGCACCCCAATGTTCATAGTAGCATTATTTGTTGGGTTGGCCAAAAAGTTCGCTCGGGTTTTTTATAACATCTTATGGGAAACCCAAACGAACTTTTTCACAAACCCAATACAATTGCCAAGATATGGAAGCAACCTAACTGTCCATCAACAGATGCATGGATAAAGAAGATATGGTATATGTATACAGTGGAATATTACTCGGCCATGAAAAAAGAATGAAATATTGCCATTTGCAACAACATGGATCAACCTAGAGGGTATTATGCTAAGTGAATAAAATAAGTCAGGCAGAGATACACAAATACCATATGATTTCACTTACATTTGCAATCCAAAAAACAAGACAAAACAAAAACAGAAACAGACCCACTGATACAGAGAAAAAATTGGTGGTCATCAGAGGGGAAGGGGGCAAGAGGGTGTGTGAAGGGGATTAACAAGTACAAACTTCCAGTTATAAAATAAATAAGTCGCAGGAACATAATGTACAGGATAGGGAATACACTCAATAATATTATAATAACTTGTATGGTGTATGGCTAGTTGACTTTTTGTAGTTATCAATTTGTAATGTATATAAATATCAAATCTCTATGTTGAACATCTGAAACTAATATAATATTGTATTCAATTAAAATAAAAAAGACTGACAATAACAAGTGTAAATTTGAAGATGTGGAGCAACTGTAATTCCCATATATTTTTGGTGGAAATATAAAATAATACAACCACTTTGGAAACATTTTTTAAAACATAGACCTCTTGAAGGATTTCCTAGGTCAGGTTTAAGTATCTGTATAGTTATGATCCAGTCAGTAAGCATTTCCTTAATGTTACTCCCAGTACTAAGCACCAGCGACCCAGAGAGAGACAAAGCATAATCCTGGCTTCAAAGAGCTCATTCTGGTGATGGACTCTCACATGGAACAACTACAATTCAGCGCAGTAACAACAGTGAGAAAGACATCAGTGAAGTCTTTCTAGAGGAGGAGAGACATGAGTTGAGGATGTGGAATTAGAGTCTGTCAGGAAAATATGGCAGGGAAGGGCACTTCAGGCAGAAGGAAATATATGTGCAAATGAATGAATGAGAGAGACAGAGAGAGACAAATACTGAGAGACAGAGACTGAAAGAGATATTAGGGTTCAGTGATACACAGTTTAGTGTGTGGTGGGAGGGCTGGTTGCTATACAGGGCAAGGCTGCAGGAGAAATGTGGCCATTTCTACATGTAGTACCTCCTCCACAAGCAAGTTTCCCTTCTTTCATGCTGGCAGTCTTGAACAAAGCAGAAAGAAAACTTTCTGAGGTAAACGCAGTTGTGGTTACCACTGCACTCCCAGTGTCTAGCCCAGTACCTCTTAGAGAATGCCTGGCACAAACTGTACTTTGTTATTTTAAATTCTAATTTATGATTTAGTTGACACAAAAAATTAAATTGCTATCAGAATCCTGGAATGACTGAAAAGAGCAGAAATGCAGTTTTCACAGGCACTTTCCATAATAGTAACTCTTCACATTTGTAAAGTATTATACAACTAACGAAGCTTTCATTCATATTACCTCAAGTAATCCTAATAACACTCTTGTTAGGTAGGTATTTCTGTCCCTAAAATACCGAAGAGGAAAAAAGCTTAGAAAAGTGAAGTGACCTAAGGTTACCAGCAGAGTCTAAACCATATTGAACGTAAGGCCAGAAACTATAAAACTCTTAGAGGAAAACATAGGCAGAACACTCTATGACATAAATCACAGCAAGATCCTTTTTGACCCACCTCCTAGAGAAATGGAAATAAAAACAAAAATAAACAAATGGGACCTAATGAAACTTCAAAGCTTCTGCACAGCAAAGGAAACCATAAACAAGACCAAAAGACAACCCTCAGAATGGGAGAAAATATTTGCAAATGAAGCAACTGACAAAGCATTAATCTCCAAGATTTATAAGCAGCTCATGCAGCTCAATAACAAAAAAACAAACAACCCAATCCAAAAATGGGCAGAACACCTAAACAGACATTTCTCCAAAGAAGATACACAGATTGCCAACAAACACATGAAAGAATGCTCAACATCACTAATCATTAGAGAAATGCAAATCAAAACTACAATGAGATATCATCTCACACCAGTTAGAATGGCCATCATCAAAAAATCTAGAAACAATAAATGCTGGAGGGGGTGTGGAGAAAAGGGAACCCTCTTGCACCGTAGGTGGGAATGTAAATTGATACAGCCACTATGGAGAACAGTATGGAGGTTCCTTAAAAAACTACAAATAGAACTACCATACGACCCAGCAATCCCACTACTGGGCATATACCCTGAGAAAACCATAATTCAAAAAGAGTCATGTACCAATATGTTCATTGCAGCTCTATTTACAATAGCCAGGACATGGAAGCAACCTAAGTGTCCATCAACAGATGAATGGATAAAGAAGATGTGGCACATATATACAATGGAATATTACTCAGCCATAAAAAGAAACGAAATTGAGTTATTTGTAGTGAGGTGGATGGACCTAGAGTCTGTCATACAGAGTGAAGTAAGTCAGAAAGAGAAAAACAAATACCGTATGCTAACGGTAAAGACACAGACCTACTAGAGAATGGACTTGAGTAATGGGGAGGGGGAAGGGTAACCTGGGACAAAGTGAGAGAGTGGCATGGACATATATACACTACCAAACATAAAATAGATAGCTAGTGGGAAGCAGCCGCATAGCACAGGGAGATCAGCTCGGTGCTTTGTGACCACCTAGAGGGGTGAGATAGGGAGGGTGGGAGGGAGGGGGACACAAGAGGGAAGAGATATGGGAATATATGTATATTTATAACTGATTCACTTTGTTATAAACCATATGGATCCAAATCCAGTGCTTTTTCCACTATACCACAGCTGCTAGACTCAGAGAAGTCAGGCCTAGCTCCCACTTGCCTTTGACATTCCTACCTGCCTCCAGGCCTCTCACATCTCACTTCTAAAGCACTCTTCTCCTAGGCAATCCCAAGGATAAACGCCATGCCAAAATATGAGGTGTGAATTTTGTCAATGATTGCTTGCTACCTATAGGAAAAAGTTCAAACTCTTTAAATCTGCAGCCACCATCCACTACACCTGACACCCCCTATCCCCCTTTCTTTGATTGATCACACCATCTGGTCATAAAACTGACTTGTTTTTCATCTACTTCCCCAAATAGAGTTCAATTTCTTTGAGGACAGGGATTTTTGTCTTTTGCTCACTGCTCTACCCTCAGTGTCTATATGAGTGCTTGGTAAATAATAAGTGCTCAGAAAACATCTGTTAAATAAATGAATGAACTCTTTGCCTGACATACAAGGCCCTTCACAGTCTGACTTCTACAATGGTCTACCCCTCCTCCTCCATCTCCAACCTATCTCAAGGTCCTCCCAACATGCTTCATGGCATTCCCAACCCTATGCCTTTGATCTTATTCCCATCCAGATTCAGCTAGAACATACTTCTTTCTGGAAGTCTTCTTTAATCATTCCAGTCCACATTAATATTTCCTTCCACTGAGCTTAACAATATCGACCATCTGTGGTGCATATATGGCATCTCTCAAGTGTGGCCCTACGTTATAAAAACAGTCAAGCTTCTAGAGGACACAATCTCTTAGTCCTCTCTGCATGCCACATTGCTTCTGTCACAGTGCCTAATCAATAAATAATGAATCACTCACCTGTTTATAATAGAACATCTCAAATCATAGTTCATATTGATGAAAAGGAGGGAGAACTGTGCTTGGTCCTATCACATGACCAAAACGTGACAGTGTGATGAGCTGTTAAAAGCGGTGGAGTCAGGACTTCCCTGGTAGCACAGTGGTTAAAAATCCGCCTGCCAACGCAAGGCACACGGGTTCGAGCCCTGGTCCAGGATGATCCCACATACCGTGGAGCAACTAAGCTCATGCACCACAACTACTGAAGCTTGTGCGCCTAGAGCCCCACCGCAATGAGAAGCCTGTGCACCACAACGAGAAGTAGCCCCCGCTCGCCACAACTAGAGAAAGCCTGCACACAGCAATGAAGACACAACACAGCCAAAAATTAATTAATTAATATTTTTAAAAAGCTATGGAGTCAGATAGCCTGGGTTTGAATCCTTATAAACTGTTTTAAATGTCTCTTGGCCTCAGTTTCTTCATCTGTAAAATGGGGGTAATATCAGTCCTTACCTTGCAGGGTTGTGTCAAGTATTAAATGAAATAACACATGCACATACTCAGCCCAGTGCACAGAATAAGCTCTCACCAAATATTAGCTATTACTATTGACACTGACCTAGGCTAAAAAGTAGGCCTTTGTAATGGGTACACAGTTTCTTTTTGGACAGATGAAAATATTTTAAGATCGGTGATGGTTGCACAACTCTATGAATATACTAAAAGCCACTGAATGGTACATGATAAGTAGGTGAATTATATGATATGTGAATTATATCTAAATAAAGCTATTTTAAAATTAACTGCCAAAAAAGAATAGGCCTTGGAGCTATTGATGAGTTGGAACAGAAGGTAGAACATAAAAAGGTCTCTCCTCAAAATCAAGTTATTAACACTATTTGCTCAAAGCCTATAGAATCCATGAGGTTTACTTTCCTTTCTCGTGGCAGGCAAGATCTTTGTAGTGTTTGGCCCACCTAGGAAGAGGGAGAGTCATCATACTAAGTATGGAACTTACACTGAAAATGCTCCTGAATGGGATCAGAGATGAAGGGGGAGAAACACAGATCACCTCTCATCTCAGACCAAATACAGACTGCCTAAGTCCACTCAGGAAAAGTTTCAGCATGATCAGAAAGGAACTAAACAGGAACTGTTAGAGAAAAATCCTCCAAAGGGAAGCTCAACATGGAAAACAAGGAAAAAAGAAACAGAAAAACAGCAGGCTGTCCAGAAGAGGATAAGTCCCCAGGGATCCTCAGAAAGCTCCAACTTGTACTTTCAATTCTTTCTCTCCTCCATGAGAGATCTAAACACATTTAATAATCTCAGGCAGAAACCTCATGATACAGAAGACTGTTCTGTTTACTTCTGTGCTTCAGTTTTTTTGTTTGTTTCTTTGTTTTGTTTTTTGGCTGTGTTGGGTTTTCGTTGCTGCACGTGGGCTTTCTCTAGTTGTGGTGAGTGGGGGCTACTTTTCGTTGTGGTGCATGGGCTCTCTCATTGTGGTGGCTTCTTTCTTGTTGCAGAGCATGGGCTCTAGAAGTGCAGGCTTCAGTAGTTGCAGCACGTGGGCTCAGTAGTTGCAGAGTGCAGGCTCTAGGGTATGCAGGCTTCAGTAGTTGTGGTGCTGGGCTTAGTTGCTCCACAGCATGTGGGATCTTCCCAGGCCAGGTATCAAACCTGTGTCCCTTGCATTGGCAGGCAGATTCTTAACCACTGCGCCACCAGGGAAGTCCTTTTGCCTCAGTTTTACTGGTGAAAAAGCCAGGACCCAAAAGCCACAGTCTTTGCCAGGCACCTGATCAGTCCACACTCTGACCTGGACTAAATAACTAGTAAATAAGGAGAAATCTGTACATCATCTACAACTTATGGAGGAGGAATAACTGAAGAAAAAATGCTAGTGATTCCTAGTGAATACTGGGAAGGACCTACGGAGAGGAAAGGAGAAAATGGATTGTAAGCATTTCATTGCATATTAACTTAAAATAGATCACTGTCTAGATGCTTCAGGAATTTTCTTCATATCACCAGCCCTTCCCATTTATATTATTTCAAGAGTAGAGACTTATGAGAGGTACCATTTTTCCAAACTGTCACACAACAGACATGCACAAAATTTCTTTGATGAATAAAATTAGAGTATATTATTCTTTAATTAAATTCCAGATTCTACTGTCCTTTGACAATATGTATGCCTAGGAATACCTTACCACCAGTCAAAACTCCCTAAAACCACTAAAGGCATCAGCATGAAAGTATTCAAATGAGCCCTTCAAAATATATTGCAAGAAAGGACACTAGGCGAGGATTCAGGGGAGCTGGGTTTCAGTCCAGTTTTGTCAATAGCTGTATACCTTAAGCAGGTCTCTCTGGTCTTCAGTCTCCTCCTCTGAAATATGAGGGGTTTAAAGTAGAGCAGTAGTTCTCAATCTCAAGGTAGCATTACTCCAAGGGGGCATCTGGAAAGGTGTGGAGGTGATTTGGTTTGGCATCATGACTCAGAGAACACTACTGGCATTTTTTGCAGGGGAGGGAGGGACAGCTAGGATACTTGACATCTAGCAATGTACAGAACATAGACAAACACAATGAAGAACTATGCTGTCCAAAATGTTAAGAGTATATTACTCGCCCCTCCCGGAAATAACTGGATAAAATAATTAATATCTCATCAACCCCTAAAATCCTTTTTCCCATTGGCCAATGTAACAAAGAATACCGCTACATTGTGATTGTCCTATTAAGTCTGAAGAATGGGGAAACATCAGTCATCTTTTGCTTGATAAAGAAGAAGAAAAGAAAAAGAAAATTTTACTCTGCATTTCATCATGCTCTAAAATGTGTAACTAACAAAACCTTTTCTAGAACCCAGTGCAATAAGAAGATCTGAGTCTGGCAATGAAATGAACCTTACAACTGGAGACATATTACACACACACACATACACAAGGAACTTTATTAACTGTAACCAGATGTTCCTTAACAACCATTTGTTTAAAAAAACACAAACAGTGAATTCCATTAGACTGTTGTTCACATATGAAATCCAAGTGAGTCTGAGTTAGGGGCAAGTAAGAGAAGTTTGTTAAAGTATTCATAAAACAGCAAAATGTTCACCCTGCTGGATCCATGTGTTTCAGTGCAATTTCAAAAAAAAAAAAAAGTGTGAGTGGTTGTTTATCAGCTGCATCCCAAGAGTCAAGAGGGTGGAGTTGAAGAGGCTTTGCTTATTAATATAATTTACTATTTTTAATGCCTGCTCTGAAATTCTTCCCACAAATCTGCATAGTGTACTCTGCCTTATGGATTAGAAACAATGAACTCTTTGTGTCTCATTCTTAACAATCTGAAAGTAAATCAGTTGGAATAAAAATTCTAATCCCAGGATCTTAACTACAAACTGTTGTAAAGTGGCAATTAACTCACTGATACAATACCAGCAGCCAGAGAGAGAACATCAAAGCCTCTCACACCCCAATAGAAGGGCCAACTGCTAAATAGAATCTTTTGAGAAGATGCTTTGAGAAAAAAATAGGTCTTCTGATTTTTCTGGACACAAATTGTAATAACTCCATCCAAACCTATTACTTATCTAAGCCAAATTTAACCCCTTCCTGAAACTAGCCAAGAGGTTATAGTGAAAAAATCCATCCTTTCCTTTTAAGGATGTATTTCAAAAAGCAGTTATTTTCTGTGGTAGAAAAAGCAGACCTCTGTGGCCAGCCCCACCTTGGCAGCAGTCTCCTAGAATATAGCCTCGAGTCCCAGAAATTTAAAACTCCTGTGTCTGTGCTAGTAGTTCTTGCCAGTGGCCTCACTGGGCTGGTATCCAAACTCTAGGGTCTAATGTTTCAAATAAGGCCAAACCCAATACTGGATAATCATCATTACTGTTTAGCAGTGTCTAACTTCTAAGAATATTTTGCTACCAGTAAATTCTCATCTATACTGGGGGAACTATATAATACCCATATTTGACTCTGACAATTCAGCTATTTTCCTTGCCACACACCAGTTAACCTATCCTAACTAATTCTATCCACATGTTATTAACCTTCACAGACCTATTGATACATAGCCCTTGTTAAAGGCTAGTTGTGTGGGTCAGGTTATTTTGTAAACCGAATAAGGAAGGGGAGGGGCAAACAACATCTTGTCTCCATTTAATATTCGCAAAGGGTACGATATAAGAAAAACCTAGGTAAACTCTAGCAACTTTCATGCCTCAGCAAACTGATTTTTAACTGTCAATATGCTTACTTCGCTCACCTCTGCTCTCACAAATCAGAGAACAATAAGCAAAGGGGAATGAAGTTTTCCTCATGCTACACAGCTGATAAAATTTTAGACTGACAAAAGGTAACATTGTTTTATTCATTTCAAATAGGCATCTCAAATTTTAAAACAGAACTCTCAATATCTCTTCTCTCCCTCCCTCTCTCTCAAACACACACACACACACACACACACACACACACACACACACACACGCACGATCCAGGTGCTCAAGCCAAATAAACTTATGACTCATCCCTGACTCCTCTCCCCCTCTCCCTCCCCTTCCCCCCACATCCCCCGATCTAATACATTGGCAAGTAATAAGCAATGATGGCTCCACTTTCTAAGTACATCCTGAATCCCGAGGCACTTCTCACCACCTCCACCAGCATTTTAGTCCAGGCCATCATCACCTCCTGTCCAGATTATTTCAATAGCCTTGGAACTGATTTCTCTGCTTCCATTCTTACTCCTATAATCCACTAAACTCTCAGAAGCCAGAATTATCTTTTAAAAATATAAAATATACCATATTCTCTATCCCATTATCCTGTTGTATTTTCTTCATAGAACTAATAACTATCAAAAAATATCTTAATTTTTTACTAGTGTATTTTATGTCTCTCCCCTTTAAAATTCAAGCTCCATAGAGAAAGGACTTGGTCTGTCTCTTTCACCACTGTATCTACAACACCTAGAACAGTGCCTGGCATACAGGAGATGTTCAATAAATATTTTCAGTATGAATGAATAAATGATTATTCTATAAACTGTCAGTGAACACTTATCTGACAAAACTGTGCTAGGTGCTATGTGTGATAGAGACAAAGAAGACATGGTCCATGACCTGGAGGAGCTCATAGGAGGGACATAGACATTAAATAATTACAATACAATGCTGTGAATGCAATAAAAAAAAAAGGATAGATCACAGGAAGGCACTAGAAGAATATAGAGTAGTCTCCTAACTGTGTTTGGGTGAGATGCAGAAAGCTACACAGGTGAGAATAAACTTGAGCTGTAACCTGAAGAGTAAGTGCATACTCCAGAATGAGAAAATGTGTGATGTGGCATGGCAGGAAAAGAGAACAGCACAGGCAAAGAATGGAGTCTTAAGCAAGGATATGGGGCACAAGAATTCTAGCTATGTTCAGGAAACAGTAAATAGTTTGGTGGGTGGAATAGAAAATATATAGAAAGAGATGAGAAAATGATAGGAAAAGAAGATTGAAGATGTGGGCTGCAGTCAGATTATAAAGGGTCTTACATGCCTTATTAAAAAGTTTGGTATTAATTCTTATAGACAATGGGGAGTCAACTACAAGCAAAGAGTAAAAGGGATTCATCCATTCAAGAAATATCTATTGAGGGTCTGATCAGATTTGTTTTTTAGGAAGATAACCCAGGCAACAAGAGCAAGAGTGCACTAAAGTGGGGAAGAAACTGGAGGTAGGGAGAACAATTGAAAACTACTACCAATTCAGTTGCGAGATTTTTTTTTAAACACCATAGAGTTCTAGCTCCACCCCAGAACTACTGAATCTAAACCTCTCAGAATATAAGTAAAAAAAACTATCTTTTAGGGGTTTTTTTTGGATTTTTTTACTTTGAAAGCAATACATGTTCATGGGGGAAAAAAATACTCAACCAGTACAGAAGGGTATGAGTTACAAGCATGTCACTCTTCCCATCCCCTGCATCAAGAATTACAGCCACTCCCCAATTACCTCCCACCACCCGGCCCTCATCTATGTCCCTTTGCTCCAGAATGCCCAAGGTTGAGAATCACTGCACTGCTAAGCTCCATCACCTAGGCAGTTTTTCCAAAATTTCACAGAAAATAAGAATTGCCTGCCGTGCTTTTTAAAATGCTTTAAAAGAGAGCTTTGCAGGCTCCTCCCCTCCAGAATCTGATTCAGTGAATCTTATCTTGGCCTGGGAAACAATTACCCCATGAGTCTTATCAGGTAATCTGGGACACCTGTCACAATCCTAATAAACACCAGCATCCCAAACTTTAATATGCATAGAAGTCACCTGGGAATTTTGTTTAAATTGCTGATTCTGACTCAGTAGGTGTGGGGTGGGACCCAACATTCTACATTTCTAATAAGCTCCCATGTTATGTCAATGCAACTGGCACAGGGACCACACTCTGCTGAGCACTGGTTATCAACCCTGGCTGCCTATTAGAATCACATGGGGAGCTTTTAAAATGCTCATTGACCAATCCGTTTTAAGCTCTTCAAAAAATAGAAAAGGAGATAACACTTCCTAACTGATTTTAGGAGGCCAACATTAACCTGATACCAAACTCACATAAAAACACTACAAGAAAACTACAGGCCAATATCCTTTATGAATATTGATGCAAAACTCCTAAACAAAACACAAGCAAACCAAATTCAACAGCATATTAAAAGGATTATACACCATGACCAAATAAGTTTTATTCCTGGAATGTAAGGATATTTAAACACACACAAAAATCGATCAGCGCAATGCACCACATTAACAGAATGAAGAAATAAACATATGATCATCTCAACTGATGCAAAAAGTGTGACAAAATTCAACACCCTTTCATGATAAAAATACTCAAACAAATAGAGGGAGAAAAAACCTTCCTCATCACGATAAAGGGCATATAAGAAAAGCCCACAGCTAACGTCACACTCAGTCATGAAAACACTGAAAACTTCTCTAAGATGAGGAACAAGACCAGGATGTCTCCTTTCACCACTTCCATTCAAAGTAATGCTGGGATTTAAGGGGAAGACGGCGAAAGAGTAAGACGCAGAGATCCCCTTCCTCCCCACAGATACACCAGAAATACACCTACACATGGAACAACTACAGAACACCTAATGAACGCTGGCAGAAGACCTCAGACCTCGCAAAAGGCAAGAAAGTCCCCATGTACCTGGGTAGGGCAAAAGAAAAAATAATAAACAGAGACAAAAGGATAGGGACGGGACCTGCACCAGTGGGAGGGAGCTGTGAAGGAGGAAAGGTTTCCACACACTAGGAAGCCCCTTCGCGGGCGGACACTGCGGGTATCAGAGGGGGAAAGCTTCGGAGCCGCAGTGGAGAGCACAGCAACAGGGGTGTGGAGGGCAAAGCGGAGAGATTCCTGCACAATGGATCAGTGCCAACCGGCACTCACCAGCCCGAGAGGCTTGTCTGCTCACACGCTGGGGCGGGCAGGACTGGGAGCAGAGGAGGCTCGGGCTTCAGTCGGAGCACAGGGAGAGGACTGGTGTTAGCCGTGTGAACACAGCCTGCAGGGGGTTAGTTCACCACAGCTAGCCGGGAGGGAGTCTGGGGTAAAGTCTGGACCTGCCGAAGAGGCAAGAGACTTTTTCTTCCCTCTTTGTTTCCTGGTGCGCGAGGAGAGGGGATTAAGAGTGCTGCTTAAAGGAGCTCCAGAGACGGGCGCAAGCCGTGGCTAAAAGCACGGACACCAGAGACAGGCATGAGATGCTAAGGCTGCTGCTGCCGCCAACAACAAGCCTGTGTGAGAGGACAGGTCACTATCCACACCCCCCTTCCGGGGAGCCTGTGCAACCCGCCACTGCCAGGGTCCCGGGATCCAGGGACAACTTCCCTGGGAGAACGCACGGCGCGCCTCAGGCTGCTGCAACGTCATGCTGGCCTCCGCCGACGCAGGCTCGCCCCACACTCTGTGCCCCTCCCTCTCTCCGGCCTCAGTGAGCCAGAGCCCCTGAAGCAGCTGCTCCTTTAACCCCGTCCTGTCTGAGCGAAAAACAGATGCCCTACGGCGACCTACACGGAGGGGAGGGACCAAATCCAAAGCTGAGCCCAGGGAGCTGTGAGAACAAAGAAGAGAAAGGGAAATCTCTCCCAGCCGACTCAGAAGCAGCAGATTAAAGCTCCACAATCAACTTGATGTACCCTGCATCTGTGGAATACATGAATAGACAACGAATCATCCCAAAATGAGGAGGTGGACTTTGAGAGCAAGATTTATTATTTTTCCCACTTTTGCTCTTTTTGTGAGTGTGTATGTGTATGCTTCTGTGTGAGATTTTGTCTGTATAGCTTTGCATCCACCATTGGTCCTAGGGTTCTATCCGTTTTTTAATTCTTCTTTTTAAAAGTAAATTTTTTTCTTAATAACTACTTTTTATTTTATTAACTTTATTTTATCTTTTCTTTCTTTCTTTCTTTCCTTCCGTCCTTCCTTGCTTCCTTCCTCCATCCCTCCCTCCCTTCTTTCTTCCTTCCTTCCTTCCTTCCTCCCTCCCTCGCTCCTTCCCTCTGTCTTTCTCTGTCTCTTTCTTTCTTTCTTTCTTTCTCTTCCTTCCTTCCTTCCTTCCTTTCTTTCTTTCTACTTTTTCTCCCTTTTATTCTGAGCGTGTGGTGCTGCAGCCAGGAGTCAGTGCTGTGCCTCTGAGGTGGGACAGCAAACTTCAGGACACTGGTCGACAAGAGACCTCCCAGCCCCACATAATATCAAACGGAAAAAATCACCCAGAAATCTCCATCTCAATACCAGCACCCAGCTTCACTCAAAGACCAGCAAGCTACAGTGCTGGACACCCTATGCCAAACAACTAGCAAAACAGGAACACAACCCCACCCATTAGCAGAGAGGCGGCCTAAAATCATAATAAGGCCACAGATACCCCAAAACACACCACCAGACGTGGAACTGACCAACAGTAAGACAAGATCCAGCCTCATCCACCAGAACACAGGCAGAAGTCCCCTCCACGAGGAAGCCTACACAACCCACTGAACCAACTTTACCCACTGCGGACAGACACCAAAAACAACAGGAACTACGAACCTGCAGGCTACAAAAAGGAGACCCCAAACACAGTAAGATAAGCATAATGAGAAGAGAGAAGAACACACAGCAGATGAAGGAGCAAGGTAAAAACCCACCAGACCTAACAAATGAAGAGGAAATAGGCAGTCTACCTGAAAAAGAATTCAGAATAATGATAGTAAAGATGATCCAAAATCTTGGAAATAGAATACACAAAATGCAAGAAACATTTAACAAGGACCTAAAAGAATTAAAGATGAAACAAGCAACGATGAACAACACAATAAATGAAATTTAAAATACTCTAGATGGGATCAATAGCAGAATAACTGAGGGAGAAGAACAGATAAGTGACCTGGAAGATAAAATAGTGGAAATAACTACTGCAGAGAAGAATAAAGAAAAAAGAATGAAAAGAACTGAGAACAGTCTCAGAGATCTCTGGGACAAAATTAAACACAGCAACATTCGAATTATAGGGGTTCCAGAAGAAGAAGAGAAAAAGGGACTGAGAAAATATTTCAAGAGATTATACTTGAAAACTTCCCTAATATGGGAAAGGAAATAGTTAATCAAGTCCAGGTAGCATAGAGAATCCCTTGCAGGATAAATCCAAGTAGAAATACAGCAAGACACATATTAATCAAACTGTCAAAAATTAAATACAACAAAAACATTAAAAGCAGCAAGGGAAAAACAACAAATAACACACAAGGGAATCTCCATAAGGTTAACAGCTGATCTTTCAACAGAAATTCGGCAAGACAGAAGGGAGTGGCAAGACATATTGAAAGCGATCAAGGAGACAAACCTGAAACCAAGATTACTCTACCCAGCAAGGATCTCATTCAGCTTTGATGGAGAAATTAAAACATTTACAGACAAGCAAAAGCTGAGACAGTTCAGCACCAGCAAACCAGCTTAACAACAAATGCTAAAGGAACTTCTCTAGGCAAGAAACATAAGAGAAGGAAAGACCTACAATAACGAACTCAAACAATTAAGAAAATGGGAATAGGAACATACATATGGATAATTACCGTAAATGTAAAAGGACTAAATGCTCCCACCAAAAGACACAGATTAGCTGAATGGATACAAAAACAAACCCCATATATATGCTGTCTACAAGAGACCCACTTTAGACCTAGAGACATATACAGACTGAAAGTAAGGGGATGGAAAAACATATTCCATGCAAATGGAAACCAAAAGAAAGCTGGAGTAGTAATCCTCGTATCAGACAAAATACACTTTGAAATAAAGACTATTCGAAGAGACAAAGAAAGATACTACATAATGATCAAGGTATCGATCCAAGAAGAAGACATAACAATTATAAATATATATGCACCCAACATAGGTGCTCTCAGCACTCTTATTCAACATAGTTTTGTAAGTATTAGCCACAGCAATCAGAGAAGAAAAGGAAATAAAAGGAATCCAAATAGGAAAAGAAGAAGTAAAGCTGTCACTGCTTGCACATGACATGATACTATATATAGAGAATCCTAAAGATGCTACCACAAAACTACTAGAGATAATCAATGAATTTGGTAAAGTAGCAGGATACAAAACTAATGCACAGAAATCTCTGGCATTCCTATACACTAGTGATGAAAAATCTGAAAGTGAAATCAAGAAAACACTCCCATTTACCACTGCAACAAAAAGAATAAAATATCTAGGAATAAACCTACCTAAGGAGACAAAACACCTGTATGCAGAAAATTATAAGACACTAATGAAAGAAATTAAAGATGATACAAATACATGGAGAGATATACCATGTTCTTGGATTGGAAGAATCAGCATTGGGAAAATAACTCTACTACTCAAATCAATCTGCAGATTCAATGCAATCCCGATCAAACTAACACTGGCATTTTTTACAGAACTAGAACAAAAAATTTCACAGTTTGTATGGAAACAAAAAAGACCCTGAATAGCCAAAGCAATCTTGAGAACGAAAAACAGAGCTGGAGGAATGAGGCTCACTGACTTCAGACTATATTACAAAGCTACAGTAATCAAGAGAGTATGGTACTGGCACAAAAACAGAAAGATAGATCAATGGAACAGGATAGCAAGCACAGAGATACACCCACGCACATATGGTCACCTTATACTTAATAAAGGCGGCAGGAATGTACAGTGGAGAAAGGACAGCCTCTTCAATAAGTGGTGCTGGGAAAACTGGACAGGTACATGTAAAAGTATGAGATTAGAACACTACCTTACACCATACACAAAAATAAGCTCAAAATGGATTAAAGACCTAAATGTAAGGCCAGAAACTATCAAACGCTTAGAGGAAAACATAGGCAGAACACTCTATGACATAAATCACAGCAAGATCCTTTTTGACCCACCTCCTAGAGAAATGGAAATAAAAACAAAAATAAACAAATGGGACCTAATGAAACTTCAAAGCTTTTGCACAGCAAAGGAAACCATAAACAAGACCAAAAGACAACCCTCAGAATGGGAGAAAATATCTGCAAATGAAGCAACTGACAAAGGATTAATTTGCAAAATTTACAAGCAGCTCATGCAGCTCAATAACAAAAAAACAAACAACCCAATCCAAAAATAGGCAGAAGACCTAAATAGACATTTCTCCAAAGAAGATATACAGACTGCCAACAAACACATGAAAGAATGCTCAACATCATTAATCATTAGAGAAATGCAAATCAAAATTTCAATGAGGTGTAATCTCACACCAGTCAGAATGGCCATCATCAAAAAATCTAGAAACAGTAAATGGTGGAGAGAGTGTGGAAAAAAGGGAACACTCTTGCACTGCTGGTGGGAATGTGAATTGGTACAGCCACTATGTAGAACAGTATGGAGGTTCCTCAGAAAACTACAAATAAAACTACCATATGACCCAGCAATCCCACTACTGGGCATATACCCTGAGACAACCATAATTCAAAAAGAGTCATGTACCAAAATGTTCATTGCAGCTCTATTTACAACAGCCCGGAGATGGAAGCAACCTAAGTGTCCATCATCAGATGAATGTTTAAAGAAGATGTGGCACATATATACAATGGAATATTACTCAGCCATAAAAAGAAACGAAATTGAGCTATTTGTAAGGAGGTGGATAGACCTACAGTCTGTCATACAGAGTAAAGTAAGTCAGAAAGAGAAAGACAAATACCGTATACTAACACATATATATGGAATTTGAGGGAAAAAATGTCATGCAGAACCTAGGGGTAAGACAGGAATAAAGACTCAGACCTACTAGAGAATGGACTTGAGGATATGGGGAGGGGGAAGGGTAAGCTGTGACAAAGTGAGAGAGAGGCATGGACATATATACACTACCAAAAATAAGGTAGATAGCTAGTGGGAAGCAGCCGCATAGCACAGGGAGATCAGCTTGGTGCTTTGTGACCACCTTGAGGGGTGGGATATGGACAGTGGGAGGGAGGGAGATGCAATAGGGAAGAGGTTTGGGAACATATGTGTGTGTGTATATATATATATATATATATATATATATATATGATTCACTTTGTTATAAAGCAGAAACTAACACTCCACTGTAAAGCAATTATACTCCAATAAAGATGTAAAAAACAAAAAAACAAAGTAATGCTGGAAGCTCTAGCCAGAGCATTTAGGGAATAAAAAGAAATTAAAAGCATTGAAATTGGAAAAGAAGAAGTAAAATTATCTTTGTTCACAGATGGCATGATCTTATATCGAGAGAATCCTAAGATTCCACACACGAAAATGTTAGACCTAATAAACAGATTCATCAAAGTTGCAGGATACAAAATCTACATGCAAAAATCAGTTGCATTTCTAAATACTAGTGATGAACAACATGAAAAGGAAATTAAGCAAACAATTCCACTTACAATAACATCAAAAAAATCAAATACTTAGGAATAAACCTAACCAAGGAGGTAAAAGACTTCTATACTGTAAACTATAAAACCTTGCTGAAAGAGATTAAAGAAGAGCAATAAGTCTTATGGATTGAAAGATGTAGTATTGCTAAGATAGCAATGCTAGCCAAAGCAATCTACAGACTCAATGAAAGCCCTATCAAAATCCCAATAGTATTGTTTTTGCATAAACAGAAAAAAACCCATAACAGATCTGAATGGCCTCAATTTGGAACCCAAAATGGCCAAATAATTCTTGAAAGAGAAGAATAAATGTGGAGGGCTCATAATTACTGTTTTCAAAACATACTACAAAGGTAGAGTAATCAAAACCATCTGGTACATGCATAAGGACAAACATATGGACAGGCCAATGGAACAGAATAAAGATCCCAGAAATAAACCTTTGCATATATGGTCAACTGATTTTCAATATAAATGCCAAGAGCATTAACTGGGGAAAGAACAGTCTTTTCAACATATGGTGCTGGGTAAACTGGATATCCACATACAAAAGAATGAAGATAGACCCTTACCTTACACTATATACAAAAATTATATCAAAATGGATCAAAGACCTAAAGGTAAGAACTTAAATCATAAAATTCTTAGAAGAAAACACAGGGGGAAATCTTTATGACACTAGATTTAGCAACAATTTCCTGCATATGACACAGAAAGTACAGGCAACACAAGAAAAAATAGATAAAACAGAGTTCATCAAAATTTAAAACTTTTGTATATTAAAAGACACTATGAAGACATTGAAAAGGCAACCCATAGAATGAAAGAAACTTTTTGCAAATCATTTATCTGATAAGTGATTAATATCCAGAATATATTAAAAGCTCCTACAATTTAACAACAAGAACAACAACAACAAAATCACAAGTGGAATTTATCCCAGGGATGCAAGGATTCTTCAACTACGCAAATCAATCAATGTGATAAACCATATTAACAAACTGAAGAATAAAAACCATATGATCATCTCAATAGATGGAGAAAAAGTTTTTGACAAAATTCAACACCATTTATGATAAAAAAACTCTCCAGAAAGTGGGCATATAGGGAACCTACCTCAACATAATAAAGGCCATATATGACAAACCCACAGCAAACATCATTCTCAATGGTGAAAATCTGAAAGCATTTCTTCTAAGATCAGGAACAAGACAAGGATATCCATTCTCACCACTATTATTCAACATGGTTTTGGAAGTCCTAGCCATGGCAGTCAGAGAAGAAAAAGAAATTTTTAAAAAATCCAAATTGGAAAAGAAGAAGTAAAAATTGTCACTGTTTGCAA
Organism: Leucopleurus acutus; assembly: GCF_964270905.1. Classification (NCBI taxonomy): domain Eukaryota; kingdom Metazoa; phylum Chordata; class Mammalia; order Artiodactyla; family Delphinidae; genus Leucopleurus; species Leucopleurus acutus. Next base: position 58,044,177 of record NC_139148.1, read on the forward strand.
ATGACATGATACTATACATACAAAATCGTAAAGATGCTACCAGAAAACTACTAGAGCTCATCAATGAATTTGGTAAAGCAGGATACAAAATTAGTACACAGAAATTTCTTGCATACTATACACTAAAAACGAAAGATGAGAAATTAAGGCAACAATCCCATTTACCATCTCATCTAAAAGAATAAAATACCTAGGAATAAACCTACCTAAGGAGGCAAAAGAACTGTAATCAGAAAACTATATGTCACTGATGAAAGAAATCAAAGGTGACCAAACAGATGGAGAAATATACCATGTTCCTGGATTAGAAGAATCAATACTTGGAAAATGACTATACTACCCAAAGCAATCTACAGATTCAGTGAAATCCCTATCAAATTACCAATGACGTTTTCCACAGAATTAGAACAAAAAATGTTTACAATATTATGGAAACATGAAAGACGCAGAAGAGCAAAAGCAATCATGAGAAAGAAAAATGGAGCTGGAAGAATCAGGCTCCTGACTTAAGACTACACTACAAAGCTACAGTAATCAAGACAGTATGGTACTGTCACAAAAACAGAACTATAGGTCAATGGAACAGGATAGAAAGCCCAGAGATAAACCCACATATCTATGGCCACTTAATCTATGACAAAGGAGGCAAGAATATACAATGGAGAAAAGACAGCCTCTTCAATAAGTGGTGCTGTGAAAACTGGATATCTACATGTAAAAGAATGAAACTACAACACTCCCTAACACCATACACAAAAATAAACTCAAAATGCATTAAAGACCTAAATGTAAGGCCAGACACTGTAAAACTCTTAGAGGAAAACAGAGGCAGAACACTCTTCGACATAAATCGCAGCAAGATCTTTTATAACCCACCTCCTAGAGTAATGAAAATAAAAACAAAAACAAACAAATGGGACCTATTGAAACTTAAAAGCTTCTGAACAGCAAAGGAAATCATAAACAAGACGAAAAGACAGCCCTCAGAATGGGGAAAATATTTGCAAATGAAGCAATTGACAAAGGATTAATCTCCAAAATATACAATTGTGCAGCTTATGCAGCTCAATATCAAAAAAACAAACAACCCAATCAAAAAATGGGCAGCAGCCCTAAATAGACATTTCTCCAAAGACATACAGAAGGCCAACAAACACATGAAAAAATGCTCAACAACACTAATTATTAGAGAAATGCAAATCAAAACTACAGTGAGGTATCACCTCACACCGGTCAGAATGGCCATCATCAAAAAGTCAACAAACAATAAATGCTGGAGAGGGTGTGGAGAAAAGGGATCCCTCTTACACTGTTGGTGGGAATGTAAATTGATACAGCCACTATGGAAAACAGTATGTGGGTTCCTTAAAAAACTAAAAATAGAACTACCATATGACCTAGCAATCCCACTCTTAGCCATATACCTGGAGAAAACCATAATTTTATTTTATTTTATTTTTTTGAAAACCATAATTTTAAAAGACACATGCACCCCAGTGTTCATTGCAGCACTATTTACAATAACCAGGACATGGAAGCAACCTTAATCTCTATCAACAGAGGAATGGATAAAGATGTGGTACATGTATGCAATGGAATATTATTCAGTCATGAAAAAGAACAAAATTATGCCATTTGCCACAACATGGATGGACCTAGAGATTGTCATACTGAGTGTAGTAAGTCAGACACAGAACAACAAATATCATGTGTTATCACTGATTTGTGGAATCTAAAAAAAGGGTAGAAATGAACTTCTTTTATAAAACAGAAGTAGCCTCACAGATGTAGAAAACAAACTTATGTTTACGAGGAGATAAGAAGGGAAGGGACAAATCGGGAGACTGGGATTGACATATACACAGTGCTATATATAAAATAGATAACTAATAAGAACCTACTGTATAGTACAGGGAACTCTACTGAATACTATGTAATGGTGTATATGGGAAAATAATCTTAAAAAGAGTGGATATATGTATAGCTGATTCACTTTGCTGTACACCTGAAACTAACACAACATTGTAAACCAACTATATTCCAATAATTTTTTTTAAAAACATAACAGTCCAAGTTATAAATGGGCCCAGGACTTGAACAGATATTTCTTCAAAATGATATAGGAAATAGCTAATAACTACATGAAAAGACTCTGAATATCACTAGCCATTTATGGAAATACAAATCAAAACCAGATATACCACCTCATACCCATTAAGATGGCTACTATCAAAAAAAGAAAAGAAAAGAATAATCATTGCCAGGGATGTGGAGAAATTGGAACCCTGTGTATTACTGGTGGGAAAATTAAATGGTGCAGTCACTGTAGAAAACAGTATGACAGTTCCTCAGAAAACTAAACATTGAATTACCATATGATCCAGCAATTCCACTCTGGGCTCATACTCAAAAGAACTGAAAGCAGGAATTCAAGCAGATAACTGTACACCAATATTCAAAGAAGCATTATTCACAATAACCAAAAGGCAGAAAAAATTTAAATGTCCATCAACAGACGAACAGATATACAAAATGTGGTGATACATAAGTGAAATATTACTCAGCCTCAAAAAGGAATGAAATTCTGATGCATGCTACAATGTGAACGAACCTTGAAAATATCATGCTAAGTGAAACAAGCCTAACATGAATGGACAAATACTATATGATTCCAGTTTATATTAGCTACCTAAAATAGGCAAATTCATAGAGACAAAAAGAATAATGTTGATTGCAAGGGGCTGAGGGGACAGGGAAACAAGAAGTTATTAATTGATGGGTACAGAGTTTCTGTTTGAGATAATGAAAAGTTCTGGAAATGTGGGTTGGTGATGGTTGCATGACATTGTGAATATACTAAATGCCACTGAATTGTACACTTAAATATGGTTAAAATTATACATTTTATGTTATGTATATTCTACCAAAATTACAAAAAATTCTCAGTGCCAGGCCCCCATCCTAGACCAATTCCATCAGAATCTCTGGGAGTGGCTCAGTCATCAGTACCTTGAAAGTACCTCAGGTATTTCCAATGTTCAGCCAAGTTTAAGAACCGTAGATCTGGACTTTCTCCCCTCTTGTAATACACAGAATTATCATTTGCAAATCACTGATGATGGACATCCAGCTGTGCTTTTCCCAACCCAAGTGAGATCATTAGCTCTACTCATTTTCCAGGTTGTCTCTGAATACTCATTTCTAGAGTAACTTAAATTAGTAAGCTACTAGGATACTATCACTATAATTGTATAGTATAAAAACTGTGTTTAGGGGCTTCCCTGGTGGGGCAGTGGTTGAGAGTCTGCCTGCCGATGCAGGGGACACGGGTTCGTGCCCTGGTCCAGGAGGATCCCACATGCCGTGGAGCGGCTGGGCCCGTGGGCCATGGCTGCTGGGCCTGCATGTCCAGAGCCTGTGCTCCACAGCAGTGAGAGGCCCGCATACCACAAAAAAAAAAAAAAAAGTGTTTAATGCTAAAGTATTTACAGATGAAATGACAGTCTGCAAATCTGATTCAAAGTAATCCAGGCCTGGGTGAAGATTATAGATAAAACAGATAGGCCATATGTTAGTAATCGTTGAAGCTGATTGATGGGTGCATAGGTGTTCTTTATGTTATCCTCTCTACTTTTGTGTATATTAAAAATTTTCTGTGTTAAAACTGGAAACAAATTTAATTACATTTGCAATGGAAAAATCTAAAATATTTAGTAATAAGATCTTGGACCTATAAACTATAGTAGATACATACAATGGAATATTAACCAACATTTTTACATGATGGTAAAAATTTTGTAATGATATGGGGAGATACTTATGATGTATAATTTAGTAAAAAAGCAAGTTATCAAAATGAGCATATACAGTATGATCCAATTTTTTGTACAGGCCTACTGTAGGATGGAGCAATCAATGGCGCTAGATCTGGAGTCTGACAGAACTAGGTTTCTGCCACTTACTGTGTGACCCAGGACAAGGGAGAGAATAATAGCGTCTTTACAGAACCCATGAGGGTTCTGTAAAGATTAAGCTGAAATAAAATAATTAAAGCACTTAAGAGATTAATAGTAATAGTAGTAGTAGTAGTATCATCTGTATTTGGCTAGAGCTACTAAAGAAAAGCAAAACATTGGAAAAAATATCTAATATCTTAATATCTAAAATAATGGTAAGATATGACAAATTCATTGACTTATTAAATGAACAGCTATTAAGGGCCCACTGTGGAAAAGACAGTGGAACTATAATGCTGATCAAGACATAAACAGAAGGCAGCTGTGTGCACCACTACATAAAAGTCAGTTACATCTCTATACACTAACAATGAACTACTGAAAAAGAAATAAAGAAAACAATCCCATTTAAAATAGCATCAAAAGGAATGAAATAATTAGGAATAAATTTAACCAAGAAAATGAAAGACCTCTACACTGAAAATTATAGACACTGATGAAAAAACTGACAAACACAAATAAATGGAAATATATCTCCTGTTCATGGATTGGAAGAATTAGTATTATTAAAATGTCCATACTACCCAAAGTCATAAACAGAGTCATAGAAAAAAACAATCCTAAAAATTGTTTTTTAGGATATGAAACAACAGAAGACCCCCATAACCAAAGCAACCTGAGATAAAAGAAAAAAGCTGGAGGCATCACAATACCTGATTTCAAACTTTATTGCAAAGCTATAGTAATCAGAACAGAATGGTACTGGCAAAAAAAACAGACACATAGACCAATGGAACAGAACTGAGAGCCCAGAAATAAACCCATGCATATATGTGGTCAACTAATATTTGACAAAGGAGCCAAGAATACTCAATGGGGAAAGGATAGTCTCTTCAATAAATGGTGCTGGGAAAATAATATATACATGCAAAGGAATGAAATTAGGCCCCTATCTTATACCACTCACAAAAATTAACTCAAAATGGCTTAAAGACTTGAATGTAAACTTGAAACTGTAAAACTACTAGAAATAAATAGAGGGGAAAATCTCCTTGACATTGGTCTTAAAAGCATTTTTTTGATATGACAATAAAACTGAAAGCAAAAAAAGCAAATTAGACAAATGTGACTGAATCAAACTAAAAAAGTTTTGCAAAGCAAAAGCAAGGGAAACAATCAAAAGAGTGAAGAGACAACCTATAGCATGGGAGAAAATATCTGCAAACTATACATCAGGTAAGTTAATATCCAAAATGTATAATGAATTCAAACAACTCAATAGGCAAAAAAAGGTACCTGATTAAAAAATTAGCAAAGGACCTGAGCAGATATTTTTCCAAAGAAGACATACAAATACCCAACATTTCATGAAAAACCTGCTTAATATCTCTAATCATGGAATGTAATCAAAACCACAATAAAATATCACCTCATGCTTATTAGAATGGCTATTATAAAAAAAGACAAAATACAACAAGTGTTGGAGAGGATGTAGAGAAAAGGGAACCCCTGTGTACTGTTTGTGGGAATGTAAATTGGTGCAGCAACTTAGGAAAACATTATTTAATTCCTCAAAATATTAAAAATAGAACTACCATACAATCCAGCAATTCGACTCCTGGGTATTTTTCCAAAGGAAATGAAATAACTATCTCAAAGAGATATCTGCACCCCCATGTTCATTTCATTCACAATAGCCAAGACATGGAAACAACCTAATGTTGCCTGTATAAATATAATGTAATACTAATTAGCCATTTAAAAAGAACAAAATCCTGCATTTTACAGCAATATTGATGGACCTTGAAGGCATTATGCTAAGTGAAATAAGTCAGAAAGAGTAAGACAAATACTATATACTCTCATTTATATGCTGAATCTAAAAAGGCAAACTCAGAAATAGAGAGTAAGGGAGAGAGATCAAGATGGCTGAGCAGGAGGAGGCTGAGCTCACCTCCCCTCACAAACACATCCAAAATACAACTACATGTGAAATTGACCTGGGTACTGGCAGAACAGCTCTCCTACAATCAAGACTGTAAAGGAAGATCCATACAGGAAAAAAGGGAAGAAAAGTGATCTGGTCAGGACATGCACCCATGGTGGAAGACCCAGAAGAGGAAGGGGATATCACAGGCTCTGTGATCCTCCCTGGGAAGTGAGGGGTTTGAGCCACATATTAGGCACCCCAGCCCCAGGATCCAACATTGGGAAGGTGAGTCCCCTTAGCTGGTTTGAAAACCAGTGAGGCTTACGAAAAGGCTAGAAGAAACTAAGACTCCACTCTTGAAGAACGTGCACACAGAGGCAGCAGATTGAAAACTGCCTGGGGCTCTGGCAGCTTGCTAGGACTGTCCCACTACACACACCCAGCCCACACCAGGATCCTGTCCCAGCCCTCTTTCTCCGATGTTGCTATCGACTAAGGCAGAGGCTGCCTTTGCCAATGAGTGTGCACACACTTAAAGGGAATGCAGCCAGCTTAGACCCCAGCCTTGCCTCTAACCAGGGCAGAGGCAGCCACTGCCAGTGCATGTGTCCCTACCAAGATTACAGAGAAACAAACCTAGCTCCAGGGTAGAGACTGCCATCTTCAGCAGAAGGGAAACCAGCTCATTAGTGTGGCACCAACTCCTCTGGCCCCAACCCAGTCTCTAACCAAGGCACATACACCAGAGAAAAAGTGAAACCAGCACAAAAGTGCAGCCCCAAGCCCTCAAGCCCCAACCAGGACCTCAACCAAGGCAGAGACTACCATCACACCCAGGAGAAACCCAACTCCCTCAGGGCTCCTGTTCCAGCCTCTCAGGCCCTGCCACTTTCCCCAATATGGCAATAATGGCCACTGAGAATAGGAGAAGCTCTGACTCACACCTGGCTCTGCCTCTGGCTCTGGCTGCTCCAACTCCAGCCCTACCTGCTGCCAGCACACCCCAGGAAAAAATGCAGTCTGTGCCCACTTAAGATCCAGCTCTCCCACCAAAGCCACTGGGCACATGTAGACTACATAGGGATGCTCCCACAAAAGAACACCTTTCAAGACTAGGATAGGTAACTGTTTCACCTAACATCATGGAGACAGAGAAAGTTAAACAAAATGAAAAGACAGAGGAATAATTTCAGACAAAAGAACAAGAAAATACCTGAAAAAAACCCTAATGAAACAGATACATAAAAGAGTTCAAAACAATAGTAATAAGAATGCTAACTGAACTGAGGAAAAGAATAGATGAACACAGTGAGAATTTTAACAAAGAATTAGAAAATATAAAAACAACCAGTCAGAGCTGAAGAATACCATAACTGAATTAAAAAATTCACAAGAAGGAATTAACAGCAGATTAGGTAATAGTGAAGAATGCATAAGTGAACTAGAAGATAGAATATTTGAAATGACCCAATCAAAACAGCAAAAGAAAACTAAATTTTTGAAGAATAGTTTAAGGGACCTCTGGGACCACATCAAGCACACAAACATTCATATTATAGAAGTCCCAAAAGAAGATAAGAGAAAGGGATAGAAAATGTATTTAATGAAATTAAGGCTGGATACTTCCCAAACATGAAGAAGGAAACAGATATCCAGGTATAGGAAGCACAGACAGTCCAAAACAAGATGAACCCGAAGAGACCCACTCCAAGACATATCATAATTTAAATGGCAAAAGATAAAGAGAGAATTTTAAAGGCAGCAAGAGAAAAACAGAAAGTCACATATAAGGGAACCCCCATAAGGCTATCAGCTGAATTTTCAGCAGAAACTTTGAAGACCAGAAGGGAGTGCATGATATATTTAAAGTGCTGAATGGGAAAAAAATGTACAACCTAGGATAATCTACCCAGCAAGATTATGATTTAGAATTGAAAAAGAGATAAAGAGCTGCTCAGACAAGCAAAAACTAAAAGAGTTCATCAACACTAAACCACCTCACAAGAAGTGTTAAAGGGTCTTCTTTAAGTGAAAAAGAAAAGGTTACAAGAAATAAATTATAAGAAAGGAAAAAACCCACAGGTAAAGGCAAATATATAGTAAAAACTGTGGATCGATCATTAAATAACCTAGTACAAAGTTAAAAGACAAAAACTGTAAAATCAACTATAACTACAATAAACAGTTAAGGGATAGACATGAGGATGTAAAATATGGCATTAAAAACACAAAATGTTTCATTAGGTCCCATTTGTTTATTTTTGTTTTTATTTCCATTACTCTAGGAGGTGGGTCAGAAAGGATCTTGCTGTGATTTATGTCATAGAGTGTTCTGCCTATGTTTTCCTCTAAGAGTTTGATAGTTTCTGGCCTTACATTTAGGTCTTTAATCCATTTTGAGCTTATTTTTGTGTATGGTGTTAGGGAGTGATCTAATCTCATACTTTTACATGTACCTGTCCAGTTTTCCCAGCACCACTTATTGAAGAGGCTGTCCTTTCTCCATTGTACATTACTGCCACCTTTATCAAAGATAAGGTGTCCATATGTGCATGGGTTTATCGCTGGGCTTTCTATCCTGTTCCATTGATCTATCTTTCTGTTTTTGCAATCCCACTACTGGGCATATACCCTGAGAAAACCAAAATTCAAAAAGAGTCATGTACCAAAATGTTCATTGCAGCTCTATTTACAATAGCCCGGAGATGGAAACAACCTAAGTGCCCGTCATCAGATGAATGGATAAAGAAGATGTGGCACATATATACAATGGAATATTACTCAGCCATAAAAAGAAACGAAATTGAGCTATTTGTAATGAGGTGGATAGACCTAGAGTCTGTCATACAGAGTGAAGTAAGTCAGAAAGAAAAAGACAAATACCGTATGCTAACACATATATATGGAATTTAAGAAAAAAAATGTCATGAAGAACCTAGGGGTAAAGCAGGAATAAAGACGCAGACCTCCTAGAGAACGGACTTGAGGTTATGGGGAGGGGGAAGGGTGAGCTGTGACAGGGCGAGAGAGAGTCATGGGCATATACACACTAACAAACGTAGTAAGGTAGATAGCTAGTGGGAAGCAGCCGCATGGCACAGGGATATTGGCTTGGTGCTTTGTGACAGCCTGGAGGGGTGGGATAGGGAGGGTGGGAGGGAGGGAGACGCAACAGGGAAGACATATGGGAACATATGTTTATGTATGACTGATTCACTTTGTTATAAAGCAGAAACTAACACACCATTGTAAAGCAATTATACCCCAATAAAGATGTTAAAAAAAAAAAAACACAAAATGTGGGGCAGGACTAAAACATGTAGATCTTTTGGAAAGTGTTTGAACTTAAAGGATTTTCAGTTTAAAACCCCATGGTAACCACAAATCAAAAATGTACAACAGATACACAAAAACTAGAGAGGAAGGAACACAAACATAACACAAAAGAAAATCATCAAGCCACAAGGGACCGACACTAAAAGAAGAAGAACAAAAAAAGAACTACAAAAACAACAAGAAAACAGGTAACAAAATAGCAATAAGTACATGCCTATCTCAAATAAACAACCTAACCTACCATCCAAAGGAATTAACAAAGAAGAACAAAGCTCAAAGTCAGCAGAAGAAAGGAAATAACACAAGAGTGGAAATAAATAAAAGAGACCAAAAGAAAAACAAAGAAAAACAAAAAAAGATCTGTGAAACCAAGAGCTGTGTTTTTTTTGAGGGGAGGGGGGAAGTTAAAAAAAAAAAAAAGAGCTGTGTTTTTGAAAAAAAAAAAACTGATAAGCTTTTAACTAGGCTCATTGAGAAAAAAAGAGAGAGGAACCAAATAAACAAACTGATAAATGGAAGAGGAGAAATTACAACAGATATCACAGAGGTACAAACAATCATAAGAGAATACTATGAAGTTATATGCCAACAAATAGGACAACTTACAAGATATGGATAAATTCCTAGAAACATACAATCTTCCAAAACTGAATCAAAAAGAAAGACATAATCTGAACAGGCCAATTACTAGGATTGAAATTGAATCAGTAATCAAAAAACTCCCAAAAAACAAAAGTCCAGGACCAGAAGTCTTTATAGGGGAATTCTACCAAGCATATAAAGAAAACATAATACCTCTCCTTCTTAAACTATTGCAAAAAAAGTGAAGAGGAAACATTCCTAAATTCATTTTATGAGGCCACGATTACTGTGACACCAAAAACAAACAAAGACATTACCAAAAAAGAAAATTAGAGGCCAATATCTCTGATGCATATAGCAGTAAAAACTTCACAAAATATTAGCAAACCAAATTCAACAATATACAAAAAGGATCATACACCATGATCATGTGGGATTTATTCCAGGGACACAAGGATAGTTCAATATTCACAAATCAATCAATGTGATACACCACATTAACAAAAGGAAGGATAAAAATCACATGATAATCTCAATAAATGCAGAAAAAGCACAAGACAAAATTCAACATCCATTCATGATAAAAACTCTCAACGAAAGTGGTAAAAGAGGGAACATATCTCAACATACTGAAGACCATTTATGATAAACCCACAGCTAACATCATACTCAATGGTGACAAGGTGAAAGCTTTTCCTCTAAAATCACGAACAAGATAAGGATGCCCACTTTCACCACATCTATTCAATATAGTATTGGAAGTCCTAGACACAGCAATCAGACAAGAAAAAGAAATAAAAGGCATCTACATTGGAAGGGAAGAAGTAAAACTGTCACTACTTGCAGAGGACATGATTTTATATATATATATATATATATATATATATATATATATATATATACACACATATATATAAAAAACCCTAAAATATGCACCATATTAGAACTAATAAACCAATTCAGTAGAGTTGTGGGATACAAGATTAATATACATAAATCTGTTGTTTTTCTATACACTAATAATGAACAATAAGAAAGAGAAAGCAAGAAACCAGTCCCATTTAAAATCACATCAGAAGAATAAAATACCTACAAAAGATCAATGGAACAGAAGAGGCAGCCCATAAATATACTCACATATATATGATCAATTAATCTATGACAAAGGAAGCAGAAATATACAATAGGGAAAAGACATTTTCTTCAATAAGTGGTGTTCAGAAAACTGGACAGCTACATGTAAAAGAATCAAATTAAAATATTTTCTCACTGTATACAAAATAAATTGAAAATGGATTAAAGACCTGAATGTAAGACCAGAAACCATAAAACTCATAGAAGAAAACATAGGCAGCACACTCTTTGACATTAAGTCTTAGCAATATTTTTTTTGGATCTGTCTCCTCAGTCAATTCAAACATAAGTAAATAGAACCTAATGAACTTAAAAGCTTTTGCATAGTGAAGGAACCATCAACAAATGAAAAGACAACCTACTGAATGGGAGAAAATATTTACAAACAATATGTCTAATAAGTGGTCAATATCCAAAATATATAAAGAACTCGTACAACTCAATATCAAAAAAAAAACAACACAATTAAAAAATGGGCAGAGGACCTGAATAGACATTTCTCCAAAGAATAAATACAGATGGCTAACAGGCACATGAAAAGATGCTCAACATCACTGATCATCAGGAAAATGCAAATCAATACCACAATGAGATATCACCTCACATCTGTCAGAATGGCTATTATCAAAAAGACAACAAACAATAAATGTTGGCAAGGATGTGGAGAAAAGGGAACCCTAGTACACTGTTGGTGGGAATGTAAATTGGTACAGCCACTGTGGAAAACAGTATGGAGGTTCCTCAAAAATCTAAAAGTACCATATGATCCAGAAATTCTACTCCTGGGTATATATCCAAAGAAAATGAAAACACAAATTTAAAAAGATATATGCACCCCAATGTTCATAGCAGCATTATTTACAATAGCCAAGATATGGAAGCAAACTAAGTGTCCATCAACAGTCGAATGAATAAGGAAGATGTGATACACACACACAGAGACACACACAGTGGAATAGTACTCAGCCGTAAAAAAGAAAATTTTGCCATCTGCAACAATATTGATGGACCTGAATGGTATTTTGCTTAGCAAAGTAAGTCAGACAGAGAAAGACAAATACTTTGTTTTCACTTATATGTGGAACATAAAAAAAAAAAAACAAATGAATGAATACAACAAAACAGAAACGGACTCACAAATATAGAGAACAAACTAATGGTTACCAGTGGGTCTAGGTGTGAGGGGAGGGACAAAATAGGGGAAAGGGATTAAGAGGTACAAACTACTGGGTATAAAAAAAGTGTCAGAATATGAATTCACCTGTTACTGACTTAATACAGCTGGATGTGTCACTTAAAAAAAGGATGAGAGAGTAGATTGGTGGTCACTAGGGGTTAGGAGTTGGGGGAAGTGAGGACATGTTGGTCAAAGACTACAAACTTCCAGATATAAGATGAATAAATACTGGGGATCTAATGGACAGGCTGGTGACTGTAATTAACAGCACTGTATTATATACTTGAAAGCTGTGAGCAGAGTAGATCTTAAATGTTATCACCACACACCAAAAAAAAAATATGTGAGAAGATGGAGGTGTTACCTAACCTTATTGTGGTAATCATTTCACAATATATACATGTATCAAATCATCAGGTTGTATACCTTAAACATACATATATGTCAATAATATCTCAATAAAGCTGGGGGAAAAGACATAAATGGTCCTTGCCCTTGTATAACTTATAGTCTAGAAAAGAAGGCTAATAAAGAAATAAGTAATAACATTAAAGTAAGGAGTCATTATAGTGTGTACAAAAAACGTTAAAGCACGTGAGGAAATGCTTATCATTTAAAGAGGTCAGAAGTCCAAGAATTCAGTCCTTCCATTTTTCAACTACTAAAGTCTGTGCACATTCCTTGGCTCTTGGATGCATAACTGGACCACTGGTTCCCTTTACACATCACCTTCTCTCCCTCTCTTACCCTCCTGCCCCCACCTTTATAAGGATCCTTGTGATTACATTAAGCCCACCCAGATAATCCAGGAGTATCTTCCTACCTCACAATTTCTACTTACAAGCACAAAAGTCCTTTTTGCCATGTGTAGCAGCATATTCACAGATCCTGGAGATTAGGACTTGGACATCTTTGGGAAGCCATTTATTCTGTTTACCACAGACATAATTATGAATACAAAAAGATGATAGAAACAAATATACCAAAAATATTAACAGTTGTTCAGTCTGTATGGTTGGATTATGATTAATATTTTATGCTTTTCTCTTTTTTGCAATTTCCACAATAAGCATGTCACTTTTTTAAAAATAGAGAATACAAATACATAAACACAAAAAGTACAAGGGGTATGCAGTAAAGTGTCTTTGTCTCACTCTTGTCCCTCAGCCCCCAGGTTCCTCTTTCTAAAAGGCATTTATCATTAGCAATTTCTTCTTCTTCTAGAGATAGAGTATGCAAGAACATGTCTATGGTAGGTTGAATAATGTTCCCTCAAAGATGTTCATGTCCTAATCCCCAGAACCTATTAATATCTTACCTTACATGCCAAAAGGGACTTCGCAGATGTGATTAATTCAATGATCTGGGGATGGGGCATTTATCACTGATTGTCACTGATTGATGAGCCCAGATATAATCAGAAGGATCTTTTTAAGAGGGAGGCAGGAGGGTTAATGGGAGAGAAGGCAGCGATGTGACAACAGAAGTAGAGAATGGAGTGATGGTCTTTAAAGATGGAGGTAGGGCCCACAAGCCAAGGAATACAGGCATCCATTAGAAGCTGAAAAAGGCAAGGAAGCAGACTCTCCCCTTAGAGTCTCCAAAAAGTTCCAGCCCTGCTCATGCCTTGACTTTAGCCCAGTGAAACTAATTTTGGACTTATGACCTCCAGAACTATGAGAGAATAAATCTGTGTTGTTTTAGGCCACTAAATTTGTGGTAATTTGTTACAGTGGCAATGGAGATGATCTTTGCATATATATATTTTTGCACATGTATGTATATATTGGGTATAGCTATAGAATAAAATCAAATAAGTAGAATTCCTGGGTTAAGGTATGTGCATTTTAAATTTTGACTTAAACTGCCAAACTCCCTCCCCAGAGGTTGTGCCAATTTCTACTGCAGCAATGTATGAATGACATTTCAATTTTGACTTTACTCATAATGCTCTTTTTCCATACAGAAGTTTGAGTTTCATGCTCTCAGAGATATCTTTTCTTTTTATTGCTTCCTAATTTTATAACATATTTTTAAAATCCTTCCCCACTCTAAAATTAATTTTAACCATTCCCATGTTTTGTAGTTTTATGGCCCTATATTTCACATTTAATTATTTCATTTATCTGTAACTTACCTGCGTGTTAAGTATGAGGTATGGAAATAACTCTTCTTCCCAAATGTCTACCAAGGTGTCCCAACAACCTTTGTTAAATAATTCATTTTTCCCCACTAATCTGAAATGCCATCTTTATCAGATGTACCAGTACCACACTGTTTTAACTATTGCAGCTTAATGACATTTTATTCTTAATCTCTGATAAAACTAATTTCCCCTAACTACTCTCCTGTTCCTAATTTCTCTAGGTTTTCATGCTTGCTTGTTTTTACATATGAATTTTACAACCATATTAACAGAAATATGTATCTTTATTTGAACTGAGTTTAATTTATCCTATTTACTTAAGTGAATTGATATTTTTATATTATCTTTCCATTTAAGAATATAATGTGTCTTTCTATTAGTCTAAGTCTTCTTTGGTGTTCCTCACTAATATTTTTTTTCCTTCATGTAGAACTTGTATATTGCTTGTTAAGTTTATTCTTAGGTATTTTCTCCTGTCCGTTGATAATTAAATGGGGTCTTTCCTTCCATTATATGTTCTGATTGTTAGTATTTTATATGAAGGCAATTTCAGGATGATTTCAGGATACCTGAGGAGTCTAGGGTCCTTCTTTGAAGGCATTTCAAGGATTCAAACCAAAAGATTACTGAGGGTGGAGGTTGGCTGGTAGGACCCTCTGCCATTCCTCCCTGAGACAGAATAAGGCAGGACTTCCCTGTACAGCCAATAAGCATCAAGGCTGGGGAGGCTAGGTAAATCCACATGCCTTCTCCTCATATCTAGGGCTTGAGACTTTGTGTGAGGGACTGCTAGGGAGTTCCTGACTCTGAACACTAATGAACAACCTTGTCTTGCAGGTTGAGCACCCAGTCAATAGTAACTGGCTAGAAGGTTACCCATCACTCCCCACCTTCTCAGGGGAACTTGCCCCCACAAGCATGTAACTGTCCCTAGACTGAAGGGCTCATGGAAAGTGCAAATAACTCGAACCTGTGGTTAATCTTCTCTGTGTGGCTAGTGAAAACTATCTTCCCATTGTGAGTAGCTCTCACCTTGGGCACAATACCAAGACTGCTTAGCAAAAGCTGTGTTGGAACAGCCTCCAGCACAGTTCACCCAGATTTCTTTAATCTTCTCTCTACCTGTAATGCAAGTTCTATTTAGACAAAATCATAGCAAGGTTAACAATGTTCATTTTGGGGTTTTTTTCTTCTAACTTCTAATTGGCTGTAAACTAGGGACCACAGGTTTTTGCTAAAGGATTCCCAACAAGTTTACAAAATAGGCTTCCCCCAGTGCCCCAGGACTCTTATCAGTGAAGCCAATTACATTTCACTGCAAATCTGCAGATTTTCAGGCAACCTGATGAATTTCCACACTGTGGCCTCAACACAGCCGGAGAGCCTGTTTCTTTTGGCTTTTTATTTTTCTGTTAGGTTAACTAGTTAACCCTTTCGTAATTCCCAAGGCTTTTTTTTTTAATCACCACCATCTTTCTTTTAGCACTGGTATATCTAACATTGCTCTTCCTTGCTACTTTTTTTTTCTTCTTCTCAGATCAGGCTCCTTCTATCCTGTAACATTAACAAAAATATAATTCAATGATTTTGCTTGGGATTGCAGGGGGAGGGGGGCATCTGAAGAAAGACTGAGAAGCCAGCTGTTTCCAGACTATAGCATGTGCACGAAAATTACCAGATTGGGGTACAAGGTACTGCAAAGAAACTGGAGCTGACTATGACCTTATGTTGCCTCCTGCCTTTTCTCTCCATCTCCATTTACTAGCTTTTATTTGCTATTATTTTTAGGAGATACTTTTATAGCTGCTCATGACTGCATGTGTATATATTTTCCTCAACTTATGCTCTATCCAATGGGAGAAAGGTCCACCTAAAGATCACCCTCTTCAACAGGGCCCCAGGGCTTGAACAATCTTTAGATGTTTTGGATTTTCATCTGCTGCTCCATTAATTGATGTCAGCTGCAGCTATAATAACCTTATGGAATGGTTTGCAAATATGAAATATTTGGAAATATTTTTCACTTGAAATTTTCAAACCCACAAAAATGTTCTCCAACTCTTTCTATGTGTTCCATTCCTGTGGCAACGATGCATTTAATGGTAGAGAAGAAACCACATAGAAACATAGGGCTGCCAGGCTTGTAAAGACGTAACTTGCTCTGGTACCCCTGCCTTGAATGAGGGTAACATTTATGCAATATCAGAGAGCTACAGTGCTAACCAAGAGACAGTGTGCTGCCTCAGACTGTGATTTGGGAAGACTCCTCAATATATATAAAATCAAATGTCCAATCTTCCCCACAAAACTGGTCCTCTCCAGGAATCCCTCATCTCATAGAATGGCCCCACCACCCATCTAGAAACCAGGTAGTCATCCATGATATCTCCCTCTCCCTCACCTTCCATATCCAATCCATCACCAAATCCCATTGATTTAAACTCATAAATATATCTCTAATATACTTTTCTCCATTTCCACCCTAATCTAAGACATCATCATCTCTCATATGTACTACTGCAACTACCACCTAATAATCAGTCTCCCCTCATCCATTCTTGCCCATCCTGAAGTTACTCTCCACAGTGCAACCAGAGTAAGCTCAAAATATAAATCACGGGCTTCCCTGGTGGCTCAGTGGTTGAGAGTCCGCCTGCCGATGCAGGGGACACGTGTCCGTGCCCCGGTCTGGGAAGATCCCACATGCCGCGGAGCGGCTGGGCCCGTGAGCCATGGCCGCTGAGCCTGTGTGTCCAGAGTTTGTGCTCCGCAACGGGAGAGGCCACAACAGTGAGAGGCCCGTGTACCGCAAAAAAAAAAAAAAAAAAAAAAAATATATATATATATATATATATATATATATATATATATATATATATATATATAAATCACATCACTTAAATATTCCTGCTTTAAACCCTCTGATGGGATCATACTATATCTCCCTACCTGGCTTACCCTTCCAACTATACTGCTTTTCTTTTAGTATCTTGAAGAGGGAAAAACCCAAGCTCTTTGCAGCCTCAGAGTCTCTGCATACACTGTTCCCTCTGCTTGGAATGTTCTTCCTAATACCCTGTTCAGATCTTTGTGTGGTTGGTGCCTTCTTATCATTCATTTCTCAACTTAAGTATCACCTCTTCTGAATGGACTTGAGGATGCAGGGAGGGGGAAGGGTAAGCTGGGACAAAGTGAGAGAGTGGCATGGACATATATACACTGCCAAATGTTAAACAGATAGCTAGTGGGAAGCAGCCACATAGCACAGGGAGATCAGCTCGGTGCTTTGTGACCACATAGAGGGGTGGGATAGGGAGGGCTGGAGGGAGGGAGACGCAAGAGGGAAGAGATATGGGAATATATGTATATTTATAACTGATTCACTTTGTTATAAAGCAGAAACTAACACAACATTGTAAAGCAATTATACTCCAATAAAGATGTTAAAAAAGAAAGAAAATGAAATGTTAAAATAGACAAAATTTTAAAATAAATAAATATATTTTTTAAAAAATACATCAGCTCTTCTAAGATGCCTTCCCTAACCACACTATGAAAAGAAAGCCTTCCTCTGTTATTTTCTCAGGCTTTGTTTATTCCCCTCACAATTTTACCACAACTTACCATTATTTTATTTGTTTGCTTACTTGTTGTTTACCTGCCTCTGGAATATACATTCCCTGAAGGCAGAGACCATGTTAGTCTTGTTCACCACACTATCCAGCACCTAGTATATAAAAGGTGCTCGATAAGTACTTCTTAAGGACTTAGTTCCGACTGAGCTAAACACTTCTTATCTGTCTCCCCTGCCTTTCCCAAGCATCCTGAATTAGGTTTTCGTGATATTCCTTTCATGAAGTTATTACCATATGTGGTAGATATTAGTGCTATTTACCAAATATTGCTGATTCCTCCATCAAGGCATCTGCTAGGGTTGCACTTCCCCACCTCCTATGAAGGCAGATATGGCCATGTGACTTACTTTGGCCAATGAAATACGAGCAGAAGTGATATGTGTCATTTCTAGTAGAAGCTTTAAGAGCCACAAAGCAAACCCTCATGTTCTTTTTCCCCTGCCCCAGTAATCATGAAAGCATGTATCAAAATGGAGCTCCATCAGCCTCAGTCCCTGATAAGCAGAGTGCCCAGCCAAACCTCCAAGGACATGCACCATGATAAAAAATAAATAAACCTTTGGGGAAATTGATCACGATGGCAGAGTAGGAGGACATGGAACTCACCTCCTTCCACAAACACATCAAAAAATACATCTGCATTTGGAACAATTCTCACTGAAAACTAACTGGAAATTGGCAGAAGGACTCCTGTACAACCAAGGCTGCAAGAAAAATCCACACATAATCGGGTAGGAAGAGAAGAAAAGCAATCAAGTTGGCACCTGTGCTCAGTCTGGAGGGGACTCAGAGGAAAAGGGAGATTACACGGGCAGAGACACGCCCTGGGGTGTGACTGGTTCGAGCCACAAATTGGGTGCCCCAGTCCTGTGGTCCTACACAGGGGAGATGAGCTCCCTTGGCTGGTTGGAGGGCCACCGGGACTACCAGAAGGGCCGTGGAAGCCTGGACTCCACTTGTGAGGAGCATAAACATGCTAGCTTTCCCCCTGAAGCAGGGCAGACAGGGCAGATTGAAGACTGCTCTAGTGGCTGCCAGGGTACCTGTGACTGCCTCGGAGCACACCCCAGCAAACACCCCAGTCCTGCTTACTTAACAACACAGCACAGCACTGGATCTAGGACTGCAATGACCAAGGAAAAATCTCAGCTGTGGAACACAGAGGCGACTCAGTACTGGGGCAGCATCTGGGTGAGGAGGCAGCCGCCATTGTTGGCACATACTCAAGCAGAGCTAACAACAGCCCAGAACACTGATGGTGGCTGGTCACCACAGTTCATGACCCCTTATAGGCCGAGAGTCCACGTGGGGCCCACCTGCCTTGTGGTTCGGCTCCAAACAGGGCAGGGGTGGCAGAGGCTGGGAGGAGTGATTGGCTGTGAGGGACAAAGGGGACTTGGACACAAGGCTGGACCTGAACAGAGTGAGGGAAACAACTGCTGGCGCCTGTACAGGCAGCACATCAGAGACAGCTTGGAACTCTGTCTACAGCCAACATGAGTGGAGAGCCCACATGGGCCATCTTTGCTTCAGCACTACTCACTCTGGGGCAAGGGTCACAGTGCTGGGAGAGGGGAAAGCACACACTTAAAGGAAACTAAGCCAGCTCAGCCCTGGCCCTCAGGACTGCTGCTCCAGCAACTTGGGATCAGATTACACCCTGATAGGGTGGTGATGGCCACTAAGAAGAGGGGAAGTCCCACCTCACACCTAGATCCAGCTACAGCCCCTCCATCTTCAGCCCCATCCCCTACAAAGGTGATAGCTGCGAGCCCACCCTGAAGAAAGACATGACTTATGTCCACATCAAATCCAGCTCTCCCACCAAAGGCACTGGGCACATGCAGTCTGCACAGGGATGCTCCCACCTAAGGACAAACCATCAAGACTACAATAGGTAACTGTTTCACCTAAATTCATTGGTCACAAGAATACCTATGTTAAAAAGAAACGTGAGAACAAAATAGAAACTTTAAGATAATTGTATTGAGTTACTCAATTCAACTAAGTCACTGAATGTTTTCTGTGAGCCAGGTACTGTGCTAAGTGGCATGAGATATATAAAAATTAGTCAGAACCACCCCCCCCAGGAAGGTAGGGAAGATATTCACAAATATGGCTAACAAGATATATGACTGTATAAACAACATATAAGTGACCATCAAGGGGGGAGTAGTAGTTCTAACTGGGAAGGTGGTATTGAGGACTGGTCTACAAAGACTCGAGATAGACTATTGAAACAATAAAGAAAATTCTACTCAGTTGCACCAATAATTTCTGAAAGCTGGATATATGCAAGGTCTAGGCCTCATATTGTTCCGTAATACAAAGATTATTAAGAAACAACTCTTGTCTTCCAAGGACAGTAACCAATGTAGCAATGAAGATGAGTATATAAATACCTAACATCAAGGCTCACACAAGCATCATGTGACATAGATAGTCAACTCAAATGAGGAAAAAATCACATTCAGTTGGGAGTACCTGGGAGGAATACAAAAAGGTGAGATTTGAGATGGGCCTTGCAAGATGGAAGGATTACAACAGAGATGGATGGAGGTAACAGCATTCCAGGAAAAATAAATGGCCTGAGCAAAAAGGACTGAAGTGGAACACAGCTGAGCACAGGTTTGTAGAACACAGAGGAGTCCAATTTAGCTTGAAAGCAAAGGATAGAAATGGAAGTAGCAGATGAGGCTGAAAAAGACAGTTGAGTGCATAATCTGGAAAACCCTGAAGGTCAGGCTGAACATTCCTTTTTTTAAAAAAAAAAAAGAAGTTCACAGAATGAGAAGCCACTTAACCTATCTGCACAGGAAATGGCATGATGTGTGCTTTGGTTTGGAATTATTCATCTGGAACTGCTATAGGATGAACTAAACGAAAAAGAGATAAACAGTTGGGGACCAGTTTTTGCTCAGGCAAAAAGAAAAAGTGGTTTGAAATGTGGTGTGAGGGGGAAGGCAAGAGAAAGGTGGAGATAAACGCAAAAGACACTGCTGAAAATAAACCTCCCAGGCTTTGCCATTTATTGGATGTGAGGTTCATGGGAGAAAGAAAGAGCAGCTGTCTAAAGTTTCAAATCTGGCCAACTAGCAGGATTGGGGATGCCATGAACCAAAATAAGGAAGTCAGCAGGATGTGGGGAAAATGCATAGCTGGGTTTTGACTCAAAGTAAATGATGAGTTAAATGTCAGCATAAATCAGAACGTTAAACCCCAGGTATAAATAAATCCTGTTGCATACCTTACATCGACAGGCATCATGATCTGTTCTCTTCAAACAGCCCAATAAGAACTAGAGACCAAAGAAATAAGCCCTGATAAGATATTCAGATGATTTCTTATAAGATCAAGTTTGCAAATAATTCCACACATTTTCATAATGAAAAGGGCCAAGATAGGTTCCACATAGCGCCAGTGGCGGGGTGTGGGGGGGTTAGTATTATGGTTCTTTCTTCCAGTTTTATTGAGATATAATTGATATTCAGCACTGGATAATTTTAAGGGGTACAGCATAATAATTTGATATATACATCACAAAATGATAACCATAATAAGTTTAATGAATATCAATCATCTCATACAGATAGAAAATTAAAGAAATGGAAAAAAGTATTTTTCCTTGCGATAACTATTAGGATTTACTCTCTTAACTTTCATATATAACAAACAGCCATGTTAACTATATTTCTCATTCAGTATATTACATCCCTAGTACTTACTAATCTTTTAACTGGATGTTTGTACCTTTTGACTACCTTCATCTAATTCCCCCTCCCCCTCATCCCACCTCTGGTAGCCAAAAATCTGATCTCTTTTCTATGAGTTTGTTTGTTTGTTTTTGAAGTATAATTGACCTACAACACTATGTTAGTTCCTGTTACACAACATAGTGATTTGATATTTCTATACATTTCAAAATAATCACTATGATAAGTCTAGTTACCATCTGTCACCATACAAAGATATTCCAATTATGATTGACTAAATTCCCTGTGTTGTACATTTCACGCCTGTGACTCATTTATTTTGTAACAGAAAGTTTGTACCTCTTAACCTTCCTGCCTACTTACCTCCTCTACCATCCTGCTTCCCTCTAGCTACCATCAGTTTGTTTTCTGCTTCTGTTTTGTTATGCTTGTTCAGCTCTTTTTTTTTTAAATTTCACATGTAAGTGAAATTATATGGTATTTGCCTTTCTCTGTCTGACTTATTTCATTAAGCATAATTCCCTCTAGGTCCATCCATGTTGTCACAAATAGCAAGATTTCATTGTTTTTTATGGCTAAGTAACACTCCATTGTATGCATTTATCACATCTTCTTTCTCTTAATCTTTTTTTTCTTTGCTTTTGGCCACACCATGCATCTTGCGGGATCTTAGTTCCCCAACCAGGGATTGAACCCAGGCCCTGAGCAGTGAAAGCATGGACTCCTAGCCACTGGACCACCAGGGAATTCCCTATCACATCTTTTTTTTTTATAAATTTATTTAATATTTGGCTGTGTTGTGTCTTCGTTGCTGCGTGCAGGCTTTCTCTAGTTGCTGCAGGCGGGGGCCGCCCTTCGCTGCGGTGCGCGGGCTTCTCACTGCGGCGGCCTCTCCTGCTGCGGAGCACGGGCTCTAGGCTCGCGGGCTTAGTTGCTCCGCGGCATGGGGGATCCCCCCGGACCAGGGCTCGAACCCGTGTCCCCTGCGCCAGCAGGCAGACTCCTAACCACTGCGCCACCAGGGGAGCCCCCTATCACATCTTTTTTATCCATCTGTCTATCACTGAGCACTTATGTTGCTTCCATATCTTGGCTACTGTAAATAATGCTGCAAGGAAAACAGGAGTGCATGTATCTTTTCCAATTAGTGTTTTTTGTTTTCTTTGGGAAAAATACTCAGAAGTGTAATTGCTGGATAGTATGGTAGTTCATTTTCAACTTTCTGATGAATCTCCATTGTCTTTTCTATAATTGCTGTAACAATTTACATTCCCACCAAAAGATCATGAGGGTTCTCTTTTCATCACATCCTTGCCAACATTTGATTTTTGTCTTCTTTTTGATGATAGCCATTCTAACAGGTGTGAGGTGATATCTCATTGTGCTTTTGATTTCCATTTCCCTGATAATTAGTGATGTTAAGCATATTTTCATGTATTTGTTAACGATATGTATGTCTTCTATGGGATAATGTCTATTCAATTCTTCTGCCCATTTTTAATTAGGTTGTTTGCTTTCTAATGTTGAGTTGCATGAGATTTTTGTATATTTTGGAAGTTAACCCATTATCAAATATATCATTTGAAAATATCTTCTCCCATTCAGCAGAGAGCCTTTCATTTTCTTCATATTTTCTTTTGCTGTAAAAAAGCCTTTGAGTTTGAGGTAGTCCCATGTGTTTATTTTTGCTTTTGTTGCCCTTACCTGAGGACACAGATCATAAGAAGTATTGGTAAAACTGATTTTTAAAAATTGACTGCCTATGCTTCCTTCTAGGAGTTTTATGATTTCATTTATTACATTTAAGTTTTTAATCCATTTTGAGTTTATTTTTGTATATGGTGTAAGATAGTGTTCAAGATCCATTCCTTTTCATGTAGCTGTCCAGTTTTCCCAAAACCGCTTATTGAAGAGGCTGTATTTTCCCAACTGTAAATTATTGCTTACATTGTTATAGATTAATTGCCCACATAAGTGTGGGTTCATTTCTGGGTTCTCTATTCTGTTCCATTGATCTATGTCTCTGTGTTTGTGCCAGTACAATACTGTTCTGATTACGTAGGTTTGTAATGTAGTTTGAAATCTGGGAGCATGATATCTTCAGCTTTGTTCTTTTTTCTCAAGATTATTTTGGTTATTTGCAGTTTTTGTGTTTCCATACAAATTTTAGAATTATTTTTTCCAGTTCTGTTAAAGTTGTCATTGGTATTTTGATAGGGATTGCACTGAATCTGTAATTGTGTTGGGTAGTATAGTCATTTTAACATTAATTCTTACAAGCCATGAGCACATCATTTCTTTCCATCTGTGTCTCCTTCAATTTCTTTCATCAGTGTCTTACAGTAATCCACGTATGGGTCTTTTACCTCCTTAGACTTATTCCTAGGTATTTTATTCTTTTCAATGCAATTGTAAATGATAATTTTTTCTTAATTTCTTTTTCTGATACTTCATTGTTAGTGCATAGAAACTAACAGATTTCTGTACATTAATTTTGTATCCTGCAACTTTACCAAATTCATTGATGACTTCTAGAAGTTTTTTGATGGCGCCTTTAGGATTTGCTATATATAGTATAGTGTCATCTGCAGATAGTGACAGTTTTATTTCTTCCTTTTTCCAATTTGGATTCCTTTTCTCTCTTCTTGTCTGACTGCTGTGTCTGATTGCTAAGACCTCCAATACTATGTTGAATAAAAGTGGCTAGAGAGGGTATCCTTGTCTTGTTCTTGATCTTAGAGGAAATGCTTTCATCTTTTCAGAGTTGAGTATGTTAGCTGTGGGCTTGCAATATATGGCCTTTATTATGTTGAGATATGTTCCTTGTATACTGACTTTGTGAGAGTTTTTGTCCTAAGTGGATGTCAAATTGTCTCAAAAAATTTTTCTGCATCTATTGAGATGATCATATAATTTTTCTTCTTCAACTTGTTGATGTGGTGTATCACTTTGACTGATTTGCAGCTACTGAACCATCCTTGCATCCCTGGGATAAATCCCACTTCATTATGGTGTATGATCTCTTTAATGTATTGTTGAATTTGGTTTGCTAGTATTTTGTTAAAGATTTTTGCCTCTATGTTCATTAGTGATATTGGTCTCTAAATTTCTTTTTTGTGATATCTTTCTCTGCTTTTGGTATTAGGGTAATGCTGGCCTCACAGAATGAGTTCAAAAGCATTACTTCCTCTGCAGTTTTTTGAAATAATTTGAGAAAGATGGGTGCTAACTCTTCTCTGAATTCACCTGTGAAGTCATCAAGTCCTCGACATTTGTTCTGGGGAGTTGTTTTATTACTGATTCAATTTCACACTGGTAATTGGTGTGTTCATATTTTCTATTACTTCCTGGTTCAGTCTTAGGAGATCATACATTTCTAGGAATTTGTCCATTTCTTCTACATTGTCCATTTGATTGGCATATAATTATTCATAGTAACCCCCATGATTGTTTGTATTTCTGTTGTGTCACTTGTAACTTCACCTATTTCATTTCTGATTTTATGATTTGTGCCCACTCTCTTTTTTTCCTTGATGAGTCTGGCTAAATATTTTTAATTTTATCTTTCAAAGAGCAAGCTTTTAGCTTCATTCATCTTTACTACTGTTTGCTTTAGTCTCTATTTCATTTGTTTCTCCTGTGATCTTATTATTGATTTCCTTCTACTAACTTTGGGTTTTGTTTGTTCTTCTTATAGTTCCTTTAGATGTAAGTTTAGGCTGTTTATTTGAAATTTTTGTTTTCTGAGTTAGGCTTCCATCAACATAAACTTCCCTCTCAGAGCTGTTTTTGCTGCATCCATTAGATGTTGGATCATTGTGTTTTCATTTTCATTTGTCTCCAGGTATTTTATTTTATTTCTTCTTTGATTTCTTCAGTGACCCATTGGATGTTTAATAGCATATTGTTTAGCCTCCACATGTTTGTGTTTTTGGAATTTTTTTCTTTAATTTGATTTCTGGTCTCATGGTCAGAAAAGATGCTTAATATGATTTCAATCTCTTAAATGTATTGAGCCTTGTTCTGTGGCCTAGCATGTGATCTATTCTTGAGAAAGTTCAATGTGCACTGGAAAAGAATGTGCATTCTGCTGCTTTGGGATGGAATGTTTTATACATATATATAAAAAGTCCAACTCATTTAGTGTGTCAGTTAAGGCCAGTATTTCCTTATTGATTTTCTGTCTCAATTATTTGTCCATTTATGTAAGTGGGGTGTTGAAGTCCCCTACAATTATTGTGTTACTGTCAGTTTCTCCCTTATGTCTGCTAATATTTGCTTTATGCATTTAGCTTCTCCTACATTGGGTGTATATATATTTATAACTGTTATATCTTCTCAGATTGATCCTTTTATTGTTATGTAATGACCCTCTTTGTCTCTTGCTACAGTCTTTGTTTTAAAGTCTGTTTTGTTTTATATAAGTATTGCTGCCCCAACATTCTTTTGGTTTCCACTTGCACGGAATGTCTTTTTTCCATCTTTTAACTTCAGTCTGTGTGTGTCTTTGGCTCTGAAGTGAGTCTCTTGTAGGCAGCACATAGATGGGTCTTGCTTTTGTATCCATTCAGCCACTCTATGTCTTTTGATTATAGCATTTAGTCTATTTACATTTAAAATAATTATTGATAGGTATGTACTTATTGTCATTTTGTTACATGTTTTGGGGTTGTTTTGTACTTCTTTTTTTTTCCTCTCTTCTTCTTTTGTACTCTTCCCTTGTGATTTCATGACTATCTTTAGTGTTATGTTTAAAATCCTTACTCTTTGTGTGTGTGTATCTATTATACATTTTTGGTTTGTGGTCACCGTGAGGTTTACATATACCAATATGTATGTATATGTGATTATTTTAAGTTGCTGATCTCTTAAGTTCAAATGCATTCTTACTGCCCCAACCATGTTTAATGTTTTTGACATCATATTTCACATCTTTTTGTTTTATGAATCCCTTAACTACTTATTGTGGATATAGATGACTTTACCACTTTTGTCTTTTAACCTTCCTTCCAGCTTTACAAGTGGTTGATGTCCTACCTTTACTGTATATTTGTCTTTACCAAGAAGATTTTTCCTTTCATAATTTTCATATTTCTCGTTGTGGCCTGTTCATTTCTGCTTAGAGAAATTTCTTTAACATTTCTTATAAAGCTGGTTTTGTGGTACTGACCTTTTAAAATTTTTGCTTGCCTGTAAAACTCTTGATCACTCCTTCAAATGTGAATGTAAACCTTGCCAGGTACATATTCTTGGCTGTAGGTTTTTTTCCTCTCATCACTTTACATATATCATACCACTCCCTTCTGAATATGGCCAGTAGTTTTCAAACATTGGAAATTGATTGAACACTATAGACTTGCTCCCTGAGAAAAACATACATTAGCACATACTCACACATTACAATATAAAATGGGGGGATTTCCACAAAATTCTAAAGATTGAACATATTGATAGCCTGCCTAGAAAAATGACAGTTTCCTAGAAGATGGAACTTGAACAGGCCAGCATGAAGTGGGTGACGTGGAAAGATGATGAAGAAAACAAAGTCTAGGACAGAGAATTAAGATACAATCCAAGCTGCCAACTGTTCCTGTGTGCTGAATAGGAAAAGGAGCACAGCACCAAATGTTTCAAGTTTGCAGACTCCAGCAGGACACTTTATTCAGGAATCTATGACTCAGAGGTCTTATCTTAGAAGGTTTCACACCACTGCCTCAGAGCCCAGATACAGAACCAGTGTCAAGTGCCTTTAACCTTAGCACAATGTTACTGAGATGATCCTTACAAAAGGAGAAAAAGGCACCAAATAAAACGAAAACCAAATCTAAAAAAATCAAATCAGGGAGACACAACTCCTCATAGAAAGCATTCCCAGAGAGAAGGATAGTGTTTATTATTACAATTGAAATATAAAAATCATTTGCTTTTTTTTTCAAACTGTCACTCTTCCCTACAGATCAGCAATCATTTTGCATGAGTGCAGACATAAGATATTTTTGGAGGAATTGATGTTGAAATGATATCTGCTTTAAATCTGCAGAAATCTAAGGGGAGACTCAGTGCTCAGCATCTAAATCAAAGACCAAACGTGCATTTCAACTCTAAAAAAGGAAAACTCCCTACTGCTGAAAGAGCTATGCCAATTGGCTGCTTCCTTATATATGCCCTGTAAGCAATCCCAGGCTCAAGAGCACAAGGCAAAGGAGCAGTGATGAATCTCAACTGAGGCAGCATTCTGACCTCTACAAAGTCAGGAACTGTACCAGACACAATGCCTGATGGGTGGGGCATTTCTTGAGCAAAGGGTACAGCTGTGCCACGTAGGATCAAGGAAAATTCTGAAAGGCAAGTACCATAATCACATCTCAAGAGCACTGGAGGGATGGCACAAGCAGGGGACTAATAAGGAGGAAATGAGATACTGAATGCAGAGTCAGAAGACCTGGATTTAAGTCTCAGCTCCACCACTGGGTAACTGTGTATATTTAAGTCATTTCGATTCTTTATCTGTACAACAGTGTTAATGATAACAACCCTACCTATTTCGGAGAATTGGTATGAGATGCAAACATGATCATAAAAGTACTACATAATATTTACTTTGAAATAATAAAGTTGTACATAAATGAATACTATTTGCTTATTGACCATCTATCCCCCTATTGCACTCATTACAGTCTCTGAGATTCTTTTCTTTCTTCTCTATCTTGGCACAGCCACACTCCTATATTATAGCTGACATCAGAACTGTACATGCCTGGGATTTCCTAGATGTCAGCAGAAGAGCTGGGAGGGGCCCAAATCCCGACCTTGTTGAAAGCAGAGGCTACTGTAGAAAAACTGATCTCTATCTTCATCAGATCTAGATGGTAGGTGAGGTTTCACAGAGGATGCAAGCAACCTGAGGTGAGTGCATGAGTGCAAAGGAAAGACTGTCCACATTCCCATCTTTGTCCTTTAATTCATTTTATGTACGTCCTTCACCCAAGAAATTTTTCCTAAACTTTCAGGACATAATGGGCTAAGGGAAGCAATAAGATATTATATAATGAATAATAATCCAGGGATCAATAGCAGAATAACTGAGGTAGAAGGACGGAAAAGTGACCTGGAAGATAAAATAGTGGAAATAACTACTGCAGAGCAGAATAAAGAAAAAAGAATGAAAAGACCTCAGGACAGTCTCAGAGACCTCTGGGACAACATTAAACGCACCAACATTCGAATTACAGGGGTTCCAGAAGAAGAAGAGAAAAAGAAAGGGACTCAGAAAATATTTGAAGAGATTATAGTTGAAAACTTCCCTAACATGGGAAAGGAAATAGTTAATCAAGTCCAGGAAGCACAGAGAGTCCCATACAAGATAAATACAAGGAGAAATATGCCAAGACACATATTAATCAAACTGTCAAAAATTAAATACAAAGAAAGCATATTAAAAGCAGCAAGGGAAAAACAACAAATAACACATAAGGGAATCCCCATAAGGTTAACAGCTGATCTCTCAGCAGAAACCCTACAAGCCAGAAGGGAGTGGCAGGACATACTGAAAGTGATGAAGGAGAAAAACATGCAGCCAAGACTACTCTACCCAGCAAGGATCTCATTCAGATTTGATGGAGAAATTAAAACCTTTACAGACAAGCAAAAGCTGAGAGAGTTCAGCACCACCAAACCAGCTTTACAACAAATGCTAAAGGATCTTTTCTAGGCAAGAAACACAAGAGAAGGAAAAGACCTATAATAACGAACCCAAAACAATTTAGAAAATGGGAATAGGAACATACATATCGATAATTACCTTAAATGTAAATGGACTAAATGCTCCCACCAAAAGACACAGATTAGCTGAATGGATACAAAAACAAGACCCTTATATATGCTGTCTACAAGAGACCCACTTCAGACCTAGAGACACATACAGACTGAAAGTAAGGGGATGGAAAAAGATATTCCATGCAAATGGAAGCCAAAAGAAAGCTGGAGTAGCAATTCTCATATCAGACAAAATAGACTTTAAAATAAGGACTATTAAAAGAGACAAAGAAGGACACTACATAATGATCAAGGGATCGATCCAAGAAGAAGATATAACAATTGTAAATATTTATGCACCCAACATAGGAGCACCTCAAAACATAAGGCAAATACTAACAGCCATAAAAGGGGAAACCGACAGTAACACATTCATAGTAGGGGACTTTAACACCCCACTTTCACTAATGGACAGATCATCCAAAATGAAAATAAATAAGGAAACACAAGCTTTAAATGATACATTAAACAAGATGGACTTAATTGATATTTACAGGACATTCCATCCAAAAAGAACAGAATACACATTTTGCTCAAGTGCTCATGGAACATTCTCCAGGATAGATCATATCTTGGGTCACAAATCAAGCCTTGGTAAGTTTAAGAAAATTGAAATTGTTTGAAGTATCTTTTCCAACCACAATGCTATGAGACTAGATATCAATTACAGGAAAAGATCTGTAAAAATTACAAACATATGGAGGCTAAACAATACACTACTTAATAACAAAGTGATCACTGAAGATATCAAAGAGGAAATTAAATAATACCTAGAAACAAATGACAGTGGAGACACGATGACCCAAAATCTATCAGACACAGCAAAAGCAGTTCTAAGAGAGAAGTTTATAGCAATACAATCCTACCTTAGGAAATAGGAAACATCCCGAATAAACAACCAACCCTTGCACCTAAAGCAATTAGAGAAAGAAGAATAAAAAAACCCCAAAGTTAGCAGAAGGAAAGAAATCATAAAAATCAGATCAGAAATAAATGAAAAAGAAATGAAGGATACGATAGCAAATATCAATAAAACTAAAAGCTGGCTTTTTGAGAAGATAAACAAAATTGATAAACCATTAGCCAGACTTATCAAGAAAAAAAGGGAGAAGCCCCAAATCAATAGAATTAGAAATGAAAAAGGAGAAGTAACAAATGACACTGCAGAAATACAAAAGATCATGAGACATTACTACAAGTAACTCTATGCCACTAAAATGGACAACCTGGAAGAAATGGACAAATTCTTAGAAATGCATAACCTGCCAAGACTGAATCAGGAAGAAATACAAAACATGAACAGACCAATCACGAGCACTGAAATTGAAACTGTGATTAAAAATCTTCCAACAAACAAAACCCAGGACCAGATGGCTTCACAGGCGAATTCTATCAAACATTTAGAGAAGAGCTAACACCTATCCTTCTCAAACTCTTCCAAAATATAGCAGAGGGAGGAACACTCCCAAATTCATTCTACAAGGCCACCATCACCTTGATACCAAAACCAGACAAGGATGTCACAAAGAAAGAAAACTATAGGCCAATATCACTGATGAACCTAGATGCAAAAATCCTCAACAAAATACTAGCAAACAGAATCCAACAGCACATTAAAAGGATCATACAACATGATCAACTGGGGTTTATTCCAGGAATGCAAGGATTCTTCAATATATGCAAAACAATCAATGTGATAAACCATATTAACAAATTGTGGAGAAAAAACATATGATCATCTCAATAGATGCAGAGAAAGCTTTCAACAAAATTCAACACCCATTTATGATAAAAACCCTGCAGAAAGTAGGCATAGAGGGAACTTCCTCAACATAATAAAGGCCATGTATGACAAACCCACAGCCAACATCATCCTCAATGATGAAAAACTGAAAGCATTTCCACTAAGATAAGGAACAAGACAAGGTTGCCCACTCTCACCACTCTTATTCAACATAGTTTTGCAAGTTCTAGCCACAGCAATCAGAGAAGAAAAGGAAATAAAAGGAATCCAAATTGGAAAAGAAGAAGTAAAGCTGTCACTGTTTGCAGATGACATGATACTATATATAGAGAATCCTAAAGATGCTACCACAAAACTACTAGAGCTAATCAATGAATATGGTAAAATAGCAGGATACAAAATTAATGCACAGAACTCTCTGGCATTCCTATACACTAATGATGAAAAATCTGAAAGTGAAATCTAGAAAACACTGCCATTTACCATTGCAATGAAAAGAACAAAATATCTAGGAATAAACCTACCTAAGGAGACAAAAGACCTGTATGCAGAAAATTATAAGAGATTGATGAAAGAAATTAAAGTTGACAGAAATAGATGGAGAGATATACCATGTTCTTGGATTGGAAGAATCAGCATTGGGAAAATGACTCTACTACCCAAAGCAATCTATAGATTCAATTCAATCCCTATCAAATTACCACTGGTATTTTTCACAGAACTACAACAAAAAATTTCACAATTTGTATGGAAACACAAAAGACCCCGAATAACCAAAGCAATATTGAGAACGAAAAACGGAGCTGGAGGAATCAGGCTCCCTGCCTTCAGACTATACTACAAAGCTACAGTAATCAAGACAGTACGGTACTGGCACAAAAACAGAAAGACAGACCAATGGAACAGGAATAGAAAGCCCAGACATAAAGCCACGCACATAAGGTCACCTTATCTTTGATAAAGGAGGCAGGAATGTATGGTGGAGAAAGGACAGCCTCTTCAATAAGTGGTGCTGGGAAAACTGGACAGGTACATATAAAAGTATGAGATTAGAACACTACCTTACACCATACACAAAAATAAGCTCAAAATGGATTAAAGACCTAAATGTAAGGCCAGAAACTATCAAACTCTTAAAGGAAAACATAGGCAGAACACTCTATGACATAAATCACAGCAAGATCCTTTTTGACCCACCTCCTAGAGAAATGGAAATAAAAATAAACAAATGGGACCTAATGAAACTTCAAAGCTTTTGCACAGCAAGGAAACCATAAACAAGACCAAAAGACAACCCTCAGAATGGGAGAAAATATTTGCAAATGAAGCAACTGACAAAGGATTAATCTCCAAAATTTATAAGCAGCTCATGCAGCTCAATAACAAAAAAACAAACAACCCAATCCAAAAATGGGCAGAAGACCTAAATAGACATTTCTCCAATGAAGATATACAGACTGTCAACAAACACATGAAAGAATGCTCAACATCATTAATCATTAGAGAAATGCAAATCAAAACTACAATGAGATATCATCTCACACCAGTCAGAATGGCCATCATCAACAAATCTAGAAACAATAAATGCTGGAGAGGGTGTGTAGAAAAGGGAACACTCCTGCACTGCTGGTGGGAGTGTGAATTGGTACAGCCACTATGGAGAACAGTATGGAGACTCCTTGAAAAACTACAAATAGAACTACCATATGACCCAGCAACCCCACTACTGGGCATATACCCTGAGAAAACCATAATTCAAAAAGAGTCATGTACCAAAATGTTCATTGCAGCTCTATTTACAATAGCCAGGACATGGAAGCAACCTAAGTGTCCATCATCAGATGAATGGATAAAGAAGATTTGGCACATATATACAAAGCAATATTAGCCATAAAAAGAAACGAAATTGAGCTATTTGTAATGAGGTGGATGGACCTAGAGTCTGTCATACAGAGTGAAGTAAGCCAGAAAGAGAAAGACAAATACAGTATGCTAACACACATATATGGAATTTGAGGGGAAAAAAATGTCATGAAGAACCTAGGGGTAAGACAGGAATAGAGACACAGACCTACTAGAGAATGGACTTGAGGATATGGGGAGGGGGAAGGGTAATCTGGGACAAAGCGAGAGAGTGGCATGGACATATATATACTACCAAACATAAAATAGATAGCTAGTGGGAAGCAGCTGCATAGCACAGGGAGATCAGCTCGGTGCTTTGTGACCACCTAGAGGGGTGGGATAGGGAGGGTTGGAGGGAGCGAGATGCAAGAGGGGAGAGATATGGGAACATATGTATATGCTTAACCGATTCACTTTGTTATAAAGCAGAAACTAACACACCATTGCAAAGCAATTATAGTCCAATAAAGATGTAAAAAAAAAAAAAAACTCAAGACCTGAGGCCATAAAACTAGAAGGAAGCATGGGCAGCTTTGTTACATCATTCTTAGCAATATTCTTTTAGATCTGTCTCCTCAAGCAAGGGCAACAAAAATAAAAATAAACACATGGGACTACATCTAACTAAAAGGCTTTTGCACCGAGGGAAACAACAAAATGAAAAGGCCATCTAGTGAATGAGAGAAGATAGCTGAAAACAATATACCTGATAAGGGGTTAATATCCAAAATAAACAAAAAACTCATACAACTCAGCATCAAAACTATAAACAACACAATTAAAAAATGGGCAGAGGACCTGAAAAGACATTTTTCCAAAGAAGACATACAGATTGCCAACAGACGCATGTAAAGATGCTCAACATCACTAATCATCAGAGAAATGCAATGCAACACCACAATGAGATATCACTTCACACCTGTCAGAATGGCTACTGTCAAAAAGACAACAAGTTAAGTGTTGGCGAGGATGTGGAGAAAAAGGAACCCTCATACACTTTTGGTGGGAATGTAAATTGGTGAAGCCACTATGGAAAATAATATGAAGGGTCCTCGAAAAATTAAAAATGCACTACCATACTATACATAAATTCCACTTCTCAGTATTTTTCCAAAAAAATACAGAACACTGATTTCAAAAGCTATATGCACCCCTATGTTTACCGCAGCATTATGTACAATAGCCAAGATGTGGAAGCAACCTAAGTGCCTATCAACAGACAAATGGATAAAGAAGATGTGTAATATACATACAGTGGAGTATTACTCACTCATAAAAATGAATGAAATCTTGCCATCTGCAACAACATGGATGGACCTAGAGGGTAGTATACTAAGTGGAATAAGTTAGACAGAGAAAGACAAATGCCATATGATTTCACCTATATGTGGAATCTAAAAAAAAAAACTAATGAACAAACATAATAAAACAAAACAAAAGACTAATAGATACATGGAACAAACTGGTAGTTGACAGAGGAGAGTGGGGTGGGGATATAAATGAAATAGGTAAGGGAAATTAAGAAGCAGAAACTTCCACTTATAAAATAAATAAGTCACAGAGATGTAATTAATGTATGGCATAGGGAATATAGTCAATAACATTGTGATAACTTTCTATGGTCACAGATGGCAACTAGACTTACTGTGGTGATGATTTTGTAATGTGTAAAAATATCAAATCACCATGCTATATACCTGAAACAAATATAATATTGTAATTCAATTATACTTCAATTAAAAAAGAAAGGGAATTCTGATCCATGTTACAACATGGATAAGCCTTAAAGACATTGTGCTAAGTGAAATAAGCCAGTCACAAAAAGACAAATACTGTGTAAGTTCATAATATGAAGTGTCTGGAATAGTCAAATTCATAGAGACAGAAAGTAGAATGGTGGTTGCCAGGGGCTGAGGCAATGAGGAATGGGAGTTACTATTTAATAGGTATAGACCTTCAGTTTTGGAAGATGCAAAGAGTTCTGGAGATGGATGGTGGTGATGGTTGCACAACAATGTGAATTTATTTAATACCACTGAACCATATCCTTAAAATGGTTATAATGGTAAATTTTATGTTATATATATTTTACCACAATTAAAAATAATTTTCAAATTATTTTTCAGACTCTATTAAACATACCTCTTTCCTGACCTCATAAGGAGTATTGATAATCAGAAGGAAATTTTATAAACAGAGAAGAACTTGTCTAAAACAGTACATAGAAAGAAAGATAATAAGCCCATCTCAGCTGTGCACTTGGGACCTGAAAAGGGGAGAAAACAACTACGCAACTAAAGCTGGCTTTTCATGTGGAAGTGTTTATTTTTTGTCTAGTATTAACCTTCAAAGCATTTCTTCATTTATACAACTTCCAGAAGCATTCTAAAGGTAGTCCAGATGTCAGATCAGGAATCAAAATACCTGGGCTCTATTTCCTCCTTGGCCAAGGCTCCCTACAATCATAAAGAGCTGTTGCAGTGACTCAATGCCAGACAGGAAGCAAAAGGAGAGGAAAGACAAACAAGCCAAACAGCCTGTCATTAAATGTGAAATTATTCCTCTCCAACTTGTTTAAGCCCAGTGTGTAACAGACCTTGTTTACGTATTTCTTCTGGGGTTTCTAAATTACT
Organism: Leucopleurus acutus; assembly: GCF_964270905.1. Taxonomy (NCBI): domain Eukaryota; kingdom Metazoa; phylum Chordata; class Mammalia; order Artiodactyla; family Delphinidae; genus Leucopleurus; species Leucopleurus acutus. Next base: position 58,079,883 of record NC_139148.1, read on the forward strand.
TCTGCAACAACTGGGGCATAGTGAGAAGTTCAAACAGAGGCCAGCTTTCTAGAGACAGAGGATGTCTGTATATTCAGGGAGAAATTTCTACACACAGCTCCACTAATGTACATTAGCCTTGCGCCATGACTTTCTCTATCAGAATAATGAACTTTGTTAATCAATGTGAAGTCCCTGGGGAATGTAATCAGATTCAAAGATTCAGGCTGTAGAAGGAGATATATTCTCTATACCCACATCCACACATCACTGTTAGCTTGATTTTCTTCCAAGCCAACACCATCTGCCTATAAAATTTATGCCATGGCCACCCATCCTTCCCCACACCCCAACCCAAGCCCCTTTGTTCAGCTTCAGCTCTGATGAAACAGACAAAAAAAAAAAGAGTCCTCCCTATTTGTTGTAATTTCAACAACTATTGAAATCCTAGATAAAACATTTGAATTGCCATATGGCACTCTCACTGCATTTTTAACCCACTCTCCTAATTTAGGTAGAAGCATATCACCAGCTGGTAAGAGGGAAGGAAGTCTTTACATTACACTGCACAATATGCTTGGAGCAAGAGAAAGGTGGGAAAGGGAAGGATTTTTGTTAAGAAACCAAGGCAGGAGACCAGGTCCCATATGGACAAGGCCACAAGGTTAATCCCTGGATAAGCCACTTAACTGTTCTGTGTCTCAATTTATCTGCTATAAAATAAGATCTCATTATTCAATTTAAATAAAATACTTAGAGAATACTGAGGGCCAGGCACTGTGTTAGGCACTTTGACCAGACCTAACTAGTATTCCCTTTCTCAGTGCCAGTAGAATCAAAGCAAAGATACAACATCACATTCAAGGACATGACAAATAACAATGCTAATCTTTCTCAAATGGTTATTATAGAAAAAGAGACCAAGACCAGGCACACTGATATTTTCTTTGTGAGTGAAACTGCTTTCATAAGCCAGCCTAGAAGGCTTTCTGATCAGTCCCTACTTTACTCTCATTAGAGTATCTGCAGAGCTGTATGACAGAAAGCAATGTGATGCATTCTATGCTCTTCTCTTTGTAAAACGTATTCTTGAATTCTCAAGAAATCACCCACATTGAAACTCCAAACAAGTTGCTGACTACTACTGATAAAATTTATTTATGGCACAAGTATTGCCATAAATATGTTTTTTAACTGTATAGCACAGAGAACGATACTCAGTATTTTGCAGTAACCTATAAGGGAAAAGAATCTGAAAAGGAATATATATATATATGTATATATGTGTGTGTGTGTGTGTGTGTGTATACGTGTGTATGTATATATATATATAAAACCAAATTGCTGTGCTTTACCCCTGAAACTAACATGATATTGTAAATCAACTATACTTTAATAAAAAATATGTTTTTTAAGAAAACTCTTAGATAACAGAGACTTATTAAAGGCATGTTACTTTTAAATATGTTATTTTATTAATACACTCAATGGCCAATGTTGGTATTACTGTCTCCAATTATAGTTGAGGAAACTGAGACTTTAAGAGGCTGGTAGCTTGCCAAATGTCACCCAACTAGTCAATGGCAGATATGGAATTTGAAACCAGGTCTGTATTCCTCCAATGACAACACTTATTCCCACAGCAGCAACCACTGTGCTAAGCCTCACCATACTGCCTTGCTGATGAGCTCTCCTTCCTAGATAGAGAATATGCTGAAAGCTAAACTCAGTAACATAGATAGCTTCAACCAAGACTATCTTTAACCCCTTAGTCCCAAGTGTCATGCAGGTTAGATTGAAAACAAAAAAAAAAAAAAAGGAGACTTAATTAAAGCTCTGGGGTCCAAATGTTATATTTTCCCTAACTAGTTTCTAGTGCTCCCAAATGACAGAAGTTAATGATGAAAAACATCCCCAAGGCAACAATCTAACTCCATTCTTTCTCTAGTTCTTACCTATCTTGGCTGGTTTAGATGGCTGGAAAACAAAGCAGTTGACTCCATGAACTCCCAGACCCCCTCTAACACTATAGTTCTTATTCTCTTTGCCCTACTTATATAGGAGAACCTTTATAGTTTTTAAAACTATAAAACTAGGTTTTAGATGCCAAGTTAATCCATTTTAGTAAAAGTACCACCAATAACATGAAATTGCATCTAACAACTGCCACATTTTAAAAATTCCTTTTAAATCATACCAAAATAATCATAGTAAAATACCAGAATCATACCAATCAATCACAAGGAATAAGAACCAGGAAAGCTGAGAGGTACTCCTGTTCATAACATTTCGTTTCTTTAGACCTCAGTGAAATATCTGACCAGTTGGAGAAAGTCTGACTGGACAACATGGCCTGTTGTGACTTTTGTGGTTCCTGTCCTGTGGCCTTCACCACTTGGTATATTACATCATTATTAACTATAAAGGGAAATGCTGGTCTGGCCCCTTTAATGAACCAGAAGTTCCCAAATCTGGCAGAGAGAAAGAGATTCCTGTTATCTTATTTATCTCTTATGATAAATAATACGTCAAAAATCATGGGTTTCCCTTCCAGCAGAGCCATACATTACTTATGTATTACTTAGTTGTACCATATACCTTAGGGCTTAATATACTAATTCAAAATCAACAAATGCTTATAAACTATTCAGGGGCTTTGTAAAAAATCCCAATGACTGTCTATAATGGGAAAGAAACAGGGGTTCATGACCAAATATCAAAAGACAATCAAAAAGGGCAAACTGTTTCTGCACTGGAAAAGCAGTGTGTTTCTGACCGGCCACTGGGGAAAGCACAACCCCTGGATGATAACTTCTTGATACGAGAGCTGAGATTGTGTCAGGCCCTGGGGTAGGTACTAGGGATGCAACACTGGTAATGGAGACTTTGCCCATTCAAACAGGAAAACACCTAGTAGCACCATATGGATTCTAAAATCTTCATTATGTATGAGGAAGTAGGCTATTTCCAAAACCATTTCCTTGCATGCCTCTCTACACACACTCAGCTGAAGCTGGACAACAAGAAGGTCCAAGGAACACTCACGGAACTCAATGCCCTGCTGTACTCAACAACAGCCAATTAATGAACAGCCTAGTTTAGTCTTTAAGGGCTATACTCGCCCTCAACTCCTCCATTTTACAGCAAAAGCAGCTGTAGACAGTATATAAACAAGTAGGTGTGGCTAGGTGCCAATAAAATGTTATTTACAAAAACAGACATTACTTACAGAAACAGGTGGTGGGCAGGACTTGGCCCAAGAGCCCTAGTATGCTGACCCCTGCTTTAGTTCATATAAAGCAAGGAGACCGCTTTGAGAAATCAAGTTACTATTCCTTTTTCCCTCACCCTTCTTCTCAGGACTCCTGAGAAGGAACAAAGAGCAAAGGTGCAAGGCTAGAAAGTTTCCTTCAATCAGTTATTCTCAAAATTAGAGGCTACAAAACACTTCAAAGTAAACAAGACCTGTGAATATCCATTCTACTTACTTGTACTTGTCACCATTAGAAAATAAAACTCTTCACTCGTCTAGTGGAGAGACCAGAGATACCTTCTCTGGTGTGCCAGGGGGATGACACATGGTTTTTATTAAACATCATGCTATTAATTCCTGCCTGGTGCAGAAACTCAGACAGCATCCCATAAAAAACATCAAAGCCACAATTGGCCAGCAGCCTTCAGAACACCTAGAAGCTCCTGGAGGGCCAAACTTTGGGAAAGTCAGTCCTGAAAGGGGCTACTAACTCGTTGAGGGTGAGACCACTACAAAAAGAAAAGAATTCTCTCTAGAGAGACTTGCCAAGCAAGTGCCTCCTTACCCAGTGGTTGGTTTAAGGCTTCAATCAGCCAGATCCTGCTGGACTTGTTAGACCTGACAAAACAACAGCAATAGCTTTGGTAATAATGCCAGATATGGACTAGGGCAAAATTGCCTGCTATGAAGGAAATCTATATAATGGGCTCTGCCTAAGAAACATGACATCTCCATACTGGCAGGGGAGCAGAAGCTGATTAAAGGCACAGGGGTAAGAGAAAGGCAAAAGGATTGGTCCTAAATATCGCCATGGCACACCAATATTTATGAGCTCCTTTGAATGGGGGCTGCCTAACACATGGCATGAGGGGGTCCAAAAGAATTTAAATCACAATTTGGAGAATGGCAGGTGAGTCATCAGAGCAAGGACAGGTGACCAGGCAAAAAAACAAGGCACATTAAGGCAAAAGGTCTCTGAGAGGGAGGGAGAAGGAGATGGCAACTGGCAACAGGCAACACTGAGGGTTTTACAGAGAGTGAGCTGCATATGAGATGGTGTTAGGAGGAAAGGCTCAAGGAGCAGAAGAGGGCTGAGTGCAAAGCCAGGTCAGAGCTGAGACAGACATTGGGAAGAATCAGGTAACTACCACAGGAAGGGACCATACAGGAAAGCCCAGAGGCACAGATTTCCCATACTCACCCTGCAAGGCATAAGCACTGACCCCCTTCAACAGAGCATACATCAGAATACAGTAGAAAATTTGCTGCCCTTAGGAGCCAGAAGATCTGGGTTTTGACCCCTATTTGCCACACACTGCTGAGTAACTCTGAGCAACTTCTGATTTTCAATTTCCTCATCTGTAAAACTGTGAAACCATTACTTCCCTTTGTTACTTCACCTACATAAGAGGAACACTAATAGTACCCTGCCTGATTGGCTCATAGGGTTGTTGTTAAAGATCAAATTGAGATCATAGGTCAAACTGTTTGGTGAACTGAAAAATACTATGAAAGATGTTATACTTTCATTATTTTTATGAAGCAGTATTATGTATGGCATCAGTTCAAATACATAACTCCATCTAAGAATGAAACTGGTTTTAAACAAGATGTGTATTAGCCCCAAAATTCACCATTCACGGATAACTTGGGCTAAATAATGTCTGTACCACCTATGAAACTTTCAGAATCAAAAACCGAGCAGCCTATTAAAATATGTCCCTATTTTTCTTCCTTGTTAACTAATTTACAATTTTTAGGTTTATTTTCCATCCTAAAGATGTAATTAAAAAGGCCCAGGGTCACACTCTCCCTCATCACAATATGAAGCTTCCCTAATTCCTTTTAACCACCTCCGTTGGCTTCAGAGAATTCTGCTTTTAAGCTTCTACCTTGGTCTAGAGAGTCTTCCCCACAGGAGCTCACAGAATAGCCCAAGATTGATGACGCCAGAAACTCTACCACAAGCTCTGGTGTATCGGTCCTGTTGGCTACCCACTCCTCTACTGCTATTCTCCAGCTTTCACACCTTTCCTAATGGCCACCTCCTGTGGAGATGCGTACTAATGGCTGTTCCCATTTCTCTACAGAAGGCCCCATATCTCTTCTTTATTAAATCTACTTTCTGAACTACCTGTTGCTCTGAACAGCACTTATATTCTCTTTCATCATTAAAGGAAATAAAATCAAAGTGGAACAGTGGAAATATTCAGAAAATCTAAGTCTTAGCTCTACTACTGACTAGTAGCATGAAAGCTCTTAAACTCTGTAAGCCTTAGTTTCCTCATCTATAAAATAGAGATAACACTTTTCTTCCCAGATTAAGTTATATAATGTATGTGAAAGTGCCTTGTATATTATAAAGTGCTCTGTAAATATTAGCTTATGCCCATATCTATATCTATGCCCACATCCAGGTAATTGGTCAACCTGAGTGAGATCACGTTCACAAATCCCAGCCTTGCTGTTGCCCAGCACAAACATTACCAAACCTAAATCCCAACTCAATTTGTATTAGAGTTGTTTCTTCCTCATTCATAATTTCATTCTCTAAATTCCACATATCTAGGGGTAAGTGTTCTATTATAGAAGGTCTGTCTCTTGATCTTCTATTTCATCAAGTTCCTACTAGGCAAGGGCCAACCAGAAAAAGTACAGCAGTGACTTCAGATTTCCTGACCTTCCCCTACTCCATTCCTGCAGGTCTGTGAAATGCTTGGCTGCCTTCAGACCAACACTGGAGGTGCATTCTTGGCCAGAGGCAGTGAAGAGAAAACAATTCTTTTCTTTCACAAGCTGAAAGTGATTCTGAAAAAAATCACTGGCTCAGCAAAAAGAGATTGGTGAAGGGTAGAGACTGTTTTCGTAAGGCACAGTGACATTGCACAGAGCCCAAGAGTGGGACTGATTACTGGGTTCCCGTACTGACTCTGTGATTAACTGTCTCAGTGACCTTGGACAAGGAACACCCCCTCTTAGGTTTGCTTCCTCATCTGAAATATGGAAGAGTTAAACAAAATGTTCTCTTAAGTCCCTTAGAACTCTATGAGTCCATTCCCAGCAAGATACTGCCCATTAATCAAAAAGAAAAGGGAACAGTTAAACAGCATCTGCTTTTCACAAAGGAAACGCAAACAAAATGCCAAGAAACCCCAGCTTTCCCTCCCCTTTAATTCTGCTGGTGCAGCCATACACTCCCTGGCTGAGCTGTTACCCAATTAGCACACTCGTACCCCTTCCAAAAACCTTGAAACACTGGGCTTGGATTCTAGAAGACAAATCACTCCAGATAAACCAAATATGGAAAGATATCAATATTTCCCATGTTAAGAAAAAGAGAAATTCAGCATGGTGATAATGGTAACAGAGACATTCTCTTCAGAACTCTCTTTCCAGTTTTTTTTTTCCTGCTTTAAGCAAAAGTTGTAAGGGGCAGCTATAAAACACCTCGCTGGCTTGTTACCCACCCTCCTCCCCCCACCTAATGAATTCAGGATGGATGAATTCAGGATTAGTCTCCATCTGTCAACTGCCACATGCATAATACATACTTTTCCAATCACAGGGAAAGGCTTTTCCACGAGAGCCTGGCGCTGGAGAGTTGGAAGCTGAAATGTGGCCCTCCTGCTTCTGGGGAAGTCCTTAATGAAAACCTCTTGCAAATAACTGCCTTGAAGTTCCTAATATGGTACTATAGTGCTGGGCCTACTGCTTGCCACTAGTGAGAAATTCCATGGTGCCTAGGGATAAAAATAATATGGAGGGAGGACTTTGTCACCCTTTAGTGACGCCACATATTTCCCAATATACACTATCCGCTACATGAAAAGCAGCTGCATCTGCCGTAAGAAGTCAACAGGTGAGCAGAGAAGAGCGTAGGCCTCTGGAACTGCCCAACCAGCTGGTGTAGGTTCTTGGAGCAGGAAACAAAGAAGACAGGTGGCACACCACCAAGATGTAATATACTGTCATTCTTCTGTGACAAAAATAAAACATAACCAGGCCCTAATTAAAATGGGGCTAGATTGCTCAACACGGAAACCACCTGATCCCAGCCATGATAATGGAGGAAAGAGAATGAAAGGAAACTTTCCACTAGCACAGTTCTTCACTGCCAACTGGGTCACTTCAAACAAAAGAACCCCCAGCCCCAATAAAGAACATCCACACGGTTTTAATGCAAGGTACCTGCTTTAGAGTACAGTGCAGAAAGAGCCTTGGAATGGGAAACCAGAAAATCTGATTCTGGTCCCAATTCAGGCTCTAGCTCTAGATCTCTGGAAGAGTCAGTTCTCTCTCTTGGCTTCCTTTCCCTGGATATAAACTCAACAGAGTGGATGTGAAGCTTTCTAAACAAATTCCCAGTTCTGTTGTTCTATAAGGAAGGGCCAAAGGAAGGTATCAGTACATAAACCAAGCACCTCTGTTTCTCCAAGCACAATCATACCATAAAATTCACTTATTAAAGTGTACAATTAAGTGGTTTTTAGTATACTCACAGAGTTGTGCAACTAACATCACAATCTAATTTTAGAAAAATTTTACAACCCCAAAAAGAAATCCTTTGCCCATTACTAGTCACAACATGCCCTGATCCTCTCCCCCAGCCTTAGACAATCACTAACCTGACATACCTAGTTTGTTTAGTGTTTTTAGCATAATAAAGTAGTGGACTTTTTAAAATATCTGCATCTATTGATATAATAATGCTTTTTCCCTTATTCTAGTTATTTGGTATATTATACTATTACACTGACAGATTTTTAGATGTTAAACTAACTTTGCATTCCTGGAATAAATTCCACTTGGTTATGGTGTATAACTCTTTTTATATGTTGCTGGATTTGGTTTTGCTAGTATTTTGTTGAGGATTTTTGCATCTACATTCTTAAGGGAATTTGGTCAAGAGTTTACTTGTGATATCTTTGGTTTTGGTATCAGGATACTACTGGCCTCAGAAAATGTGTTAAGAAGTGTCCTCTTCTAACTTTTGGAAGTTTGAGAAGGATGAGTATTAATTTTTCTTTAAAGGTTGGAAGAATTCACCAGTGAAGCCATCTAGGCCTGGGCTTTTCTTTGTGGGTAGTATTTTGATTACTAATTCAATGCTTTTATTTATTATAGGTCTACACAGACTTTCCATTTATTGTGGAGTCAATTTTGGTAGTTTGTGTCTTCCTAGATATTTGTCAATTCCATCTAAATTATATAATTTATCAGCATACAGTTTTCATAGTATTCCCATTTATTCATTTTTTATTTTTGTAAGTTTGGTAGTAGTGTCTCCTCCTTCATTCATACTTTTAATATTTTGAGTCTTTTCTCTCTTGTCTTTGTCAGTCTAGCTAATGGTTTCTCAATGTTATTTTTAAAAACCAAATTTTGATTTTTTTTAAATTTTCTCTATTTTAAATAGAGAAAATAGATGTTCCTATTCTTTATTTCATTTAGTTCTACTCTAACTTTATCATTTTTTTCCTTCTATTTGCTTTGGGATTCATTTGTTCTTTTTCTAGTTTCTTAATGTGGATGGTCAGCTTATTGAATTATGATCTTCTTTTTTAACGTACGTGTTTAAAGCTATAAATTTTCCCCTAAGCACTGCTTTTGGTGCATCCCATCAGTTTTGGCATGTTGTGTTTTCATTTTTATTCATTCCAAAGTATTTTCTAATTTCCCTTGTGATTTCTTCTTTGACCCACTGGTTACTTAGGAGTGTGATATTTAATTTCCACATATTTATGAACTGCCTAAATATCCTTCTGTTATTGATTTGTAATTTCATCCCACTGTGGCTACAGAACATAATTTGTATAAATAAATATATTCAGGCAAGTTTTGTGGCCTATCAGAGGGTCTGTCTTGGAAAATGTTCCATGTGCACTTAAGAACTGTATTCTGCTGTTGTGTGGAGTGTTCCACAGATGTCTGTAGAAGATCTACTTGGTTTATAGTGTTGCTCAATTCCTCTATTTACTCACTGAGCTCTGTCTAGTAGTTCTACCCATTATTGAATGTACAATATTGAAGTCTCCAACTATTACTGTTACATTACCTATTTCTCCCTTCAATTCTGTCCACTTTTGCTTCATGTATTTTGGGGCACTGTTGTTAGGTGCATATGTTTATAACTTGATATCTTGCTGATATATTGACAGTTTTACCATTATACAATGTTTTTGTTTGAATGTCATAAAAATTTTGTCTTAAAATATATTCTGACGTTTATATAGCCATCCTAAGTCTCTTTGGTTACTATTTGCCTGGTATATTTTTCTATCCTTTCACTTTCAACCTATTTGTGTCTCTGAACACAAAATGTGGCTCTTAAAAGACAGCATACATTTCAATCAATTAATCCATTTTTGATCAATTTATCCACTTTGCCAATCTCTGCCTTTCTACTGAAGTGTGTATTCCATTTACATTTACTATTACTGATAAGATAGGATTTATGTCTGCCATTTACTTTGTTTTCTAGCTGTCATCTTTTCCCTCTATTTTTCCATTACTACCTTTTGTGTTAAATAGATATTGTCTAATGTACTATTTTGATTCTTGTGTTATTTCTTTCACTATATATTTTTTAGTTATTTTCTTAGTGGCTGACCTCAAGATTAAAATTACAATATGGCTCAGATTAATTTTAACTTAACTTAGAAAGCATACAGAAACATTGTTACCATATAATTACTTCCTCCACATCCTTTGTACAGTATTGCATGCATATTTCATTTTTATATATCATAAGATCAACAGTTTTATAACTATTATACAACACAGCTGTCATTTAAACCAAATAGAGAAGAAATGAGTTACTAAAAAACAGACAGTTATAGTGTCTTTCATATATACCTATGTAGTTACATTTACTGGTACAGATTTAAATTACCATACATCATTCTTTCATTTCATCCTGAAGGACTCTCATTAGTATTTCCTGTAAGGCAGTTCTGCTAGTGACCAATTCTCAGTGTTTTTTTGGTTTTGTTTTTTGTTTGTTTGTTTATTAATTAATTAATTTATTTTTGCTGTGTTGGGTTTTCATTTCTGTGCGAGGGCTTTCTCTAGTTGTGGCAAACGGGGGCCACTCTTCATCACGGTGCGCGGGCCTCTCACTATAGCGGCCTCTCTTGTTGCAGAGCACAGGCTCCAGACGCGCAGGCTCAGTAGTTGTGGCTCACGGGCCTGGTTGCTTCGCGGCATGTGGGATCCTCCCAGACCAGGGCTCGAACCCGTGTCCCCTGCATTAGCAGGCAGATTCTCAACCACTGCGCCACCAGGGAAGCCCCAATTCTCAGTTTTGTTTTGTTTTGTTTTAATTCTGAGAATGTCTTAATTCTCCCTTTTTTTAAAAATATTTATTTATTTACTTATTTGGCTGCGCCAGGTCTTAGTTGCAGCATGCGGGATCTTCGTTGTGGCATGCGGGATCTTTTGTAGTTGTGACATGTGGGATCTCTAGTTGCAGCATGTGGGATCTTTTCCGTTGTGGTATGCAGGAACTTTTAGTTGCGGCATGCGGGATCTTCAGTTGCAGCGTGTGGAATCTTTAGTTGCAGCATGCAGGCTCTTAGCTGTGGGCATGCAGGATCTAGTTCCCTGACCAGGGATCAAACCCAGGCGCCCTGCATTGGGAGCATGGAGTCTTAACCACTGAACCACCAGGGAAGCCCCTCCCTTGTTTTAAAAGAATAGTTTTGATGAATAAAGAATTCTTGATTGACATTATTTTTCTTTCAGCACTTTGAATATGTCAGTCCACTGCCTTCCAGTCTCCATGGTTTCTGATGGGAAATCAGCTCTTAATCCTATTGAGGGTTCTGTTCACCTGATGAATTGTTTTTCTCTTCCTTCTTTCAAGATTCTCTCTTTGTCTTTGGTTTTTATCAGTTTGACTATAATGTATCTAGGTATGGATCTTCTTCAGTTCATCCTACTTGGAGTTTTTTGAGCTTCTTGGATCTGGAGATTAGTGTTGCACATCAAATTGGGGGAGTTTTGACCATTATTTCTTCAACTATTCTATCTGCTTTTTTCTATCTTCTCCTTCTGGGACTCTCATTATGCATATGTTGATACACTTGATGGTGTCACACAATTTCTGGGATTCTGTTCATTTTTTTCTTTCTTTTGCTTAGATTGGATAATCGCAGACTGATTATCTTCAAGTTCTATGACTATTCTGCTAGCTCAAAACTGCTGTTGAACCTCTCTAATGGATTTTTCATTTTAGTTATTTTACTTTTCAACTCTAGAATTTCTATCTGGCTCTTCTTTATAATTTTTATCTCTTTATATGGTCTCTTTGGTGAAACACTGTTCTCAGGCTTTCCTTGTCTCTTTGGTGAAATATTGTTCTCAGGCTTTCCTTTAAATCTTTAGACATGGTTTCCTTTAGTTCTTTGAATATATTTATATTAGCTGATTTAATTTTTTGTCTAAATTCCAACATTTCGGCTCCATCAGGGACAGTTTCTACTGACAGCTTTTTTCTTGTGTATGAACCATACTTTTCTGTTTCTTTGCATATCTAATCATTTTTTGTAGAAAATGGGACATTTTAGGCAATGTAATGTGGTACTTCTGGAAATCAGATTCCCCCAGGTTCTGTTGTTATTGTTGTTTTTGTCATTGTTTTTGTTGCTGTTTGTTTGTTTATCATATTTCTTGGACAAATTCTGTAATGTCTGTATTCCTTGTAGTGTGTGGCCCCTAAAGTCTCTGCTTGGTTAGTTTAGTAGCCAGCTGGTAACTGTTCAGAGATCTCCTTAAATGTCTTGAACCATTAAGTCTTCCACTTTTTTCTGAGGGGTTCTGTGTGCATGCTGGGTCATTTCTTCAACACTCAGCCAAGCAGTTTATAACTCTGCCTCAAGTTCAGCCATAGGAGAGAAATTGGGGCCCTCTCAGGTATTTTCTAGGCACATGCACAGCCCTGGGCATGCACATGGCCTTCTAGATCTGCTGGAATATGTCAGAGCTTTTCAAAGCCCCCAGTAGACATCTCATTCCCCTTTTATGTTTTTGGCCAGGATTTTGCTTGCCCTGACTGGTGTCAGTTAGTCTAAGTCACCTGTGATGTTAAACACCTCGGGGTTAGAACTTTTCCCACTGAGCTAACTCTAAATCAGATGAAGTAATGAGAAGCTGTGTGAACAGGGCTTTTCTAGGTAGCTTTGAGACAGGTTAGATAGTGACAAGACTATAGGTCTGTGAGTCTTTGAGGAACTACAAACCCATTCTTCTCCCTCAGATGCTAAAGGCTACTGGTTTCCACAGCTACTATGGTTATGGGGTTGTAGGTTTTCAAGGCTTCCACAAAGCTCTGGAGAAGGGAATGGGAGGCAGGGTAAGTTAAAATGCCACAAAACTTGCTGTTACAAAGGTTCAACATGTTTCCATCAATAAACATTCTTCAGATTGTTGCAAGCCTTTTGGTTAATTTACAGAGTTCTGAGAAAGTTGATTTTGACAATTTTTGCCAGTGTCCTTTTTGCTTTTATGGAGGAGCTGATTTTATGAGGTCTTTAATTTACCATTCGCTCCAAGTACTATCCTAAAGAAATCTTGCCCCAGTGTGGCTGAGAATTTGCCCACAATGAACACATTCCTGTGGAAGCAGAAGTTGAAAAAAGCACCAGGAAAATTCTTTTTAAAAGGTAAGCAAAAAGTTGCCAGTTGTTGCCTCTAGTGTGAAGAACTGGGGAACTGGGACACAGGAGGAGGACCTTTTGAATTTTGTACCATGTTCATGCGTTACTTACTCAAAAAACATTTTTAATATACTTATAAAAGAAGAAGGAGGGGAGTTCCCTGGTGGCCTAGTGGTTAGATTCTGGGCTTTCACTGCTATGGCCTGGGTTCAGTCCCTGGTTGGGGAACTGAGATCCCACAAGCCGCACAGCACAGCCAAAGACCCCAGGAGATATACTACACCCTATTTCTGACAAACTCTCCATTCACTTAAAGAATCTTGCTCATTATCAGGGCCATTAACTACCACAGTAGTGAAACAGATAGCTTTGATTTAGGAACTCTTCCTTCTCAGTTTTTTTTTTCCTATGGACAGTTGCATCTCCACAGTCTACCTCATTTTTCCCCCCACAAAGACCCACTTTATAATATGTGATAGAATATATATCATATCCTGAACTTCTTCATAGCTCTTCTCACAACTGTAATTCAATTACTTAAGTGAGTAATCAGATGTTTAAAGTACGCTCCAAGAGGGAAGAGCCCATATAAGCCTTATTCGCCATTATATCTCCAGTTGTCCAGTTGTCTGACACATAGTGGGTGCTTCGTAAATCCTTGTTGAATTAAAATTAATTATTTTTACAACATGTAAGGCTTTAGCACTTGATACAAGCCCAATAACGTATCATGAGGGCCCTCCACCCCACTAGAAAAAAAATCAGCTCAAGATTTCCAGGATACTCTCCTGGAAAAGCATGTATCTTTCCAGATCATCGTGGGCTTTTAGGAAACTTCTATAGTTACTGATTAGAGAAGCAGGTGCCAGATTAAACAGAAGTTTTGGGTTATGCTTTTTAAAAATGATGCTATAAAAATGAAGCTGAAAAGTAATTTTCCTTCATAACTCTTAACTCTGAAAAACTTTTCTTAATAAGAAGATCAAGCCATAATCTTCCCTACCCTACCCCTATACCATTCACCATCCATAAAAAAAAAAGAAAAACCCTACCAGCTTCTTGTAAGTGGTCACACTGAAAGGCTGGCTTGGTTCACTTTTCCACCCTAGTCCCCACAGCACTCCAGTCCAGCTACTCTGGAATCTGGTCTTCTGAGGACCTTCTATGAATATGGTAATATTGCCTCCACCAAATTCCATTTGACACTGCTTCATATCTACTAACAGCAGTACCCTACGACATACTCATTACATTGATCTGAGCGACTCTACAGAATATCTAAAATACAGTCTTCCCTCATTATGTGTGGGGAATTGGTTCCAGGACCCCTGTGTATACCAAAATCCACAAATATTCAAGTCCCTTATATAAAATGGTATAGTATTTGCATATAACCTACCCACATCCTCCTATTACTTATAATACCTAATATAATGTAAATGCTATGTAAACAGTTGCTAGCATGTGGTAAATCAAGTTTTGCTTTGGGAACTTTCTGGAATTTTCGATCCCCCATTGGTTAAATCCAGAGATGCAGAACCTGCAGATACAGAGAGCCGATTGCAACTCCATGTCCTCCAAGTCACTGATTAACTATCACCAGGATAATGACAGGATATCTGCTGACTGAGAATGTATATTACATCACCAACTCCTCCCTGCACACCATAGCACTACACTCAGTCCAAAGGGATTAAAAGCTTTGGTCTCCTTTACTATAGAGCTATTCAGGACAGAACTGAAGGGCACCAGGTTGGCACCTCTCAAGAAGCATTCACCAAGCAGATAATCAAATAGGCTAGCATGATTCAAGTCATCTACTCACACTGGACATATCAGCTGGATTTTCCCTTTGCCCACTCTCCCAGAGTAACGATGAACTGGCTCCAAAGTTTACGATGGAATCAATTTAGGTTGCTTGACTATTTGTGCAAGACAGTGGCAGCCCAGAAAACAGAATGAGAAAGCCAGGAGGAACCCTAAAGCTCACTGACCAAACTTCTAATTTTAGAAACAGGAAAACTTAGGTTTGCAAAACTAAAGACTTACTCAGAGTCATACAGCTAGGAAGTGGCATAGTTGGAACTAGTACCCAGGTTCCCTGTGTGCAAAGCTAGAGATGGCTCCACTAAGTATATTCAATATCAAATTTGCCTCAAAGACCCATCCTTTCAGAAAAGCAATTACTTACCAAATAGATTCTCCAGTTGCCAAAGCAAGAGCTGAAAAGGTACCCTAAAAAGTAATCTTAACGTAAATATCTAAAACTCTTGTCTTTAAAAGTACAGAATGTAAGAAAGTGACATTTTTGCATTCTTTTAAGATATAAGTTTTCATTAGTCCAAGACAGCCTGTGTATTTGTGGTTGTGCATGTGTATGTGTGGGCTTAATGATAAAATTCCTTTTTTCTGACATCTGTTTTATACATATAAACATACATACATATAAAGCATGTTATCCTTGGTTTTTGAAAGGCTATTTTAAAATTTTGTTTAAATTTTTATATTTAATTAATACTGTCAACATACTAATATAATGTAAAAATTTATGTAGGTATAAATTAAGATCCTATAATGAGATTACTCATTCCTTTCCCAAATGGTTAAACTACAATATGCAGAAAAAAAATCATGGAATGTTAGATCTGAAAGTGGGCTTATAGATCCCCTACCCACCCTCACCTTTGGGCCCCTCACCAAGGGCCCCAGCAAATGACTTACCAAGGTCACAGACCCCATTAGTAGCAGAACCATCACCATACCCATCATGTCTAGGTTTTTTTTCCCACTACACCATCATTCTGCCTCTGTTCATTTGCAGCATCTAGTGTGTTTCCCCAGAGAAATCTCTGTCTGGAGACTATCACCTTCCATTTTCCTAGCCCATTAGAATCCAAGACTCCTAGACTGTTAGAAGTAGATCATCTAGCTCAGAAGTTGCAACCTGATTGAATCCAGGCTGTAAACATATTTCATTTAGCTATCACATTTTTAAAGAAAGCGAAGGCTTTTTTACAGGGATGAGGCTGCTGTATTTTACCCCAATCACGCCAGCCCTATTAACCCACTTCCAATAGCTTCATGCTTTTCTGTTTTCTCCTTGGCCACTGACAGCATTTGGGCCTGCAAACCCTGAATGCAGAACAGGCATAAGTAGCAGCACACCAAAGTAAAATTAGTTGATGGAAAATGTGAAATATGGCATTATGTTTTAGCAATAACTATATTCACTGCCTTACCAATAAAAAAATCTATTTAGGTTAACTACTCGTATCAGAGGTCTGCAAACTACAACCAATGAATCAAACCCAGCCCACGGCCATTTCTGTATGCCACCGCCCCAGGTGAGCTGAGAATGGTTTTTATATTTATAAACAGTTGAAAAATTCAAAGGAAGAACAATATTTTTGTGACGTGAAAATTATGTGAAATTCACTTTTCAATGTCAATAAATAAAGTTTTATTAGAACACAGCCACTCTCATTTCATGTACATATTACCTATGGCTGCTTTCTCACAACAATGGCAGTTAAATAATTGCCACAGAGACTGAATGGCTCTCAAAGCCTAAAATATTGCCCTTTACAGAAGAGGTCTGCTGACCCCTGAGCTATATCAAAGAAAATTTAAAGTTCCTAATAAACTGCGAAAAAGTCCCAAATATTTGTTTAGAATTGGAACATCTTACACATCACTCTCAGATGAATCTTCCTAAAACACAGCTCAGACCATGTCTCTCTCCTACCAAAAATGTTTTTAATACTCCCTGCCTATAAAGAAAAGTCTGAAGTACTTAACAGGTCCTGCACAGTCAAGACCTCAAACTTCCATTCCAACCTTATCTCCCAAACTTCTCTTCCTGTACCATATATTCCAGATGACTTGAATTATTTGCTATCCTTCTACATTCTCTATGTCATTCCTACTACATGAAATGCCCTGTCCTGAATACAGTGCAATGCAGTAAAATAAGCAGGGCTTTTAGAGTCAGGTCTGAGCTCTAATTCACTCTTGCCCTTATCAGTTGAGAAAGTTACTTAATGCCTCTGAACTTCAGTTTTTTCATATATAAAGTGGGAATAATAATCCTTGCCTCATAAGGCTCTTACAAGATTTTAATTCCTGGCATATAGGAACAATTAAACAAGTGATGTGTTATTAATTCTGTCCAATTACAATGCTACTTCCTCCTTTGCTTTTCCTTGTCCTTCCACAGGGAAATGACCTCTCCCTCTAATGTCGCATACCATGGTGTCCACCTGTCTCACTCTATGGCTCTGATCCATATCTACTCCCTTATATGATGGTGATCTCTACATATATCTTACCTCCCCTACTAGTCTGGGACCTCCTTGAGGGCAGGATCCCATCTGTGACTTACTCTGTCACATCTGTGACAGCCCTGAGAACAATGGCTTGAATTTAGTATGTGCACGAGTATTTACGGAATGAATGATATGTGTTCACTGAACTATATAACATTTATTAGGTGTATCATGTTGTGTTGGGATATAAGCAGAGGCTATATCACTTGTTCTAAATAATACCTAGCCTACGTGCGTAGAAAATATTCAAACAACACTAGGGACCAAAGCTGCCTATATAAAAACAAAGAACAAACAGAAAAGTGTGCAGTATATTCACCTTTAAGAGTGCCAGTGTTTTTATTTTTCACTGGCTTAAGTTATAATCACCATTTTGTACTCCAACAATTATGAATAGATCACATTTAAGGGGGGGAGGGAATGAATCACTTTCCCAAGGAAGACATATTGAACATTCATAACATCAATTACCTCTGAGCACAAATCTATCTAAGAAAATGTGAATATCCAAACAGGACCTATATTTATAAATTAATCATCATACACAGTTGTGACTAAAACCTTATCTAGAGCTCTGTACAAAACCAGACACAAGCACGAAATCAAGTTCCAACTAGCTTAACAACTTTAACAAAAACTGCAGCTGGTTTTTGTGGCATGATGCACTAGGTTTCACTGGTTCCTAGAAACACTAGCCAGTTGATTTGACGGTCAATTTAATAAGTTAAATAAAAAGGTGCCAATAATTCTTCTTTACTTTTAATGCCAGACTCCAAATGACAAAATGAATCCACACACATGTATACAAAATTAATTGCTGAGACACACCAATGTAGGGAATGACATTTTCCAACAAGATGACAGCAAAAAATATGTTTTCAATTACTTCTGCTTATGTATTTTCCTTTAGAAATCTACCGAAAAGTACACATTCACCAGCAGATATATTATTAACCTGAAGATGTATTATCAACAACTTACAATATTTAGCCGTTTCCATTTACAAAATACTTTCATAATCCATTAACTCCTTTGAGCCTCAAAGCAACTCTGTGAGGTGCGTATAATTACCCCCATTTTATATATGAAGTAAATGATTTGTGCCTTCTTATCCCAAAATGGTGAAGCCAAGATTGTAGCCCAGGTCTTCTAAATCCACTTCCAGTGTTCTCTCTTCCTTTTTCCTCCACACAAAGCAAGAGTATACCTTTGTTTTGCGTCTACCTCACTATCAAAAAGTCGCCCAGCTAGCCCAGTGTGAGGAAACAGAGTGGGAGTATAAACATTACTGTGGTCAAGACAGTGGGAAACATCCCACCTTTGCCTCTAGCTAATCACATTTTTAGAATCATGCAACTTAAAGGAAAGAAATGGAGTGTGGGTTAGCTGCTGGGTTTTATTTCCTAACTGTCCTATTTTGGGCTTTCTATATATACTCAGAAAGGCAAAACCACCATAAATATCAAGAAGCCCCCTGAACCAAAATAACTCTTGGATCTTTTGCCCATATGCAAAGGTTTAAGCCTGCATAATTGTTGACTCTTACCACATTTAATCTCAGAAAAGGAAAGAATAAAAACCGCAACTTGCCCCTCACTTAGAAAACTTTTGCCCTTCCTCAAACATTTTACTGAACTGTTTATTTTCTCTTAAGAATTTTAATCTCTCTGATACTCCTCAGCTGATCATTTTTTAGCACAAACACTTTCAGCTTACCCTAAACTTCACAAAGCCAGTCCCTTCCAGGGGCTTAGATGAGCTTCATTTGACTATGAATACTGCACCAAGCAGTTTACTGAAACAAGTAAATAAAAAGAAAATCCAAACATTCCCCCTTTCCTTTCAGGAACCCCTACCTTTCTAAGTACTTTTGTGGCACGACCTGCATATCTTTAACCTCTCAATGAACTCTATTAAGTGGCAACACACCCTAAAGCCTGGCCTAAAGTTTCTAAGGATCAGCATTTCAAATACCCCATCTTTAAGGTGCTGCCAAGAGTTAACTCTTTTTCAGACTGCAATAGGACAAATCATTATACGAATTCAGTCAAACAACCAGCAGGAACTTGGAAAACTTCTATTCTGACCAAAGTGGGCAGACAACATATGCAGGGAAAGCACAGTCTCCAAGGGGCAAATCAGGAGAGCTGCACAACAAATACCCCTGCGCTGCGGCTCCCAAGCCTTTCTCCCTGCTCTTGGTTGGCTGCATTTGCCTTAAGGTCCCCACGCTGGACCAGACACAGTATTTGTGGGATAAATCCACTCAGAAAAAAAGTTATAGGCATACAGAATATATTTGCCAGTGACTTTGACTTTATTTTTCATAAACATCTTTCAACCAAGAAGAGAAAAAATGAATTATATAAACCCATTCACTAACCTCCATTCTTCTGGGTATATTCTTTGGCACAATGGATTGGTTTGCCTGCACTCTTGTTGGGGATGTTTATTATTCTTTCTCCTACTCCAAGCCTTCTGCCAACTAGCAGAAATAAAAACTCCATACACAGTGGGGAAGCAGGGGAGGGTCCCACAGCTGTTAACCGTGACCACTGGGAAAGCCAAGCTAGGTGAGGTTCCTTCAGCCAGATAACTCCCAACCTGAGCTCTCTACTATGCTCCCAGGGGGCCGGGTTCCTCCTGCCAGGGACTAGGCAGGTCTTTGTTCCACCCTCGAGGAGAATTCAGTGGCATGTGAGGTCATTTAATAATTCTGAACTTACACAGACCTTGACCAAAACCATAACTCAGTAACTTAAAGAAAAAAATCACTGGGGCAAAGGTGCTTTCCTTAGAAAATAACTTGCCATCTGAAATTTTTTTATTACTGCCCCCATACTTACCTATAGCAACCAGAGGACAGGCAGGAACAAAACCCTGACTCAAGCTGCTGGCCTGAATTCCCAATTCTTTAGGAGGTCCTAGGGCAGTTCCTCAGTCAGCTTGGATGTCCCTTTGCCTCATACATGGGTAGAAACATGTCCGACAGAACAAGCAGACTGTCCCTTCGGAACAACAGTCTGACAAGAAAGGATAGTTGCAGAACAAGACGGTCCCTGGGACAGCTGCAGATCCTGTCTTATAAAGCCAAGGACACTAAAGGGAAAAGCCCCAATTCTAGTTGCAGCCACCACCTTCCACTTCTACTGACCCCACTCCAAAGTGTCCGGAAACCCATTCGCCTCAGACACCTGGGCTGAGAATCACCCTAAATCCCCACTTTCCCCGTGGTGTGGAAGAGCTCAAAGGCCAGAGCCACTGGCTCGAGGAAACTGCTCATCGAAGCCTTCCACTTACTTCTCATTGCGCTGATAAGCGCGTTGCCGTCTTTGATCACGTCTTTGATGAATTTATTGGTCCTCTCCAGTTCCTGCTCATAACACTTGAGCCTCTCGCGGAAATCAGGGCTGTCCAGGTAGCAGTCGCTGAACTCCAGCGGGGGGTGCCCCATGGTTCTGATGGCGGGGATTGGAAGGAGAGAGGAAAGACACAAAGACCAAGAGCATCAGTGGCACAGTACAGGGAGAAGATGAGGTGCGCAGAGTGCAGGACCCGCTCAGGAAGCTGTAGCCTCCCTCCCTTTGGAGGACAGGTACCTGTTCAGATGAGATTCCTGGGGACAGCTGGCTTGTCTGTACCGGAAACGGGCGGCCTGGCGATTGCTTCAGGTGACTGGGAGAGCTAACTAACGCAGTCGGATCCCGGCGGGGTGCTGCCTAGCAAGCAGCTGGCCCCCTAGTCATCGCCCCCCTGACAGGCGACAGAAACTGCAGCTCAGCTCTCCTCCGGAGACCGGCCGGATCCTTCCTGAGCAATTGTAAACGTGACACTTCAGCCCGCCCAGGGTGTGGGCGGGGGTGAGCGCCGGGGGTGGGAGGTGCCTCTCCTTGCTCCCAGCTGCGGAGCCAGCTGAAGATTTTCTTTGCCGAACTCCGCGGGCAACCCTAATTGCACTGTCCCCTCCCCCTTCTTAAAGCCAGCGCCTCCGCCCTGCCCCGGTGAAGCCCTCGTACCGAGCCTGGGGACTTGGGTTCCTTCAGCTGTATCTTACTTGCACCCTAGGGTCTCGTTACCAGAGTCCTCCGTCTCCCAAAATTCTTCCTGGGCCAAGGGAGCCGGCCTGCTGTCCTGTTAAGCTCCGGAAGGGTTAAGACGGGGCGGCAATGAAACGTAGCCTTCCTCCAAAGACGCCCAAGCGGGAAGAGGAGGGCAACAGCGCGACGCACAATAGCTGCAGTAGCCCGACGCTTCCCTACGGAAACTGGGGAGCAGTCAGCGCCCTAGACTCCAGCTGGAAAGCGTGGCGGCCTGGGAGATGTAGTCTTTCCGTTTCACGCCCGGTGACTCCTCCCTGCGATCTCCTCACCACCCCGCCAGGGCGGTGGCTCTCGCCGAAAGGCATTCCCAGCCCTCCCCAGCTAATAGCTGTCCCGGCCCAGCCTCAAGGGGCAGGTGCACCGCACTAGAGTCTACCTGGAAAGCTTCCAAAACTGGAGCGAGCAAGAACCCGGGAGGGATCAATTGTGGGAGGCTCTCTCTCACTTCTCATTGTTTGGCTGGATTGTTTGTGGGTTTTCCTTCCTTTCTTTCCAGACTCCCTCTGACCAACCCACTTCTTTTCCTCTTCCCTTTCCCATTTCTACGGGTCCTAGAGCTCTAATTCCCATGAGCCTTCTACCTGAAGGGTTGATTCCTGCCCTTGGATCTCCATGTTAAGCTCAGAACCTCCTGCCAGAGAAAGGGAGGCAATAACTAAGAGTTCATTTTTCCCTGAATAGGACCTCAATACGTGGTTTTTGTGATCCAACTCATCACATCGGCTGTTGATTAAAGCACATGATTTTCCATATGTAAGTGAAAAAGCTATGAAGAGGATGTTATAAATTGTCTTGCAGCTTCCCTGAGAGACTTCTTGTCCATTGTCTATTGTAGAACTGGGGCTACTTTTACAGGT
Organism: Leucopleurus acutus; assembly: GCF_964270905.1. NCBI lineage: Eukaryota > Metazoa > Chordata > Mammalia > Artiodactyla > Delphinidae > Leucopleurus > Leucopleurus acutus. The sequence continues at coordinate 58,102,053 of NC_139148.1, forward strand.
GGCTGCCTTGAGACTAAGAGTAGCTAGGGGCTGGAAAATAGTGTGTACACGGGCAAAAAGATTCATTTTAATTTTGGAGAAGTGTTTAGATTACATTGCCCTGTGAAGAAAGCCAAGAAAAGCCAGAACTGAAGAGGATTGTAAACAGAGTAATAATGGCTACCCCACCTGTGTTAGTATCCTACTGCTGCTGTAACAAATTACCACAACCTTGATGACTTGAAATAGCACAAATGTATTATCTTACAGTGCTGGAAGTCAGAAATTAAAAATAGACCTCTGTAGGCCAAAATCAAGATGTCAGAAGGACTGTGTTCCTTTCTGGAAGCTCTAAGGGAAAAACGATTTCCCTGCCTTTTCCAGCTTCAGGAAGTTGTCTACATCCCCTGACTCATAGCCCCCTTCCTCCATCTTCAAAGCCAGCAATGGCCTATCAAGTCTCTCTCCCACTGCATCACTTTGACACTGACTCTCCTGCCTCCCTCTTTCTCTTATAAGGACCCACCGAATAACCCAGGATAATCTTCCTCATCTCAAGATCCTTAACTTATATCTTCAAAGTCCTTCTGTCATGTAAGATAACAGAGTCACAGGTTCTAGGGACATGGACAACTATGGGGGTAACATTCTTTACCTTCCACACAATCTATAATCCCATAACCCACCTCACTATTCCTCAAAACAATCTTATCAGGTCAGTATTATTATTATTATACCCATTTAAAGATGAGATAGCTGAGTTGAAGAGAGGTTAAGTGACTTGCCCGAGGCTACACAGCTAGTTTGAACTTGAGCCAACCCTGTTCTTAACCACTACACTATATCGCAGTAATGGTCAAGAGTCCAATGAGGAAAACACTCTCTGAGCATTAATAGGCAGCCACATGCCAGGAAAGGATTTTACTTCCTACTCTTTTTAAGAGAAAATGTCCATTTTCTTTATAAACACCAATGCAGGTACTAAGGGAAGATGCCCAATGAATGGGTACATGGTCTTTCATTCTAGGAAAGTTCCCTATAGCATTCATTAACTAATTCAACAAACATTTATTGAACACCTGCTATATGCCTTGACTTATACAGCCTATGCCTATATTTTCATCATCATGAACATTATCATTGACATTATCGATGTTAGGTATCATCTACCTCCCTATACTCAAAGTGTTTTATAGTCATCCATGTTATCCTTTATCTAGACAATGAAACTAAAGTGCAGAGAAATACAAGTGCCCTGGACCAAATACCAAGGAAGAAAGAGGGTTAAAATTAGAACTCAGTCCTTCAGATAATAGCAGCATTAATTGAGTGTTATTCTAGATGCTTTGCACACGTTATACCCAACACCTGACAACATGATAGGACTGGGGTCTTCAAATTTTTATTCACATAACTCCTAAAAGTTTTTTGAGAAGCTATGTACTCCCTCACATGTTAAGTTGACATCTAGATTTTTTTCATCTTGTTTAAACAGTTGCAAGAGGTATAATTTCTAGCATACTATACATATTGACAATTTAAAATAAAACTGTTATATTACATGTTTAAAGATATTCATTGGATTCTAGAAACCAAGGCAATTTGATGCCCACCATCAAACATTAAACACAAAAGTGTAAACTTTTCTTTAACCTTCAGAAAATATACATGGTTTCTTTCTTCATCTTGAAATCAAATATCCATTACATTCTCCCTACAGAATCATAATCTATAATATTTTTATACTTGAAAGTCCTCTATTGATCTCCATATTGAATTTCTCTGCAACAAAATATGTCCATAAATAGAAATTGAATTATTTTTATTTTCTGGTGACCATAAGTCTCCAAGTATAAAAAGTCCTCTGGATTGAGTTATAGTTGCAATTATTATGCATACATAATCGGTAAAAATAGCATGAAGGTATTATACATTGTGATTATTATTAAACATAAAGCATAAAATTTTATTTGAAATACGTCTGTTAGCGAGATGGATGAAGAAGAGGTAGGTTACAGGGCCTTTAGTTAAAGATTTCTAGACATGAATATTTGAAATTTTTGCTTTATTTAGACCCAGGGGTTTTTACAGGCTGGGTCAAAGTATCACAGTAAGATTCCTGACCTTTGAAAAGTATGCTTTTCTTTTTAGAGACTGGGAAAAAGAGGTGGGAAAGGCAAATCATTTTTAGCAAATAGTACTAAAGGAATTTGATGATTTGGAAACTGGTTCCCTTTCAGCTTTATTCATAATTACCAAAACTTGGAAGGAACCAAGATATCCTTCAGTAGATGAATGGATAAATAAACTGTGGTACATCCATGAAATGGAATATCATTCAGCAAAGAAATAAGCTATCATGATACCACTTATATGTGGAATCTAAAAAAAAATGGTACAAATGAACTTATTTACAAAACAGAAATAGAGTCACAGATGTAGAAAACAAACTTATGCTTACCACGGGGGAAATGGGGGGAAGGTTAAATTGGGATATTGGGATAGACATATACACACTACTCTATATAAAATAGATAACTAATAAGGACCTACTGTATAGCACAGGGAACTCTACTCAATACTCTGTAATGACTATATGGGAGAAGAATCTAAAAAAGAGTGGATATATGTATACGTATAACTGATTCACTTTGCTGTACAGCAGAAACTAACACAACATTGTAAATCAACTATACTCCCGTAAAAATTTTAAAAAAAAAGAAATGAGCTATCAAGACATGAAAAAACATGAAGGAAACTTAAACGCACATATTACTAAGTGAAAGAAGCCAATCTGAAAAGACTACATACTGTGTGATGCCAACTATGTGATAGTCTGAAAAAGACAGAACTACAGAGACAGTAAAAAGATCAGTGGTTGCCAATGTTCATTGCAGCTCTATGTACAATAGCCAGGACACGGAAGCAACCTAAGTGTCCATCAGCAGATGAATGGATAAAGAAGATGTGGCACATATATACAATGGAATATTACTCAGCCATAAATGGAAACAAAATTGAGTTATTTGTAGTGAGGTGGATGGACCTAGAGTCTGTCATACGAGTGAAGTAAGTCAGAAAGAGAAAAACATATACTGGATGCTAACACATATATATGGAATCTAAAAAAAAAAAAAAAGGTTATGAAGAACCTACAGACAGGACAGGAATAAAAATGCAGACGTAGAGGATGGACTTGAGGACATGGGGAGGGGGAAGGGTAAGCTTGGACGAAGTGAGAGAGTAGCACTGACATATATACACTACCAAATGTAAAATAGCTAGCTAGTGGAAAGCAGCCACATAGCACAGGGAGATCAGCTCGGTGCTTTGTGACCACCTAGAGGGGTGGGATAGGGAGGGTGGGAGACAGGGAGATGCAGGAGGGAGGGGATATGGGGATATATGTATATGTATAGCTGATTCACTTTGTTATAAAGCAGAAACTAACATACCACTGTAAAGCAATTATACTCCAATAAAGATGTTAAAAAAAAAAAGATCAGTTGTTGCCAGGGTTGTGGGGAGGGGAGAGAGAAATGAATAGGTGGAGTCCCAGAGGATTTTTACAGCAGTGAAAATGCTCTGTATGATATTATAATGGTGGATACATTTCATTATACATTTGTCCAACCCATAGAATGTACACCACCAATAGTGAACCCTAATGTAAACTATGGACTTTGAGTGATTATGATGTAGTTTCAGTGTGGGTCATCAAATGTGCCACTCTGGTGGGGGATCTTGATAATGAGATGAAGTTATGCATGTGTTGGAGGCAGGGGTATATGGGAAATATTTGTACCTCCCTCTCAATTTTTGTAACCCTAAAACTGCTCTAAAAATAAAGACTTTAAAATTTTGTGGGGGGACAGAAATTCTATTTCCCCTGCTTCTTGTATGTCAAGGTAACACCACCTCCACAGTCTTAATTCAGGACAAATATCTCTTCCCTAAAGAACCATTCTATTTAAGCTGTGACGCTGTGGAAAGAATACTGAGTTTGAAGAAATACAGGTAATACAGACCTGAAGTTGAGTCTGACTCCACCCTTTAGAAGCTCTGTGACCTAGAGCAAGTCATGTAAACTCTCCTTGGAATAGTGTCTTCTTCACAAACTTTTCTAAGTTTTAACCATAGATGATGTATTTGGAAGTGCCTGGCACATAATAACTCCTCAACAAATGTTGGTTGAATCTAATGCTTTTTCATTGTGCTTGTTCTGATGGACAGTACCAGAGGCACGGAGGAGTCAGATTACTCACAATGATATTCCTAGAAAAACATTACTATGTATATGATAGCAGAACTTGATCCCTGTTCATTATCATCATAGGAAACTAAAAAGCCATGTTCAGAGTAATTTACTTTTTTTAAAATAAATTTATTGCTTTTATTTATTTATTTTTGGCTGCGTTAGGCCTTTGTTGCTGCGCGTGGGCTTTCTCTAGTTGCGGCGAGCGGGGGCTACGCTTTGTTGTGCTGTGCAGGCTTCTCCTTGCGGTGGCTTCTCTTGTTGCAGAGCATGGACTCTAGACACGCGGGCTTCAGTAGGTGTGGCACGAGGGCTCAGTAGTTGTGGCTTGCAGGCTCTAGAACGCAGGCTGAGTAGTTGTGGTGCATGGGCTCTGCGGCATATGGGATCTTCCCAGACAAGGGGTGGAACCCATGTCCCCTACATTGGCAGGCAGATTCTTAACCACTGCACGACCAAGAAAGTCCCCCAGAGTAATTTACATTTCAACTCACACAGAAACTCTAGTCTAGTTTGTGGTATAGTTAATATGCTATCTCAAATTTCAGGCCACTCATGGGGTCTGCAGCTTTGCAACATGGCCAAGACTCTCAGGGTTTAAGAACTAGAACCTGAGATTCTGGAGTTAATCATTTTAGTGGGTTACTCTGAGGTGGAGTTGCAGGATAGCTGAAAGTCTCAACAATGTTCAGCTCAGGTCATGCAGGATAGGAGCTTATCAGCTTAATGTGTCTTCTGTCCATCCTTCATGCTGGAATCAGAACCAGAGGGAATCAGAAGTGAGGGAAAGTAAAGAAACCAGATGTTATAGATTTTTAGGAAAGGCAATGTACTTGCCCAAGAAAACCAAATAAATATCCAATATTAACTTAATATGCCGGTTTCTGTTTCATCTCTCCCATCTGAGACAACAGCTAGCTTCATTAAAACATTTCTTTGCAGTGCTCATTAATCATTTGCTCTTCTCCACACATGAAAAAGTAAAATGAGTTCTTTTTAAAAGGGTCTGGGAGCCTGCAAAGAAAGGTAATTTTCCAAATGACATTTTTTTAGGCTTTAGTAATTTATGATATGTGTTTAAAAAGAGTTTTATCCTAAAGACAGAAAGTAATATATTATAACCCCTGTGTTTCTTATAACAAATCTTGAAGGTTTTTGTCCTAAGATGTTACAATCCTTCTGTCACAAAAAAGTAGAGAAGATACAGAAGTTAATTGGCCTATGTCAGTAACAAGAAGAGAGACTGAGGGGAAATAGGGATGAGAAGTGGAGGGAGAGGGGGCAGCATAGATGGATGATTTCTCTTAAACCAGGCATGTTACATATATGATCTTGCTTACTTTGCATAACAACTCAGTGAGGAAGGTTCTACTGTCACCTTCATTTTACAGATGAGGCAACTGAAACTCAGAGAAGGTAAGCTGCTTGGCTAAGGTCACCCAGAAAATATATGATATCCCAGAGATTTAAATCCAGGTCTCAATCTGAAGCCATTTTTGCCATTGCATTATAATGCCTTCCAGTCTAATACATCAATATCTAATCTCTATTCCCTCCTGCTTATGTGACTGGATGTACTTAGTACCACAATACGGAAAAAAATAGTTCAGGGTCATTGATAATTGCAGCAAATTATTTTAAGTTATCCCAGGTTTAATGTTAACAAGGCCATTATGTTTAACATCTCTGAAGAGCTAGCTGTCACTTCTGGCTCTCATGCTATATATGTCCAACCCTCTAGAATTTCCAGACTTGCAATGCATAGAACATAAGACAATGTGCATATCAGCTCCCCCCAACCCCACCACATGGCCAGCCTTGCCCCTAGTTCTAGCCTCGCCTAAATCCTGTACTACTATTGGCCCCATTCCCAGCCCCACTCTTGACTCTGGCCCTTTCTCTGCTTTGACTAGACTTGGCCTAGTTTCTTTCCTTAGCCTAAGCCAAGATTTTAGGAGCTATAAGTGACAAATGGTTGAAGGAAGGGAAAATTCTTTTTCATAGTTTCTGTACATGCAACTCTCCACTTATCCTCTCCCTTCAGGTCTCCCCTTATGATGTTTTTTGGTGGAAAAAATTCATGAAATTTAGCTTTAATAATGTAATCTATTTTAATCTATGTGATTATCCACCAAAACGTTTTATTCATAGGATTCACTGTTTTCATCACACTTTCATATTAGCAAGTCCATATTAAAGCTGTCTGTTTGTAAGAACCTGGGGATTTTCTCCTTGTGGCCATTTTATGTGTCCATTTTGATTCCCAATTAGCCACATTATAAGGATGGTGAAAGCATGTCTGAATACATATATACTCCCAGAAACTTCTATACTTTTATACTGCCATCCCAGTACAGCCTGCTGTACATCCCATTTTCCAGCATCTTAGAAGGTAGTATGATCTTCTGAGAGGCCAGAAACTTACCAACCATTCCTGGAAGCTCCTACTAAATAGTGGAACATAAATCATAATGTTCTACTAGTGATCCTTGAATTTTGGCTTGCATAAGAATCACCTAAGGTGCTTGTTGAAAATGTAGATTCTCCTACATCCGTCTCTCACAGTGAGTCTGATGATTTGATATGGATTCAGGTATGGGCTGAGGCCAGGTAATATGGACTGAGGCCTAGACATAATAAGAAATAAGAAAATGGGGGTAAGGGGAACTTAGGTGAGTCCTTGGGAAATTTTAATTTTAAGCTAGTACCACACATGATTCTGATGAAGGGAGTCCACAACCCAGTCATCCAGTCTTATGCATTGATATAGGGTTTTATCTATTAAACACTGGTTGAGAAATGAGATCCCTCATACAACAGTGATTTTGATTAATAACATGAGTAGAAGTTTCCACTCCTCATTTTGGCAACAGTTAGGCTTTCTGGCTTCCATACTAGTTCATCTTACATCTGATTCTAAGCTAATACTTAAATTAACGTGATTAAATAACTGTGGCATTGGTGTAACATATTTTTTTTGTGTGTGTAACATTTTATATGTGGTCATTTTTACTCATAGCACATATTACGTTACATACTTTTTAACAGAATTGCTAGAATGATAACTTGAGAAAAATGAAACAATCAAAATATTTTCCAACGGGTTTCAGGTCTCGAGGGTGATAAGCCATGAAGAAGCCTTCAGACAATTGAGCCTAGCAAAGTTCTTTTAGTTTCTCTGTAAGTAAACAACATGAGATAAAACATGCAATTCTTCTGAATCTTTAAATCTCTTCATTTTTTTCATCAATAAAAGAAGCAGTAGACAAATGTTCAGAATAACATGTCACTGACTGCAAATGAATATGCATTCATACTTAAAGTAAAATATTAAGATATAAAATATTTTAATAAAGTACTCTAGAACAATGTAAATTTGTTCTTTTTCCAAAATTAGGAGTAATTTAACGTTAGTAATTTTATAAATGGACATAGCACACAATGGACACCAAGGTGGTTGTCTAAAGAAGGCAACAGCATGGTGACAATACTCAGCAAGGACCCAGTACATGCCAATCATTAATTTTCTCTCTTTGTTAAACCAACATTACCACAGGAAGGAAAGTGGTTTCAGAAACTTACTAAAAATGAATTGTGGGTGAATTCACATTTCAACCTTCAAAAGTCTTGATTAGGCCACTATGTTACTCTACTTCTTAGTCTTAAGAAGAACAACTTTGAATTTTAAGTTAATGTTAAATACTGAAAGGTAGAGAATACATTAACATTTATTATGTCCAAAACACCTACTTAACCATTCTAACTACAATCATCCCTTGAGGCAGGAATGTCATTCCTCATTCTTCAGATGAGGAAACTGAAGCTTAGAAAGATGAAGTAATTTGTCCAAAGTCACACAGCTTGGAAGTGGTTGAGCTGGGAATCAAATCTAGCTGCTGGGACCCCAGCATCTCACTCTTAATGTTAGCCTGCCTCTGTGCTGATATATCATTTTCACTACATTGGACAAACTTTAAAATCTTGCTAAACACTGGTGTTGACAAGGAGAGACAGGCGTTCTCGTAGACGGATTGTGGGAATGGAAACTGGTATGAACGTTTCGGAAGGCAATTTGGAAAGATCTACCAGAATTTTAAATGCATATTCCCCTTGACCCAACTGTTCTACTTTTAGGAATTTGTGCTATAGATTTCACCACAGAAACATGAAAATATATGGACAAGCATATTCACTATAGCATTATTTTGTTGTAGACAATCTGGAAATCCCTGAAATGACCATTATGGGACTGGATATACAAATAATGTACACCCATGCAGTGGGAGATTATGCACACATAAAGAGAATGAATTAGTATGGTCCAAGGTATGTAAGCGAATAAAACTGGTTGAAAACTAGTTTCACATTAGTATCTAGAGTATGATCATTTTGTGTATTTTATATTATAATTTGTAGTATATATAAATTGTATCAATAAAAATGGCAATGGGTACATTTGTATATGTATTTATTCACAAATAATCTTAATGGTCTTGATTTGGGGAAGTGGAAATGGGATCGGGAGGGTGGGACTTTTCATTTTACACCCTTCTGAACAGTTTGAATTGTTACTATGAGCATATCTTATTAAGAACGAAATTAAGACAAAAAACAAAAACTCAAGAAGCATCATTTAATTCAGTACCATTAGAACTTTTTAGACCATGAACATAGTAAGAAATACAGTACATCATAGATCAGAGCATACATATAAATTACTAAAACAAGTTTCACAAAATACTGCATACACTGTGCTCTACTATTTTCTATTCTATTCTATTTCATTTTTTAAAATATCTTTAGTCACTACCCACTAAAGTGATTTCATATCCCAAAGTAAACCTTGACTTATCCTGCGGACATGGGCACAGACCCCATTAAGCACCATAATCCAGATGGGGGCCTACTTATACAAACAGACCACCTCCAGCCAGCCCAGTGTTTATCTAACCCACAAACTCAGATAAGCCCAGCCAATCAACACCACTCAGAGATTTTGCTTTCCTAAAATAGGACAGATACAGTCTATGATTTTTTGACTTTAAAAGATTTATCCCGTTCTTCCTATTCCCAGCCTCATACCCCAGAACCTATCTAGACCATACTGAATTGCGTTCCCTGCTTGGCATTAAAACTTTTTTCATTCAATTTTTGCTCTTTATTTTTTAATTTAACAAACCAGTAATGATTTACGACCTGTAGTTTGACAAAAACTGATCTAATTCACTAGGGAACTAAAAAAAAAGTTGGGTCTCTTGCTCATTTGTTTTAATACAATTTTTCTGTTTTATTCCCAATGAACTACCGGTTCACATAATTAAATTTTTATTTGCCCTACTCAAACAATAATTTTCATATTCCTGATTTATTTATTTTGATTGTGCAAAGCAAAACCAAGCTTTCCTCTAGCCAGCAATAACATTAAAAATAAACTCACTGAACCCAAAGATGTGGGGAGAGTTTTGTTGATCAGGAAATTTAGGAAGAGGCATTAGACTATTTAAGTGGAACCAAATATAAAATTTTACACCATGTGTTTAAGAAAATTCTTACTACTTTTTGTGGTTGATGTGAGCTTATGTAAAACTGCCTTGTTAAACTATATTAGTAAAACAAAAATAAATCAATAAAACATTAAGAAAAATATAAAACATTGATATTTAATGTTTTATCCTGCTTTTATCAATAAGCAGTAAATTGGAACAATTTAACTTTAAACAAATATGAAACAGTGCATTCTTCAGATCTTTAAATAACCATTTTGAGATAACTGAAAGCTTCTGTCATTCTCATGTCTAACCAATACTTTGCTGCAACAACCCTAGGCTTTTTTTATGTAACAACTTTATTGATGTATAACTCACATACCATACATTTACAATGTACAATTCAATGTTTTTTAGTATATTCACAAAATTGAGCAACTATCACCACAATAAATTTTAGAATATTTTCATCACCTCAAAAAAATTACCCTGTACTCATTAGCAGTCATTCTCCATTTCCCTCTAAACCCACCACCTCCCAGCTTCTGTCAACCATAAATCTACTGTGCCTCTATAGATTTGCCTATACTGGACATTGCCTATAAGTAAAATCATATAATATGTGACCTTTTCTGTCTGGCCTCTTTCACATAGCATAATGTTTTCAAGGTTCATCTGTTTTATAGTATGAATCAGTACTTCATTCCTTTTTACTGCCCAATAAAATCCATTGTATAGACATATCACATTTTGTTTATCCATTCATCAGTTAATGGCCATTTGGATTGTTTCCTCTTTGGGGTTATTATGAGTAATGCTGCTATGAAAATTCATGCACTAAAATTAGAAATTAATTTTAAAAGATAGCAAATAACTTCATATATATTTGGAATAAAATTACATATTAATAAATAACCCCTTTGTTTAAAAAGGAAACAAATAAAATTAAGAAATGCTAGAATAGAATGATAATAAAACTGTACATGCCAAAATTTGGGGTCCACACCTGAAAATGTTATATAGGTATATAGGTCAAAATTTATGGTATTAAATTATTTGATCAGGAAACAAGAAATGTTAAAAACAAAAAAAAGTTGAACATTCAACTCACAAACTGGAAAAAAAGTTCAGAAAGAAAATATAAAGGAAGAATAATAAGAATAAAAAAATAAAATAGAGAAAAAACAACATATAAGTTTTACAAAATGAAAATTGGTTCTGAAAAAAGAAGATAGAAATTGGCAAAACTAATTTTTTAAAGAATTAGGCTCAAGTAAATAAAATGAAGATTAAATAAGATACAACAGAGATTAAAAACAATAAAAATGTACTGTGAAAAATTACATGCTAATAGATTTGAAAACACAAATGAAATAGATAAGCACATAGAAATCTATAAAATGCCAAAATAGGACAAAAAGAAAGATAACTAACACATACAAAACTGAAGTGGTAGTAAAAATTTTCCCTCTCATAAATCTCCAGGTCCATATTGTTTTACAAGCAAGTTCCACCAAACTTTGTAGATCTCTAAATTCCTATTATATACAAGTCGTTCCACTAAAAAGGAGCAAAATCTGCCCAGTTCATTTTATAAGGCACTAATATTATAGATTCCAAAACTATAACCAAAGTAAGAAAAAGTGTTAGCCCAATTCACTGAGTATAGATGCAAAATTTTTAAATAAATTATTAATTAACCAACTAGAGTATATATTTTAAAAATCATTCACTATGATCAACTATGAGTTTTCCCAGGAATAGAAGGATGATTCAATATCATGAAACCTGTATATATAATTTAACATATTAATAGTCTAAATGAGTTAACTCATATGACTCTAATAATACATTTAATAAAGTTCTAGACTAATTTATGTTTTAAATACTGCCAGCAAACAAGTAATAAAAGAGAAAAACACAAATCCAAATTTTGGTTTTTAAACAAACTAACCAAGAATATAAACTTTTTGAAAAAATAAAGATTAAAAAGGAGACATGCAAAGCGAGAGAGAGGCATGGACATATATACACTACCAAACATAAGGTAGATAGCTAGTGGGAAGCAGCCGCATAGCACAGGGAGATCAGCTAGGTGCTTTGTGAGCGCCTGGAGGAGTGGGATAGGGAGGGTGGGAGGGAGGGAGACACAAGAGGGAAGAGATATGGGAACATATGTATATGTATAACTGATTCACTTTGTTATAAAGCAGAAACTAACACACCATTGTAAAGCAATTATACTCCAATAAAGATGTAAAAATAATAAAAAAATAAAATAAATAAAAAGGAGACATGAAGAAATAATAGTATGAATGAGAAAGGGGATTAACTACAGATAAATTTGAAAACTCACATGAAATAGAACACTTTTTAGAAATTAATGGAACTCACTCTAGAAAAAAAACAGAAATTCCAACTAGATCTATAGAGTTATTTAAAATTTGAAGCAGGAATTTAAAATCGTCCCACAAAGAAAACACAAAACCAGATAGTTTTATAGGACAGTTCTTCCTAACATTTAAGGAAAAGATCATTCCAATTTTATGCCAAATCTTCCAGTTTCTCATTTTATGAGACTAGAATAGTTTTGATATCACAACCACAATGGAACAGTACAAGAAAGGAAAAGCAAAAGCCTATTTAACTTATTAATATAGATACGTCAAGTCTAAATGAAATTTTAGAAAACTAAATCTTACAGTGTCTAAAAGCACAATATGCCATTGGCAAGCAGGGCTTATTCCAGCAATGCAAAGATAAACTCATAATAAGAAATCTCTCAATGACATTTACTACATGTTAGAATAAATGAGAAAAGCCGTAAGGTTTTAAATACAAGAGTATTTGATAAAAATTCAGCACATTTTTTTTTACTTGAAAACTTCTAGCAAACCAGGAATAGAAGGGAACTTTCCTAATCTGAAAAAAGGGAATCAACAAAAATCATGCAACAAACAGTGTCTTAGAAGGAGAAATGTTGGGAGTATTGCCTCTAAAATTAGAAAAATGCCAATGAGGCCCACAATCACCACTTCCTATTCGTAGTTCTAACCAGCAAAAGAAGACAAGAACAATCAATGAATTGCTAAGGATTACCAAAGAATACATAAAACTGTTATTATTTGCAGATGATTTGTCTCTATAAAAGAAACTTTGAAGTATCTACTGACCAGTTATTAGAAATACAGGAGAGATTTATAAGGTATCTTTTTTTTAAATTAAAATATAGTTAATTTACAATGTTGTCTTACTTTCAAGTGTACAACAAAGTGATTCAGTTATACATATATATATACATATATATATTATTTTTCAGATTCTTTTCCATTATAGGCTGTTACAAGATATTGAGCGTAGTTCCCTGAGCTATACAGTGGGTCCTTACTGTTTACCTATTTTATATATAGTAGTGTGTATATGCTACTCCCAAACTCCTAATTTATCTCTCCCCCGTTTCTGCTATCCCCTTTGGTAACCATAAATTTGTTTTCTATACCTGTGAGTCTATTTCTGTTTTGTAAATAAGTTCATTTGTATCATTTTTTAGATTCCACATATAAGTGATATCATATGGTAGTTGTCTTTGTCTGGCTTACTTCACTTAGTATGATAATCTCTAGGTCCATCCATGTTGCTGCAAATGGCATTGTTTCATTCTTTTTTATGGCTGAGTAGTATTACACCGTGTATATACACCACATCTCCTTTATCCATTCATCTGTCAATGGACATTTAAGTGGCTTCCATGTCTTGGCTACTGTAAATAGTGCTGCTCTGAACATTGGGGTGCATGAATCTTTTTGAATTAGAGTTTTCATCTTTTCTGGATATATGCCCAGGAATGGGATTGTTGGATCATATGGTAACTCTATTTTCAGTTTTTCAATCATTAGTAGTGGAACAAATAAAAATCAAGTGACCCCTCATAGGATTCAATAAGAATATAGCATTATCTCTGTGATATTACTGCCAAAGATGCATAATAAACATCTAATCATGAAAAAAAATAGAAAACCCCAAATCAGGGAACATTCTATATATCATAACCATTCATTAACCTTCAAACTTATCAAGCTTATGAAAGTCAAGGAGAGACTGGGAAACTGTTCCAGACTGAAAAAAAAAATAAAGAAACAAATAATGCAGCACATGATTCTGCACTGAATCATTTAGCTCTAAGGAGCAATATTAGGAAACTGGAGAAATTTGAAATGGGTCTGGGGATTAGATGGTAGTAATGTATCAATGATGATTTCCACATTTTAATAGTTATACTATGGTTGTATAAGAGAATGTCCTTGTTTTTATGAAAACACACTAAAGCACTGAGAGCTGGTTGAGCATCTTGTTGGCAACATGACCTCAAACAGGTCAGAAAAAACAGCTATGTACAGTAATTTCAACTTTTATATAAGATTGAGATTGTTTCAAAATAAAAGGGAAAGGGAAAAAATAACTCAGTGAACAGGTTTAATAACGGATTAAGAAGTTAAGAAAAAAATCAGTAATGTGGAAGCAAATTAGAAGAAACTATACAGAAAGTGGCACATAGGGCTTCCCTGGTGGCGCAGTCGTTGAGAATCCGCCTGCCAATGCAGGGGACACAGGTTCGATCCCTGGTCCGGGAAGATGCCACATGCCATGAAGCAACTAAGCCCATGCACCACAACTATTAAGCATGTGCTCTAGAGCCCGTGAGCCACAAGTACTGAGCCCACGTGCTGCAACTACTGAAGCCCATGCACCTAGAGTCCGTGCTCCACAACGAGAGAAGCCACCACAATGAGAAGCCTGCACACTGCAATGAAGAGTAGCCCCCGCTTGCGGCAACTAGAGAAAGCCTGTGCACAGCAATAAAGACCCAACACAGCCAAAAAAAATTAAATAAATAGTCTGAAGTCAGGGAGCCTGATTCCTCCAGATCAGTTTTTCGTTCTCAAGATTGCTTTGGCTATTCAGGGTCTTTTGTGTTTCCATACAAATTGTGAAATTTTTTGTTCTATTTCTGTGAAAAATGCCAGCGGTAGCTTGATAGGGATTGCATTGAATCTTTAGATCGCTTTGGGTAGTAGAGTCATTTTCACAATGTTGATTCTTCCAATCCAAGAACATGGTATATCTCTCCATCTATTTGTATCATCTTTAATTTCTTTCATCAGTGTCTTATAATTTTCTGCATACAGGTCTTTTGTCTCCTTAGGTAGGTTTATTCCTAGATATTTTATTCTTTTTGTTCCAATGGTAAATGGCAGTGTTTTCTAGATTTCACATTCAGATTTTTCATCATTAGTGTTTAGGAATGCAAGAGATTTCTGTGCATTAATTTTGTATCCTGCTACTTTACCAAATTCATTGATTAGCTCTAGTAGTTTTCTGGTAGCATCTTTAGGATTCTCTATGTATAGAAACATGTCATCTGCAAACAGTGACAGCTTTACTTCTTCTTTTCCAATTTGGATTCCTTTTATTTCCTTTTCTTCTCTGATTGCTGTGGCTAAAACTTCCAAAAGAGTGGTGAGAGTGGGCAACTTTGTTTTGTTCCTGATCTTAGTGGAAATACTTTCAGTTTGTAACCGTTGAGGATGATGTTGGCTGTGGGTTTGTCATATATGGCCTTTATTATGTTGAGGAAAGTTCCCTCTATGCCTACTTTCTGCAGGATTTTTATCATAAATCGGTGTTGAATTTTGTCAAAACCTTTCTCTGCATCTATTGAGATGATCATATGGTTTTTCTCTTTCAATTTGTTAATACGGTTTATCACATTGATTGATTTGCGTATGTTGAAGAATCCTTGCATTCCTGGAATAAACCCCACTTGATCATAGTGTATGATCCTTTTAATGTGCTGTTGGATTCTGTTTGCTAGTATTTTGTTGAGGATTTTTGCATCTAGGTTCATCAGTGATATTGGCCTGTAGTTTTCTTTCTTTGTGACATCCTTGTCTGGTTTTGGTATCAAGGTGATGGTGGCCTTGTAGAATGAATTTGGGAGTGTTCCTCCCTCTGCTATATTTTGGAAGAGTTTGAGAGTGATAGGTGTCAGCTCTTCTCTAAATGTTTGATAGAATTCGCCTGGGAAGCCATCTGGTCCTGGGCTTTTGTTTGTTGGAAGATTTTTAATCACAGTTTCAAGTTCAGTGCTTGTGACTGGTCTATTCATATTTTCTATTTCTTCCTGATTCAGTCTTGGCAGGTTGTGCATTTCTAAGAATTTGTCCATTTCTTCCAGGTTGTCCATTTTATTGGCATAGAGCTGCTTGTAGTAATCTCTCATGATCTTTTGAATCAAGACAGTATGGTACTGTCACAAAAACAGAAAGACAGACCAATGGAACAGGATAGAAAGCCCAGACATAAACCCACACACATATGGTCACCTTATCTTTGATAAAGGAGGCAGGAATGTACAGTGGAGAAAGGACAGCCTCTTCAATAAGTGGTGCTGGGAAAACTGGAAAGGTACATGTAAAAGTATGAGATTAGATCACTCCCTAACACCATTCACAAAAATAAGCTCAAAATGGATTAAAGACCCAAATGTAAGGCCAGAAACTATCAAATTCTTAGAGGAAAACATAGGCAGAACACTCTATGACATAAATCACAGCAAGATCCTTTTTGACCCACCTGCTAGAGAAATGGAAATAAAAACAAAAATAAACAAATTGGACCTAATGAAACTTCAAAGCTTCTGCACAGCAAAGGAAACCATAAATAAGACCAAAAGACAACCCTCAGAATGGGAGAAAATATTTGCAAATGAAGCAACTGACAAAGGATTAATCTCCAAAATTTATAAGCAGCTCATGCAGCTTAATAACAAAAAAAAAAAACCCAATCCAAAAATGCGCAGAAGACATAAATAGACATTTCTCCAAAGAAGACATACAGATTGCCAAGAAACACATGAAAGAATGCTCAACATAATTAATCATTAGGGAAATGCAAATCAAAACTACAATCAGATATCATCTCACACCAGTCAGAATGGCCATCATCAACAAATCTAGAAACAATAAATGCTGGAGAGGGTGTGGAGAAAAGGGAACACTCCTGCACTGCTGGTGGGAATGTGAATTGGTTCAGCCACTATGGAGGTTCCTTAAAAAACTACAAATAGAACTACCATATGCCCCAGCAATCCCACTACTGGGCATATACCCTGAGAAAACCATAATTCAAAAAGAGTCATGTACCAAAATGTTCATTGCAGCTCTATTTACAATAGCCCGGAGGTGGAAACAACCTAAGTGCCCATTATCGGATGAATGGATAAAGAAGATGTGGCACATACATACAATGGAATATTACTCAGCCATAAAAAGAAACGAAATTGAGCTATTTTTAATGAGGTGGATAGACCTAGAGTCTGTCATACAGAGTGAAGTAAGTCAGAAAGAGAAATACAAATACCGTATGCTAACGGATATATATGGAATTTAAGAAAAAAAAATGTCATGAAGAACCTAGGGGTAAGACAGCAATAAAGACACAGACCTACTGGAGAACGGACTTGAGGATATGGGGAGGGGGAAGGGTGAGCTGTGACAAAGTGAGAGAGAGGCATGGACATATATACACTACCAAACGTATGGTAGATAGCTAGTGGGAAGCAGCCGCATAGCACAGGGCAATCAGCTCTGTGCTTTGTGACCGCCTGGAGGGGTGGGATAGGGAGGGTGGGAGGGAGGGAGTTGTTAGCAGGAAGAGATATGGGAACATATGTATATGTATAGCTGATTCACTTTGTTATAAAGCAGAAATTAACACACCATTGTAAAGCAATTATACCCCAATCAAGATGTTAAATAAATAAATAAGTAAATAAAAGTAAAAGAAAGTGGTACATAAAGATCAGGCAGAAGGGAAAGTAAGAGACATGGAGAGCTCAATGTTGTCAAATTAGCTTATGCTTAATTTGACGACAAATGGGGATGACACAGAGAGATTGGTACAATAAAGACATAATAGTTGAGATCTTCCAGATTTGATGAGTATGTCAATGAACAGATTCAAAAGGCCTCACCAATCCAAAATAGGGAAAGTAAATAAATACTTAACAAGAGCCATCATAGTGAGAATACAGAAGTGTCATCAAAAGATATTAGAAAATTGAAAAACAAGCCACAGACTCGAAAAAATATATACAAAACATATATCTTCCAAAGGAATGATGTCTGGAATATATTAGGAGTAATAACCTCAATAATAAAGGAAAAACAATTTAACTTAAAATGTACAAAGTATTTTAACAGATAACTTATAAATGTAGATATAGAAATGGGAGATAAGCACATTAAAAAGCACACAGCATCTCCACCTTAGCTGGACTCCACTTCTGAGGAGCAGTGCATGCTGGCTTGCTCCTGAGGCAGAGCGATCATTGCTCACACAGGCAGTGCATCAGGGACATTCCTTATCTCTGAGGGAAGCTGGACTGCCACAACCAGTGCCCTAATACATGCTGAGGGCCCACATGGACCCCATCAGCCCTGTGGCATGGCTCTAATTTGTGGGGGGAAGGGTGGTGGCAGAGGCTGGGGGGAGTCATTGGCTGTGAGAGACAAAGAAGACCCAGTCCAGAAGCCATGTCTTAGCGGGGGGGGGGGTGCAGCCTTTGCTGTCACTTGCACAGGTGACAAATTGGAAGCAGCCCACACCTCTGTCTGCAGCTGGCTGGCCACAGACCATGCCAAGAGCCCACTCAGGCCCCTCTTATTCCACCACTGCTTCCTTGTGGGGTAAGGGTGCTGGTGCTGGAAAAGGTTAGAGCATACACTTAAAGGGAACAGAGCCAGCTTAGACCCAACACTCAGGGCCTCTGCTCCAGCAACTTGGAATTCACCCCACCCCTGATATGATGGTTACAGCTACTGGGCAGAGGGGAAGTCCTGCCTCACACCTGATTCTGGCACAAACCCCTTCATCTCCAGCCCAACGTACTACCAAGGTGATAGCTTCCAGCACACCATGAGGAAAGATATGACTTGTGTTCACATCAAATCCAGCTCTCCCACCAAAGGCACTGGGCACAAGCAGTCTGCATAGGGATGCTCCCACCTAAGGACACCCCTTCAAGACCACAATAGGTAACCGTTTCACCTAAATTCATAGAGACAGAGAAAGTTAAACAAAATGAGAAGACAGAGGAACTGGTCTCAACTGAAAAAAGAAGAGAAAATCCCTGAAAAAATAAATAATGAAGCATAAATAAACAACCAGATAAAGAATTCAAAGCATTAGTAATACGAATGATATTTGAATTAGGGAAAAGAATAGATGAATACAGTAAGAATTTTAAAAGTAAATAGAAAATAAAAGAAGAATGAGTTAGAAATGAAGAATACAATAACTGAAATGAAAAACACACTAGAAGGAATTAGTAGCAAACTAAATGATACAGAAAAACACATAAGTGATCGGTAAGATAGAATAAGAGAAATTACCCAATCAGAGCGCAAGAAGAAAAACAAATTTTAGAAAATGAGAGCAGTTTAACAAACCTTTAGGATAACATGAAGCGTACAAGCACTCACATTATAAGGGTCCCAGAAGGAAAAGAGAGAGAGAAAAGAGGGTCAAAGTGTATTGGATGAAATTATGGTTATAAACTTCCCAAACCTGAAGAAGGAAACAGATATCCAAATACAGAAAGCACAGATGGTCCCTAACAAGATGAACTCAAACAGACCCACACAAAGATATATCATAATTAAATGGCAAAATTTACAGATAAAGAGAAATTCTAAAGGCAACAAGAGAAAAATGAAGAGTCATATACAAGGGAAACTCCATAAAACTATGTGTTGATTTTTCAGCCAAAACTTTTCAGGCCAGAAGGGAGTGCCATGATATATTCAAAGTGATGAAAAGGAAAAACGTGCAAACTAGTATACTCTACCCAGCAAGACTATCATTTAGAATTGAAGGAGAAATAAAGAACTTCTCAGACAAGCAAAAACTAAGAGTTCAGCAACACTAAACCTACCCTAAATGAATTGTTAAAGGATCTTCTCTAAGTGGAAAAGAAAAGGCTATAGGAAGAATAAGAAGAATCTATAGGAAAGGGAAAATCCCACTAGGAAAGGCAAATATATAGTATAGGCTGAAGATCAACCACTTAAGCTAGTACAAAGCTTGAAAAACAAAAAGTTGGCACTGTAACTATAACTAGAATAAACAGTGAAGGGATAAACATGAAGATGTAAAATATGACATCAAAAACACAAAATGTGGATGAAGGAAGTAAAAAATGTATATCTTTTAGAATGTGTTTCAACGTAAATGACTACCAATTTAAAACTAGTAGATATAGATATGGGTCAACATATATGAACCCCATGGTAACCACAAATAAAAAACCTGCAATAGATACACAAAATCTAGAAAGAAAGGAAAACAAGCATAGCACTAAAGATCATCAAGCCACAAGGGAAGAAATAAAAAGAAGAAATGAACAGAGAAGAACTCATAAACAACTGGAAAACAAGTAACAAAATAGCAATAAGTACATACCTATCAATAATTACTTTAAATGTCAATGGACTAAATGGTACAATCAAAAGACATAGGGTGGGGCTTCCCTGGTGGTGCAGTGGTTGAGAGTCCGCCTGCTGATGCAGGGGACACGAGTTCGTGCCCCGGTCTGGGAGGATCCCCCATGCCGCGGAGCGGCTGTGCCCGTGAGCCACGGCCGCTGAGCTTGCGCGTCCGGAGCCTGTGCTCCACAACGGGAGAGGCCACAGCAGTGAGAGGTCCGTGTACCGCAAAAAAAAAAAAAAGACATAGGGTGGCTGATTGGTTAAAACAACAAGGCCCGTCTATATGCTGCTATATAAGTGACTCACTCCAGAGTTAAAACACACAGACTGAAAATGAGAAGATGGAAAAATATATTTCAAAAATATATTTCATTTATATGCGAATGTAAACAACAGGAAAACAGGGGTAGCAATACTCATAACAGAAAAATTAGACTTTAAAACAAAGTCTATAACAAAAGACAAAGAGGGGCACTATATAATGACAAATGGATCAATACAAGAAGAGGATATTTCACTCATTAATATATATGCAACCCATATAGAAGCACCCAAATATATAAACCAAATATCAACAGACATAAAGGGAGAAATTGACAATATACAATAATATTAGGGGACTTTAGCACTCCACTTACATCAGTGGGCAGATCGTCCAGACAGAAAATCAATAAGGAACCAGTGGTCTTAAATGACACAATATACCAGTTGAACTTAAGAGATATCTAACATGTTTAAAGGACATTCCGTCCAAAGACAGCAGAATACACATTTTTTCAAGTGCACACGGAACGTTCTCCAGGATACATTACTTACTAAGCCACAAAACAAGACTCAACAAATTTAAGAGAATAGAAATTATATCAAGCATTTTTTCCAACAACACTTATATGAAACTAGAAATTCATTATAGGAAGGAAAAAGGGAAAAGCACAAACATGTGGGGACCAAAGAAGTTGCTGCTAAAAACCAATGGATCAATAAAAAAATCAAAGAGGAGATCAGAAATTACCTTGAGACAAATGAAGATGGAAACAAAAGGTTCCAAAATCTACGGGATAGAGCAAAAGCAGTTCAAAGAGGGAAGTTGATAGCAATACAGTCCTTCCTCAAAAAACAAGAAAAATCTCAAATAAACAATCTAAACTACCACCTAAAGGAATTAGAAAAAGAAGAACAAACAAAGCCCAAAGTCACCAGAAGGAAGAAAGTAATAAAAATCAGAGAGGAGGGGAGATGAGGAAGATGTCGGAAGAATAAGACACGGAGATCACCTTCCTCCCCACAGATACATCAGAAATACATCTACACGTGCAACTGCTCCTATAGAACACCCACTGAACGCTGGCAGAAGACTTCAGACCTCCCAAAAGGCAAGAAACTCCCCACTTACCTGGGTAGGGAAACAGAAAAAAGAAAAAACAGAGGCAAAAGAATAGGGATGGGACCTGCACCAGTGGGAGGGAGCTGTGAAGGAGGAAAAGTTTCCACACACTAGGAAGCCCCTTCGCAGGCGGAGACTGCGGGTGGCGGAGGGGGGAAGCTTCGGAGCCATGGAGGAGAGTGCAGCAACAGGGGTGCAGAGGGCAAAGAGGAGAGATTCCCGCACAGAGGATCGGTGCCGACCAGCACTCACCAGCCCGAGAAGCTTGTCTGTTCACCCGCCAGGGCGGGCGGGGGCTGGGAGCTGAGGCTCCAGCTTCGGTGGGATCGCAGGTAGAGGACTGGGGTTGGCAGCGTGAACACACATGAAGGGGTTAGTGCACCACACCTAGCCGGGAGGGAGTACGGGAAAAAGTCTGGACCTGCTGAAGAGGCAAGAGACTTCTTCTTCCCTCTTTGTTTCCTGGTGCGTGAGGAAAGGGGATTAAGAGCGCTGCTTAAAGGAGCTCCAGAGACGGGCGCGAGCCGCGCCTAAAAGCGCGGACCCCAGAGACGGGCATGAGATGCTAAGGCTGCTTCCACCGCCACCAAGAAGCCTGTGTGCGAGCACAGGTCACTCTCCACATCTCCCCTCCTGGGAGCCTGTGCAGCCCGCCACTGCCAGGGTCCCGGGATCCAGGGACAACTTCCCCGGGAGAACGCACAGCGCACCTCAGACTGGTGCAACGTCATGCCGGCGTCTGCCAACGCATGCTCGCCCTGCATCTGCACCCCTCCCTCCCCCAGGCCTGAGTGAGCCAGAGCCCCCGAAACAACTGCTCCTTTAACCCCGTTCTGTCTGAGCGAAGAACAGACACCCTCAGGCGACCTACATGCAGAGGCGAGACCAAATCCGAAGCTGAATCCCGGGAGCTATGCGAACAAAGAAGAGAAAGGGAAATTTCTCCCAGCAACCTCAGGAGCAGCGGATTAAATCTCCACAATCAACTTGATGTACCCTGCATCTGTGGAATACCTGAATAGACAACGAATCATCCCAAATTGAGGAGGTGAACTTTGAGAGCAAGATAGATTATTTTTTCCCTTTTTCCTCTTTTTGTGAGTGTGTATGTGTATGCGTCTGAGAGTTTGTCTGTAAAGCTTTGCTTTTAACATTTATCCTAGGATTCTGTCCGTCCGTTGTTTTGCTTTTTTTTTCAACTTTAAAAAAATGTTTTGCTTAATAATTATTTTTTATTTCAATGACTTTATTTTATTTTATCTTACTTTATTTTATTTTATTTTATACTCTTTCTTTCTTTCTTTCTAATTTTTCTCCCTTTTATTCTGAGCCATGTGGATGAAAGGCTCTTGGTGTTCCAGCCAGGAATCAGTGCTGTGCCTCTGAGGTGGGAGAGCCAACTTCAGGACACTGGCCAACAACAGACCTCCCAGCTCCACGTAATATCAAATGGTGAAAATCTCACAGACATCTCCATCTTAATACCAACACCCAGCTTCACTCAACGACCAGCAAGCTACTGTGCTGGACACCCTATGCCAAACAACGAACAAGACAGGAACACAACCCCACCCATTAGCAGAGAGGCTGCCTAAAATCATAATAAGGGCACAGACACCCCAAAACACACCACCAGACGTGGACCTGCCCAGCAGAAAGATGAGATCCAGCCTCATCCACCAGAACACAGGCACTAGTGCCCTCCACCAGGAAGCGTGCACAACCCACTGAACCAACTTTAGCCACTAGGGACAGACACCAAAAACAATGGGAACTATGAACCTGCAGCCTGCAAAAAGGAGACCCCATACACAGTAAGATAAGCAAAATGAGAAGACAGAAAAACACACAGCAGATGAAGGAGCAAGGTAAAAACCCACCAGACCAAGCAAATGAAGAGGAAATAGGCAGTCTACCTGAAAAAGAATTCAGAATAATGATAGGAAAGATGATCCAAAATCTTGAAAATAGAATAGACAAAATTCAAGAAACATTTAACAAGGACCTAGAAGAACTAAAGATGAAACAAGCAATAATGAACAACACAATAAATGAAATTTAAAATACTCTAGATGGGATCAATAGCAGAATAACTGAGGCAGAAGAATGGATAAGTGACCTGGAAGATAAAATAGTGGAAATAACTACTGCAGAGCAGAATAAAGAAAAAAGAATGAAAAGAACTGAGAACAGTCTCAGAGACCTCTGGGACAACATTAAACGCAACAACATTCGAATTATAGGCATCCCAGAAGAAGAAGAGAAAAAGAAGGGGTCTGAGAAAATATTTGAAGAGATTATAGTTGAAAACATCCCTAATACGGGAAAGGAAATAGTTAATCAACTACAGGAAGCACAGAGAGTCCCATACAGCATAAATCCAAGGAGAAACACTCCACGACAGATATTAATTAAACTATCAAAAATGAAATACAAAGAAAACATATTAAAAGCAGCAAGGGAAAAACAACAAATAACACACAAGGGAATCCCCATAAGGTTAACAGCTGATCTTTCAGCAGAAACTCTGCAAGCCAGAAGGGAGTGGCAGGACATATTTAAAGTGATGAAGGAGAAAAACCTACAACCAAGATTACTCTACACAGCAAGGAACTCATTCAGATTTGACAGAGAAATTAAAAGCTTTGCAGACAAGCAAAAGTTAGGAGAGTTCAGCACCACCAAACCAGCTTTACAACAAATGCTAAAGGAACTTCTCTAGGCAGGAAACACAAGACAAGGAAAAGACCTACAATAATAAACCCAAAACAATTATGAATATGGTAATAGGAACATACATATCGGTAATTACCTTAACTGTAAATGGATTAAATGCTCCCACCAAAAGACACAGACTGGCTGAATGGACACAAAAACAAGATCCATATATATGCCATCTACAAGAGACCCACTGCAGACCTAGGGACACATACAGACTGAAAGTGAGGGGATGGAAAAAGTTATTCCATGCAAATGGAAATCAAAAGAAAGCTGGAGTAGCAATTCTCATTTCAGACAAAATAGACTTTAAAATAAAGACTATTACAAGAGACAAAGAAGAACACTACAGAATGATCAAGGGATCAATCCAAGAAGAAGACATAACAATGGTAAATATTTATGCACCCAACATAGGAGCATCCCAATATACAAGGCAAATATTAACAGCCACAAAAGGGGAAATCGATAGTAACACAATCATAGTAGGGGACTGTAACACCCCACTTTCACCAATGGACAGATCATCCAAAATGAAAATAAATAAGAAAACACAAGTTTTAAAGGATACATTAATCAAGATGAACTTAATTGATATTTATAGGACATTCCATCTGAAAACAACAGAATACACATTTTTCTCAAGTGCTCATGTAATATTCTCCAGGATAGATTGCATGTTGGGTCACAAACCAAGCCTTGGCAAATTTAAGAAAACTGAATATGTTTCAAGTATCTTTTCTGACCACAAAACTATGAGACTACATATTAATTACAGGAAAATATCTGTAAAAATACAAACACATGGAGGTTAAAAAATACACTACTTAGTAACGAAGTAATCCCTGAAGAAATCAAAGAAGAAATCAAAAATTACGTAGAATAAAATGACACTGTAAACACGACGACCCAAAACCTATGGGATGCAGCAAAAGTAGTTCTAAGGGGGAAGTTTATAGCAATATATTCCTACCTTATGAAACAAGAAACATCTCAAATAAAAAACCAAACCTTACACCTGAAGCAATTATAGAAAGACGGACAAAAAATTTAGCAGAAGGAAAGAAATCATAATGATCAGATCAGAAATAATTGAAAAAGAAATGAAGGAAATAATAGCAAAGATCAATAAAACTAAAAGCTGTTTTTTTGAGAAGATAAACAAAATTGATAAACCATTAGCAAGACACGTCAAGAAAAAAGGGAGAAGACACAAATCAATAGAACTAGAAATGAAAAAGGAGAAGTAACAACTGACACTGCAGAAATACAAAGGATCATGAGACATTACTGCAAGCAACTCTATGCCAATAAAATGGACAACTGGGAAGAAATGCACAAATTCTTAGAAATGCACAACCTTCTGAGACTGAACCAGGAAGAAATAGAAAATATGAGCAGACAAACCACAAGCACTGAAATTGAAATTGTGATTAAAAATCTTTAAACAAATGAAAGCACAGGACCAGATGGCTTCACAAGCAAATTCTATCAAACATTTAGAGAAGAGATAACACCTATCCTTCTGAAACTCTTCCAAAGCATAGCAGAGGGATGAACACTCCCAAACTCATTCTACGAGGCCACCATCACCTTGATACCAAAACCAGACAAAGATGTCACAAAGAAAGAAAACTACAGATCAATACCACTGATGAACATAGTTGCAAAAATCCTCAACAAACTACTAGAAAACAGAATCCAACAGCACATTAAAAGGATCATACACCATGATCAAGAGGGGTTTACCCCAGGAATGCAAGGACTCCTCAGTATACGCAAATCAATCCATGTCATACATCATATTAACAAATTGAAGGATAAATACCATATGATCATCTCAATAGATGCAGAAAAAGCTTTCAACAAATTAAACACCCATTTATGATAAAAACCCTGCAGAAAGTAGGCATAGAGGGAACGTTCCTCAACATAATAAAGGCCATATATGACAAACCCACAGCCAGCATCATCCTCAATGGTGAAAAACTGAAATCGTTCTCACTAAGATCAGGAACAAGACAAGGTTGCCCACTCTCACCACTCTTATTCAACATAGTTTTGGAAGTTTTAGCCATGGCAATCAGAGAAAAAAAGGAAATAAAAGGAATCCAAGTGGGAAAAGAAGAAGTAAAGCTGTCACTGTTTGCAGATGACATGATACTATACATAGAGAACCCTAAAGATGCTACCAGAAAACTACTAGAGCTAATCAATGAATTTGGTAAAGTAGCAGGATACAAAATTAATGCACAGAAATCTCTGGCATTCTATACACTAATGATGAAAAATCTGAAAGTGAAATCAAGAAAACACTGCCATTTACCATTGGAACAAAAAGAATAAAATATCTAGGAATAAACCTACCTAAGGAGACAAAAGACCTGTATGCAGAAAATTATAAGACAATGATGAAAGAAATTAAAGATGATACAAATAGAT
Source organism: Leucopleurus acutus (assembly GCF_964270905.1). Lineage (NCBI taxonomy): Eukaryota > Metazoa > Chordata > Mammalia > Artiodactyla > Delphinidae > Leucopleurus > Leucopleurus acutus. Next base: position 58,128,864 of record NC_139148.1, read on the forward strand.
GGAGAGATATACCATGTTCTTGGATTGGAAGAATCAAAATTGTGAAAATGACTCTATTACCCAAAGCAATCTACAGATCCAATGCAATCCCTATCAACCTACCACTGGCATTTTTCACAGAATTAGAACCAAAAATTTCACAATTTGTATGGAAACACAAAAGACCCCGAATAGCCAAAGCAATCTTGAGAACGAAAAATAGAGCTGGAGGAATCAGGCTCCCTGACTTCAGACTATACTACAGAGCTACAGTAATCAAGAAAGTATGGTACTTGCACAGAAAGAGAAAGATAGATCAATGGAACAGGATAGAAAGCCCAGAGATAATCCCACGCACATATGGTGACCTTATCTTTGATAAAGGATTCAGTAATATACAGTGGAGAAAGGACAGGATCTTCAATAAATGGTGCTGGGAAAACTGGACAGGTACATGTAAAAGTACGAGATTAGATCACTCCCTAACACCATACACAAAAATAAGCTCAAAATGGATTAAAGACCTAAATATAAGGCCAGAAACTATCAAACTCTTAGAGGAAAACATAGGCAGAACACTCTATGACATAAATCACAGCAAGATCCTTTTTGACCTACCTCCGAGAGAAATGGAAAGAAAAACAAAAATAAACAAATGGGACCTAATGAAACTTCAAAGGTTTTGCACAGCAAAGAAAACCATAAACAAGACCAAAAGACAACCCTCAGAATGGGAGAAAATATTTGAAAATGAAGCAAGTGACAAAGGATTTATCTCCAAAATTTACAAGCAACTCATGCAGCTCAATAACAGAAAAACAAACAACCCAATCCAAAAATGGGCAGAAGACCTAAATAGACATTTCGCCAAAGAAGATATACAGACTGCCAACAGACACATGAAAGAATGCTGAACATCATTAATCATTAGAGAAATGCAAATCAAAACTACATTGAGATATCATGTCACACCAGTCAGAATGGTCATCATCAAAAAATCTAGAAACAATAAATGTTGGAGAGGGTGTGGAGAAAAGGAACACTCTTGCACAGCTAGTGGGAATATGAATTGGTACAGACACTATGGAGAACAGTATGGAGATTCCTTAAAAATCTACAAATAGAACTACCATATGACCCAGCAATCCCACTACTGGGCATACACCCTTAGAAAACCAGAATTCAAAATGAGTCATGTACCAAAATGTTCATTGCAGCTGTATTTACAATAGCCAGGACATGGAACCAACCTAAGTGTTCATCATTGGATGAATGGATAAAGAAGATGTGGCACATCTATACAGTGGACTATTACTCAGCCATAAAAAACAACATTGAGTTTTCTGTAGTGAGGTGGATCGAGATAGAGTCTGTCATACAGAGTGAAGTAAGTGAGAAAGAGAAAAACAGATACCAAATGCTAACACATATATATGGAATCTAAGGAAAAAAAAAGTTATGAAGTACCTAGGGGTAAGGTGGGATTAAAGACCTACTAGAGCATGGACTTGAGGATATCGGGAGGGGGAAGGGTAAGCTGTGACAAAGTGAGAGAGCGGCATGGACATATATACACTATGAAACGTAAAATAGATAGCTAGTGGGTAGCAGCTGCATAACCCAGGGAGATCAGATCAGCTAGGTGGTTTGTGACCATGTAGAGGGGTGGGATAGGAAGGGTGGGAGGGAGGGAGATGCAAGAGGGAAGAGATGTGGGAACATATGTATATGTATCACTGATTCACTTAGTTACAAAGCAGAAACTAACACACCATTGTAAAGCCATTATACTCCAATAAAGACGTAAAAAAAAAAAAAACTCAAAAAAAAATCAGAGAGGAAATAAATAGGGACCAAAAAAAAAGAAACCCAATATATAAGATTAATGAAACCAAGAGCAGATTTTTGAAACAATAAACAAATTTGGTAAAACTTTAGCCAGGCTTATCAAGAAGAAGAGAAATAGTATCCAAATAAACAAAATAAGAAATGAAAGAAGAGATAAATAACAACTGATACCACAGATAAAATAAATCATAAGAGAATACTGTGAACAGTTATATGCCAGCAAATTGGACAACTTATATGAAATGGAGAAATTTCTAGAAGCATACAACCTGCCAAGATAGAATTATGAAAAACAGACAATCTGATCACTATGAGTGAAATTGAATTTTAATTTAAAAAACTCTAAATAAACAAAATTCCAGGACCAGAAGTCCTCACAGGGAAATTCTACCAAACATATATAAAAAAAATAGTACCCAGCAATCTCAAACTATTCCAAAAAACTGAAGATGATGGGACACTCTCCAATTCATTCTATGAGTCTGTAATTACCCTGATATTAAAGCTAGACAAAGCCACTACAAAAATAAAAAATACAGACCAGTATCTTTGATAATATGAATGCAAAAATCTTCAACAAAATATTAGCAAACGAAATCCAGTCATATGTAAAAGGAATCATACATCTTGATCAAATGGGATTTATTCCAGGGTCTCTAGGATCACTCAATATTTGCAAATCAATCAATGCGATACAGCACATTAACAATAAGAAGGATAAAAATCACATGATCATCTCAACAGATGCATAAAAAGCATCTGAGAAATTCCACATACATTCATCAAAAACTCTCAACAAAAATGGTATAGGGGGAACATATCTCAACCTATATAAAGGTCATTCATGACACACACACACCTTACATCATACTTAATGGTGAAAATCTGAAAAGTTTCCCTTTAGAATCAGAAACAAGACACAGATGCCCACTCTCACCCCTTCTATTTAACATAGTATTTGAAGTCCTATCCACAGGTGTCAGAGAAGAAAAAGAAACAAAAAGCATCCAAATTGGAAGGGAATAAGTAAAACTAACACTATTCACAGATGGCATGATACCATATATAGAAAACCCTAAAGTCTCCACCAAAACTGTTAGAACTAATAAATAAATTCAGTAAAGTTTCAGGATATAAGATTTATATACAGAAATCTGTTGCTTTATTATACATTAGCAATGAGATATCAGAAAGAGAAAGCAAGAAAACACATCATGAAGAATTAAATACCTAGGAATAAACTTAACCAAGGAGGTGAAAGATCTATACTCTGAAAACTATAAAACATTGATGAAATTGAAAGATATCCCATGTTCTTGGAGTGGAAGAACTAATATTGTTAAAATGTCTATACTACCAGAAACAATCTATAGATTTAATGCACTCTGTATCAAAATACCTATGAAATTTCTCACAGAACAAAAACAAATAATTCTAAACATTTTATGAAATCTCAAAAGGCTCCAAATAGCCAAAGCAATCTTGAGCAAAAAGAGCAAAGCTGGAAGTATCACCCTCCTTGACTTCAGACTATAACATAAAGCTACAGTAATCAAAACAGTATTGTACTGGCACAAAAACAGACACATAGATCAGGGGAATAGAATAGAGAGCCCAGAAATAAGCCAACACTTACAAATAGTCTATGACAAAGGAGACATGAATATACAATGGGGAAAAGACTGTCTCTTCTGTAAGTGGTGCTGGGAAAACCGGACAGCTACATGTAAAAGAATGAGATTAGAACATTTCCTCACACCATATACAAAAATCACCCCAAAACGAATTAAAGACCTAAATGTAAGACCTGAAACCATAAAACTCCTAGAAGAGAACATAGGCAGAACATTCTTTGACATAAATTGTAGCAATGTATTTTTTGGATCTGTCTCCTAAAGCAAAAGAAATAAAAGCAAAAATAAACAAATGAGATCTAATTAAACTTAGAAGCTTTTGCACAACAAAGGAAACCAATGACAAAATCAGAAGACAACATATTGAATAGGAGAAAATATTTGCAAATGATATGACTGATAAGGTGTTAATATCAAAAATATATAAAAAGCTCTTATAAATAAATATCAGGAAAAAAACCCAACCTGATTAAAAAATGGGCAGAATACCTGAATAGACATTTTCCAAAGAAGACAGATGGCTAAGAGGCACATGAAAAGATGCTCAACATTGCTAATTAATAGAGAAATGCAAATCAAAACACAATGAGATATTGTAAATAATGCTGCTATATATATGTATTATATATATGTGTGTATGTTTATACATATTTTATATATATAATGGAATATTATTCAGCCATAAAAAGAATAAAATTCTGCCATTTGCAACAATGTGAATGGACCTAGAGAGTATTACGCTTAATGAAATCAATCAGACAAGAAGACAAATAGTGTATTTTATCACTTATATGTGGTATCTAAAAAATAAAACGAACAAGTGCATAATAAAACAGAAACAGACTCGTGGATATAGAAAAACAACTAGTGGTTACAAGTGGGGAGAGGGAAGGAGAGAGGGGCAAGATAGGGGTATGGGATTAAGTGGTAGAAAGTGGTGTATAAAATAGATAAGGAACAAGGATATATTGTTTAACACAGGGAAATATAGCCATTATTTTGTAATAGCTTTAAATGGAGTATAATCTATAAAAATATTTAATCACTATGCAGTACACTTGAAATTAATATACTTAAATCAGTTATACTTTAATACAAAAATAAACAAATGCAAATCAAAACCACAATGAGATATCACCTCATGCCTGTCAGAATGGCTATCATCAATAAGACCAAAATAGCAAATGTTTGCAAGGTTGTGGAGAAAAAGGAACTCTTGTTCACTCTTGGTGGAATGTAAATTGGTGCAGTCACCATGGAAAACATTATGGAGGTTCCTCAAATGATTAAAAATAGAAATACTGAATGATCCAGCAATTCCACTTCTGGGTGTTTACCCAATGAAAATGAAAACACTAATTCAAAAAGATATATGTGCCCGTTTGTTCACTGCAGCATTATTTCCAATAGTCAAGATATGGAAACAACCAAAGTGTCCATTGATACAAGAATGGATAAAGATATGTATATACATATATTACTCATGGGATATTACTCAGCCATAAAAATGAATGAAATCTTGCCACTTGAAATAACATGGATGGACCTAAGGGTATGTGCTAAGTGAAATAAGTCAGACAGAGAAAGAAAAATACCATATGATTTCACTTATATGTGGAATCTGAAGAGTAAATCAAATGAACAAACAGAAGTAAAAAGAAACAGATTAATAGATACAGGGAACAAACTGGTGGGTGCCAGAGAGGAGGGGAGTTGGGGGATTGGTGAAGTAGGTGAAGGGGATTAAAAGGCACAATCTTCCAGTTATAAAATAAATGTCATGGGAATATACTATACAGAATATGGAATATTGCCAACAATATCATAATAACTTTAAATGGTGACAGATGGTAATTAGGCTTATCCTGGTGATCATTTCATATTGCAAATAAATGTCCAATCACTATGTCACACAAATGAAACTAATATAACATTGTATGTCAATTACACTTCAATTTTTAAAAATCTATGAATGGGATGTAATGTACAAAACCACGATTATATCTAATGCTGTTGTATGATATATATGAAAGTTGTTTAAACTGTAAATTTTGAGTTCTCATCACAAGGGAACTTTTTTTCTTTTTCTCTTTTTGGCATCTATATGATAATATGGATGTTAAATAAACTTACTGAGGTAATTATTTCACTGCATATGTAAGTCAAATTATTATGCTGTATACCTTAAACTTATACAGTGATGTATCTCAATTTTGTGTCAATAAAACTGGAAAAGAAAACTGAAGAAAAAAGCTTATTATAAATATGAACCATAATATATCCAAATAAAAAGAAAGTAAAATTTAAAATGTACACAGCATTATTAATTATCAAAAATGTGAATCAAAACTTCAGTGAGATACTGCTACATACCCACAAGAGTGGAAAAAGTCTAATAAAAATTTAAAAACTATTAGAATAATAATTCACATGAATGAATTTAGTAAGGTCATAGAATATAAGATTAATAGAAAAAATTAATTGTATTCTATATAATAACAAATTGAAAATGAAAGTTTTTATAAAAATGCAAATATATTAAATATTTAATGGCTAGGAACAAATCTAATAAAAGACATCTAATATATGTACAGTAGAAACTTTAACATATTGATAAGATAAATTAAAGAGGATCTAAATACAATATTCATGGATTAGAAGACTCAATATTGTTAAGACGGTAAGTCTTCCCAAATTGATCTATAAATTTTGTGAGATCTCAATCAAAAATTTCACAGGCTTTTTATTTTTTAGAAATTAATACAACAATTCTAAAATTTTTATGGAAATGCAAAACACTTAGAATAATCAAACACATTTTTAAAAAGGACAAAGTTGGTGGACTTACCTGTAATGGTTTCAAGATTAGATATAAACATACAGTAATAAAAACAGTTGGTATTGATTAAAAAATAGACACATAGATAAATAGAACAAAATAGCACAGAAATAGATCCATACATCTTTTGTCAATGGTCTTTTACTAAGGTGCATGGTGATTCAATGGGAAAAGGCAGACCTTAACAAATGGTTTTAGATAAATGAGATTTAAATGTAGAAAAATAAATATCTACATCATGCAGAAAATTTAACTTAAAATAGATCATAGTACTAAAAGTAAGAGCTAAAACTATAAAATTGTTAAAGGTAAATATAAAAGCAAATCTTCCTGAATTTGGGTTAGCTATGACACAAAATGCACAAACAACAAAAGATAAAATATAAATCAGATGTTATCAAAATATAAACGTTTTGTACATCAAATAGTACTAACAAGAAAGTGAAAGGACAACCCACAGAATAGATGAAAATATTTGCAAATCATATGTCTGATAGGGAACATGTATCAATAATATATAGGGATTTCACTGGTGGTCCAGTGGTTAAGAATCCACACTGCCAATGCAGGGGGCATGGGTTTGATCCCTGGTCAGGGAACTAAGATCCTGCATGCCACACAGTGCAGCATATATATATATATATATATATATATATATATATATATATATATATATATAACTCAACAATAAAACTTACAAATAAGTTATTACTAAATGGGCCAAGGATTTGTTTTTTTGGTTTTTTTTTATTTTTAAATTTTAACATCTTTATTGGAGTATAATTGCTTTACACTGGTGGGTTAGTTTCTGCTTTATAACAAAGTGGATCAGTTATACATATACAAATGTACCCATATCTCTTCCTGCTAACAACTCCCTCCCTCCCACCGTCCTTATCCCACCCCTCCAGGTGGTCACAAAGCACCTAGCTGATCTCCCTGTGCTATGCGGCTGCTTCCCACTAGCTATGTATTTTACGTTTGGTAGTGTATATATGTCCATGCCACTCTCTCACTTTGTCACAGCTTACGCTTCCCCTCCCCATATCCTCAAGTCCATTCTCTAGTATGTCTGCAACTTTCTTTCCATCTTGCCCTCAGGTTCTTCTGACCACTTTTTAATTTTTTTTTAGATTACATATATATGTGTTAGCATACAGTATTTGTTCTTCTCCTTCTGACTTACTTCAGGCAGTATGACAGTCTCTAGGTCCATCCATCTCACTAAAAATAACTCAGTTTCATTCCTTTTTATGGCTCAGTAATATTCCATTGTATATATGTGACACATCTTCTTCATTCATTCATCTGTTGATGGACACTTAGGTTGCTTCCATGTCCTGACTATTGTAAATAGAGCTGCAATTAACATTTTGGTACATGACTTTTTGAATTATGGTTTTCTCAGGGTATAGGCTCACTAGCGGGATTGCTGGGTCATATGGTAGTTCTATTTGTAGTTTTTTAAGGAACCTCCATACTGTTCTCCATAGTGGCTGTATCAATCTACATTCCCACCAACAGTGCAAGAGGGTTCCCTTTTCTCCACACCCTCTCCAGCATTTAATATTTGTAGATTTTTTGATGATGCCCATTCTGACCAGTGTCAGAAGATATCTCATTGTAGTTTTGATTTGCATTTCTCTAATGATTATTGATGTTGAGCATTCTTTCATGTGTTTGTTTGCAATGTGTATATCTTCTTGGAGAAATGTCTAATTAGGTCTTCTTCCCATTTTTGGATTGGGTTGTTTGTTTTTTTGATATTGAGCTGCATGTGTTGCTTGTATGTTTTGGAGATTAATCCTTCGTCAGTTGCTTCATTTGCAAATATTTTGCCCCATTCTGAGGGGGTTGCTTTTGGTCTTGTTTATAGTTTCATTTGTTGTGCAAAAGCTTTGAAGTTTCATTAGGTCCCATTTGTTTATTTTTACTTCCATTTCTCTAGGAGGTGGATCAAAAAGGATCTTGCTGTGATTTATGTCATAAAGTATTCTGCCTATGTTTTCCTCTAAGAGTTTGATGGGGTCTGGCCTTACATTTAGGTCTTTAATTCATTTTGAGTCTACCTTTGTGTACAGGGTTAGGGAGTGTTCTAATTTCATTCTTTACAAGTAGCTGTCCAGTTTTCCAAGCATCACTTACTGAAGAGACTGTCTTTTCTCCACTGTATATTCATGCCTCCTTTAACAAAGATAAGGTGACCATATGTGCGTGGGTTTACCTCATAGATTTCTATACTGTTTCATTGATCTATATTTATGTTTTTCTGCCAGTTCCATATTGTCTTGATTACAGTAGCTTTGTAGTATAGTCTGAAGTCAGGGAGCCTGAAACCTCCAGCTCTGTTTTTCTTTCTCATGATTGCTTTAGCTATTCGCGGTCTTTTGTGTTTCCATACAAATTGTGAAATGTTTTGTTCTAGTTCTGTTAAAAACACCAGTGGTAATTTGATAGGGATTGCATTGAATCTGTAGATGGCTTTGGGTAGTAGAGTCATTTTCACAAGTTGTTTCTTCCAATCCAAGAACATGGTATATCTTCCATCTATTTGTATCATCTTTAATTTCTTTCATCAGTGTCATAATTTTCTGCATACAGGTCTTTTGTCTCCTTAGGTAGGTTTATTCCTAGATATTTTATTCTTTTTGTTGCAGTGGTAAATGAGAGTGTTTTCTAGATTTCACTTTCAGATTTTTCATCATTAGTGTATAGGAATGCCAGAAATTTCTGTGCATTAATTTTGTATCCTGCTACTTTACCAAATTCATTGATTAGCTCTAGTAGTTTTCTGGTAGCATCTTTAGGATTCTCTATGTATAGTATCATGTCATCTGCAACAGTGACACCTTTGCTTCTTCTTTTCCGATTTGGATTCCTTTTATTTCCTTTTCTTCTCTGATTGCTGTGCCTAAAACTTCCAAAACTCTGTTAAATAAAAGTGGTGAGAATGGGCAACCTTGTCTTGTTCCTGGTCTTAGTGGGAATAGTTTCAATTTTTCACCTTTGAGGATGACGTTGGCTGTGGGTTTGTCATATATGGCCTTTATTATGTTGAGGAAAGTTCCCTCTATGCCTACTTTCTGCAGGGCTTTTATCATAAATCGGTGTTGAATTTTGTTGAAAGCTTTCTCTGCATCTATTGCGATGATAATATGGTTTTTCTCCTTCAATTTGTTAATATGGTGGATCACGTTGATTGATTTGTATATATTAAAGAATCCTTGCATTCCTGGGATAAACCCCACTTGATCATAGTGTATGATCCTTTTAATGTGCTATTGGATTCTGTTTGCTCGTTGTTTGTTGAAGATTTTTACATCTGTGTTCATCAGTGATATTGTCCTGTAGTTTTCTTTCTTTGTGACATCTTTGCCTGGTTTTGGTATCAGGGTGATGTTGGCCTCGTAGAATGAGTTTGGTAGTGTTCCTCCCTCTGCTATATTTTGGAAAAGTTTGAGAGGGATAGGTGTTAGCTCTTCTCTAAATGTTTGACAGAATTTGCCTCTGAAGCCATCTGGTGCTGGGCCTTTGTTTGTTGGAAGATTTGTAATCACAGTTTCAATTTCAGTGCTTGTTATTGGTCTGTTCATATTTTCTATTTCTTCCGGGTTCAGTCTCAGAAGGTTGGGCATTTCTAAGAATTTGTCCATTTCCTCCAAGTGGTCCATTTTATTGGCATAGTGTTGCTTGTAGTAATCTCTCATGATCCTTTGTATTTCTGCAGTGGCAGTTGTTATTTCTCCTTTTTCATTTCTAATTCTATTGATCTGAATGTTCTCGCTTTTTTTCTTTATAAGTCTGGCTTATGGTTTGTCAACTTTGTTTCTCTTCTCTGAGAACCAGCTTTAAGTTTTGTTGACCTTTTCTATCAGGTCCTTCAGTTCTCTTTCATTTATTTCAGATCTGATCTTTTTTTGTATGTGTGTTCTCTAAAGAATTTATTCAGACAGTATTCTTATATCCTGTATAATATTTATCAATGGTAAGTAACAGCTACTTATAAGCTCCTAAACTCACTTCTATGTGTCACAATACATTTAATTATTGTAAAAGGCCAGGAAAATAGCAGAACTATTTTTGTCACTTTTAGATGGCAGTGCTAATTTGACTTAGAAATTACTATATAATATTATAGCCTAAACAGCCACTGACATTAATTTCAGATTACACTTCAAATTAAGATAGAATAATTAAATAGTTATAAAATAATAATTAGAAAACAGCTTAGTATGTCATTTAAGACATTTTATCCAGTTTTACATATGCCATATAAAAGTACTCAGATGAGTATTATTTTTACATCTTTATTGGAGTATAATTGCTTTACAATGGTGTGTTAGTTAGTGCTTTATAACAAAGTGAATCAGTTATACATATACGTATGTTCCCATATCTCCTCCCTCTTGTGTCTCCCTCCATCCCACCCTCCCTATCCCACCTATCCAGGTGGTCACAAAGCACCGAGCTGATCTCCCTATGCTATGTGGCTGCTTCCCACTAGCTATCTGTTTTACGTTTGGTAGTGTATATATGTCCATGCCACTCTCTCACTTTGTCACAACTTACTCTTCCCCCTCCCCATATCCTCAAGTCCATTCTTTAGTAGGTCTGTGTCTTTATTCTTATCTTACCCCTAGGTTCTTCATGACATTTTTTTTCTTATATTCCATATATATGTGTTAGCACACGGTATTTGTCTTTCTCTTTCTGAGTTACTTCACTCTGTATGACAGACTCTAGGTCCATCGTCCTCACTACAAATAACTCAATTTTGTTTCTTTTTATGGCTGAGTAATATTCCACTGTATAGATGTGCCACATCTTCTTTATCCATTCATCAGATGATAGACACGTAGGTTGTTTCCATCTCCAGGCTATTGTAAATAGAGCTGCAATGAACATTTTGGTACATGACTCTTTTTGAATTATGGTTTTCTCAGGGTACATGCCCAATATGGGATTGCTGGGTCATATGGTAGTTCTATTTGTAGTTTTTTAAGGAACCTCCATACTGTTCTCCATAGTGGCTGTACCAATTCACATTCCCACCAGCAGTGCAGGAGTGTTCCCTTTTCTCCACACCCTCTCCAGTATTTATTGTTTCTAGGTTTTTTCATGATGGCCATTCGGACTGGTGTGAGATGATATCTCATTGTAGTTTTGATTTGCATTTCTCTAATGATTAATGATGTTGAGCATTCTTTCATGTGTTTGTTGGCAATCTGTGTATCTTCTATGGAGAAATGTCTATTTAGGTCTTCTGCCCATTTTTGGATCGGATTGTTTGTTTTTTTGAGCTGCATGAACTTCTGATCTGATCTTTATGATTTCTTTCCTTCTGCTAACTTTGGGGTTTTTTTATTCTTCTTTCTCTAATTGCTTTAGTTGTAAAGTTTGGTTGTTTATTTGAGATATTTCTTGTTTCTTAGGGTAGGATTGTATTGCTATAAATTTCCCTCTTAGAACTGGTCTTGCTGCAACCCATATGTTTTGAGTTGTTGTGTTTTCATTGTCATTTGTTTCTAGGTATTTTTTATTTGCTCTTTGATTTCTTCAGTGATTTCTTGGTTATTAAGTAGTGTGTTGTTTAGCCTCCATGTGTTTGTATTTCTTACAGATTTTTTCCTGTAATTGCTATCTAGGCTCATAGCGTTGTGGTCGGAAAAGATACTTGATACAATTTCAATTTTCCTAAATTTACCAAGGCTTGTTTTGTGACACAAGTTATGAGCGATCATGGAGAATGTTCCATGAATACCTGAGAATAATGTGTATTCTGCTTTTTTTGAATGGAATGTCCTATAAACATCAATTAAGTCCATCTTGTTTAATGCATCATTTAAAGCTTCCACTTCCTTATTTATTTTCATTTTGAATGATCTGTCCATTGGTGAAAGTGGCGTGTTAAAGTCCCCTAGTATGATTGTGTTACTATCGATTTCCCCTTTTCTTGCAGTTAGTATTTGCTTTATGTATTTAGGTGCTCCTATGTTGGGTGCATAAATATTTACAATTGTCACATCTTCTTCTTGGATTGATCCCTTGGTCATTCTGTAGTGTGCTCCTTTTGTCTTGTAATAGTCTTTTTTTTAAGTCTATTTTTTCTGATATGAGAATTGCTACTCTACCTTTCTTTGATTTCCAATTGCATAGTATATCTTTTTCCATCCCCTCACTTTCAGTCTGTATGTGTCCCTAGGTCTGAAGTGGGTCTCTTGTAGACAGCATATATATGAGTCTTCTTTTTGTATCCAATAAGCCAGTCTATGTGTTTTGGTTGGAGCATTTAATCCAATTACATTTAACATAATTATCGATATGTATGTTTGTATTACGATTTTCCTAATTGTTTTGGGTTTATTATTATAGGTCTTTTCCTTGTCTTGTGTTTCCTGCCTAGAGAAGTTCCTTTAGCATTTGTTGTAAAGCTGGTTTGGTGGTGCTGAACTCTCTTAACTTTTGCTTGTATGTAAAGCTTTTAATTTCTCCATCAAATCTGAATGAGATCCTTGCTGGGTATAGTAATCTTGGCTGTAGGTTTTTCTCCTTTATCACTTTAAATATGTACTGCCACTCCCTTCTGGCTTTCAGAGTTTCTGCTGAAAGATCAGCTGTTAACCTTATGGGGATTCCCTTATGTTTTATTTGTTGTTTTTCCCTTGCTGCTTTTAATTGTTCTTTGTATTTAATTTTTGATAGTTTGATTAATATCTGTCTTGGTGTGTTTCTCCTTGGATTTATCCTGTATGGGACTCTCCGTGCTTCCTGGACTTGATTAACTATTTCCTTTCCCATATTAGGGAACTTTTCAAGTATAATCTCTTCAAATAATTTTTCAGTCCCTTTCTTTTTCTCTTCTTCTTCTGAGACCACTATAATTTGAATGATGGTGCATTTAATGCTATCCCAGAGGTCTCTGAGACTGTCCTCTATTCTTCTCATTCTTTTCTGTTTATTCTGCTCTTCAGTAGTTATTTCCATTCTTTTATCTTCCAGGTCACTTATCCGTTCTTTTGCCTCAGTTATTCTGCTATTGATCCCTTTTAGAGAATTTTTAATTTCATTTATTGTGTTGTTCATCACTGTTTGTTTGTTCTTTAGTTCTTCTAGGTCCTCATTAAATGTTTCTTGAATTTTCTCCATTCTATTTCCAAGATTTTGGATGATATTTATTATCATTACTCTGAATTCTTTTTCAGGTAGACTGCCTATTTCCTCTTCATTTTTTAGTTTTGGCGGGGTTTTGCATTGCTCTTTCATCTGCTGTGTGTTTCTCTGTCTTCTCATTTTGCTTAACTTACTGTGTTTGGGGTCTCCTTTTTGCAGGCTTCAGGTTTTTAGTTGCTGTTGTTTTTGGTGTCTGTCCCCAGTGGTTGAGGTTGATTCAGTGGGTTGTGTTGGCTTCCTGGTGGAGGGAACTGGTGTCTGTGTTCTGGTGGATGAGCCTGGATCTTGTGTTTCTGGTGGGCAGATCCACATCTGGTGGTGTGTTTTGGGGTGTCTGTGCCCTTATTATGATTTTAGGCAGCCTCTGTCCTAATGAATGGGGTTGTGGTCCTGTCTTGCTGGTTGCTTGACATAGGGTTTCCTGCACTGTAGCTTGCTGGTCGTTGAGTGGAGCTGGGTCTTGGCATTGAGATGGAGATCTCTGGGAGATTTTCTCCATTTGATATTACGTGGAGCTGGGACGTCTCTTGTGGACCAGTGTCCTGAACTTGGCTCTCCCACCTCAGTGATCCAGCCCTGATGCCTGGCTGGAGCACCAAGACCCTGTCCTCCACACGGCTCAGAATAAAAGGAGAATAAAAAGAAAGAAGATAAAATATAATAAAATAACGTAAAATAAAATAAATTATTAAAATAAAAATAATTAAGAAAGAATGTTTTTCTAAGTAATGAAAAAAAAATACAAAACAAAAACAGACAGACAGAACCTGAGGACAAATGGTAAAAGCAAAGCTATATAGACAAAATTACACACAGAAGCATACACATACACACTCACGAATAGAGAAAATGGGAAATAAATATATATGTCGTTGCCCCCAAAGTCTACCTCCTCAATTTGGGGCGATTGTTTGTATATTCAGGTATTCCACAGATGCAGCGTACATCAAGTTGATTGTGGAGATTTAATCCACTGCTCCTCAGGCTGCTGGGAGAAATTTCCCTTTCTCTTCTTTGTTTGCACAGTTCCCGGGGTTCAGCTTTGGATTTGGGCCCTCCTCTGTGTGTAGGTCGCCTGAGGGCATCTGTTCTTCACTCAGATAGGACGGGGTTAAGGGAGCAGCTGATTCAGGGGCTCTGGCTCACTCAGGCTGGGGGGAGGGAGGGGTACGGATGCCTGGCGAGCCTGCAGCGGTAGAGGTCGGCATGACATTGCACCAGCCTGAGGCGCACCGTGTGTTCTCCAGGAGAAGTTTCCCTGGATCACGGGACCCTGGCAGTGGCGGGCTGCACAGGCTCCCAGGAAGGGATGTGTGGATAGTGAGCTGTGCTTGCTCACTGGCTTCTTGGTTGCTGCAGCAGCAGCCTTAACATCTCATGCCCATCTCTGGGGTCCGCGCTGTTAGCCGCGGCTCCCACCCGTCTCTGGAGCTCCTTTTAGCAGCGCTCTTAATCCCCTCTCCTCACGCACCAGGGAACAAAGAGGCAAGAAAATGTCTCTTGTCTCTCCGGCAGCTCCAGAGTTTTTCCCGGACTCCCTCCCTGCTACCTGTGGCACAAGAGCCCTCTTCAGTTTGTGTTCATGTAGCCAACCCCAGTCCTCTCCCTGGGATCCGACCAAGGCCCAAGCCTCAGCTTGCAGTCCCCACCCATCCCGGTTGGTGAGCATACAAGCCTCTCTGGCTGGTGAGTGCTGGTTGACAGCAATCCTCTGTGCGGGAATCTTTCTGCTTTGCCCTCCGCACCCCTGTTGCTGCGCTCTCCTCCGTGGCTATGAAGCTTCCCTCCTCCACCACCTGCAGTCTCCACCCAGGAAGGGGCTTCCTAGTGTGTGGAATCCTTTCCTCCTTCACAACTCCCTCCCACTGGTTCAGGTTCCTTCCCTATTCTTTTGTCTCTGTCTTTTTTCTTTTTCTTTTTTGCCCTACTCAGGTACGTGGGTAGTTTCTTGCCCTTTGGGGGTCTGAGGTCTTCTGCCAGCATTCAGTAGGTGTTTCGTAGGAGTTGTTCCACATGTAGATGTATTTCTGATCTATTTGTGGGGAGGAAGGTGATCTTCATGTCTTAATCTTCCGCCATCTTGAAGCTCCTCCTGGATGAAGGATTTGAATAGACATTTCTCCAAAGGAGATATGTAAATGGCCAAGGAGAGAAATGAAAAGATTTTCGACATCAATAATTGTTAAGGAAATACAAATCAAATCCACAATTAGGTTTCAGATCATACCCACTAGGATGGCTATTATATATAATATAAAAACTATACGTATATACCCACAGACACAGGAAAAATTGAAGTGTCTGCAAGGATGTGGAAAATTTCAAACCTTCATAAACCTTTGGTGGTAATTTTTGCCAAAATGTTGCAGCCATTTTGACAAATAGCCTGGTGGTTCCTCAAAAGTTAATACATAGAGTTTTCATATGATCCAGCAATTCCACTCTTATGTATATATCCAAGAGAAATGAAAACTCATGTCTATATTCCAACTTGTATGCAAATGTTCATAACAGCATTATCCATAATAGCTAAAAAAAGAAAACTACCCCAATGTCCATGAACTAAGGGGTACAGGATTTATGTTTGGGGTGATCAAAGTGTTATAAAATTGATTGTGGTGATAAATGCATAACTCTGTGAATATACTAAAAGTCAATAAATTATATATTTTTAATGGGTGAATTATAGGATATGTGATTTATATCTCAATAGACTGTTTCAAACCCTCTTGAAGCTTAAATAAAGATATTTTCAGATCTAAAACAGCTGAAATAATTAATCATCGATAGACCCACATTACAAGAAATATTAAAGAAATTCCTTAAAATGGTAGACAAATGTTACCAGTTGAAAACTTCGATCTACACCAAGGAGTGAAGAGCACCAGAAAAAGTAACTACATGTGTGAATATGAAAACTTCTTTTCTATTATTTAAATATCTTTAAAAGATAGCTGTTTAAAGAAAATATAACAACAATATATGACAGAGTTTATTACATATGTACATGTAAGATATATGAAAACAAGGTGACAAATGGGAGTGAAAAATGGGAGAATGCTGTTATAAGGTTCTCATACTGTAAATAAAGCAGTATAAATCACTTGGAGGTAGACTGTGATATATTACAGGTATTTAATACAAACCCAATAGCAACCACTAAACTAACACAGCAAAGGGTTATAGCTAGTAAGTCAAAAAAGGATAAAACATGGAATAATAAAAAATTCAATCAGAAAGAAGTTGGAGAAAAGAGGAAAAGGGAAACAAAAATCAGATGGAACCAATATAAAACAAATTGCAAGATGATGTATATGTAACTTCAACCATATCAATAATCCCTTTAAACATGAATGGATAATAAAGTATAAATAAAAATATCCAACTATATGCTGTCTATAAGAAAGTTACTTTAAATATAAAAATCTATTATGTTAAAAGTAAAAAGATAGAAAATGAAATACCATGCAAACACTAAGCAAAAGAAGGCTGGAGTGCCTATATTAACTTCAGAAAAAGTAGACTCCAGAACAAGGAATATTATCAGAAATAAAGAGAGATATTACATAATGAAAAAAGGGTCAGTTCTCCAAGAAGACATAACATTCTACATGTGTATGCACCTTCAAAATATATTAGGCAAAAATGGATCTGAAAGAAGCAATAGATAAACTCATGGATATAGTTGGAGATTTCAACACTCCTTTCTTAGTAATTGATAGAACAAGTAAACATGATATCTGTAAAAAATATAGATGGCATATGCAACATGATCGATCAACTTGACCTAACTGATATTTATAGAACACTCTACTCAATAACAGCAGAAGAGACATTCTTTCCACTTGAAATATTCACCAACATATACCATGTTCTAAGTCATAAAGCAAATCTTAAAAAAATTAAAATAATACAAATATACAAAATGAGTTATTAAACCACAATGGTATTAAATTAAAAACTGATAACAAAATTAAATCTTGAAAAGTGTCCAAATATTTGGAAATTAAGTAACATACTTCTAAATAACTAGTGCATCAAAGACAGTCTCAAGGGAAATTTTTAAATATTTTGAAGTAAATGAAAATAAATAAAACATACCACATTTTTTAAGATGCAGCTATAAAAGTGCTTTGAGAGAACATTATAGCATTAAATTCTTAAGTTAGAAAAGAAGAAAGATCTTAAATTGGTAAATTAAGTCTCCAAATTAAGAAATTAGAGAAAAAAAGAGCAGAAGAGAACTGAACCTAAAATAAAGAGAATGAAGAAAATAATATAGATTAAAGAAGAAATGAATGAAATTGAAAACAGAGAAAAAGGAAAATAAATGGTTCTTTGAAAAAGATTAATACAATTGAGAAACCTCGAACAAGTCTGACCAAGAAAAAAAAGGAAGACAAATTACCAACACCAGAAATTAAAGAGATCTGTACTGATTTCACAGATATTAAGAGAATAGTAAAGAATTACTACAAACAACTCTATGCCCATAATTAAACAACTTAGATGAAATGGACCAATTCCTTAGAAGACACAAACTGTCAAAAATCACTCAAGAAGAAATAGTAAAAAATTGAATTTGCAGTATTAAAAAAAACCTTCCAAAAAAGAAAAATCCAGGTCCAAATTGCATTACTGGTGAATTCTACCAAATGTTTGAGAAGAAATAATACCAATTCTGTGCACTTCCTTTCATAAAATAGGAGGCTGCACACTTCGTACCTCACTCTATGAGGTCAGCATTCCTCTAATACCAAAAGAAAACAAAGGTATTAAAAGAAAACTACAGAGCAAAATCCTTTCTGAACATACATATGAAAATCCTCAGCAAAATATTAACTAATCAAATCCAGCAATATATAAAAAGGATAGTACAATACCACCAAGTTGAGTTCATCCTAGGATAGCAAGATAGGTTCAGCATTTGAAAATCAATCAATGTGTTTCACCATTTTAACAGAAAAAATAAGAAAAGCCACATGATCATGTCAATTGATGCAGAAAAATATTCAACAAAATTCAACATTTGATCCTGATAAAAACTCTCAGCAAATTAGAAATAGACAGGAATTTCCATAATGTAATAAAGAGCATCAGTGAAAAATCTACAACTAACATCATACTTACCTAGGTTAAGAACAAAGCAAGGGTGTGCTCTCTCACACACCTATTCAACATCATAGTGGAAGTCCTATCACGTGCAAAAAGACAAGAAAAAGAAATGAGGCATCTAGATTGGAAAGGAAGAAATAAAACTGTCTTCATTCACAGATACTATGTTTGTGCACCCAGAAATCCCAATGAATCCACAAAAAAGCTCCTAAAACTAATAAATGAGTTTAGCAAGATTGCAGGATAAAAGGTCAATAAACATACTGACAACAAGCAGGTGGAATTTGAAATTTTAAAAATACTATGTACAATAGCACTGGAAATAAAATAAAATGCTTAAGTATAAATCTAAAAAAGTATATAAATTTTGCTGAAAACTGCAAAACATTGATGAAAGAAATCAAAGATGTAAATAACTAGAGAGATATACTCTATATTCATGTGTTGGAAGCCGCAGTATCATTAAAGTGTCAGTCTTTCCCAAATTGATCTATAGATTAATTGCAATTCCAGTCAAAATCCCAGCAAGATTTTTTATAGATGTAGACAAGCTACTCTCATAACAAAAACAAAATGAAGCAAAGCAATTCTTTAATATCATTAAATATCTTTAATATCATTAAACAATTCTTTAATATCATTCAAATTATCCAGATTGCCTCAAAATTTTTTCAACTGTTTGCCTTTTTTGATCAGGATCCAAATAAAATTCATACACTGCAATTGATTTTTTGCCCTTGAAATTTACTGTGAAAACTTCCCCCTTGCAATTTATTTGCAAAGTCAGTAGTGGAGAGGAAATGTTGACGTTTTGAGGGTATGCCACAAATATGGTTGTTTGTAGTTTGGTTTCTCTCAGTTTGGATTTTGCTGATTGCATGGTGTCATTGAACATGTTCCTCTGTCTTCTGTATTTCTTGTAAACTGGTAGCTAGATGTAGAGCAGGGACTGACAAACTACATCCTGCAAGCAAAATGCAGCCTGCCCCTGTATTGACCCTGAGTTAAGAATGTTTTCTATTGGTACATGCTATGTTCTGAATATTTGTGTCCCCCCCCAAATTCACTTGTTGAAATCCTAATCCCAAAGGTGATGGTATTAGTTGGTGGAGCCTTTAGGAGGTGATTAGTTCA
Source organism: Leucopleurus acutus (assembly GCF_964270905.1). NCBI lineage: Eukaryota > Metazoa > Chordata > Mammalia > Artiodactyla > Delphinidae > Leucopleurus > Leucopleurus acutus. The sequence goes on from NC_139148.1 coordinate 58,148,583, forward strand.
TGAGGGTAGAGCCCTCATGTATGGATCAATGCTCTTAAAAAAGAGATTCCACCGAGCTCTCCGGTCCCTTCCAATATATAAATACACAGTGAGAAGGCACCAGCTTTGAACCAGAGAGAAGCTATTACCAGAGAATGCAACCATGTTGATGCCTAGATTTTGGACTTCTAGACTTCAGAACTGTGAGAAATAAATTTCTCACTACATTTGTAGTGATGTAGAAAAACACTACATTTTTCTTTTTTTAATATCTTTATTAGAGTATAATTGCTTTACAATGCTGTGTTAGTTTCTGCTTTATAACAAAGTGAATCAGTTATACATATGTTCCCATATCTCTTCCCTCTTGCATCTCCCTCCCTCCCACCCTCCTTAACCCACCCCTCTAGGTGGTCACAAACCACCTAGCTGATCTCCCTGTGCTATGTGGCTGCTTCCCACTAGCTATCTATTTTACGTTTGGTAGTGTATATATGTCCATGCCACTCTCTCACTTTGTCACAGCTTACGCTTCCCCTCCCCATATCCTCAAGTCCATTCTCTAGTAGGTCTGTGTCTTTATTCCCGTCTTACCCCTAGGTCCTTCATGACTTTTTTTTTTCTTAGATTCCATATATATGTGTTAGCATACGATATTTGTTTTTCTCTTTCTGACTTACTTCACTCTGTATGACAGACTCTAGGTCCATCCACCTCACTACAAAAATGAGATATCATCTCACACTGGTCATAAAGGCCATCATCAAAAAATCTAGAAACAATAAATGCTGGAGAGGGTGTGGAGAAAAGGGAACACTCTTGCACTGCTTGTGGGAATGTAAATTGATACAGCCACTATGGAGAACAGTATGGAGGTTCCTTAAAAATCTACAAATAGAACTACCATATGACCCAGCAATCCCACTACTGGGCATATACCCTGAGAAAACCATAATTCAAAAAGAGTCATGTACCAATATGTTCATTGCAGCTCTATTTACAATAGCCAGGACATGGAAGCAACCTAAGTGTCCATCAACAGATGAATGGATAAAGAAGATGTGGCACATATATACAATGGAATATTACTCAGCCATAAAAAGAAACGAAATTGAGTTACATTTTTACAGGGCTGTAAAAAAAGGAAAACAAACAAAAACACAACAAAACAAAAAAGAATATGCAACAGAGAAAATATGTGGCCCACAAAGTCTAAAATATTTCTATCTGTTCTCTAGCAGAAAACATTTCTTAACCTCTAATTTCTCTGACCATTTAAATATGTTTTTACATAGCTGTTCAGATGAGGTTTTCCAAATGCTCCTGGATCAGTTTTGATCATTTATATTTTCCTAAGAATTTGTCCATCTCCTTGATGTTTTCAAACCTGTTTGCATAGAATTGTACATAGTACCATCATGTAAATTTTTTTCTCCATTATTACTCTTAGCCTAAATTTTAATCCCAGCTTTACCAGTAACAAAATTTCTGGACAATTTGGAGCAAGTCACTTATCTCATTTGAGGCTCATTTTCTTATAAAATGGGGATAATAATAAAACCTACTTCACAAAACTTTTGTGAGGATCCAATGCAATAATGTACGTGAAATGGGTTTGTAAAATAGTAGAACTCATGCAGATGCTAGTTATTTTTAACCTGCTAAGTTATTTTAATACCAAGTCATTTTATTTAGGTGGACTTTTCCTTTATTTTCTTATGGTACGCGGACCTCTCACTGTTGTGGCCTCTCCTGTTGCAGAGCACAGGCTCCGACGCGCAGGCTCAGCAGCCATGGCTCACGGGCCCAGCCGCTCTGCAGCATGTGGGATCTTCCCAGACCGGGGCACGAACCCACATCCCCTGCATCGGCAGGCAGACTCTCAATCACTGTGCCACCAGGGAAGCCCAGACCTTTCCTTTGAATCTGACGTTTCTTGAGATAGCGGATGGGATCTAGTACACAGGTGATGGGGTTCTCCTTAGATAGTAAAGACAGTTGTGAGGAGCATAGGCAGAGAATGTGGTTACAGATGCTCACAAGAGGGTAGATATGGCAGTGAAAGCCGCAAGCCCTCTTTTGATTTCTTTTATGTACTCAGTCACGTAGAAGGCAAAGATGTCATCTGAAATTCAGGATGAAAGAACAAATGTTGAAGTTTTTTTCTTTTTTTCTTTAATATATTTAAGTGGCTCAGTATATACTAATTTCTTTTTTAAATTTTATTTATTTTTTTATACAGCAGGTTCTCATTAGTTATGCAAATTATACACATTAGTGTATATATGTCAATTCCAATCTCCCAGTTCATCGCACCACACCAACCTCCAATGCCACTTTCCCACCTTTGTGTCCATAAGTTTGTTCTCTACATCTGTGTCTCTATTTCTGCCCTGCAAACCGGTTCACATGTACCATTTTTCTGTTTCCACATATATGCGTTAATATACGATATTTCTTTTTCTCTTTCTGACTTACTTCACTCTGTATTACAGTCTCTAGATCCATCCACACCTCTACAAATGAACCAATTTCGTTCTTTTTATGGCTGAGTAATATTCCATTGTATATATGTACCAAAACTTCTTTATCCATTGGTCTGTAGGTGGGCATTTAGGTTGCTTCCATGAGGTGGATACTGTAAAGAGTGCAGCAATGAATACTGGGGTGCATGTGTCTTTTTGAATTATGGTTTTCTCTGGGTATATGCCCAGTAGTGGGATTGCTGGATCATATGGTAATTCTATTTTTCATTTTTTAAGGAGCCTCCATACTGTTCTCCATAGTGGCTGTATCAATTTACATTCCCAACAACAGTGCAAGAGGGTTCCCTTTTCTCCACAACCTCTCCAGCATTTGTTGTTTGTAGATTTTCTGATGATGCCCATTCTAATGGGTGTGAAGTGATACCTCACTGGAGCTTTGATTTGCATTTCCCTAGTAATTAGTGATGTTGAGCAGCTTTTTTTTTTTTTTGCAGTACACGGGCCTCTCACTGTTGTGGCCTCTCCCATTGCGGAGCACAGGCTCTGGATGCACAGGCTCAGCGGCCATGGCTCACGGGCCCAGCCGCTCTGCGACATGTGGGATCTTCCTGGACTGGGACACGAACCCACGTTCCCTGCATCAGCAGGCAGACTCCCAACCACTGCACTACCAGGGAAGCCCTGAGCAGCTTTTAATGTGCTTCTTGGCCATCTATATGTCTTCTTTGGTGAAATGCCTATTTAGGTCTTCTGCCCATTTTTTGATTGGGTTGCTTGTTTTTTTTAATATTGAGCTGCATGAGCTGTTTATATATATTGGAGATTAATCCTTTGTCCACTGATTCATTTGCAAATATTTTCTCCCATTCTGAGGGTTGTCTTTTCGTCTTGTATAACGTTTCCTTTGATTTGCAAAAGGTTTTAAGTTACATTAGGTCCCATTTGTTTATTTTTGTTTTTATTTCCATTACTCTAGGAGGTGATTCAAAAAAGATCTTGCTGTGATTTATGTCAAAGAATGTTCTTGCTATGTTATCCTCTAAGAGTTTTAAACTGTCCGGTCTTACATTTAGGTCTCAAATCCATTTTGAATTTATTTTTGTGTAAGGTGTTAGGGAGTGTTCTAATTTCATTATCTTCCATGTAGCTGTCCAGTTGTCCCAGCACCTCTTATTGAAGACACTGTCTTTTCTCCATTGTGTATCCTTGCCCCCTTTGTCATAGATTAGTTGACCATAGGTGTGTGGGTTTACCTCTGGGCTTTCTATCCTGTTCCATTGATCTATGTTTCTGTTTTTGTGCCAGTACCATACTGTCTTGATTACTGTAGCTTTGTAGTATAGTCTGAAGTCAGGGACTCTGATTCCTCAGATCCTTTTTCTTCCCTCAAGACTGCTTTGGCTATTCAGGGTCTTTTGTGTCTCTATACAAATCTTAAGATTTTTGTTCTACTTCTGTTAAAATGCCACTGGTAATTTGATACGGACTGCATTGAATCTGTAGATTGCTTTGGGTAGTAGAGTCATTTTCACAATGTTCATTCTTCCAATTCAAGAACATGGTATATCTCTCCATCTATTTTTATCATCTTTAATTTCTTTCATCAGTGTCATAATTTTCTGCATACAGGTCTTTTGTCTCCTTAGGTAGGTTTATTCCAAGATATTTTATTCTTTTTGTTGCAATGGTTAATGGGAGTGTTTTCTTAATTTCACTTTCATCATTAATGTATAGGAATACAAGAGATTTCTGTGCATTAATTTTGTATCTGGCTACTTTACCAAATTCATTGATTAGCTGTAGAAGTTTTCTGGTAGCATCTTTAGGATTCTCTATGTATAGTATCATGTCTTCTGCGAACAGTGACAGCTTTACTTCTTCTTTTCTGTTTTGGATTCCTTTTATTTCTTTTTCTTCTCTGATTGCCGTGGCTAAGCCTTCAAAACTATGTTGAATAATAGTGGTGAGTGTGGGCAACCTTGTCTTGTTGCTGTTCTTAGTGGAAATGGTTTCAGTTTTTCACTATTGAGGACGATGTTGGCTGTGGGATTGTCATATATGGCCTTTATTATGTTGAGGTAAGTTAACTCTATGCCTACCTTCTGGACGGTTTTTACCATAAATGCGTGCTGAATTTTGTAAAATGCTTTCTCTGCATCTATTGAAAAGATCATATGGTTTTTCTACTTCAGTTTGTTAATATGGTGTATCACATTGATTGTTTTGCATACATTGAAGAAAGCTTGCATTCCTGGGATATTACTCCACTTGATCATGGTGTATGATCCTTCTAATGTGCTGTTGGATTCAGTTTGTTAGTATTTTGTTGCGGATTTTTGCATCTATGTTCATCATAGATATTGGCCTGTAGTTTTCTTTCTTTGTGACATGTTTGCCTGGTTTTGGTATCAGGGTGATGGTGGCCTCATAGAATGAGTATGGGAGCATTCCTCCCTGTGCTATATTTTGGAAGAGTTTGAAAAGGATAGGTGTTAACTCTTCTCTAAGTGTTTGATAGAATTCTCCTGTAAAGCCATGTGGTCCTGGGCTTCTGTTTATTGGAAGGTTTTTAATCACAGTTTAAATTTCATTACTTGTGATTGGTCTGTTTATATTTTCTATTTCTTCCTGGTTCAGTCTTGGAAGGTTATACTTTTTAAGAATTTGTCCATTTCTTCCAGGTTGTTCATTTTATTGGCATATAGCTGCTTGTAGTAATCTCTCATGATCCTTTGTATTTCTGCAGTGTCAGTTATTACTTCTCCTTTTGCATTTCTAATTGTACTGATTTGAGTCTTCCCCTTTTATGCTTGATGAATCTGGCTAATGGTTTATCAATTTTGTTTATCTTCTCAAAGAATCAGCTTGTAGTTTTTTTGCTTTGCTGTCATTTTCTTCATTTCTTTTTCATTTATTTCTGATATGAACTTTATGATTTCTTTCCTTCTGCTAACTTTGCGGGGGGTTGTTCTTCTTTCTCTAATTCTTTTATGTGTAAGATAAGGTTGTTTTTTTGAAATGTTTCTTGTTTCTTAAGGTAGGATTGTATTGCTATAAAGTTCACTCTTTGAACTGCTTTTGCTGCATCCCATAGGTTTTGGGGTGTCGTGTTTTCATTGTCATTTGTTTCTAGGTATTTTTAAATTTCCTCTTTGATTTCTTCAGTGATGTCTTGGTTATTAAGTAGTGTATTGTTTAGCTTCCATATGTTTGCATTTTTTTTCAGATTTTTCATGTAATTGATACCTAGTCTCAGAGTGTTGTGGTCAGAAAAGATACTTGATACAATTTCAATTTTCTTAAATTTACCAAGGCTTGATTTGTGACCCAAGGGATGGTCTCTCCTGGAGAATGTTCCATGAGCACTTGAGAATAAAGTGTATTCTGTTGTTTTTGTTTGGAATGTCCTATAAATATCAATTAAGTCTATATTGTTTCATATATCATTTAAAGCTTGTGTTTCCTTATTGATTTTCCTTTTGGATGATCTGTACATGGGTGAAAGAGGGCTGTTAAAGTCCCCTACTATGATTGTGTTAATGTTGATTTCCCCCTTTATGGTTGTTAGTATTTGCCTTATGTATTGAGGTCTTCCTTTGTTGGGTGCATACATATTTGCAATTGTTATATCCACTTTTTGGATTGATCCCTTGATCATTATGTAGTGTACTTCTTTTTCTCTTGTAATAGTGTTTGTTTTGAAGTCTATTTTGTCTGATTTGAGAATTGCTACTCCAGCTTTCTTTTGATTTCCATTTGCATGGACTATCTTTTTCCAGCCCCTCAATTTCAGTCTGTATGTATCCCTAGGTCTGAAGTGGGTCTCTTGTAGACAGAAAATATATGGGTCTTGTTTTTGAATCTGTTCAGCCAGTCTATGTCTTTTGGTTGAAGCATTTAATCCATTTAAATTTAAGGTAATTATCAATATGTATGTTCCTATTCCCATTTTCTTAATTGTTTTGGGTTTGTTATTGTAGGTCTTTTCCTTCTCTTGTGTTTCCTGCCTAGAGAAGGTCCTTTAGCATTTGTTGTAAAGCTGGTTTGGTGGTGCTGAACTCTCTTAACTTTTGCTTGTATGTAAAGGTTTTACTTTCTCCGTCAAATATGAATGAGATCCTTGATGGGTAGAGTAATCTTGGTTGCAGGTTTTTCTCCCTCATCACTTTAAATATGTTCTGCCACTCCCTTATGGCTTGCAGAGTTTCTGCTGAAGGATCAGCTGTTAACCTTATGAGGATTCCCTTGCATGTTATTTGTTATTTTTCTCTTGCTGCTTTTAATATTTTTTCTTTGTATTTAATTTTTGACAGCTTGATTAATATGTGTCCTGGTGTGTTTCTCCTTGGATTTATGGTGTATGGGACTCTCTGTTCTTCCTGGAGTTGATTAACTATTTCCTTTCCCATATTAGGGCAGTTTTCAACTATAATCTCTTCAAATATTTTCTCAGACCCTTTTTTCTTCTTTTCTTCTTCTGGGACCCCTATAATTCGAATTTTGTTGTGTTTAATGTTGTCCTAGATGTCTCTGAGACTGTCCTCAATTCTTTTCATTCTTTTTTCTTTATTCTTCTCTGCAGTAGTTATTTCCACTATTTTATTTTCCAGGTCACTTTTCCATTCTTTTGCCTCAGTATTCTGCTATTGATCCCATCTAGAGTATTTTTAATTTCAATTATTGTGTTGTTCATCATTGTTTGTTTGCTCTTTAGTTCTTCTAGGTCCTTCTTAAATATTTGTTGCATTTTCTCCATTCTATTTCTAAGATTTTGGATCATCTTTACTATCTTTATTCTGAATTCTTTGTCAGGTAGACTGCCTATTTCCTCTTCATTTTTTTTGGTCTTGTGGGTTTTTTCCTTGCTCCTTCAACTGCTGTGTTCATTTTTGTCTTCTCATTTTGCTTAAATTACTGTGTTTGGAGGTCTCCTTTTCACAGGCTGCAAGTTCGTAGTTCCTGTTGTTTTTGGTGTGTGCCCCAAGTGGCTTAGTTTGGTTCAGTGGGTTCTGTAGGCTTCTTGGTGGATGGGACTAGTGCCTGTGTTCTGGTGGATGAGGCTGGATCTTTTCTTTCTGTTGCACATTTCCATGTCTCGTAGTGTGTTTTGGGGTGTCTGTTGCCTTATTATGATTTTAGGCAGTCTCTGTGCTAATGGATGGTGTCACGTTCCTCTCTTGCTCATTGTTTGGTATAGGGTGTGCAGCAGTGTACTTTGTGGGTCGTTGAGTGGTCTTGGGTCTTGGGGTTGAGATGGAGATATCTGGGAGATTTTCACTGTTTGATATTACGGGGAGCTGGGAGATCAGGACCAATGTCCTGAACTTGGCTTTCCCACCACAGAGGCACAGTCCTGACTCCTGGGTGGAGCATGAAGAGCCTGTTATCCACATGGCTCTGAATAAAAGGGAGAAAAAAGAAAGAATGAAAGAATAAGATAAAATTAAATAAAATTAAATAAGATTATTAAAGTAAAAAATAAGAAATAATTATTTTAAAATATTAAAACATAATAAAAAAAGAAGGAAAGAGAGAAGAGAGCAACCAAATCAAAAAACAAATCCACCAATGATAACAAGCACTAAAAACTGTACTACAAAAAAAAAAAAGGAAAGACAGAAGCCTAGGACAAATGGTAAAAGCAAAGCTATATAGACAAAATCACACACAGAAGCATACACATACACACTCACAAAAAGAGAAAAAGGGAAAAAATATATATATCATTGCTCCCAAAGTCCACCTCCCCAATTTGTAATGATTTGTTGTCTATTCAGGTATTCCAGAGATGCAGGGTACGTCAGGTTGATTGTGGAGATTTAATCTGCTGCTCCTGAGGCTCCTAGGAGAGATATTCCTTTCTCTACTTTGTTTGCACAGCTCCGGTAGTTCAGCTTTGGATTTTGCCCCACTTCTTCGTGTAGGTCACCTGAGGGTGCCTGTTCTTTGCTCAGACAGGACGGGGTTAAAGGAGCAGCTCATTCAAGGGCTCTAGGTCACTCAAGCCAGGGGGATGGAGGGGTACAGAGTGTTGGGAGAGCCTGCAGAGGCAGAGGCCAGCATGACATTTCACTAACCTGAGGAGCGCTATGTTTTCTCCTGGGGAAGTTGTCCCTGGATCATGGGACCCTGGCAGTGGTGGGCTGCACAGGCTCTGGGGAGGGGAGGTGTGGAGAGTGACCTGTGCTTGCTCACCAGCTTCTTGGTGGCTTCAGCAGCCGCCTTAGTGTCTCATGTCCGTCTCTGGGGTCCTCGCTGAAATCTGTGACTCATGTCCATCTCTGAAGCTCCTTTAAACAGCGCTGTTAATCCCCTCTCCTTGAACACCATGAAATGAAGAGGCAAGAAAAAGTCTCTTGCCTCTTCGGCAGCTCCAGACTTTTTCTGGACTCCCTCCCAGTTACCTGTGGCGCACTAGGCCCCTTCAGGCTGTGTTCACTCAGACCACCCCAGTCCTTTCCCTGGGATCTGACCTCTGAAGCCTGAGCCTCAGCTCCCAGCTGCCACCCGTCCTGGTGGGTGAGCAGACAAGCCTCTAAGGCTGGTGAGTGTTGGTCGGCTCTGATCCTCTGTGCGGGAATCTCTCCGCTTTGCCCTCTGCACCCCTGTTGCTGTGCTCTGCTCCATGGCTACGAAGCTTCCCCCCTCTGCCACCCGCAGTCTCTGCCTGCAAAGGGCATCCTAGTGTGTGAAAACTTTTCCTCCTTCACAGCTGCACAGGGGTGCAGGTCCCATCCCTATTCTTTTGTCTCTGTTTTTTCTTTTTTCTTCTGCCCTACCCAGGTACATGGGGAGTTTCTTGTCTTTTGGAGGTCTGAAGTCTTCTGCCAGCGTTCAGTAGGTGTTCTGTAGGGGTTGTTCCACATGTAGATGTATTTCTGATGTATTTGTGGGGAGGAAGGTGATCTCCACATCTTACTCTTCTGACATCTTGAAGCTCCCCCCTCTGTTGGAAAATTTTTAATCACAGTTTCAATTTCATTACTTGTGATTGGCCTGTTCATATTTTCTATTTCTTCCTGGTTCAGTCTTGGAAGGTTATAACTTTCTAGGAATTTGTGCATATCTTCCCGGTTGTCCATTTTATTGGCATAGAGTTGCCTGTAGTAGTCTCTTAGGATGCTTTGTATTTCTGCAGTGTCTGTTGTAACTTCTCCTTTTTCATTTCTAATTTTATTGATTTGAGTCCTCTCCCTCATTTTCTTGATGAGTCTGGCTAACGGTTTATCAACTTTGTTTATCTTCTCTAAGAACCAGCTTTTAGTTTAATTGATCTTTGCTATAGTTTCCTTCATTTCTTTTTCATTTATTTCTGATCTGATCTTTATGATTTCTTTCCTTCTACTAACTTTGGGGTTCTTTTGTTCTTCTTTCTCTAATTGCTTTAGGTGTAAGGTTAGGTTGTTTATTTGAGATGTTTCTTGTTTCTTAAGGTAGGATTGTATTGCTATAAACTTCCCTCTTAGAACTGCTTTTGCTGCATCCCATAGGTTTTGGGTCGTCGTGTTTTCATTGTCATTTGTTTCTAGGTATTTTTTGATTTCCTCTTTGATTTCTTCAGTGATCTCTTGGTTATTTAGTAACGTATTGTTGAGCCTCCATGTGTTTGTGATTTTTACATTTTTTTCCCCTTGAAATTGATTTCTAATCTCATACCATTGTGGTCAGATAAGATGCTTGATATGATTTCAATATTCTTACATTTACTGTGGCTTGATTTGTGACCCAAGATATGATCTATCCTGGAGAATTTTCCGTGTGCACTTGAGAAGAAAATGTAATCTTCTGTTTTGGAATGGAATGTCCTATAAATATCAATTAAATCTATCTGGTCTACTGTGTCATTTAAAGCTTGTGTTTCCTTATTAACTTTCTGTTTGGATGATCTGTCCATTGGTGTAAGTGAGGTGTTAAAGTCCCCCACTTATATTGTGTTAATGTTGGTTTCCTCTTTTATAGCTGTTAGCAGTTGCCTTATATATTGAGGTGCTCCTATGTTAGGTGCTTATATATTTCTAATTGTTATATCTTCTTCTTGGATTGATCCCTTGATATTTATGTAGTTCCGTCCTTGTCTCTTGTAACATTCTTTATTTTAAAGTCTATTTTATCTGTTATGAGAATTGCTACTCCAGCTTTCTTTTGATTTCTGTTTGCATGGAATATCTTTTTCCAACCCCTCACTTTCAGTCTGTATGTGTCCCTAGGTCCGAAGTTGGTATCTTGTAGACAGCATATGTATGGTCTTGTTTTTGTTTCCATTCAGCGAGCTTGCATCTTTCATTGGAGCATTTAATCCATTCACGTTAAGGTAGTTATCGATATGTATTTTCCTATTACCATTTTCTTAATTGTTATGTGTTTGTTTTTGTAGGTCCTTTTCTCCTCTTGTGTTTTCCACTTAGAGAAGTTCCTTTAGCATTTGTTGTAGAGCTCGTTTTGTGGTGCTGAATTCTCTTAGCTTTTGCTTGTCTGTAAAGCTTTTGATTTCTCCTTCAAATCTGAATGATATCCTTGCCAGGTACAGTAATCTTGGCTGTAGGTTCTTCCCTTGCATCACTTTAAATATATCATGCTACTCCCTTCTGACCTGTAGAGTTTCTGCTGATAAATCTGATAACCTTATAGGAGTTCCCTTGTATGTTATTTGTTGTTTTTCCCTTGTTGCTTTTAATAATTTTTCTTTGTCTTCAATTTTTGTCAGTTTGATTTCTATGTGTCTCAGTGTGTTTCTCCTTGGGTTTATCCTGCCTGGGACTCTCTGTGCTTCCTGGACTTTGGTGGTTATTTCCTTTCCCATGTTAGGGAATTTTTCAACTATAATCTCTTCAAATATTTTCTCGGGTGCTTTCTCTCTCTCTTCTCCTTCTAGGACCTCATAATGCAAATATTGTTGCATTTGATGTTGTCCCAGAGGTCTCTTAAGCTGTCTTCATTTCTTTTAATTATTTTTTCTTTATTCTATTCCATAGCAGTGAATTCCATCATTCTGTCTTCCAGGTCACTTATCCGTTCTTCTGTCTCCATTATTCTGCTATTGATTCTGTCTAGTGTGTTTTTCATTTCAGTAATTTTATTGTTCATCTCTGTTTGTTTTTTCTTTAATTCTTCTAGGTCTTTGTTAAACATTTCTTGCATCTTCCTGATCTTTGCCTACATTCTTTTTCTGAGGTCCTGGATCATCTTCACTATCATTATTCTGAATTCTTTTTTTGGAAGGTTTCCTATCTCCACTTCATTTAGTTGTTTTTCTGGGGTTTTATCTTGTTCCTTCATCTAGTACATAGCCCTCTGCCTTTTCATCTTGTCTATCTTTCTGTGAATGTGGTTTTTGTTCCACAGGCTGTAGGATTGTAGTTCTTCTTGCTTCTGGAATTGTTGAAGTTTTAAGAAGAAAGAAGGTATGATCTAGGAGAGTGGGTTGGTGAATGGACATAAGAAATATGTGTGATCACCAGGCAGCATTAAGGGTCCCTGAAGCTTTGTAGCCATTTAAAGTGAGACCAGGCCACATAGTTATGCTTTGTTTCAGTCACATTTAGCTGACTGTGCAGGCATTGGGTTTAACCAGGATTGGACTTTTGCCAAGTAAGTGTCATAAAGCAGAAGTGAGGAAAAGTAGTTGAGAGTGTTGTGAAGGAGTGACTGTAGCGATTATCAATGGAACTTAAACTGAATAAGGAGGGAAGAGAGGACATCAGTTGGATGAAGGACAGTAAAATATTGATATATCAATGATTTGTAGTTCCCAACAGGATCAAAGGATAGAAGAAATGAGCTGGTCTTGTTTCTCCCTGAGCTTTAATTTCTTGCTCATTTCATATACATTGGGGAAGTGACCTTTTATAATAATTCACACACAAACAGAGGTAGGAAATAATTTGGCGGGCTGGTGTGAAGAATTAACTATATTTTAAATTTACATACAATAGGTCAGATATTAGTGAATCATGTATTCATCTTAAGGGACAACAAAGTCTAGGAAAAACAGTGGCCACTGTCCCCCTTTGTTATATCCACTCACACCATTCTCTTTTCCCAACCTCGTTATAGAGGAAACCTACTTTAGAATGATTCCTATATGGTGTTTTTCATATTGTAGTTTACTTAAAGTAAGAGAAGAGGTGCTGCTTCATACTCCTCAGTGTATCCTTTTCTTTTCTTCCTCCTTCTTTCCTTATTCACAATCTTCCTTTCTGAGAAAGAGATGTTGGGGAAAGGTGGGAAGAAATGCATAGTCCTACACGCATATTTCTTTTTGTTCTGTTGTAATTTAATGGCAATCTAATTGCATAGGTTTTGTTTTCTTTTCAAAAGTGCATTTTTCAGATGAACTTATTCAGAGCAAACATTGACTAGACATCCTACTTTTTTTAGTTCTTTTTGTCAACTGAGCCAAAAAATTCTTCCACAGTAGCCCTACATTCTCCATTGTCCTAGTTACAAAAGAGGAGGTATTGCTGCTAAGAAGCAAGATAGTGAAGCACCAGAAAAAGAGGCAGAAGTAATAACAGAAGGAGGTAAGGGAAGGAACATCTCCCCTTGGGTAGCTAGATACTAACATTCACCACTCGATTTGTCTGAGTTCCATTTCACTCCTCAGCTTCCCTTAACCTCTTGACCTTACTTTGCTGACAGAATAGCTTTATGTCCCCTTCCAACTGTGTGAGCCTAAAGCTTCCCATCTCAATATCCTTTTCATGGGCCTTTCTCTCCAACCCTTCACTGGCAGTGTGGGTTTGTTTTCTCTTACTTGAAAACAAAAGTGTTCTAACAGATAAAGGACAGAACTTTGTATTTTATATATCTATATATTCTGATTCTTTACAAAAAAACGGTATTTCTATTATAAATATTAGTAGCTAACATTTAACTTGTTTAGTCCTCACAACTCTATAAGGTAACTAGTGTTATTGTATCGATTTTACAGATGATGAAACAGAGGCACAGAAAAGTTTTGTAACTTGATAAAAGTCAAGTGAAAAGTAAATGTTGGAGTTGAATTTCATAACCAGGTATTCTGGTTCCAGAGTTTGTGTGCCTATTTACTTCACAAAGTTGCCTCTCTTTTTATAAATGTCAATATTAAAACTAAAGAAAAATGAAAGAAAATTTTCTTCCTTGGCACTGCTACTGCCACCACTATTTTCCAGATATCTATCATCTTGTGTGTGGACTGGGCATCAAACACCTTTCATGCCCCACCTCACATCCTCTCAACCCTAACATTCTTCAAGCAGGTTGAACCTGGCATCACTTGTCTACACTGTGATATATCTCACTTTCTGTCATAGGCCTGTAAGAATCTGTTCTGCCATTTTTTTTTTTTTGCGGTGTGTGGGCCTCTCACTGTTGTGGCCTCTCCCGTTGTGGAGCACAGGCTCCGGACGTGCAGGCTCAGCGGCCACGGCTCACGGGCCTAGCCGCTCCGTGGCATGTGGGATCTTCCCGGACCAGGGCACGAACCCATGTCCCCTGCATCGGCAGGCGGACTCTCAACCACTGCGCCACAAGGGAAGCCCCTTTTCTGCCATTTTTAAGCATGCATAAGTTTGGAAGTGCAAGGGGTTGAACACTCCATGTAGTGACCCTTGACCAATGGGATATGGGAGTGGTAGAGAAACATTCCACTCTCATGTCCCTCCAGAGGGCGATTCTGCATGTACATTCTATGTGGCTCCTCGGTGGGATCTACCTCCAGTTTTGCAGCTGAAAACATACCCTTCTAATAACTTTCCTTCCATTTCTGCTTCATTCTTCCCAGTATCCTACTCCTGCTGCCTGGGATCACTTCCCAACATCAACATGTATATGAAAGTCCTTGTCTCAGGCTCTGCTTTCTCAGGATAAGACAGACTACTAATCCAATAAGATGTATTTAACTTTATTTTTCACACTTTGCTACTTTCTCACACAATTCCTCATTTAAGCCTCCAAAATTTGATTTGAATTAAGTAAATGCTGATATTGTATCCCAATTTTAAATAAGATATTCTTGTTCATATATTACAATAATACATGTGAATGATTGCTTTAAAAATATTACAAAGAATATGAGAAGACTATCCTTAGTTCATGGGCTTTTGTCCTCATCTTTCTCTTCTCATGGTTGCAAGATGTTTGTTGCACCTCCACATATAATGTCTGCATTCAAGGCAAGAAGATTGGTGAGAAGGGGCAAGCCATGCAAGATAAATTTGTCTCTTTTATCTAATCAAGCAAACACTTTCCAAGAAGCCTCCCTGGATGATTTCTTTTTTGTTCTCATTAGCCATATGGCCATCCCTGTAAGGAAAGAAGCTGGAAAATTAGAAAATAAGATTGCCGTGATTGACTTGAATCAGTTATAATTCAATACTTGGCCTGGGCACATTGCCACACTGAACAAAAGTGGGGCCCTGATAAGAAGTAATAAGGTGTAAATGTATATTGTTTAGGCAATTAAATTCTTATGTCTACATAATACTTACATTTAACATAAATGGTGTTTTTTATAATCTGCTTTTTTTCATTTACTATAACATGGACATCTTTATATGTCAGTACAGAAATATCTATGTTATCCTTTCAAAACTGCAAGCTGAAATGTTTAGGCATGAAGTATACTAATGTCTGAAACTTACTTTGAAACATATAAAGAACAAAACAAATGATGCATGAATGGACATATGGATAGAGATGTGATAAAGCAGAAACAGCAAAATGTGAATTGTAGAATCCAGGTGGTGTGTATATGGTTGCTCACTGCACTATTTTTTCACACTTTAGTCTACTATGCTTTGAACATTTTTATATATTTGAACATATTCATAGTAAAATGCTGGCGAAAGTATTAGTCAAATTGAATAATATGTACAAATGTGTAAGTATGAAAAAATAAATTGAAAATAATATATTTTGCTATAAAATTACAATTAGGACACATACTAAGTGTCTGAATGTAATTTTATGGATTAAAGAAGCAAATATCAACTGCTCTACTAAAAATATCATGGTTTGAAACAGAATAATTAATGTAGGTATACACATTTATAAATGTTGCTGGATATACTTCTAACTGAAAAAAGATATCATGGCAGTTACTATTCTGTAAGTTTGTTCATGTCTTCACATATTTTATCTTAAGAGTAAGTTTGGAGTTTTTAAGGATCACCTATCCAAAAATATAAAGCCCTCTAGTTCGTCTTATACCAATCTTCTACCCTGTTTGTTAAACAGAGAACAGGTGTGTGTAGCCTGAAAGGGCCTCTAGGTAACTTGAATACTGACTGAATCTACAATTGCATTATAACTTGACCTCTCCCTAGCCCATTGTCAGAAGCTCTGAGAAAGCCCAGGGATAAAGTACATGGTGGAGGAGTTAGAGAGATAACTTATTTTGGAGACTGGTGTACTGATAAAAATTATAAAAACCTCAGGGAAGTGGGAGAGGATTAGAGAATGGAATAAGGGAAGGGCTGGGCCAGGACAACAACAGGGAAAGAGGCAGAGGTAAATAGAGAGGTTAAGGAGGGGTTTATCACTAATTCTTTACAACAGGAGAAGAGAGAAACTATGTTTACATCAGGAAGGGTGGAATGTTTATACAGAGAAATGCTATACTTTGGGAGAGGCAAGTGCCAAGAAAGGGAAATATTGAAAGTGGGAAACATGCCTGAATTTTATACAGCTGGAAGTTTGCTTGTATATTAGACAGAGAGGGTTAAGATGGGGTTAATGGGTGAGGATATCCAGGGGGACCAATGGCGTCAAAGAGAATAAGCAAGGCTGGCCTTAGCCCCAAAGGGAGGAAAGTCTTAATTGCATTGCCTAGCACTTCCAAAAGAATGTCAAATAGTGGTGATAATAAGCATTCTTCTCCTGTTCTTGGGTTTAATGGGAATGCCAGGTATAGCGTGAGGTTGGCTTCTGGTTTGATACAGATTTATTTATCATGTTAAGTAAGTACACTTCTATTCACTCTTTATTAATATACTTATTTTGTAAACAAAAAATATTGCCCACCATTCGAGTTCTACAGGGATCAAGTCATTAGCTGTTGCAGTGGCTGACCTAGAACACACACTGAAAGGAATTCAGGATGAAGCATTCCTTGTTTTGAATGGGCCCCTAGACAGTTAAATGCATATCTAAGGAAGAATTTCAATGACCCCAGATTCATGCATCTTCCCATAGTTAGAGAAGCACTAAAATCATTAACTGATATATCTGATGCTCGTGACTAGCAGTAACTTTTTACCAAGATGTATGCTTGACTACATGTATTTCTCAGCGCCCCGCCCCCAATCATATATATACTGGCTCCTCCCCTACCTCTTTGGAGCAGTTCCTTACAGCTATCTGGAAGACTGTCTCCCAGGCTATAGTCCTCAGTAAGTCCCAAAATAAAACTGAAACTTGCAGTTCTCACATTGTTCAGAGTTTTTTGTTGTTGACAGTTTTGGCAACCATGAAGGGACCCAGAGCAGATTTCTCTCCTTCACCTGAACTCTGTGAGGAATTGGAGCGTTGGTCCTGTGTCCATCCTCCTCCTTAGCAAGTCCAGATGAATTTGAATAAGTGTCTCTTGGTCTCAGATCTTCCGATTATTGGTTGACAATCCTGAGTTTTATTTGGCTGTGGATAAAAAGGTACCTGACTCCTCAGTTGAGAGACACTGAGGAGGATTTTCCCAGTTGAGAGACACTGGGAAAAAGGGCCTGGTTGAGAAACACTGGGAAGATTTGCTCAGTTGAAAGACACTGAGTGGTTTGGACTGGGTGATTAGGTAGGAGACTGGCCTGATGTCTTTTCTCAATTTGGCTACCTTAACAGAATTTGTCAGAATAACAGTGAAGATACCATATGAGAGTTCTCTGCTCCAAAGAAAAGGGACACAACTTCTCCTGGACAGTTATGGCTTTCTCAGACAACTGAGAAATTTATGGAAGTGGTGAAGGCAAGTCCTCATACTATGCAGTGGTCCAATAGGGACTTCCACTCATTAATTAAAAACTTGCTCGCCCAGGGACACACAATATAAGTGTTGGCCACGCAGTACTCTGAGCACCCATGTGATTTTAGATTGACAGAGGGAGAAGCTAAGACACATAAAAGAGCTGAAATGACTCTAGGGTGACACCTAGAGGACTTAAATTCACAAACAACACATGGGTCCACCACATAATTTCATTAGCAATTTCATTCCAACAAACCAACTTTAAAATGGGGAAGAGTTTCCCAAACAGAGAAATGAGGGGAGTCAGAAAACTTCTGACTTAGCACCCCAGTTGAGTTTATGTATATTTGGAACTTATACTTGCAAGTCCTTTTAAATTGTGAATTAAAGGAACTCTTGCCCTGAAATGGCCAAGATGGGCCTCTTTTGACATTCCAAAACTGGTTCCTGTGCATGCAGTTAGAGAAACCTCTCAGAAGGTAAGAATTCTTACCATGTTAGTCAGTTTCCTTGATCTCTGCCTGCAGGATCTGCTGGAAATTAGAGTGGTAAGAGTTTTTCTCTTTTCTAAAATTAGATTAGTGGGAATAAATTTCTGTAGGGCTAGCTCTTTGGACTCAGTGACTTTTGGTTTGAAGTTTGGAAGAGTATTCTAGATTTGTTAATCCTTTTCCTCCCAGAGATGGTCACTGATTTTTGTTGTTGTTGTTTCTGTCTTTTGTGTCTTTGGTCATAAGGAGGAAAACCAGTCCTCCTTGGTCTGGTTAGGTTTTCCTTTCCGGAGAACTTGACTTGTTGATCAACGGGAATATTCTTTCTGGTTTCCACCATACAGAAGGTGCATATACTGGCGTACATTTGGCAGTCAGTCAGATAAACTGAATGTTCTTTGTCTGAGAGTGTCAGCTCTCAGGGGAGTTTGTCATAAGTGATCTCAGTCCATAAGGGGCTTTGGTCATCTCAACCTTTGTTGTTTCCATGTGTACAATGAAGGTCTCTACTTCTTTAGAATGTCCTTGGGAGTGAAATTTCTGCATCTTGTGAGGGCTGCATGCTTTGCAGTCTCTTGAAGGATGCCTCTTACATACTTGGTTTAACCATAAAAAGGTTTATTGGTTTGAGTCACTATTAAGATCCTGTTCATCAATAGACAAATGATGAGCCCTCTGAATTGGAAAGACTTCAAAATTGTTAAAATTTTAGAAAGGGTTCATCTTAAACACTTATACCTATTTTAATTGGTATGCACTTCTAATTTCCAAAATAGCTTAATTGACGGATTTGTTGTAGAAGGCTAATGAAAGATTAAAGATACAAAACGTACCTAAAACAAAAGACTATAAGATTGACTTAGTTCCTACTGCTCCCCTCTATCCTGCTTTATTTGAGTACTCATTCTTGTAATCCTCTGTATGAATTGCTTTTCCACTCTGAAGAGACTATTAAACAGTTACCTTTAGAAATGGGACCGCTTGAGGCTGTAGGCAATCCTCTTCAGGTCAAAGGCTGAACTGAGGGCCATAGTTAAAGAATTTCTTAAACCCAGAGAGGATTCTCAAAAGTTTTTGTAAATGGATTACCAAGATGGGAGGCCATTGGTCTGACTAAACAAGTGACCATAGCTGATATTCAGAACCTGATAGAAATTTTTTTGGCTTTCTCCCCCAAGCTAAATATACCCAGAGGGAAGAAAAACATTCCAACATAGGTGGATCAGTATGTCCATCCTTTGATATCATTTATGTGGCTACCCAATTCCTTGAGGAATTAAAAACAGCAGTCTACTCTTTCCAGGACCAGAGATGTAGCTCCAGAAAGAATTCAAAGCCCATCAATCTTTTTTTCCACTCCCCGAAACCTCCCCCTATTTATCTTAAGAGGCTTGTAAGTATTGAAAAAAGATTCTGGCCTTATGGGAACAAAAGTCCTCCTAGGAGGCACTTGCATTTCTCTCCTTGAGCCTTTGAGAGGTAAATGTTCTACCTAGTCTTCTCGAGGAACTCTTATCTAGGCCATCTTTTTAAAATGCAAACTTAAGAAAGGTAACCCTTATCAAAAGAAAATGAAAAGGGGGATAGGTCATTTGGAACTTGACGTGTCAAGGACAAATATAAATAATCTTCAGTGTCTTCTCCATAAATATTAGTAAGAAAAGGTTTAGCCATCTAAATAAGTGACCTTGATTTCTTCCATCTGCCAGAAACCCAATTTGAACAGACTTTTCTGTAACTGATGGGTTTTGTGTTATTGTACCTGATTTAAGGCTGAAAATTTGAAATGGGAACTAAGGGGTCTCTGTTTGTGTGTTTGTGTGTGTCTACATATATGTGTGTGTGTTGTAGACGTGTGATATAGCCAAAATTAATTTGTAAAAGAGTCCTATTTAGTTGGTTTAAAGAAAATTAAGCATTTAGATAAATCCTCAGAAATATGGAAGAAACTAAAATGAATTTCAGGATCACATGGACTGGGAAATATTCAGTACTAAGTTAATATCTGGTATTAAAGTTAGTTTATTATTAATGTCTTTACAGTCATCAACATTAAACATAATACTTTTATTGTACCTAGATTTACTAGAAGTTAAATAAGATCTTATATCTGTTGCAAAATTTGTCAGCCAGAAAGATGACTTGATATAATAAAATTTTTATAAGTAAATTAAATGTAAATGGGTTAAGAGTTTTTAGGTGAACTCTTTAAGAATAATCATGTTTTATGGTGTGTCTACTTAGAAATCGTTTCTCCAAATCTTTTTGGCAACTTCAAACTTTAGGGTTTTGCTAAATTAAATTAAATGATGGAAACTTATTGAATATCTAGATCATTCCCAAATAAAATAAGGTACTGAAACATTAATTACTAAACATAGGTTTCCTTTTACAGAGAAACTAAAGATATTTAGGACTATTAATAAATATGTTTGGTTCCACATGGAGACATTTTCTATAAGAAAGCACATATTAAAAAAAAATTATAAATAGTATTTAGAAGTTTGCCAATCTACAGAATGCTAATGTAAAAGACAGTTCATAATTGCTTACTTCTTAGTTTTTGCTACAAATGAAGGCGTTTAAGAATTATAATTAAAATATGTAATTAAAACCACTAAAAATTAATAAGGAAAACGTCTTTGTATGCAAGGAAAAAGAAGGTATAAGGAATGGAAATGAATCACTTAGTTCAGGGAAGAGAAAGTAATTTTGTCCTAAAGATAGCTTTAAAAGAGAGAGAGAATGATGGCTTCCGCAACACATATACTAAAATTGGAATGACACAGAGAATATTAGCATGACCCCTGCACAAGAATGCCACACAAATTTGTGAAGTGTTCTATATTTTTATTAGCAGATGCAAACTACTATATATAGAATGGATAAACAACAAGGTCCTACTGTCTAGCACAGGGAACTATATGCAATATCCTCTGATAAACCATAATGGCAAAGAATATGAAAAAGACTATACATAAAACTGAATCACTTTGCTGTTTAGCAGAAATTAACACAACATTGTAAATCAACTATACTTGAATACAATAAATTTTTTAAAATAAAAAAAATTAAAGTAAAATGAAATCCTATAAAAAAAGAGAGAGAGAGAAAAGGAAAACATAGGACAAAAATCTAAAGGTTAAAAAAAAAGTAAGTTAGGGCTTCCCTGGTGGCGCAGTGGTTGAGAGTCCGCCTGCCAATGCAGGGGACACGGGTTCGTGCCCCGGTCCGGGAAGATCCCACATGCCACGGAGCGGCTGGGCCCGTGAGCCATGGCCACTGAGCCTGCACGTCTGGAGCCTGTGCTCCGCAACGGGAGAGGCCACAACAGTGAGAGGCCCGCGTACCTCCAAAAAAAAAAAGTAAGTTATAGAAGTTTTGTCGAAGAGAAGCCTTGAGAATAGAGTTCTGTATGTGATCAAGACTGGCTAAGATTAGAATAAATTGTAAGATGGTGCAAAACCTGAATTTGGTTTTCTCTCTGTTAAGAGCACAAAGTTTTAATGGGATATTGATATGCTCTTGATAACAGATAGTAAAGATTTTTTTACCTTTTAAAAAAATATTTATTTATTTATTTTTGGCTGTGTTGGGTCTTCGTTTCTGTGCGAGGGCTTTCTCTAGTTGCGGCAAGCAGGGGCCACTCTTCATCGCGTTGCGCGGGCCTCTCACTATCGCGGCCTCTCTTGTTGTGGAGCACAGGCTCCAGATGCGCAGGCTCAGTAGTTGTGGCTCACGAGCCTAGTTCCTCCGTGGCATGTGGGATCTTCCCAGACCAGGGCTCAAACCCGTGTCCCCTGCATTGGCAGGCAGATTCTCAACCACTGCGCCACCAGGGAAGCCCAATTTTTTACCTTTTAAGTAAACTGTTGCAACTTTCTGTATTTTGCTTTTGAAATCTTTTGTCACTTTGCTTGGGTGGATAACTAAGTACTGTTACATAGTGACCTATGATCCTATTTGACCAAGTGTTTTAAACCCTTTTTAATATATTTGACAAACTTCCCCAAAATCAAATTCTAAATGAAGTTCTTTTGACCTGTAGATAACATTGAGGTTTTCCAGAATGCCTCCGGAGCACCTCAAGATTTGTTTTCTCTCCTTATCAAAGAAAGACATTAAACTAATTAGGCTAATTTTATATGTTAAATTACATGGGAAGCATTGTTAAATGAGTGGTGATAAACCTTCTTAGGTTGTATAGTATAGATAATTGTCATTAATATAAATGTTCTAGAAATTATGTGAAATTTCTAAAATTTAAATATGTCCTCGTGTAGTATCATCAGTCATAATTCTAATTATTGTTTTAATATTGTATGCCACTAAAACAATAAATTTCTTTGACAATTGCTTTGTAAACAGGTCTTTAACCTTGCTTTTTAAGTCTTTTGTCTTTTATAGACAGTTATTTTTGTACTCTGATGCTTCTGTAAAAATGCTTCATCTTCCAGAAGATTCATAGAAAGAACCTTTTGACAAATACACGTTTCTGATAACTTTCAGCTCATAACAGTGAACAGGTTAAGAAATTAAAGAATTCTCCAGCATTTATTATTTGTAGATTTTTTGATGATGACTATTCTGACTGGTGTGAGGTGATACCTCATTGTAGTTTTGATTTCCATTTCTCTAATTATTAGTGATGTTGAGCATCTTTTCATGTGCCTCTTGGCCATCTGTATGTCTTCTTTGGAGAAATGTCTATTTAGGCCTTCTGCCCAGTTTTTGATTGGGTTGTTTGTTTTTTTGATATTGAGCTGCATGAGCTGTTTGTATATTTTGTAGATTAATCCCTTATCCATTGATTCATTTGCAACTATTTTCTCCCATTCTGAGGGTTGTCTTTTCTTCTTGTTTATGGTTACCTTTGCTGTGTAAAAGCTTTGAAGTTTCATTAGGTCCCATTTGTTTATTTTTGTTTTTATTTCCACTTCTCTAGGAGGTGGGTCAAAAAAGATCTTGCTGTGATTTATGTCAAAGAGTGTTCTGCCTATGTTTTCCTCTAAGAGTTTGATAGTTTCTGGCCTTACATTTAGGTCTTTAATCCATTTTGAGTTTATTTTTGTGTATGGTGTTAGGGAGTGTTCTAATTCCATTCTTTTACATGTAGCTGTCCAGTTTTCCTAGTGTGGAGAAAAGGGAACCCCCTTGCACTGTTTGTGGGAATGTAAATTGATACAGCCACTATGGAGAACAGTCTGGAGTTTCCTTAAAAAACTAAAAATAGAATTACCATATGACCCAGCAATCCCACTCCTGGGCGTATACTCAGGGAAAACCATAATTCAAAAAGGCACATGCACCCCAATGTTCACTGCAGCACTATTTACAATAGCCAGGACATGGAAGGAACCTAAATGTCCATCGACAGATGAATGGATAAAGAAGATGTGGTACATATATACAATGGAATATTACTCAGCCATAAAACGGGATGAAATTGGGTCATTTGTAGAGACGTGGATGGATCTAGAGACTGTCATACAGAGTGAAGTAAGTCAGAAACAGATAAACAAATACCGTATATTAATGCATATATGTGGAATCTAGAAAAATGGTACAGATGAACCTGTTTGCAGGGCAGAGATAGAGACACAGACATAGAGAACATACGTATGGACGCCAAGGGGGGAAGGGGGGCGTGGGATGAATTGGGAGATTGGGATTGACATATATACACTAATATGTATAAAATAGATAACAAATGAGAATCTGCTGTATAGGACAGGGAACTCTACTTTGCTTCACTGTACAGTAGAAACCTACACAACAGTGTAAAACAATTATACCCCAATTTAAAAAAATAAAGAATTCTAATGGAAACCCTGATGACTTCATAAAACTGTTAACAGAAGATCATGATCAACAAGAATTAGTTACATAGGGCTGAATGTTAGTTTGTATAACTTTCTGTCTGAAATATTACTAGTTTTTAATCTTGGTTGTCCAAATATAAGGAAACCCTTCACTTTAAGTTAATTATGACTTATAGCAATTTGGTAAATTATAACTTTGTAAGCAGAATTGTAGCATTCATCTTTCTCACTACTTGATTCCTCCAGACTTTGGGAACTCAGTGAGTATTCTTATCTTTATGGCAATGTAGCTATTTGCATAAGTTCGATAAGAGTCTGTTCTTATAATAGGACATATTGGAAACATTGGTTATGTTACCATGTTTTTGACTGGAATGTCATATTTGAGAAATTGCACAGAATCAGATATGATCAGATAGCTTTAAAGAACTAAGGTGAACTTTATGGAGCCATAAAACCCCTTGGAAAAACAATCTGGTACCTTGCTTACAAGGAGCCCAGCAGCCTTACCAGGTAAATAAGAAAGGTCACTTCCTGGCCGCCCCAGAACCTTGAAATATTTTGAGGACCTTGAGAAGGGAGGAATTCACCCAATCTATATATAGGTAGTACAGGCGAATCTGATGACAAGCACTTGGCGTGGCTTTACTGGCCTTGAAAGGCCTTTTAAAGTTCAGTCTGAGATTCCTTATGAAACGTTCCAGCACAGCCAATTTAAAGTAGCTTGTGTGATCAATTACTCTTATGCAAATAATCAGGCAAAGTTTATTGAAACCAGACTTATTTTGCAAGCAAATTAGTCAACTTGGCTATATTTTGTAGAAATGAGTGTAATTTTAGATAGAAAAAGATTGTTTCTGTAGATGTTGGGTTCTAGTGTTGTTGTCTTTGAGGTTTTGTATTTACTGCTTAAGACTCACTTCCTGGATGGCTTCTTGTTACTATGTTGCATTATCACAAAAGTTTAATTGAATTATTAAAAGGACATACTAAGATTGTTTCTGAAGCTTATCACATCAACTTATCTTTGGGTGAAGATCAGGTGGCCTATGGCCTGCAACCAGGAGATGATGTACACTGGAAAAGACATCATTGAAAGGACTCTCTCCAACCTAGATTACAGGACCCTTGTCAGATACTCTTAATTAGCTCTTGCACAGCATAACTGAAGGGAATTGATTCTTGGATTCATATTTCCCACTTGAAAGGGCCCCTGCACTGGGCTGGTCCATAGAGAGGACTGCTCACCTCAAACTCACCGTAAAACAATGCTCAAACAGAGGAGAAACGACTCCCCCCCCCAGGAGGAGAAGAAGACATCAGAACGAGACAGCTATCCCAAGATGCTGGACCTGACCCATATGATTATTTATTGTGTTTTTTCATTTCTTTGGCTTCTGCACATAACTCAAATGTTTTTCTATCATTGGCACAAGTCCCATGTAGACTTTAAAAATTAATCCAATTGTTGGATTTATGGTCATTTACCTATGCCAAGTACTTCTTGGTGGATTTCTCCAAGGCTCTAATTGGATGGTCCTTAGGAAAATTATTCTAGAAGAAAGAAGTTATAGTTTTGTTCGAGCCACTTTTGTTATTGCTAGATGGGACCCCTTCACTTGGCTAATCAATTATACTTGCTCTGACCACGGTCATAAATATGAATGACTTAAATCTGCATCATAATCACCCTTGTTTACTGTGCTTTTCCTGGTAACCTCCCATAACTGACGCTCCCCACCCTCAAAATCCTCTTTTGTCTTTAGCTGAGGATAGTATTTAAGGTGAGGGCTTTGGCTATTTTGGTGACTTACTCAGTTTTTCTGGGTCTCTTCCATGTATACGTTATTAAATCTTGTTTGATTTTCTCCTGTTAATCTTTCTCATGTCAATTTAATTCTTAGACAAGCCAGAAGAATGTAGATGGGTAGAGGAAAATTTCTTCTTCCCTGACAATAGCCTTGGAAACCATCCAGTACCTTGGGGGTGGGAGGGGAGGATAGCTCTTTGGCAACTTTTTTTTTTAAAAGTAACACATGTATATAGTAAAAATTTCAAACTGCATGAAAGGTCATACAATGAATAGCCCTCCCTTGAAAGTCAATAAATAGTCCCTCTCATCTGTTATTGCTAGTCCCTCAGTTTCTCCCCCAGAGGCAACCACTGTTACCAGCTTCTTGTGTAGTCATTGGGACGTAGTCTGTGAATATTCAAGTATATGGATATATAGTCCCTTCTACTTTTTTACATAGATGTTAGCATATAATATAAACTGTTCTGCACCTTGCTTTTTATATATTGTTTTCTTCCAAAATTTTGTCCTCACGAAATATCTTGCTTCCTTTTTGAGTTAATTTTGACCATTTCTCCAGGAAACTGCCTGTTTCCTCAATATTTTCCAGTTGTTTTCAGAGTTGTACGTTATATTGTCTTGTAATTTAGAACAACTAACAAAGTTCTTCATACCTATTGGTCTAAATGTTAATCCCTCTTCTAACACTTACAAACTTTCTAAGCAATTTTGGGCAAGTCCCGTGAGTCGTGCTGTGTGGTAAATGTTCATAGTCTAACAGAGGGTGATGATTGTAGTGTATTAAAGAATGATGAGTGAGTTTGGCAATTTTCTGAGATATACTTGCAACTAAAAACATAAAATAATTACTATTTTAGGAGCTTAGCCCTATGCCACCGCTTCCTCTATAACCTTCCTTCCTGAGTTTCTCTTCATAACATATTAACTCACACTCAACCTGTACCCTATTAGTTAAATAAGGAAAACTGGCATTTTTAGACTGAAATAATGCTTAGGTAAGCCAAATACTGACTGCCTCAACAATTGTTTTATGGCCTGTCCTCCTCTGAAGCCAGCATCAAGGCCATCTTGAAATGAGTGGTAAAGAGGCCAAGAGATGAGGCTGGGTGGTATAAGTTGTGGTTTTCAGTTGGGGAGAGATAACTAATTTTGGAGGTTGACAAGGAAATAGAAGAGGTTATTAATGGCCTCAGGGAAGCCGGAACGGATTTGGTAATCTGATAATGAGTGCTGAGGTCAGGACAGGGGTAGGGGTGGCATTGAGGGTGGGAATGGTAGTGGGAGGGGTGGAGCAGGTGTGGGAAGCTGAGGCTGGGCCTGGGGAATTGTATTCAATACATAATAATCTCTTGTAACATTAAAAAAAGTTTCATATCTACTGACCTAAATGTTCAAATTATTCCCATCAGTATTTGCACAAGTACTGAAACTGTGCTTGGTCTGAGAAGGAGAATTATAAGAATATTTAAACAAAACAGAACAAACACACACACACATCTCATTAGTTTGGGAATTTCTTCACACTACAGCCACATTCTTTCTTCTTAAGTTTACTACTTGTGTGCTTTCCTAGATTGCCCATCTAAAAAAATAAGGCTAGTTCACATCGTCCCCTACCCTGTTTGTTAAAAGTGGAAAACTGGTAATTACTTGCCCCAGTGGGCACTCAGTACCCTGCATATTGCTTGCATCAACCATGGATGTATTATTGCCTGAGCTCATTTTAGCCTGAGGTGAGGTGAACTGGAGTCTGAAACACAGAGAAAGTCCCGCGATAGGACAGGAAAACGAGATAGGGACATGCAGTTTTCTTTAAAAAGTTATTCTTACAATAATCGCCCTCTTTCAGCCTTGAACATCTTCAGTACTTGCCCTAAATCGCTTAGCAACTTTGTAAACTGTGGTAAATTGTGGTGGGATTAAAATGTTGGCCAATGCATACAGAGAAGTTTCCCCCCACCCCGACCCCAAGGGGGTGAGGGAGAAAAGCAATTTCGGAGGTCGGTGTGGAGACAGTATGAAAGCTTGTAACAGTCCAGTAAGTGGAAAGCTGCTAAGTAGCGGAATCAGAAGCGCAGGTAATCATCCAGGCGAGGGCGACAGTGGAGGGAGCAGTTGGTAAGGTGCGCTTCATCCCTTTATTCAGCAACTGGGAAAGGAAGTCTGTCGGCCGCTGGGGGAGGGGCAGGCTTTTTCCCTAAGGTGCAGTGCTGGTGTGGGAGGCGGCACCCCGAGCCTCCTCCAGAGAGCCGGAAGCAGACGCTGGCGGGGGCGGGGCGGGGCGCGAAGAGGTGGGAGGGGGAGAGAAGGAAGTGGCGGCCCCGCGGCCGACGGGAGTGCGCTGAGGATCGGGGTGGAGTGTTAAAAAGGGAGCGTGTCCAGCGAGACCCGTGGCCCAGAAGAAGGGAAGCGAGGCGACGCGAACCCCTGCCCCCCACCCAGAGGACAAGGGAGGAGGGCCGAGGGCCGGGGCCGCTAGCAGCTGCTAGGCGCTCTTCGGTGACGCGGCCGCCACGCGCAGACGCGCTGACGGGCCGCGGCCTCCACGTCTCAGGTTCCGCAAAGGCCTGTGGGAGCGACCCGAGAGAAGGAGGGCCAAGATGGCGGAAGCGGCGGAGTCTCCCGGAGACCCAGGGACAGCAACGCCCAGGCCCCTGGTGAGCTTGGGTTCTGCGACAGAAGGGACCGAGGGTGAGGCAGATGCCCCTTAAGGAAGTCGGGCGACGGGCTCGTGGCGTGAAAGAGCCGGAATCCCTTCCTCACGGCAGGTCCTTCCTGTACCCGATGCCAGAACAGGTCCCAACACTGCGCCTGTTCTTTGGGCTAACCGCTTCCCTCCACCCGCGTTGTTTCCACGCCTTCTTGTGAAACTTTCATTCACTTTCCTTTTTATCCTCGTCCCCTGCATTTTGTTAAATGCTGAGCTTTAGGCGATTTAAGTATCTTTGCATCTGCTGTCCCCTCATTTTATGGAGACTTGTCACTAGCCCTTGTTGGAGTAGCAGCATTCTGGGATTAATGAGAGATTACTTCCCATGGGACGTTATAACTTGACTGTTGATTTGCTCAGTGACCCCCAGTCGTCTTGGTTTTATCCCTGCCCTCCCTGTCGCAGCTCCTTGCAGTCCTCTTCATGATGCTCTCTTGCTCCTGTCTCTGCAGAGGATAGGATTTCTACTGCAAATACTACAATTCCAAAGCCTGAACAGGTATTTAAGAACACAGGCTTTGGAGTTAAAGTTAACTTGGAGGTAAAGTTATCACCCACTCTGCCGCTTGTGTGAATTTGGGCAAGTCATTTCATGGAGAGTTTTTTCATCTGTAAAATGGAGTTAAAAATACCTGCCTCAAAGAGTTTTTACAAAGTTGTAGTGACAAATTATGTGAAGTGTCTAATACAATCAGTGCCATAACTGAGTGTAGTCAGCTCAACATTCTGCCCCCCAATCCCTCCTCCCAAACGTTTAGTTATATACCAAATAGTGTTTAATTATATAGTAGTTGCTCAATAAATGGTACATCCCTTTTCTCTGTTTTAAATTGGCAACTTAACATAGTAGAGGACTGACCTGGGAGTCAGGTGAAACTGATTCTAGTTTTGGTTCTGCTTACTAGCTCTGTTTGTTCATCACTTCATTCATTTGACAGATATTTATTGAGTATCCGCTATGTTCCAGGCACTCTTAGGCACTGAAGATACAACAGTGAAAGAGAGTGAGTAGGTCCAAGTTCTCATGGAAGACTTCTGACCTTGAGGAAGTCACTCTGAACCCCAGTTTCCTCATTTGGAAAATGAGGGTAGTAAGTCACCACAGAATTACAGTACTAAATGAACTAATATATGCATAGTGCCTGGTATGACGTAGTTATAGGTGCTTAGGTGTTTTTAGTTCCTTTCATCTAAACTGACCCACTTCTCTTTTATGAAGCTTTCCCCCAGTTAATTTTAGTGGTTCTGGTTACTCATTACTCAGTATCCAGTCCACTTCTATTCAACAATGTTTATTGAACTCCCACAGTGTGTAATACACTATGCTAGTTGCTTTAGGAAATACAAATGGCCTGTCCTTATGCTTACAGTCTAATTTGTAGGGATAAGACAAATGTATAATGCTAAAATAAGACACTATATAAGAAAGTTACACATAAAATATTAACAAAATTTAAAAGAAGATGCTATCATGTCTAGTTGGGGTGATGAAGCAAGCTACATGGTAGAAGTTACATTTGAGGGGGCCTCAGAGGATGGGTAGGATTTGAATTGCAGGTGAGCATAAGAGCTATCAATGATTGACCACCTGCTATGTGCCAGGATTGTACTAAACATCCTCTGCATATTTTCTAAACTTCACAGCAACTAGTTCAGGTGGTTTTTGAACTATGTTTTACTTGCAGGTGAGGAGATGAGACTCAGAGAGATTTGATGATTTCCCCAGGGTGGCTAGGCTGAAAATTGAACTTAGGTCTGCTTCTGAAACCAAGACTATTTCCAGTAATGCTACAGAGCCTCTCATTGGTGAAGGTACAGAGGTTAGGAGGTGCTAATGCATTTGCAGAACAACAGAGAGATTACTTTGGCTGAAGCACAGGGAAGTATTAGGAGGTAAACCTTAAAAGATAAGGCTACTAAATTAGGGAGGCAATATGGAACAGTGGTTATGGATGTGTGCTCTGGGGTCAAGTCGTCTAGGTTTGGTTCTATGCTCTGTCACTTAACTAACTGCAGGATATTGGGGAAATTACCAAACCCCTCCATGCCTCAGTTTCCCTGTCTGTAAAATGGAGATAAAGTAATACTTACAGGGTTGTTCGGTGGATTAAATGAGTTAAAACACATAAAACACTTGGTAGAGTGCCTGGCACATAATAATCATGTAGTGTTATTTCTTCTTATTGACTACTATGCCAGGAGGTTTAATAGGCAACAAGGAGCCACTGGAAATTTTTGAGGAGGGAAGCGTTTTAAATCATGAATTTGACAACATAACAGAGGAGTTACCATGGGGAGTATCTGGAATCTAGGATACCGGTGCAAGTGTTTGCGGTAGTTCCAGGAAGAATTGATGACTGTTTGGACTACAGCAGTAGCAGATGTGAAGATTTGAGTAAGGCGGAATGCTCGAGGGTTTGCAGTGCTAGGGAGAATGTGTCTTACATAGTGCTTTTCAAACTTTAATGTGCATAGCAGTCATCTGGGGTATTTTGTTAAATTGCAGATTCTGATTTAGTAGGTCTGGGATGAGGCCTAAGATTCTGCATTTCTAATAAGCTGTCAGGTGGTGCTGCTGCTGCTCCTCCCAGTATCACATTTTGAAAAACAAGACTATAGACAAATGGGAGGAAGTGATACCCTGAACAGAAATACAGAAGAGGAGAATGAGGGCCCTAAAAGTTGATTAATTCACTTTTGGAAATGTTTAGTTTGAGATATTGGCAGGCCATCCAATAGATATCCAACAGGTAGTTGGACACTGAAATCTGGACTTAAGGGCTCACAAGAGGTCAGGACTAGAAAGGTTGATTTAGGAGTCATCTGCATAGAGTTGAAAATACAGAATCTTGGGTAATGCCTGTCTATTGCCTGTCTGTTTAAGGAGCAGGAAAAAGAGCCATAATAATCGCTGTAGCCTGGGGTCTGGAAGGAAGCTGGTCCCAGGTGAAGGTGCTGGCTAGAGACCATGCCACTAAGCCCCCACCTCCACCTCTTGGACTGAACTGTTTCCTGCTTGATCCACCCCACCCCTCCCTCCACCTTGTTGACTCCTTTCTCTCTTTAGGATTTTGGTCAATAGTATGAGCCATCTGCTCCCAGCCACTTTCTTAAGGCTGCAGTCCCTGCTTTTACTGTGTGTTTTTGGCCCTGCCTCTATCTCCTCCCCTCATTGGCCCAAGCCAGGCAGCAAAGTGTGCACATGTGTTTATGTGCACACGTGTATGTATGTGCACAAGGCTGCCTGCACAGAGGAAGGGGAGGGACATGGGGTCCAAGTCACCTTTCATCTCCACTGAGGGGCTAGTCAGAGCAGGGTCCACTAGCTGAGGTCCTGGTGGTATTGTCTCATATATGGGGCTAGAGAGCCACAGATCCTGCCTCAGTTCGCTGAGCAATGTCACTGATTCTCTGGGGAAGAGATACTGAGGAAGGGTTGGAATGGGGGATGAGTGGGAATCACATGGCACTTTAGTGACTGCAGTGACTTCTGAAACCAAGTAGCTGGAGTTAGGCCAAACTTCCCCAGTTAAGGGCACAGTCTTCCATAAGAATGTCCTCACTTCAGATACCAGCTGAAGGACCAGGACCACCCTCACTTCTGACCTACTGGCTACAAATTCAGGAGTTCCCGTGATCCCCTCAGGCTCTGTAATTCCCTAGAATGATTCACAGAACTCAGGACAATGCTGTACTTAAAATTACACTTTTATTATAGCAAAAGGATACAACAGAAACCAGCAGAAGGGGGAGATGCTTAGGTTGAGGTCTAAGATGGTCCCTAACACAAAATGTCCTTGTCTTCTCTCTGTGGAGTCAGGACAGGACCCTGTTACTCTCCTGATACATTGATGTGTGACAATATGCAGAATATTGCCAACCAGGAAAGCTCACCCACATATCTAGAGTTTTTATTGAGTTTTCATTATGTAGGTGTGGTTGAATGGATCATTGCCTCCTCCGCTTCCAAGAGGCCAGGTTTGTATCACAGGACTCAAACCCCCCAATCCTCTAATCTTGTGTTTGGTCTTTTAGCAGTGGTTAGCCACCATGCTGTCATCTCATTAACATAAACTAGCTGTCTACCAGGGCTCACCTGTTAGCTAAACTATTAGGGCCCACTATGAATAACAAAAATATTACTATCATTTAGGAAATCCCAGGAGTTTAGAGGCTACCTCCCAGGAACAAAGGACAAAGGCTAGCCAAATACTTTATTCTACAGCAGTGACAGAACCTGAATCGACTCCCTGGGAATCTTGAACCTGAGCTCTTGACATGTATCTATCCCCTTCTGTGAGCCTGCTACTAAGTGGTTTACTTGTATTAATATATTTCTTCCTCAGGACAACCCTGTGATGATAGTACCATCATCTCAATTTTACAGATGAGGAAACTGAGGCACAGAGAGGAAAAGGAACCTGCTCATTGTCACACAGGTAGTAAATGATGGAGCTAGGATTGGAACTCAGGCTGCCTGCCCCCAGGAGCTTGCACTCTTAACCAAGGCTCTCCAGATACCACATGTTGAGCATTGACTATGTGCTAGGTGACATGCAGGTGTTATCTAATTCTTGTAGCAGTGTTGTTTCCAAGGGAGGGCAAAGGCCCGTTTGGCTTCAAAGGCCATTCCTTCTGCACTGCCCTGTCTACCCTAGCAGTAGCAGGCAGCAAGAAAGCTCAAAACAAGCAATCCTGGAGCTTGAAAGGGCAGTATCGTAGTAGTAAAGGGAGAATAATGACTTCAAAACAGGTTGGTTTACACATTAAGTGCTGAAGAATATTCAAAGCGTGAAACTGAGGAAGGATTCTTATATTTCTTTTTTTTTAACATCTTCATTGGAGTATAATTGCTTAACAATGGTGTGTTAGTTTCTGATTTATAACAAAGTGAATCAGTTATACATATACATATGTTCCCATATCTGTTTCCTCTTGCATCTCCCTCCCTCCCACCCTCCCTATCGCATCCATCCAGGTGGTCACAAACCACCGAGCTGATCTCCCTGTGCTATGCGGCTGCTTCCCACTGGCTATCTACCTTACGTTTGGTGGTGTATATATGTCCGTGCCTCTCTCTCGCTTTGTCACAGCTTACCCTTCCCCCTCCCCATATCCTCAAGTCCATTCTCTAGTAGGTCTGTGTCTTTATTCCTGTCTTACCCCTAGGTTCTTCATGACATTTATTTTTTTCTTAAATTCCATATATATGTGTTAGCATATGGTAGTTGTCTTTCTCTTTCGGAGTTACTTCACTCTGTATGACAGACTCTAGGTCTATCCACCTCATTACAAATAGCTCAATTTCATTTCTTTTTATGGCTGAGTAATATTCCATTGTATGTATGTGCCACATCTTCTTTATCCATTCATCCGATGACGGACACTTAGATTGTTTCCATCTCTGGGCTATTGTAAATAGAGCTGCAGTGAATATTTTGGTACATGACTCTTTTTGAATTATGGTTTTCTCAGGGTATATGCCCAGTAGTGGGATTGCTGGGTCATATGGTAGTTCTATTTGTAGTTTTTTAAGGAACCTCCACACTGTTCTCCACAGTGGCTGTATCAATTTACATTCCCACCAACAGTGCAAGAGGGTTCCCTTTTCTCCACACCCTCTCCAGCATTTATTGTTTCTAGATTTGTTGATGATGGCCATTCTGACTGGTGTGAGATGGTATCTCATTGTAATTTTGAGTTGCATTTCTCTTATGATTAATGATGTCGAGCATTCTTTCATGTGTCTGTTGGCAGTCTGTATATCTTCTTTGGAGAAATGTCTATTTAGGTCTTCTGCCCATTTTTAGATTGGGTTGTTTGTTTTTTTGTTATTGAGCTGCATGAACTGCTTGTAAATTTTGGAGATTAATCCTTTGTCAGTTGCTTCATTTGCAAATATTTTCTCACATTCTGAGGGTTGTCTTTTGGTCTTGTTTATGGTTTCCTTTGCTGTGCAAAAGCTTTGAAGTTTCATTAGGTCCCATTTGTTTATTTTATTTCCATTTCTCTAGGAGATGGGTCAAAAAGGATCTTGCTGTGATTTATGTCATAGAGTGTTCTGCCTGTTTTCCTCTAAGAGTTTGATAGTTTCTGGTCTTACATTTAGGGCTTTAATCCATTTTGAGCTTATTTTTGTGTACGGTGTTAGGGAGTGATCTAATCTCGTACTTTTACATGTACCTGTCCAGTTTTCCCAGCACCACTTATTGAAGAGGCTGTCCTTTCTCCACTGTACATTCCTGCCTCCTTTATCAAAGATAAGGTGACCATATGTGTGTGGGTTTATGTCTGGGCTTTCTATCCTGTTCCATTGATCTATCTTTCTGTTTTTGTGCAAGTACCATACTGTCTTGATTACTGTAGCTTTGTAGTATAGTCTGAACTCAGGGAGCCTGATTACTCCAGCTCCGTTTTTTGTTCTCAAGATTGCTTTGGCTATTCGGAGTCTTTTGTGTTTCCATACAAATTGTGAAATTTTTTGTTCTAGTTCTGTAAAAAATGCCAGTGGTAGTTTGATAGGGATTGCATTGAATCTGTAGTTTGTTTTGGGTAGTAGCATCATTTTCACAATGTTGATTCTTCCAATCCAAGAACATGGTATATCTCTCCATCTATTTGTATCATCTTTAATTTCTTTCATCAGTGTCTTATAATTTTCTGCATACAGGTCTTTAGTCTCCTTAGGTAGATTTATTCCTAGATATTTTATTCTTTTTGTTGCCATGGTAAATGGAAGTGTTTTCTTGATTTCACTTTCAGATTTTTCATCATTAGTGTTTAGGAATGACAGAGATTTTTGTGCATTAATTTTGCATCCTGCTACTTTACCAAATTCATTGATTAGCTCTAGTAGTTTTCTGGTAGCATCTTTAGGATTCTCTATGTCATCTGCAAACAGTGACAGCTTTACTTCTACTTTTCCCATTTGTATTCCTTTTATTTCCTTTTCTTCTCTGATTGCTGTGGCTGAAACTTCCAAAACTATGTTCAATAAGAGTGGTGAGCGTGGGCAACTTTGTCTTGTTCCTGATCTTAGTGGAAATGCTTTCAGTTTTTCACCATTGAGGATGATGTTGGCTGTGGGTTTGTCATATATGGCCTTTATTATGTTGAGGAAAGTTCCCTCTATGCCTGCTTTCTGCAAGGTTTTTATCATAAATGGGTGTTGAATTTTGTCGAAAGCTTTCTCTGCATTCTATTGAGATGATCACATGGTTTTTCTCCTTCAACTTGTTAATATGGTGTATCACGTTGATTGATTTGCATATATTGAAGAATCCTTGCATTCCTGGATTAAACCCCACTTGACATGATGTATGATCCGTTTAATGTGCTGTTGGATTCTGTTTGCTAGTATTTTGTTGAGGATTTTTGCATCTATGTTCATCAGTGATATTGGCCTATAGTTTTCTTTCTTTGTGACATCCTTGTCTGGTTTTGGTATCAGGCTGATGGTGGCCTTGTACAATGAGTTTGGGAGTGTTCCTCCCTCTGCTATATTTTGGAAGAGTTTGAGAAGGATAGGTGTTAGCTCTTCTCTAAATGTTTGATAGAAGTCGCCTGTGAAGCCATCTGTTCCTGGGCTTTTGTTTCTTGGAAGATTTTTAATCAAAGTTTCAATTTCAGTGCTTGTGTTTGGTCTGTTCATATTTTCTATTTCTTCCTGATTCAGTCTTGGCAGGTTGTGCATTTCTAAGAATTTGTCTATTTCTTCCCGGTTGTCCATTTTATTGGCATAGATTTGCTTGTAGTAATCTCTCATGATCTTTTGTATTTCTGCAGTGTCAGTTGTTACTTCTCCTTTTTCATTTCTAATTCTATTGATTTGAGTCTTCTCCCTTTTTTTCTTGTTGAGTCTGGCTAATGGTTTATCAATTTTGTTTATCTTCTCAAAGAACCAGCTTTTAGTTTTATTGATCTTTGCTATCGTTTCTTTCATTTCTTTTTCATGTATTTCTGATCTGAGTTTTATGATTTCTTTCTTTTTGCTAACGTTGGGGTTTTTTTGTTCTCTCTAATTGCTTTAGGTGCAAGGTTAGGTGGTTTATTGGAGATGTCTCCTGTTAGGATTGCATTGCTTTAAACTTCCCTCTTAGAACTGCTTTTGCTGCATCTCATAGATTTTGGGTAATCGTGTCTCCATTGTCATTTGTTTCTAGGTAATTTTTTATTTCCTCTTTGATTTTTTCAGTGATCACTTCGTTATTAAGTAGTGTGTTGTTTATCCTCCATGTGTTTGTATTTTTTACAGGTTGTTTCCTGTAATTGATATCTAGTCTCATAGCGTTGTGGTCTGAAAAGATACTTGATACAATTTCAATTTTCTTAAATTAAACTAGGCTTGATTTGTGACCTAAGATATGATCTATCCTGGAGAATGTTCCATGAGCACTTGAGAAAAATGTGTATTCTCTTGTTTTTGGATGGAATGTCCTATAAATATCAATTAAGTTCATCTTGTTTAATGTATAATTTAAAGCTTGTGTTTCCTTATTTATTTTCATTTTGTATTATCTGTCCATTGGTGAAAGTGGGGTGTTAAAGTCCCCTACTATGAATGTGTTACTGTTGATTTCCCCTTTTATGGCTGTTAGTATTTGCCTTATGTATTGAGGTGCTCCTATGTTGGGTGCATAAATATTTACAATTGTTATATCTTCTTCTTGGATCTATCCCTTCATCATTATGTAGTGTCCTTCTTTGTCTGTTGTAATAGTCTTTATTTTACAGTCTATTTTGTCTGATATGAGAATTGCTACTCCAGCTTTCTTTTGGT
This sequence comes from Leucopleurus acutus, assembly GCF_964270905.1. Taxonomy (NCBI): domain Eukaryota; kingdom Metazoa; phylum Chordata; class Mammalia; order Artiodactyla; family Delphinidae; genus Leucopleurus; species Leucopleurus acutus. The sequence goes on from NC_139148.1 coordinate 58,185,601, forward strand.
TTCCATTTGCATGAAATATCTTTTTCCATCCCCTCACTTTCAGTCTGTATGTGTCTCTAGGTCTGAAGTGGGTCTCTTGTAGACAGCAAATATATGGGTCTTTTTTTTGTATCCATCAGCCAATCTGTGTGTTTTGGTGGGAGCATTTAGTCCATTTACATTTAAGGTAATTATCAATATGTATGTTCCTATTCCCATTTTCTTAATTGTTTTGGATTCGTTATTGTAGGTCTTTTCCTTCTCTTGTGTTTCTTGCCTAGAGAAGTTCCTTTAGCAGTTGTTGTAAAGCTGGTTTGGTGGTGCTGAACTCTCAGCTTTTGCTTGCCTGTAAAGGTTTTAATTTCTCCATCAAATCTGAATGAGATCCTTGCTGGGTAGAGTAATCTTGGTTGCAGGTTTTTCTCCTTCATCACTTTAAATATGTCCTGCCAGTCCCTTCTGGCTTGCAGAGTTTCTGCTGAGAGATCAGCTGTTAACCTTATGGGGATTCCCTTGTGTGTTATTGTTGTTTTTCCCTTGCTGCTTTTAATATGTTTTCTTTGTATTTAATTTTGGACAGTTTGATTAATATGTGTCTTGGCATGTTTCTCCTTGTATTTATCCTGTATGTGACTCTCTGTGCTTCCTGGACTTGAATAACTATTTCCTTTCCCATATTAGGGAAGTTTTCAGCTATAATCTCTTCAAATATTTTCTCAGTCCGTTTCTTTTTCTCTTCTTCTTCTGGAACCCCTAGAATTCGAATGTTGGTGCGTTTAATGTTATCCCAGAGGTCTCTGAGACTGTCCTCAGTTCTTTTCATTCTTTTTTCTTTATTCTGCTCTGCAGTAGTTATTTCCACTATTTTATCTTCCAGGTCACTTATCCGTTCTTCTGCCTCAGTTATTCTGCTATTAATCCCATCTAGAGTGGAGTATTTTTAATTTCATTTATTGTGTTGTTCATCGTTGTTTGTTTCATCTTTAGTTCTTCTAGGTCCTTGTTAAATGTTTCTTGCATTTTGTCTATTCTGTTTCCAAGGTTTTGGATCATCTTTACTATCATTATTCTGAATTGTTTTTCAGGTAGACTGCCTATTTCCTCTTCATTTGTTTTTATCTTGCTCCTTCATCTGCTGTGCGTTTTTCTGTCTTCTCATTTTTCCTGTCTTACTGTGTTTGAGGTCTCCTTTTTGCAGGCTGCACGTTCGTAGTTTCTGTTGTTTTTGGTGTCTGTCCCCAGTGGCTAAGGTTGGTTCAGTGGGTTGTGTAGGCTTCCTGGTGGAGGGGACTAGTGCCTGTTTTCTGGTGGATGAGGCTGGATCTTGTGTTTCTGGTGGGCAGGTCCACCTCTGGTGGTGTGTTTTGGGGTGTCTGTGGACTTATTATTAGTTTAGACAGCCTCTCTGCTAATGGGTGGGGTTGTGTTCCTGTGTTGCTAGTTGTTTGGCATAGGGTATCCAGCACTGTAGCTTGCTGGTCGTTGAGTGAAGCTGAGTGCTGGTGTGGAGATCGAGATCTCTGGGAGATTTTTGCCGTTTGATACTATGTGGAGCTGGGAGGTCTCTTGTTGACCAGTGTCTTGAAGTTGGCTCTCCCACCTCAGAGGCACAGCACTGACTCCTGGCTGCAGCACCAAGAGCCTTTCATCCACACGGCTCAGACTAAAAGGGAGAAAAAGTAGAAAGAAAGAATTAGTAGAAGAAAGAAAGAAAGAAAGAAAGAAGGAAAGAAAGAAAGAAAGGAGAGAGGGAGGGAGGGAGGGAGGAAGGAAGGAAGGAGGGAAGGAGGAAGGAAGGAAAATAAGAAAGAAAGAAGATAAAGTAAAATAATATAAAGTAAGATAAAATTTAATAAAGTTATTAAAATAAAAAAATAATTATTAAGAGAAAAAAAAGAAAAAAATGGATGGATAGATCCTTAGGACCAATGGTGGAAGCCAAGATATACAGACAAAATCTCACACAGAAGCATACACATACACACTCACAAAAAGAGGAAAAGGGGAAAAAATCATAAATCTTGCTCTCAAAGTCCACCTCCTCAATTTGGGATGATTCGTTGTCTTAAGGAGGGAAGGAAAGAAAGAAAGGAAAAAGATAAAATAAAGTTAATAAAATAAAAAATAATTATTAAGAAAAAGAATTTAAAAAAAGCAAACAAAAAATGGTCGGATAGAACCCTAGGACAAATGGTGGAAGCAAAGCTATACAGACAAAATCTCACAAAGAAGAATACACATACACATTCACAAAAATAGGAAAAGGGGAATAAAATCATAAATCTTCCCCTCAAAGTCCACCTCCTTAATTTGGGATGATTCGTTGTCTATTCATGTATTCCACAGATGCAGGGTACATCAAGTTGTTTGTGGAGCTTTAATCCGCTGCTTCTGAGGCTGCTGGGAGAGATTTCCCTTTCTATTCTGTGGTCTCACAGCTCCCAGGGGCTCAGCTTTGGGTTTGGCCCCTCCTCTGCGTGTAGGTCGCTGGAGGGCGTCTGTTCTTCGTTCAGACAGGACAGGGTTAAAGTAGCAGCTGATTCGGGGGCTCTGGCTCACTCAGGTTCGGGGGGGAGGGAGGGACACGGAGTGTGGGGCGAGCCTGCGGCGGCAGAGGCCAGCATGATGTCGCACCAGCCTGAGACGCGCTGTGCGTTCTTCCGGGGGAGTTGTCCCTGGATCCTGGGACCCTGGCAGTGGCGGGCTCCACAGGCTCCCCGGAAGGGGGGTGTGTAGTGATCTGTGCTCGCACACAGGCTTCTTGTTGGCAGCGGCAGCAGCCTTAGAGTCTCATGCCCGTCTCTGGAGTCCGCGCTTTTAGCCCCGGCTCGAGCCCGTCTCTGGAGCTCCTTTAAGCAGCGCTCTTAATCCCCTCTCCTTGCACACCAGGAAACAAAGAGGGAAGAAAAAGTCTCTTGCCTCTTCGGCAGGTCCAGACTTTTACCCGGACTCCCTCCTGGCTAGCTGTGCTGCACCAACCCCCTGCAGGCTGTGTTCATGCTGCCAAACCCAGTCCTCTTCCAGCGCTCCGACTGAAGCCCGAGCCTCAGCTCCAGGCCCTGCCCGCTCAGGCGGGTGAGCAGACAAGCCTCTCGGGCTGGTGAGTGCCGGTTGGCACCGATCCATTGTGCGGGAATCTCTCCGCTTTGCCCTCCGCACCCCTGTTGCTGTGCTCTCCTCCTCGGCTCTGAAGCTTCCCCCTCCGCCACCCGCAGTCTCTGCCTGCGAAGGGGTTTCCTAGTGTGTGGAAACCTTTCCTCCTTCACAGCTCCCTCCCACTGGTGCAGGTCCTGTCCCTATCCTTTTGTCTCGTTTATTCTTTTTTCTTTTGCCCTACCCAGGTACGTGGGGGGGTTTCTTGCCTTTTGGGAGGTCTGAGGTCTTCTGCCAGTGTTCAGAAGGTGTTCTGTAGGAGTTGTTCCACGTGTAGATGTATTTCTGGTGTATCTGTGGGGAGAAAGGTGATCTCTGCGTCTTACTCTTCCGCCATCTTCCGGAAGCCCTGTATTTCTTTTGTTTTTCTTTTTTTTGCTTGCAGGTTTTCTTTCATTTATTTATTTTTTATTTTTTTGGCCATGCCCGCGGGATGTGGGATCTTAGTTCCCCCACCAGGGATCGAACCTGCACCCCCTGCATTGGAAGCACGGAGTCTTAACCACTGGACTGCCAGGGAAGTCCCCAGATTCTTTTATTTCTTGATTATGAGGTCACTATTAGCACTATCAGTAAAGTTGTGGGAAGACTAGTGTAGACTACAAAGGATTAAGAGAGTGGGAGAGTGAAGAGCAGTTTGATCAGAGAAGATGAGAGGAAGGAGAGTAGTTTGAGGGAATGGCCGAAACAAGGAAGTGATATATTTTACCATTTTACTATGGAAGCTTTCAAATATGTGAATAAAGAGTAGTATAACGAAACCCATATACCTATCAACATTCTGCTATTCTTTTTTATTTCCCCACCATATTTTTTTCTGGAGTATTATTTTAACCTTTTTATTTTGAACTGATTTTAGACATACAGAAAAGTTGCAAAAATGGTACAGAGAGTTCCTGTATACCCCTCACCCAGCTTCCTCTAGTGTTAACATTGTATATAACCATAGTACAGTGATCAGAACCAGGAAGTTAACGTTGGTACAACACTATTAAACTACAGATCTTATTTGAATTTTATCGGGATTTACACGAATGTCCTTTTTTGTTCCAGGATCTTATCCAGGATCTCACATTGCATTTAGCTGTTATTTTTCCTTAGTTTCCTTCAGTTTGTAATCGTTCTTCAGTCTTTCCTTGTCTTTCATAATCTTTTGTGAGTGTTTTAAAGCAAATCTGAGACATATCACTTTACCCATAATACTTCAGTATGTTTCCCTAATAGGTAAGGACTTTTGTTTTGTTATCACACATAACATAATAATAATCACTCCTTAATATCATCTAATCTCTATTCACCTCCCAATTTTCTAAAAAAAAATGTGTTTTTACAATTTGTCCAAATCAGGATCCAAACAAGGTCAACAAATTGCATTTGGTTAGTAAGTCTCTCTTTTCTCTAAAGGAACATTTCTTTTCCTTTGTTTGTTTGTTTTTTTTTAAATTTATTTTATTTTTGGCTTTGTTGGGTTTTTGTTGCTGCATGCAGGCTTTAGTTGCGGCGAGCAGGGGCTACTCTTTGTTGCAGTACACAGGCTTCTCATTGCGGTGGCTTCTTTTGTTGTGGAGCATGGGCTCTAGGCGCGTGGGCTTCAGTAGTTGTGGCATGCAGGCTCAGTAGGTGTGGCTTGTGCAGGCTCAGTAGTTGTGGTGCACGGGCTTAGTTGCTCTGCGGCATGTGGGATCTTCCCAGACCAGGGCTCAAACCTGTGTCCCTTGTGTTGGCAGGTGGATTCTTAACCACTGAGCCACCAGGAAAGTCCCAATAAGTCTCTTTTAATATATGTGTTCTCTTTTTAATGTAATTTATTTGTTTAAATTCAGTCATTTCTCTTGTAGAATTCTCCACTTTCTGTATTTGGCTGATTGTATCCTTGTGGTATTTTTAGTATGTGCCTCTGTCCACATATTTCCTGTAAACTTTAAGATCCAGAGGCTTGATTATATTTAGATTCATTTTGGCCTGGGGAGGGGAGGCAAAAAGGAAAAAGAACTTAGATGGTCCCTAAAATTAGGAATTTTTTGTTTATTTTTTAACTTTTTATTAAGAAAAATTTCAAACACACAAAAGTAGAATGGTAATGTGGACCCTCAGGTACCCAACCTTCAATAATAATTACCAGTTTATGGCCAATCTTCTTTCTTCTATAGCCCTACCCGCTTTTCTCTATACTATTTTGAAGCAAATCCCCAGCATCATTACATTAGTAAATATTTAATATGTATCTCTAAAAGATAAGGATTCTGTTTTTAAAGAACATAACCACAATATCATTAGTACATCTAAAAAATCAATAATTCCCTAATATCAAATATCTTGTCGGTGTTCAAATTTCCAGTTATCTCCTAAATGTTACATTTTTATAATTTAAAGTCTGGCCCACTACCTATTTTTGTAAATAAGGTTTCATTGGAACACAGCCAAACATAATTTTTTTTGCTGTATGCAGGCCTCCCACTGCCGTGGCCCCTCCCGCCGCGGAGCACAGGCTCCGGACGCGCAGGCCCAGCGGCCATGGCTCACGGGCCCAGCCACTCCGCGGCACGTGGGATCCTCCCAGACCAGGGCACGAACCTGTGCCCCCCGCATCGGCAGGCGGACCCCCAACCACTGCGCCACCAGGGAAGCCCCCCAAACATAATTTTTTATGTATTGTCTTTGATTGCTTTCATGCTACAGTGGCAGAGTTGAGCAACTGCAACAGAAACCATTTGGCTCTCAAAACCTAAAATATTTACTATTTGGGTCCTTCACAGAAGAAGTTTGGTGACCTCTGCTTTAGGCAGTCATCTTTTAGAATAATTAAAAATAAAATATTTTTTATATTTACCTTCATTTAAACCACTTCTGGTTATCTTCATTTCCTTGTGTAAATCCAAATCTCCTTCTGATATCATATTCCTTTCTGAAGATCATACTTTAACATTTCTTATAGTGCATGTTTCAGCTTTTGCTCATCTGAAAAATGTCATTGTTTTGCCTTCATTTTTAATAGCTATTTTTGCTGGGTTTAGAATTCTGGGTTGACAGTTTTATTTGTTCAGCACTCTAAAGGTGTGTCCATTTTCTTCTGCCTTGTGTAGTTTTGGGTGAGATGTCTGTTACCTGTTTCCTCTGATTGCAATGTCTTTTTTCTCTGGCAGACTTTAAGGTTTTCCTCTTTATCTTTGGTTTTCAGTAGTGTGAATGTGTCTAGGTTTGTGGATTTTTGCTTTTGTCTTTAGGTATTTATCTTTTTTAATATAATTTTTATTTATTTTTTAAAATTTTATTTATTTATTTATTTGGCTGTGTTGGGTCTTCGTTTCTGTGCGAGGGCTTTCTCTAGTTGTGGTGAGCGGGGGCCACTCTTCATCGCAGTGCACGGGCCTCTCACTGTCGCGGCCTCTCTTGTTGCGGGGCACAGGCTCCAGATGCGCAGGCTCAGTAGTTGTGGCTCATGGGCCTAGTTGCTCCGCGGCATGTGGGATCTTCCCAGACCAGGGCTCGAACCTGTGTCCCCTGCATTGGCAGGCAGATTCTCAACCACTGCGCCACCAGGGAAGCCCGAGGTATTTATCTTGATTGGGGTTTTCTGGGCTTGGATCTGTCATTTGATGTCTTCGTTATTTTTGGAAAACAATTCAGTTGTTATCTTTTCAAATATTTTTTTCAGATCCATTATCTTTCTCCTCTTGTGGGATTTCAGTAATATACAAATTAGACTGTTTAATATCGACCCACAGTTCTTGCATGCTCTGTTCTGTTTTGGGGTGTTCTTTTTTGTTATTTTCTAGTTTTATTGAGATATTATTGGCATATAACATTGTACAAGTTTAAGGTGTACAATGATTTTTTTTTTTTTTTTTTTTTTTTTTGTGGTACGCGGGCCTCTCACTGTTGTGGCCTCTCCCGCTGTGGAGCACAGGCTCTGGATGCGCAGGCTCAGTGGCCATGGCTCACGGGCCTAGCCACTCCGCGGCATGTGGGATCTTCCTGGACCGGCGCACGAACCCGTGTCCCCTGCATCGGCAGGCGGACTCTCAACCACTGTGCCACCAGGGAAGCCCCAATACAATGATTTGATGTGTGTAATTTTTAAATTTTCTAACTCTTCTTGTTTTGTTTTTGTTTAGATAATTTTCACTGACCTATTACCGATTTCTTTATTTGGCTCTGTTGAGTCTGCTGGTAAGGCTGTCAAAGGCATTCTTCATCTGTTACTATATTCACTTACTTCTAGCATTACCATTTGACTCTTAGAGTTTCCATCTCTTGGCAGAAATTCATCATCATTCATGCATGTATCTTTTCTACTAGAGCCTTTTTAACATTTTAATTGTATTCATGGTAAATTTTTCTTCTGAAATTCTAACATCTGGGTCACCTCAGAGTCTGGTTTAATTGCTTTGTCTTGTAACAGAAGGTTGTTTCCCTGTGTGTGTGTGTGTGTGTGTGTGTGTGTGTGTGTGTGTGTATGGGGAAGGGGTAATTTTTTTATTGATCACTGGCCATCGTGTATAACAGTAGAGACTGCCTGGAAATGGCACATCTTTTCTGCTAAGTTGTTACTGTGGGGGTTAAGTCAATATAGTAAGGAGTTGAACTGTATTTGGGTTTTGTACTTGATATGGGAACCTTCAATGCATCATCAGCTTCAAATTCCTCCCCTATTACCTTGTGCTTAGGGTGGGCACTAGGTTTTCCCAGTGTTTTTCTTAATGTTCCTCCTCCATGCTTAGTTTTCTGTATTCCCTTTGCCCCTGCATAAGATAGTTGGTTTCTCTCCAAGCTCTAGCCCCTCCCTTAGCACTAGACTGCTATTGCTTGTTGTTGCATACTTGCTAGCCTTGTGGTGGGTACCTGGGAGGTGGAGATTCTTTGTTGTTTTGGTCCAGCCTCTGCCTTAGGTAGGTCATGTGTCCCTGAGTCTTCCTGGGTGAGACTTTCTCAGTGATCCTATCTCTCCCCCAGCTGAAGGGAGACTCTAATAGTCTGGCCTCAGGATGATTTCCCACCCCTCCTCCAGGAGTAGTGAGGTTTGTCTTTTCCCTTTCCCCAGCCACAGTGGGTTTTCACCTGTGCTCTGGAGACAACAGAGTTTGCTGATCTTCCCCCAGCAGCTTTAAGTCTCTTTTTCTGTAGGGGAGAAGGGTCTGAGCCGGTCTCTGTGCTGTTCTCAGAAGAGGCAGCTACTCCCCTTACACCTGGACCAATGGAAGTCTGTGGAGAAGAGCCTGCAAGTGGGTGTGAATGCCTCCTGTGTCTAATGTTTCCAGGGACACTGTACTCTCACACCAGTCAACACTTGGTCTTTAGCAATTCATTTTAAATTTTAGCTGAATTCTTAATCATCTGTGTGATGCCCCGTGTTGTTGTCTTCTCGTGCTTTGCTACAGATGAGCCAGTGCTCATGTCCCATCTCTTCTTGGAAGTAAGTGCCTGTCTTTCCTTAGATTTCATTCATGCTGCTTGGTTGCCCTACAACCTCAGCTCTCTGATGGGTTCAAGGAAAGTTATGATTTTGTAGTTAGTCTAGCTTTTTCTCATTGTTCTAGTGGATGGGATGCTCATTCCAGCTTTCTACATCCTAATTGGAAGTCAAATTACAGTGTTGTAAAGTCACTTGAAATAGTTGCTCTCTGTGTGGTTGTGTATTTAATTCAGTAGGTTCATTTGTTTCATTTTTCTTTCAGTTTTTGGGACTGCTTTTAAATTTTAATTTTGTCTCATAATTCTGTGAAGTTATTTATATGATTTCAAGTTATATATACAGAACAATGTGTGTTCCAAGAAGACTAACTTCTCTACTTGTTTCCTCCACCTTATTCCCTCCTTTCCTAATTAGGAAGCCTCTTTTAAAAAAAAAATCTATGACATTTCTTACATTACATGTGACAGGTCACATTACATGACTTATTTCTTATATTTAAAAGATATTCAGATATGTATATATATATATATTTGTACCCCCTCTTTTCTCAGATAAATGGTAGCATGTATACAGACTTTCCTCCACATTATTTTTTAATTTAACACTCCATAATAGTTCTTTAGAGATATACCCATTCCTTCTTACAGCTGCATAGCACTCCATTATGTGGACATACCATGCTTTATTCAACTGGTTCTCTGTTGATGGGCATTTGGGCTATTCTCAGGTTTTTCGCTTTTACAGGTAGTGTTGTAATGAAGAGCCTTGTGTGTGTGTTTGTGTGTGTGTGTGTGTGTATATATATATATATATATATATATATATATATGACTTTTTGTATTTTTACCACTTTAGACTCCTAAAAGTGGTGAGCAATCCATATGTAAATTTACTGGATATTGCCAGATTAATCTTCAATAGGGCCTAGTACCATTTTACCTCCCCAGCAGCAGTGTGTGAGTGCTTTTACCCCTCAGGTTCACTTGCAGAATGTGTGGTCAAACTTGGATTTTTGCCGGTCTAACAGGTGAAGAATTTTCAAGTAGCTTTAATTTGCATTTCCTTATTAAGAGTGTGATTGAGGAGAAGGCGGAAGATGGCGGAAGAGTAAGACGCGGAGATCACCTTCCTCCCCACAGATACACCAGAAATACATATACACGTGGAACAACTCCTACAGAACACCTACTGAAGGCTGGCAAAAGACCTCAGACCTCCCAAAGGCAAGAAACTCCCCACGTACAGGGGTAGGGCAAAAGAAAAAACAGAGACAAAAGAATAGGGACGGCACCTGCACCAATGGGAGGGAGCTGTGAAGGAGGAAAAGTTACCACACACTAGGAAGCCCCTTCGCGGGCGGAGACTGCGGGAGGCGGAGGGGGGAGCTTCGAAGCTGCGGAGGACTGCACAGCAACGGGTGCGGAGGGCAAAGCGGGGAGATTCCCGCACAGAGGATCGGTGCCGACCGGCACTCACCAGCCCGAGAGGCTTGTCTGCTCACCCGCCGGGGCGGGCGGGGCTGCGAGCTGAGGCCGGAGCGCAGGGAGAGGACTGGGGTTGGCGGCTTGAACATAGCCTGAAGGGGTTAGTGCACCACAGCTAGCCGGGAGGGAGTCCGGGGAAAAAGCCTGCACCTGCCGAAGAGGCAGGAGACTTTTCCTTCCCTCTTTGTTTCCTGGGGCGTGAGGAGAGGGGTTTAAGAACGCTGCTTAAAGGAACTCCAAGACGGGCGCGAGCCGCGGCTAAAAGCGCAAACCCCAGAGACGGGCGCGAGCCGCGGCTGAAAGCGCGGACCCCAGAGACGGGTGCGAGCCGCGGCTGAAAGCGCGGAATCCAGAGACGGGCGCGAGCCGCGGCTGAAAGCGCGGAATCCAGAGACGGGCGCGAGCCGCGGCTGAAAGCGCAGAATCCAGAGACGGGCGCAAGCCACGGCTAAAAGCGCAGACCCCAGAGGCGGGCGGGAGACGTTAAGGCTGCTGCTGCCGCCACCGAGGGGCCTGTGTGCGAGCACAGGTCACTCTCCACACCCCTCTTCCGCGGAGCCTGTGCAGCCCGCCACTGCCAGGTTCCCGGGATCCAGGGACAACTTCCCCGGGACAGCGCACAGCACGCCTCAGGCTGGTGCAAAGTCACGCCGGCCATTGCCACCGTAGGCCCGCCCCGCACTCTGTGCCCCTCCGTCCCCGCCGGCCTGAGTGCGCCAGAGCCCCCAATCAGCGGCTCTTTTAACCCCATCCTGTCTGAGCAAAAAACAGACGCCCTCCAGCGATCTACACGCAGTGGCAGGGCCAAATCCAAAGCTTAGCCCTGGGAGCTGTGAGAACAAAGAAGAGAAAGGGAAATCTCTCCCAGCAGCCTCAGAAGCAGCGGATTAAAGCTCCACAATCAACTTGATGTACCCTGCATCTGTGGAATACCTGAATAGACAACCAATCATCCCAAATTAAGGAAGTGGACTTTAGGAGCAAGATCTATGATTTTTTCCCCTTTCCTCTTTTTGTGAATGTGTATGTGTATGCTTCTGTGTGAGATCTTGTCTGTATAGTCTTGCTTCCACCATTTGTCCTAGGGTTCTATCCGTCCATGTTTTTTTTTAATTTTTTTTCTTAATAATTAATTTTAATAACAATATTATACTTTACCTTCGTTCTTTCTTTCTTTCTTTCCGTCCTTCCTTCCCTCCTTTAGACAACGAATCATCCCAAATTGAGGAGGTGGTCTCTGACAGCAAGATTTAGGATTTTTCCCTATTTACCTCTTTTAGTGAGGGTGTATGTGTATGCTTCTGTGTAAGATTTTGTCTGTATAGCTTTGCTGCCAACATTTGTCCTAAGGTTCTTTCCGTCCCTTTTTTTTTTTCTAAATAAGAATTTTTTAATTCAATAACTTTATTATACTTTATTTTATTTTTACTGTATCTTCTTTCTTTCTGTCTTTTTTCCTTCTTTCCCTCCTTCCTTCCTTTCTCCCTCCCTCCCTCCCTCCTTTCTTTCCTTCTTGCCTTCTTTCCTTCTTTGCTTCTTTCTTTCTTTCTTCCTTCCTTCCTACCCTCCTTTCCTTCTTTCTTTCCTCATACTTCTACTAATTCCCTCTACTTTTTCTCCCTTTTATCCTGAGCCGTGTGGATGAAAAGCTTTTGGTGCTCCAGCCAGGAGGCAGGGCTCTGCCTCTGAGGTAGGAGAGCCAACTTCAGGACACTGATCAACAAGAGACCTCCCAGCTCCACATAATATCAAACGGCGAAAATCTCCCAGAGACCTCCATCTTAACACCAGCACCCAGCTTCACTCAACGACCAGCAAGCCACAGTGCTGGAAAACCTATGCCAAACAACTAGCAAAACAGGAACACAACCTCACCCATTAGCAGAGAGGCTGCCTAAAATCATAATAAGGCCACAGACACCCCCAAACACACCACCAGACGTGAACCTGCCCACTAGAGAGACAAGATCCAGCCTCATCCACCACAACACAGGCACTAGTCCCCTCCACCAGGAAGCCTACACAACCCACTGAACCAACCTTAGCCACTGGAGACAGACATCAAAAACAGGAGGAACTACGAACCTGCAGCCTGCAAAAAGGAGACCCCAAACACAGTAAGATAAGCAAAATGAGAAGACAGAAAAACACACAGCAGATAAAGGAGCAAGATAAAAATGCACCAGACCTAACAAATGAAGAGGAAATAGGCAGTCTACCTGAAAGAGAATTCAGAATAATGATAGTAAGGTTGATCTGAAATCTTGGAGATAGAATGGACAATAGATTGGACAAAATGCAAGAATCAGTTAACAAGGACCTAGAAGAACTAAAGATGAAACAAGCAACGATGAACAACACAATAAATGAAATTAAAAGTACTCTAGATGGGATCAATAGCAGAATAACTGAGGCAGAAGAACGGATAAGTGACCTGGAAGATAAAATAGTGGAAATAACTACTGCAGAGCAGAATAAAGAAAAAAGAATGAAAAGAACTGAGGACAGTCTCAGAGACCTCTGGGACAACATTAAATGCACCAACATTCGAATTATAGGGGTTCCAGAAGAAGAAGAGAAAAAGAAAGGGACTGAGAAAATATTTGAAGAGATTATAGTTGAAAACTTCCCTAACATGGGAAAGGAAATAGTTAATCAAGTCCAGGAAGCACAGAGAGTCCCATACAAGATAAATACAAGGAGAAATACGCCAAGACACATATTAATCAAACTGTCAAAAATTAAATACAAAGAAAGCATATTAAAAGCAGCAAGGGAAAAACAACAAATAACACATAAGGGAATCCCCATAAGGTTAACAGCTGATCTCTCAGCAGAAACCCTACAAGCCAGAAGGGAGTGGCAGGACATACTGAAAGTGATGAAGGAGAAAAACATGCAGCCAAGACTACTCTACCCAGCAAGGATCTCATTCAGATTTGATGGAGAAATTAAAACCTTTACAGACAAGCAAAAGCTGAGAGAGTTCAGCACCACCAAATCAGCTTTACAACAAATGCTAAAGGATCTTTTCTAGGCAAGAAACACAAGAGAAGGAAAAGACCTATAATAACGAACCCAAAACAATTTAGAAAATGGGAATAGGAACATACATATCGATAATTACCTTAAATGTAAATGGACTAAATGCTCCCACCAAAAGACACAGATTAGCTGAATGGATACAAAAACAAGACCCTTATATATGCTGTCTACAAGAGACCCACTTCAGACCTAGAGACACATACAGACTGAAAGTAAGGGGATGGAAAAAGATATTCCATGCAAATGGAAGCCAAAAGAAAGCTGGAGTAGCAATTCTCATATCAGACAAAATAGACTTTAAAATAAGGACTATTAAAAGAGACAAAGAAGGACACTACATAATGATCAAGGGATCGATCCAAGAAGAAGATATAACAATTGTAAATATTTATGCACCCAACATAGGAGCACCTCAATACATAAGGCAAATACTAACAGCCATAAAAGGGGAAATCGACAGTAACACATTCATAGTAGGGGACTTAAACACCCCACTTTCACCCATGGACAGATCATCCAAAATGAAAATAAATAAGGAAACACAAGCTTTAAATGATACATTAAACAAGATGGACTTAATTGATATTTATAGGACACTCCATCCAAAAACAACAGAATACACATTTTTCTCAAGTGCTCATGGAACATTCTCCAGGATAGATCATATCTTGGGTCACAAATCAAGCCTTGGTAAATTTAAGAAAATTGAAATTGTGTCAAGTATCTTTTCTGACCACAACGCCATGAGACTAGATATCAATTACAGGAAGAGATCTGTAAAAAATACAAACACATGGAGGCTAAACAATACACTACTTAATAATGAAGATATCACTGAAGAAATCAAAGAGGAAATCAAAAACTACCTAGAAACAAATGACAATGGAGACACAACGACCCAAAACCTGTGGGATGCAGCAAAAGCAGTTCTAAGGGGGAAGTTTATAGCAATACAAGCCCACCTTAAGAAGCAGGAAACATCTCGAATAAACAACCTAACCTTGCACCTCAAGCAATTAGAGAAAGAAGAACAAAAAAACCCCAAAGCTAGCAGAAGGAAAGAAATCATAAAAATCAGATCAGAAATAAATGAAAAAGAAATGAAGGAAACAATAGCAAAGATCAATAAAACTAAAAGCTGGTTCTTTGAGAAGATAAACAAAATAGATAAACCACTAGCCAGACTCATCAAGAAAAAAAGGGAGAAGACTCAAATCAATAGAATTAGAAATGAAAAAGGAGAGGTAACAACTGACACTGCAGAGATAAAAGAGATCATGAGAGATTACTACAAGCAACTCTATGCCAATAAAATGGACAATCTGGAAGAAATGGACAAATTCTTAGAAATGCACAACCTGCCAAGACTGAATCAGGAAGAAATAGAAAATATGAACAGACCAATCACAAGCACTGAAATTGAAACTGTGATTAAAAACCTTCCAACAAAGAAAAGCCCAGGACCAGATGGCTTTACAGGCGAATTCTATCACACATTTAGAGAAGAGCTAACACCTATCCTTCTCAAACTCTTCCAAAATATAGCAGAGGGAGGAACACTCCCAAACTCCTTCTACGAGGCCACCATCACCTTGATACCAAAACCAGACAAGGATGTCACAAAGAAAGAAAACTACAGGCCAATATCACTGATGAACCTAGATGCAAAAATCCTCAACAAAATACTAGCAAACAGAATCCAACAGCACATTAAAAGGATCATACACCATGATCAAGTGGTGTTTATTCCAGGAATGCAAGGATTCTTCAATATACGCAAATCTATCAATGTGATAAACCATATTAACAAATTGAAGGAGAAAAACCATATGATCATCTCAATAGATGCAGAGGAAGCTTTTGACAAAATTCAACACCCATTTATGATAAAAACCCTGCAGAAAGTAGGCATAGAGGGAACTTTCCTCAACATAATAAAGGCCATATATGACAAGCCCACAGCAAACATAATCCTCAATGGTGAAAAACTGAAAGCATTTCCACTAAGATCAGGAACAAGACAAGGTTGCCCACACTCACCACTCTTATTCAACATAGTTTTGGAAGTTTTAGCCACAGCAATCAGAGAAGAAAAGGAAATAAAAGGAATCCAAATCGGAAAAGAAGAAGTAAAGCTGTCACTGTTTGCAGATGACATGATCCTATACATAGAGAACCCTAAAGATGCTACCAGAAAACTACTAGAGCTAATCAATGAATTTGGTAAAGTGGCAGGATACAAAATTAATGCACAGAAATCTCTGGCATTCCTATATACTAATGATGAAAAATCTGAAAGTGAAATGAAGAAAACACTCCCATTTACCATTGCAACAAAAAGAATAAAGTATCTAGGAATAAACCTACCTAAGGAGACAAAAGACCTGTATGCAGAAAATTATAAGACACTGATGAAAGAAATTAAAGATGATACAAATAGATGGAGAGATATACCATGTTCTTGGATTGGAAGAATCAACATTGTGAAAATGACTCTACTACCCAAAGCAATCTATAGATTCAATGCAATCCCTATCAAACTACCACTGGCATTTTTCACAGAACTAGAACAAAAAATTTCACAATTTGTATGGAAACACAAAAGACCCCGAATAGCCAAAGCAATCTTGAGAACGAAAGAAGGAACTGGAGGAATCAGGCTCCCTGACTTCAGACTATACTACAAAGCTACAGTTATCAAGACGGTATGGTACTGGCACAAAAACAGAAAGATAGATCAATGGAACAGGATAGAAAGCCCAGAGATAAACCCATGCACATATGGACACCTTATCTTTGATAAAGGTGGCAGTAATGTATAATGGAGAAAGGACAGCCCCTTCAATAAGTGGTGCTGGGAAAACTGGACAGGTACATGTAAAAGTATGAGATTAGATCACTCCCTAACACCATACACAAAAATAAGCTCAAAATGGATTAAAGACCTAAATGTAAGGCCAGACACTATCAAACTCTTAGAGGAAAACATAGGCAGAACACTCTATGACATAAATCACAGCAAGATCCTTTCTGACCCACCTCCTAGAGTAATGGAAATAAAAACAAAAATAAACAAATGGGACCTAATGAAACTTCAAAGCTTTTGCACAGCAAAGGAAACCATAAACAGGACCAAAAGACAACCCTCAGAATGGGAGAAAATATTTGCAAATGAAGCAACCGACAAAGGATTAACCTCCAAAATTTATAAGCAGCTCATGCAGCTCAATAACAAGAAAACAAACAACCCAATCCAAAAATGGGCAGAAGACCTAAATAGACATTTCTCCAAAGAAGATATACAGACTGCCAACAAACACATGAAAGAATGCTCAACATCATTAATCATTAGAGAAATGCAAATCAAAACTACAATGAGATATCATCTCACACCAGTCAGAATGGCCATCATCAAAAAATCTAGAAACAATAAATGCTGGAGAGGGTGTGGAGAAAAGGGAACACTCTTGCACTGCTGGTGGGAATGTGAATTGGTTCAGCCACTATGGAGAACAGTATGGAGGTTCCTTAAAAAACTACAAATAGAACTACCATATGACCCAGCAATCCCACTACTGGGCATATACCCTGAGAAAACCAAAATTCATAAAGAGTCATGTACCAAAATGTTCATTGCAGCTCTATTTACAATAGCCCGGAGATGGAAACAACCTAAGTGCCCGTCATCGGATGAATGGATAAAGAAGATGTGGCACATATATACAATGGAATATTACTCAGCCATAAAAAGAAACGAAATTGAGCTATTTGTAATGAGGTGGATAGACCTAGAGTCTGTCATACAGAGTGAAGTAAGTCAGAAAGAAAAAGACAAATACCGTATGCTAACACATATATATGGAATTTAAGAAAAAAAATGTCATGAAGAACCTAGGGGTAAAGCAGGAATAAAGACGCAGACCTCCTAGAGAACGGACTTGAGGTTATGGGGAGGGGGAAGGGTGAGCTGTGACAGGGCGAGAGAGAGTCATGGGCATATACGCACTAACAAACGTAGTAAGGTAGATAGCTAGTGGGAAGCAGCCGCATGGCACAGGGATATTGGCTCGGTGCTTTGTGACAGCCTGGAGGGGTGGGATAGGGAGGGTGGGAGGGAGGTAGACGCAACAGGGAAGACATATGGGAACATATGTTTATGTATGACTGATTCACTTTGTTATAAAGCAGAAACTAACACACCATTGTAAAGCAATTATACCCCAATAAAGATGTTTAAAAAAAAAAAAAGAGTGTGATTGAGAAGCTGCTTTTCATAAGTTCTTTGAACAACCTTATTCTTCCTAAAATTTTAGTATACTGTCTTGTATTTCATTTACCTGTAACTATTGCCCACTAAACATTGGGCCAAAAACCATATGAGAAGGGATTGCTTCTGTTTTCTTAGGAACTTGAAGATTCTAGAGTTTCAGTCACAGTAATCAAATTTGACATATGAACATAAGAGTTTAAAAGTTTGCAATCTTGCAGTTCACTTTGGAAATGTTATTTGATCTGTGGTTGCCAGTAATCTGGTAAAAAAAGTATAAATAATGATGTGTTTTGCTATTTCCATGTTCTTCCCAGTTTCCCTTTAGATTTCACATAATGCTCCGTTTTAGCCAGCAGAGGCCACTGGAGCCCACTAAGGAGCAGAAGTGCAACAGAATTGTGGCTGTGCTAAGATGTGATCACTGAAATGTCACTAAAAGTTCTGCAATCTTACTAGCTTCTATCCTGTTAAGATTTCATGCTTGACAGCTCATGCAGCTCAATATCAAAAAAAACAAATAACCCAATCCAAAAATGGGCAGAAGACCTAAATAGACATTTTTTCAAAGAAGACATATAGATTGCCAACAAACACATGAAAAGATGCTCAACATCACTAATCATTAGAGAAATGCAAATGAAAACCACAATGAGGTATCATCTCATACTGGTCAGAATTGCCATCATCAACAAATCTAGAAACAATAAATGCTGGAGAGGGTGTGCAGAAAAGGGAACCCTCCTGCACTGTTGGTGGGAATGAAAATTGATACAGCCACTGTGGAAAACAGTATAGAGGTTCCTTAAAAAACTACAAATAGAACTATCATATGACCCAGCAATCCCACTACTGGGCATATACCCTGAGAAAACCATAATTCAAAAAGAGACATGCACTCCAATGTTCATTGCAGCACTATTTACAATAGCCAGGACATGGAAGGAACCTAAATGTCCATCGACAGATGAATGGATAAAGAAGATGTGGCACATATATACAATGGAATGTTACTCAGCCATAAAAAGGAGTGAAATTGAGTTATTTGTAATGAGGTGGATGGACCTAGAGCCTGTCATACAGAGTGAAGTAAGAAAGAGAAAAGCAAATACCGTATGCTAACACATATATGGAATCTAAAAAAACGGTACTGATGAACCTAGTGGCAGGCAGGGTGGGAATAAAGACGCAGACAGAGAACGGACTTGAGGATACGAGTGTGGGGGATGGGGAAGCTGGGACAAAGTGAAAGAGTAGCATCGATGTATATACACTACCAAATGTAAAATAGATAGCTAGTGGGAAGCTGCTGTATAGCACAAGGAGATCAGCTTGATGCTTTGTGATGACCTAGACGGGTGGGATAGGAGGGTGGGAGAGAGGCTTAAGAGGGAGGGGATATGAGGATATATGTATACATATAGCTGATTCACTTCGTTGTACAGCAGAAACTAACACAACATTGTAAAGCAATTATACTCTGATAAAGATATAAAAAAAAGATTTCATGCTTGAAAGAAACCAGATATTTGAGGGCAAGAAAGTCTATGCCATTTACTTTATAATTTTTTCCATTGTTTGCCATCTCCTTCTTTAAGTTAAAAGAAATAAGCGTTTGAGAATTTTAGCTAACTGCATTTTTCGATGTCTGGTGAGCTAACACCTTATTTTAAAAACTGTATAAAACCCTACAAAAAGACATGGTCCTGCTCTCTGGGAAATGATGTCGTCTTTGGGGGAATCCTACAGTTTATTACAGGCTTTAAATTTTTGTCCCTAATTCTTCTCAGTTTGCAGGCCTTTCAGATATATCTATCTCACAAGACATCCCTGTGGAAGGAGAAATCACCATTCCCATGAGATCTCGCATTCGGGAATTTGACAGCTCCACACTGAATGAATCTGTTCAGAATACCATTGTAAGTTAGACAAGTTGAGAGAACTTCTGTTCAGTGTCATGGGGCTAAATAGCTAATAGCACTTTGTAATATTTTTGATTGGTTCACTGGTTTTCAGTGTATTTTATTTATTGAAATTTAAGGTTCTCCCCTAGAGAATAATTTGGTACAGCCTTTTTGGAAAGCAGTTTGGCTGTAATGGATATTAAAGAACTTAAAATGTCCAATCTTTTTGAGGTGATAATTCCCACTTCTCTAGGTATAGTATAAGGAAAAAAAATTTTTAATACAAAAGTATTTTTAAAAATACAGAAAAATGTTTATACAAAGATGTTTGTTACAGCAATATTTATAATGGGGGAAAGTTGCAAAGAAGAGTAATCGGTTAAGTAAATTATGTTACATCTATGTGGTAGAATGGTAAACAACCATTAAAAGTCATGTTTACAAAGAACTATTAATGACATGAAGAAATTTCTAAATTAGGACAGAACTACCTCAACTATAATTTGAGAGGTTATGTTTATATGACTGCACCCTTCTTTAAATGTCTTGATTTTTTAAAATCTGGCTTCTAGGATTCATTTGCCAGAATGTATGGGAATGTTGAAAATTAATTGACTTTACACATTGTGAAGAATGTGTTAGCTTGGGAGCAGGCTGATTGCCCCTTGTGACCTCATCATGTATGAACTGAAAGTTAGGTGCTGTGTTTTGCAGAGCAGATTTTACTAGTGCTATTATTTTCGTTTCTTTAAGTAACATATTAGAAGGGCTGTGTTTCTCTTCTGTGGAGTTTAAAAACTCAAAACAGAACTGATGAATGTGGTAAAGAGTTAGATGTTGGCTTAAGGAGTTAATAGGAAAAGTTAATAGAAAAAGGAGTTAATAGAAAAACCCCACCTCTCTGGTTTGTTTGTATAGTGAAGGAATTAAACCGGAGTTATAGCTCTAAAATTCAATGAAGGGCTCCCAGGAGATTGAAATAAAAGAAATTTTAGCAAATTAAGTGAGGGGGCTGCTTGGCAACCTTGGTCATCACAGTACAAGTTGTTTATATCTTTCAGATGCGTGATCTAAAAGCTGTTGGGAAAAAATTCATGCATGTTTTGTACCCAAGGAAAAGCAATACTCTTTTGAGAGATTGTAAGTATATAAGGATTTTGAGGCTTTGCTGTTTCTCATCATACCTTATCATAAGTATTTTATAAGGCAAAGGCTCTGTGGTAATAAAACTGATGTCATTTTGCAGGATGAAAAAATACATAAATGAAGTTTTTGAAAAAAGTTAAAAATTTAGGATGGAATTTCAGAGATTGGAAGATTTTGCTGAATATATTGTCCTCATCAATAAATATAGACTGTATATTTTCACCTGCTATAATAGACACTGCAAAGAATATTTCTGGAAGTGGCAAAGACATAGGGACTTTGTTCAACCAAAGAGCTAATGATTTCCAAGGGAAAGGCAAAATGTGTAAATGTTAAATTAGAATAATAGCTAATACCCATTAAAGGTTTAACAAATTAATAGTACTTTATTGACATTTCTATTTTCAGAATGATCATTTAGTCTGTTGACTGCTTTCTTTAGGAGTTCCAAAACGGTGTTTGCAGAAAATTTTGCTGTTATTTAGAATTTATTCTTAAAATTGTTAGACCTTTTCTTTTCAAGCATTCTTGGTTTTTCTTAGTACCCTTTGTCAGAAAAAAATTGAATCTATTGTTTGAGAGTAGTAACAATGATGTTGTACATGAGTGTACCTTCTATTTTGGCAGCATTTCAGCTGTAATATAAGGATGGCAAATATGTGGCAAATGTGCCATCACTGTGTGGCAATTGGATGCAGCGTCAGAATCTTTTTCAACATAGTACATTGTGGGTTGAAGCTGACACATGATTTGCTACAGCTCGTATGTAGTGGAAAGAGCATGGGCAAATCAGTGTTTGAATAGTGTGTGATCTTGGATAAGACAGTTAACTTTTCTGAGGTTGAAGTTTCTTCCTCAGAAAAGCTGTCTTATCCAATTAGATACCAATTCAGATCCATTAGGATGGTTATTGTCAAAGAAACAGAAAATAACAAGTGTTGGTGAGGATGTGGAGAAATTGGAACCCTTGTGCATTGCTGGTGGGAATGTAAAATGGTACAGCCACTGTGTAAAACAACATGGTGGTTCCTCAAAAAATTACCACATAATTTTATAGTATATAAAATTTATAGTATAGAACTACCATATGATTCATTCAGCACGTCTCCTTCTGGGTATATACCCAAAAGAATTGAAAGTACGGACTCAAACAGTTATTTGCACACCTGTGTTCATAGCAGCAGGTGAAAACAACTCTTACGTCTATCAGTGGATGGATGGGTAAACAAAGTGTGTTATATACACCGTGGTGTATGCCATATATGAATGGGTTATTATCCTTAAAAAGGAGTGAAATTCCTGATACATGCTACAACTTGGATGAACCTTGAAGACATTATGCTAAGTAAAATAAGCCATACACAAAAGGACATATATGATTCCACTTATGTTAGGTACCTAGAGTAGTCAGATTTATAGAGAAAAAAAGTTAAATGATGGTTGTCAGGGACTGAGGGGGTATTGAGGAGTTATTGTTTAATGGGTTGGAGTTTCAGTTTGGGAGATGAAAAAGTTCTGGAGACGGATGGTGTGTTGCTTGCACAACAGTGAATATACTCCGTGCCTGTACAGTTAAAAGTGACTAAAATGGTAAATTTTGTGTTTTATATATTTCACAAGAATAAGAATAGTTTTAAAATACTGTTATGAATCTTTTACAAATTAAAAAGTCTTCACTGCATTAAAAAAACAGCGTATTAATGTCAGTTGTACTTGAATTCAGCTTTTCAGTTGATAAATTTTAACAATTTATTGCTTATTTAATTAACAATAGTTTATTAGAGTGTTAGGATTATGGTGTCAAAATTACTTATTTAAAAAAAAGACGTGTGTACATATGCACACTTCTTTCACATAAAGTTATGTACAAGTGAGGTTAAAGTTAGAAGTGGTATATGTACCTTTTTTCATATTACTTGAGGAAGATAATTGTGCTTTAAGCTGTATGTTACTGAACTGTTGGTTTATTAATCACCCAACAGCTATTGATTGAGAACCACAGTGATTAGACCTAATGTTGACAGAGCCTTTATAGTTTTCAAAAAGTTTTCATGTTGTTTGTTAACATTTAACCCTATGAAATTACCAGTGTTGGGCTGTTTTTCACCTATAAGAACAGCAATTCTGTGCTAGTTCAATGTAGTAATTATGAAAGGGAAACAGTATTGCAGAGTGGAAAGGACTTTGTAGTAGGAATCAGAAGATTCTGGTTTTGGTTCTAGGTTCTGGTCCCACCCCCACACTTAACTGTTTACGGAAACTTGGGCATGTCACTTCTTCCCAGCTTTGTTTTTCATATTTGTGAGGTGAACCTGATTATACTTGCCTTGTCTAATGTAGTCTCAGATAGGTAAAGTGACTTGGCTTTAGTCTTCTTTTTGGTGGTGCAGGGTAGGGCACTTATGTCTTTTGACTCCTTGCTCGTTGGTCTTTAACTGTAGCATGCTGGAATGTGGCTTAGTAGGTGGGGAGAGGGGTGATTTGTGGGATGTGAAGTGAACAAAACTTAAAGGATATTTGAAGAAGGGCATTCAGAATTAGGGAGCAGGGAGGGTCAGCAGAGGGATAGCAGAGGTCGGAAGGCTTGGGCAGACAGGGAGAGCCTTGATGTCTGAATTCCAAGAGTGGGAGATGTACATATTGGAATAAAGACAGAAAACACTACATGGTTGTGTCTTAACAGTCTTCTGTCTTTTCTTGTAGGGGATTTATGGGGCCCTTTGATCCTTTGTGTGACGCTTGCATTGTAAGTACTTATATTTCCTTTCTTTGTCATTTGAGATAGATTAGATTTTTTTCATGGAGTTTCAAAATTGAAGGGGATTTTGACTGAATATTTCATTTAGGACTTCTATGACATATTGTACTCCTTATGTATTTAAATCTAAAAAGTCAAGTAGTTTTCTAGATCAATTCAAAGAGTGATGGAATTTAAAGATGTGAAAATTATGCCCACCTTCATTTACCAATGACTTCTTATCCTGTTTTAGCCATTTCTGTTCAACATTTATTCACACTCATGTACCTCATTAAGCTAAGTGAATTAAGTATCTGTAGGTTTAAGCACTGTTTATTTGCAAACATAATTCTTTAAAAATTTACTAAAAGTATAAGTGAGAATAAATTAGAGTAGAAGTGGTAGAGTTCAAAGCAAGATCATGTTTCAAAGGGTTATGTTTTCCATATGCATTGTATGTAAAGGGAAAGGACAGAAGAAGGAAAGCAAAGTTCCGCTGGAGAGGGGAATATAACCACTGGTAGAGTGGAAAAAATACTGCACTAGGATTCAGTTCTGAGTTCTCATCCTAACTTTGCTATCAGCAGAGTGACTTTCGGCCACTAATAACCAAAATTTGTATAATGATTTTTCTTAGCTTACAGAAAACTTTTAAATACCTTCTCTTATCCTCATGACAAGAAGTGAATATTTTTCCTCTTTTGACAAACAAGCTCAGGTTCAAAGAGATTGAGGACTGAACCAAGGTCAAATATTCAGTGGTAGACCTGGAATTCAACCTCAGGTTTCCTTGACTGCCCATTCTCTACCTCTGCAATTATTACACATCTCTTCCCATGTAACCTCTCTGGGTCTCCTTTTCCATATCTATAAAAGGAGATGGTTGAGGGTCCTTTCCAGGCCGAACCTTTTATGATTTTAAATTCAAGTTTCTTACTGGCTTCTTTACCCATTTTTAAATGTAAGTCAAGCACATGGTAATCTAGGTAAAAACGTGGAGTGCTCTATCTTATGCCTTTAATAACCATATCAAGGGAAACAATCCAGTGCCTTGATGAAAGGGTTTATATTAGAAGCTCTGAGCATATACTTTCTTAGTTTTGAAAGATTAACCTTAGAGATTATGGAGTTTAATACCACTTATTTGCAGAGAAGAAAATTGGAGTCCCAGAACATCAAGTGATCTGCTCCAGTTTCCATATCTAGTGACAGAATTAGGATCAATATCTGAGTCTCCTGCCTTCCAGGCCAGTTAATGTTCTTTCTATCATACCATGCTGAAGCAATAGGAGTTCCAGACAACAAGTGATGAGGGCCAGCATTCTTTGCACTGGATTGTCAGGACTTGGAATAGAGTATGCAGAACCATAGAATACAAAAGCCTGTACTGGCACATAGCATAGCAGGACAAGACTTACTGTGTGACTTCTCTATACTTTGTAATAAGAGGTTGTGAGTTTGATGTTACTTATTCTGTTACTGGAAAAAAATGACACAGAGTACAAGTGTTTTGAGTCCAAAATTCAAAGCAGTTTACATCTGTAAAATTTTTAGAGAGGATATAAGTGACTGTTCAATTACTCAGTTTCAAAGTAAAGCCTTTTCGTGATAATCTGTATGTTTTGATTTTAAAAAATCAACAACTAAATAGGTTTATAGACTGCTTCCATTTTTAAATGCCAGAACTAGAACCTTAACCCAAGGATTACAAATTCAAATGTGTACGTGCATGCATTGCGAATTGGTTACCAGAAGCCCTTGTGAAGGAATCTGCTGCTGTGTCAGCTGCACCCGATTGTTGCCATGTAGGAATGCAGGTCCAGTGTTGGAAACTCTTATGATTTTTCAAGAAAATCCAGAAATACCTCCCAATTTTAAAATAACATCAACTTGAATTTAAGACCATTTTAAGTATTGTATAGACCAACAACCTCATGTCTGTGAGCCATATTTAGCCCTTCAGTTTATACCCTCTGCTTAACTAAAAAAGGTCTTCGGTAATCCATTTAAGCATTCCCATGAGGTCAAATGGAGCACCTCTTGTAGTCCTGAGGCATTTGGAATTTGAAATAAGGGATATACTTCAGGCATTTTCCTTTTGTACAGCCTACATATTATAGATCTTCAGGTGAGGTTTAGGGCAGCTCCCTGATTCAAAGTTTGAGAACCCATGCTGTAACTTTGTTGCTCTAAATAAAAGACTAGGCAATTCTCATGCCATTTCCTTGTCACAGAATGCTTCAGAGAGGCTCTGTAGATAGCGAAAAAGATGGAGGGCCCCAGTTTGCAGAAGTGTTTGTCATTGTCTGGTTTGGTGCAGTTACCATCACCCTCAACTCAAAACTTCTTGGAGGAAACATGTGAGTATTATTAAAATACATCCCTTTTCCCTTGCCAGGTTGCATATCTTAGATTTTTAAGGAAGTCTGGCTAGTTATATATTTTTCAAAAAGAAAAATCAAAATAAATGAGAGCCAAAAAGAAGGTTCTCTTAAAACCACTGAACAGAGATAACCTAGTTGAATTAAATTACCTTAAATTATCTGGGGTCCTTTGATAAGCTTCAGTGCTCTCGCTCCAGCCCCTGAAATCATAGGCAGAATTTTTTGTGTTAGAAGATTATGTTTGTCTTTGGGAACAGATGGTCCATAGTTTTCAACAAATTCTGAAATAGGTCTGTAAACCACAAAAGATTAAGAAACACCATTCTTAGAGGTTCAGTGGGAGAAGGAGGTCTCTAGGAATTAGAGCAGATCATCTAGATACTAGATGGCTGACTCTTAAGGAGTTTAAGCAGAGAGGAGGAGAGTATGGGGAGAGCAAAACTAAAGCACATGTTTAATACAGAGGCATATCCTTATAAAATCAACATTAGGGTATAGGTATTATGTATCTGAAGGAAGGTAATGATCCATGATACATAGAAATCTGTGTAATAAACTGTATCATGATACAGATCAGCTATATTTATGATCTTTATGGATGTATGTTGTTTTTTAGATCTTTTTTTCAGAGCCTCTGTGTGCTGGGTTACTGTATACTTCCCCTGACGGTGGCAATGCTGGTTTGCCGGCTGGTACTTTTGACCGAGCCAGGACCAATAAACTTCATGGTCCGGCTTTTTGTGGTGATGGTGATGTTTGCCTGGTCTATAGTAGGTAAGAACGTACTTATCTCTACAGTAACAGAGCAGACCGAAACATGAGTTAGAGATGAAGATCAGATGAGGAGGAGTGTAACTTATACGTTACATATGAGTGATATGATTCTTGCCAGTGTCATCCATAGAACCGTCTTCTCTCAGTAGGGATAATGTTCATCTTATCTGAGTTGGCTATCTGGACTTCCGAGATGTGGAGAGTCACGTCTTTTTTCTTTTCAATCCTTAAATAGTGGATAGGGTTGAAAAAGGAGATTACACTAGACCTAGCTTAGTCCTGGCATATAGGAGGCATAGGTGACTTGAGAAATGGCTTGAGCCTTTTCCTGACAAATTAATCATAATAATGGCCAGCATTTACCAATTGCTTACTGTAGGCCAGGCACTGTCATAAGTACTTCATACATATTATCTCATTTAACCCTCACAACAACCCTAATAAATAAAAAAAGTTATTATTGGTCCCATTTTTATAGATGAGGAACAGACCCAGAGAGGTTAAGCAACTTGCCCTAGGACACATAACTAGTGAATAGGGGAATCAAGTTTCAAACCCAACCAGATCACATACCTGTTTAGAAATGTACTATATTACCTCCCAGTATAGGTTGGTAAGTATCATAGTACTTGTCTGCTTCAGTAGAAAATTCTGCTAAAGATTAGTGAGAGCCTGTAGCAGTGGCAATGAATGCTATTTGCTCATTGTTTGTACTTTCCTAAAATTCTCTTAAAATTCCACCTTAAACTGGAAGTGTTCACTAGCTTCTTTTTAATGGGATAGACAGACTGCCTAATATTTTTATGTGCAATAACATCTCTTTGGAACATGGTTAAAAGCCAAGAAGTAATCCAAAAGTAAGGTCTGAGAATGCCAGAATTGATATTCCAAGGATTGTATTAAGCTTGGGTGCTTTAACTACCCATGGAAGAGCCCCTCATTCCCTCACTTAGAGTCTGATAATTTACCGTACATGTAGTTCTGAATAGCTTAGTTATCAAGTGTCCAGGCCCACAGTGGTTCAGCAAGTAGAATCTTAGATGAGAGAGAAGTTCCTGTAATTCAGCAAATATGTATTAAGCACAGACTGTGTGTCAGGCATTGTGCTAGGCATGGTCTCTATCCTCCGAGTTCACAATCTAGGCATAAAAGTTTTCCAGGTGGGCAATGGAAGTCTATGCAGTGTATAGTGGGGACACAGAAGAGGTAAGTGGGCAGTTCTACTTGGGGTGGCAGGATACCAGATGGTTGTTCAGGAAAGGTTTCCTTGAAAGGTGATTATCGATGAGTAAAAAGATGAGTATATGTTTCCTGGATGGACAAGAGGATTGGCATCTAAAAGAGCTGATAACTTATTAAGAACAAGTACTCAAAAAACACAGCAGTGTGAGGCCATTTGCCATAGGAGTTTTGTAAGCCTATTTAGCACAGTTCAGTAACTTCTCAGAAAAGGGTAAGAAACCCCTTTTAGAAAGGTTTCCATCTTAAATGGTTGAAACCTTTCAAAGCTTTCATACTTGAAACAGGTAGCCCTCAGCTGTCCAGAAAACTATGCTGCCAAATGCCTTTTTCTCTGAGGATCACAAATGTAACTGAACTTATAGTATATAATTCTGTGTCCCAGACTATGTCAGGCCCCTTCAAGTTTAGTAAATGTTAGTAGTTGTGACAGTCTTATTGTATTAAATATTCCTTTTTGTTGTCTTGTTTTGCTTTGTTTAGCCTCTACAGCTTTCCTTGCTGATAGCCAGCCTCCAAACCGCAAAGCCCTTGCTGTTTATCCTGTTTTCTTGTTTTACTTTGTCATCAGTTGGATGATTCTCACCTTCACTCCTCAGTAAATCAGGAAATGGAAATTAAAAACCAGGGAATTCAAAGCTCATTTCAAAGATGCAATTCACCGTGGAGTTTTGCCTTTGGCCCTCTTTTGTCTAATTTTGGAGGTATTTGGTAACTGGGTATACGAGGAGATTAAAAGGGAACCATAAAGCACCGTCACCGTTTATGTAAGGAACTGATGTTTGAAAGGCCGTCCTTTCCTTCTTAATGTTATTTCTTTAAAATATGTGTGCATAGTACACACAGTATAATGCCTTCTTAAGGCATGATGGGGTCACTGTGGTCCATTTGGGTGACAACCAATGACTTGGGAAGCACATGGATACATCCTGCAAGTTGAATAGAGTTGGTAACTATATTTTCAGTTTTGAGAATACCAGTTCAGGTGCAGCTCTTAAACATATTGCCTTATGACTATTAGAATATGCCTCTCTTTTCATAAATAATAAGGGATAGTCTATTTTACTTCTCTTAAGCTTAAAAAGACAATGACAGAGGTTGGGAAAGGGGTACATAGATGTGGGAGGAGAAAACATCTAAGCAAAATTCAGATTTTGACTAGAGAAAATTCTGCACTTGCTTAAAAAAAAGCAAAGGACATCTAAAACATAGGCTTTTTTAGTCTCTCTGTATAGTCACCTTTCTGCCATGCTTAATAGCTCAGTGACACTCTTAATTTTTTTAACATCTTTATTGGAGTATAATTGCTTTACAATGGTGTGTTAGTTTCTGCTTTATGACAAAGTGAATCAGTTATACATATACATATGTTCCCATATCTCTTCCCTCTTACGTCTGTCTCCCTCCCTCCCACCCTCCCTATCCCACCCCTCTAGGTGGTCACAAACCACCGAGCTGATCTCCATGTGCTATGCTGCTGCTTCCCACTAGCTATCTATTTTACGTTTGGTAGTGTATATATGTCCATGCCACTCTCACTTTGTCACAGCTTACCCTTCCCCCTCCCCATATCCTCAGGTCCATTCTCTAGTAGGTCTGTCTTTATTCCCGTCTTACCCCTAGGTTCTTCATGACCTTTTTTTTTTTTTCTTGGATTCCATATATATGTGTTAGCATACAGTATTTGTTTTTCTCTTTCTGACTTACTTCACTCTGTATGACAGACTCTAAGTCCATCCACCTCACTACAAATAACTCAATTTCGTTTCTTTCTATGCCTGGACACTCTTAATTTTTAATCTTACTCCCCAGTTCTGCATATGCAAGCTAAGGTGTTAGCAGTCAACTTGTAATTTTCCTTTGACTGAAGCTCTCAGTGGACCAATGATTGAACTTACCCAAGTAGAAGACCTCAGAAATTTAGATTGGTAGGTCCCTAATGCATACTATCATGTGGGCAGCTTCTCTTAAGGGTAGAATGAGGCAGTTTGGATACAGCATAGCTGTAAGGAATTTCTTGCTATTCTGTGTAGTCTGGCCTCTAACTAAAAAGTAAAGCTAAATCAAAGGCTGCATTTAACCATGTAAACATGGAGGGATTTAGTGTTCTAATGGCTGATTTCACAGAACAACTAGATGCTTAAGAGCATGAGGTAGGATGAGTTGGGTTTACAGCTTCCGCCTTTTCATAGTGGGCTTAGCAGTTTTTTCATTAGGTGTGTTTTTCGGGTTGGGGATAGCAGTTTGTTTTCTTGGTTTTAGACTTTATTTGTAAAGCCAATTAGCTCTCCTTTAGAGAAGTACTTTTTTGCACATGTGCACCTACTTGTATTCTCAGCTATTTATGCACACAAGTGTGAAGGCTTTTCAGGGAGCAGAGTGTCTGGGACAGGCTGATTCTGAGCTAATCAGGGTTCTTTTAAGGTAATATGAGCTGCTGCCTTCTATAAATTGCACAGTGAAAAACTCTTAATAGACAAAGATTAGGAGTCAGGCAGAAAACATTCATTGTAAATATAGTTACTTATAAAAATAGGAATTTCTTATTCCACATCTTTTCTTTATCATGGAGTTTAAATATTTATTCACTGGTATTTAAAGATGACCTATGCATAGATATATAATTTTTAAAATATACTTTCTCCATCCCCAGATTAACCAAATGAACAATACTAGGACAAATGAGTACTTGGAATGATATTCAATTACAGAGCATTACAAAATTGGTCCCCTCTGTCTCAGCATTGTCTAGATATTTTGGTTATGTATTTGTATTTGTTTCAATTTCCCTTTTAAATTTCAAAATAAACCCTGTTAGGACAAAGCCAATGTTTCAGTCTTGATAAATAAAATATTTTGAAACTGGTTCTGATTTTAAAATTGGTCCTAAATTATCATCCATTTCCATTGTCTGAAAGTTTCTAACTTCCCACTAAAAACATCTCTTCCAAAGTTGTTTTGTAATCTATCCCAATGATTATAATGTAAAATTAAAGAAATAATCATGCTTCTCAAAAGGGAATTAAATCTTCACTGAATTTTACTCAGGCTAAATATTTGGTCAGAAATTCCTAAAGCCACAACTTTGGTGGGGTTTGTGTGTGTATGAGGGGGGTATTATACATATTGGGTGTTAAGGCAACTTGTTCTGTGTTTTAATCTGTTGCTTTTGGGTGACTTAGGGAATGGTTTTATTTGATTTAAATGAAGGCGGGTAAGATGGAGATTTAATTATCTTTCTGAAAAGGAGTGGTCAATTTGAGGGTATAAATAAATATTTTCTTAATATATTCAAAAAAGTGCATTGCTTTCTGTCACAGAAGACCTGAGTATCTGGAAGCTGTAACCCTCAACACAGCTTTCCCTGATTTGCTGCAGAGGCACGTGGCTAATTATAGAAAGGAAGACTAGAAGGGAAGGGGACTCCAGCAAAGGAAACACTGTTCCGGGAATTGGAAGGTTTCACGCTTTAGATGAAATTCAAGCATGTGATGTGCATTACTGCCATCGTGGCTTATCACTTGCTGCTCCTGCTTCTGAGATTGAGACTCCGTTGTCATATTCTTTAGCAATAGGAAAGGTGAAGACTGGATTTAATTGCTGTTCAGATTATAAATACTCAATTGATGTGAACATCTTTTTTGCAGTGTAGTCTTAAAAGTCAATCATTAATCGTCAAGTCTTTTGCCTCTTAAGTGGTTTATTACATGAGTTGAGTTGTATCTTTTCATTGTGGGGATTTTCTTTTGGGCAAGGTGAGGGGGTCACAGGGCATGGGGCTAGTAAGCATTTTACTGTTTACTGTATTTGTCTTTTTATAAAGTGTCCCCCAAAATGTGATTAGAAGGCTGACAAGCCTATATTTGAAGGTTTAATTGTGTACGTTATATAATCTAAGTACTTACTGTATTTGAACTTCCTGTTTATTCCTGGAGATGAAAATGAAAATCTCCCATCATTTCCAATTCTTGGATAACATCAAGTCATTGAAATTTATCTAAGGCCTATCATGATATGATCAGACATCCATTGCATGCAGTTGTTTTATTCCAGAGTAAAATACTGAAATTGTGCTTCTTAATTAAACTGTTCATTTCTGAGACAATTTGGATAGAAATAAATGTGTGAATGTTAATGCATATATGTAAATTAGAAATACTTTTTTAGATTCATGGGCTTTTATTAAAAATAAAGAATTTCTAGGGATTTACTTAGGTCATAAGATGGCTAAATAATAATGTGACAATAATATTACTACAAATAATAGCTAACATTTATTGGGCACTTACTGTGTGCCAGACACTACTCTATTTTTTTAAGAATTTTTTGTAACAGCTTTATTGGGATATACTTTACCATAAAATT
Organism: Leucopleurus acutus; assembly: GCF_964270905.1. Taxonomy (NCBI): domain Eukaryota; kingdom Metazoa; phylum Chordata; class Mammalia; order Artiodactyla; family Delphinidae; genus Leucopleurus; species Leucopleurus acutus. Next base: position 58,217,491 of record NC_139148.1, read on the forward strand.
CACCCTTTTAAAGTAATATACAATTCAGTGATTTTTCAGTATATTCACATAATTGTGCAACTATCACCACTGTCTCATTTTAGAACATTCCCATCACTTCACAAAGAAACCCCAAAGCCATTAGCAGTCATCCTCTTTTTCCCTTTTCCCCAGCCCCTGGCAACCATCAGTCTGCTTTCTGTCTCTGTGGATTTGGCCAGGCACTATTCTTAAGTGCTTTTTATGCATCTCCTCCAATCTTCAACATAAAGTGGTACAATCCTCATTTCACTGGTAGAAAATTGAGGCACAGAAAGGTTAAGTAAATTGTCCAAGGTTACACAGTGAATTGATATTTAAAATAGGAAAACACATTAGCTGAGATCATAGTAGGACACAGTTTTGAATTGCATTGTTATACGTATGAAATGAATACACCTCCTCCCCAGGGTATGTTCCCTGTTACTAGCCATTACAACGTACAGCTCACTGGAGGTCAATAACTCGTTTTTTTCTGAGTACTAGAATACTATATTAGCATCTGAGAAAGACACAGCGGTTATACATTGGGAAGAGTTAGGTTTGCTGCCCTCACTCCTCCTTGAGCCCCTTTTCTTTCCCCTCCTCCCACCACCAGACACATACACCCCTCCCCTTTTTCTCAAAGTCTTAAGAATCAAGCAGCTTCTGCCTCTTTCGTTTTAATTCTCCCAGTGGGATGGTTAACACATCAAAATTTAACGTGTCTATTCAGGTGTTTATAGTCAAGGGATGCCTCTGGTCACATGTAGTAACAGCTATATTCCTAAGACTTCAGAGAGCAGTAGTGTGAAAATAGAATGCCTTTCTATTTGGGTTAAACTAGGTGGGGTAAAGAAATAACACAGTAAATAAAGGCTTTGCCTTAATGAAGTCAGTGTTCCAGCCTGGTAGGAAGTGGCTACACGCTGCTCTTGTTCACTCTGTTCTCTTTTAGAGCCTTTGTATTCTGCACCATCTCTGCTGGTAATTTCTTGGTCCTCTTCGATGCTCTGTTTTAATCCTGATTTTTCCTATAAATAAAGAACCTGTGAAAAGAATAAATCTGTAAAATGATTTGTGAATATTAAATGTACAAATAAAAAACACTGGAAAAGGAGAATTTGCACGTGCCTGTTCTTGTGCTGAAAGGCATGGGGATATTTCCTGCATACTGTTTTCAGATATATTGTCATCAGAAAATATTGAATGCTGTGTAGGATTGCACAAGTAGCAAGTTAGGAAGTCACATTTACTGAGCAAATATTTACCAGATGCTATAATAGCCGTTTTATGAACAGTACTGCTCCCAGTGAATTTAAGGTTCTTGCCTTGTCGCAAAAGAATTCGGAGACAAGCAGGGAGTTAAGAAAGTAAAGTGAGGATTTATTTAAGCAAGAATACGCTCTCAGAGGGAGAGCAGACAAATGGGTGAGGAGCTGCTGCCCTGGGTTTCTCTGGCAAGCCGGTTATGAGGGGCATACAAATAAAGGGGCAGAGTATTCACTGGGGAAGGAGGGGTTTGGGGGTCGTATTCCCTGATTTTCATCCCAGCTCTATCTTCCTGAGGGGAGGAGGGATTTCTGTTCTTATTTGGCTTAGATCAGAAGTATCATGGTGTCAGTGCATGATGGGTACTTCTCATCTGTAAGGCTAATTTTATTGTAATGAGAGCATAATGAGCAACAGGTCACATTCGGACATAGGAGATTCCTGTCTTTCCCCACCTTTCTTTGTCTGCTTCCAGGACACTTATCACCCAAAACGTGTGGTTTACTGTCAGTCTGGAGGTTCCTGCTTTCTTAACATCTTTCTTGGGGTATAATTGCTCCACATTGGTGTGTTAGTTTCTGCTGTACAACAGAGTGAATCAGCTATACATATACATATATCCGCATATCTCCTCCCTCTTGCGTCTCCCTCCCACCCTCCCTATCCCACCCCTCTAGGTGTTCAAAAAGCACTGAGCTGATCTCCCTCTGCTATGCGGCTGCTTCCCACTAGCTAGCTATTTTACACTTGGTAGTATTTATAAGTCCATGCCACTCTCTCACTTCGTCCCAGCTTACCCTTCCCCCTCCCTGTGTCCTCAAGTCCATTCTCTACGTCTGCGTCTTTATTCCTGTCCTGCCCCTAGATTCTTCGGAACTATTTTTTTTTTGATTCCATATATATGTGTTAGCATACGGTATTTGTTTTTCTCTTTCTGACATACTTCACTCTGTATGACAGACTCTAGGTCCATCCATCTCACTACAGACAACTCAATTTTGTTTCTTTTTATGGCTGAGTAATCCATTGTATATATGTGCCACATCTTCTTTATCCATTCATCTGTTGATGAACACTTAGGTTGCTTCCATGTCCTGGCTATTGTAAATAGTGCTGCAATGAACATTGTGGTACATGACTCTTTTTGAATTATGGTTTTCTCAGGGTATATGCCCAGTAGTGGGATTGCTGGGTCATATGGTATTTCTATTTTTAGTTTTTTAAGGAACCTCCATACTGTTCTCCATAGTGGCTGTATCAATTTACATTCCCACCAACAGTGCAAGAGGGTACCCTTTTCTCCACACCCTCTCCAGCATTTGTTTGTAGATTTTTTGATGGTAGCCATTCTGAGTGGTGTGAGGTGATACCTCATTGTAGTTTTGATTTGCATTTCTCTAATGATTAGTGATGTTGAGCATTCTTTCATGTGTTTGTTGGCAATCTGTATGTCTTCTTTGGAGAAATGTCTATGTAGGTCTTTGCCCATTTTGGGATTGGGTTGTTTGTTTTTTTAATATTGAGCTGCATGAGCTGCTTGTAAATTTTGGAGTTTAATCCTTTGTCAGTTGCTTCATTTGCAAATATTTTCTTCCATTCTGAGGGTTATCTTTTGGTCTTGTTTATGGTTTCCTTTGCTGTGCAAAAGCTTTTAAGTTTCATTAAGTCCCATTTGTTTAATTTTATTTTTATTTCCACTTCTCTAGGAGGTGGGTCAAAAAGGATCTTGCTGTGATTTATGTCATAGAGTGTTCTGCCTATGTTTTCCTCTAAGAGTTTGATAGTGTCTGGCCTTACATTTAGGTCTTTAATCCATTTTGAGTTTATTTTTGTGTATGATGTTAGGGAGTATTCTAATTTCATTCTTTTCCATGTAGCTGTCCAGTTTTCCCAGCCCCAATTATTGAAGAGGCTGTCTTTTCGCCATTGTATATTCTTGTGGTGTCTGCCCATGGACCCTCACTGTTTACAAGATGTGTGATTTCCTGCCATCAGGCCCCTGCCTCCATTTCTCTGCTCATATCTAGCTACTGCCTGCTGTAACATTCCCCTCTCAAGGAGTCTGGGACCCTTAAAATCTTTTAAGAGGCAGAGGGACCAACGGTCCATCTTATGTAACTGCTTCAAGCTGAGCATGGGTGTTGTCCCTACCTGTGGGTCCAGATCTCCTTACTGTCTGTCAGAGATAGGGGTCTTGGGATTGTTGACAGAGGTGGAGAGTGGGGAGTAGAAGGAAGCAACAACTTTGTCCAGCAGGTGTTGATGGTCCCCTTTGTCAGGTGGGATGGGTTGAAGTCCCTGGCGTAGCATCATTTGAAGCTGGAGTTGTTGCATTCTTGGGTCTGTGATGTTTCTTTGTCCTTTTTGAATAAAAGCTTCAGGTCCTGTACAGGCTTGATCATCCATCTGGATTTGTTGCAGGAATGGGGACCCCTTCCAGGGCCTGAGAGTGGGCTCGTCTAACACTCGGAAGTGAATTGTCCAAGGAGACACTGTGCTGACAAAGCAGGAGACTGTATTGGGAAGGGGCACTTGGGTGGAGACCAGGAAGGTAAGGGAACCCAGGAGGACTGCTCTTCCACGTGGCTCACAGTCTCAGGTTTTATGATGGTGGGGTTAGTTTTCAGGTTGTCTCTGGCCAGTCATTATGACTCAGGGTCCTTCCTGGTGGCGCACGCATCAGTCAGCAAAGCTGAATTCCAGCGAGGAGGATTCTGGGAGGTTGGTAGGACATATGGACTGGTGTCTCCTTTTGACGTTTCCCGAATTTTTCCTGTTGGTGGTGGCTTGTTAGTTCCATGTTCCTTACCAGGACCTCCTGTCATAAAATAACTCATGCAAATGGTTATTGTAGTGCTGGCCAGGGTGGGCGGTTTCAGTCAGTATTTCCTCTAACAACTCCCACCTGAGACTTCATACTCAAGATACTTCTTGGGAATCGGGGTGGAGGTCTGTTTCTTCTGTAACTACTTCCTGCTGAGAGTGGGCATAGTCCTGCCTAGTAGAGTAGAAGTCTCTCTCCACCTGATCTAAATCGAGGTATTCTGTGCCCGAAACCAGCATTCACCCTTGTAGTAACAATTTACCTTGAAACTGTTGGACCCTGTTGGAGATGAACCTTGTAAGCAGTTGAAACAGACAGGGGCCAAACAAGAGGCCTAACAGGATGGTCATCACCAGGCCCAGAAAAGGAAGGCAGAATTTGGGATGTGGACTGCAGGGTGTGTGACTTTCTTCTGATTGGTTTGTGGCATGGTAACTGGGTGGTGCTCCAGGAATCTTGTGCTCAGCCTGAAGTTACCATCCTCCACCTGAGTGGGGGCCCCAGTTCTGCAGAAGGACTCAAAGATATTGTTATGCATATTCCTTGAGGAGGAACCAGGACCCTGCCCCAAGGCTGCACCACCATTTGACTGCTCCTCCCGTTTCTGCATCCCTTCCCTTCCCTGATTAGAAACTGTTTGAATCTGCCCTTTGGAACTCAGGGAAGGTCTAGGAGGCTGAATGAAGTCTATATCCTACAAACAGGAAACAGGGGACACAGAAAGGGTTTGTACTCTGGAGCCCCACAAAGTCCTGCTCAGTTTTAATTCAGGGAACTGGGCAACGACGGCTCTGGCATCTTCCTGTTAAAATGGGGCATAGTGCTGCCTCAGTTTGGAGAATAGACACTGAATTGGAAATATTTCTGAGTTCCAAGTCCTGGATCTTAGTCTCATATGATTAAAATCTCAATCCCTTGGTCTGCCATTTTGGTGTAACAGACCAAATTAAAAGTAGTTGGAGGAGTGACAACTGGAATTTTAATAGACAAAATAAATCTCATTTCTTTTCAGGAGAATAAGCCTGAAACCCAGTCTGGACCTGGCGCTTTGGGGAGCCTTGTAGCCAGGTGACCAGTTGTCTAGTTTTATCTAAGTAGGTTTTAACTTTTAATGTGGTATTTACACATAGATAACAAGTGCTATTGGTCATCATACATGTTTATTCTTTTTGTTAATGTATGATCTAAAACAATTTCATTGTCTAAAAATGTAATAGTTACAAGAGGACACCTTTAAAAAGTAAGGTTGCAGTTGCCAGCTGCCAGCAGACATTGTTTTGAGATTGGCTGGTGTCATCCAAGTCTGACACAGCTCAGAAAACTCAAGTTCTTAGCAATACAAGGACTTGACTTGTCTGAAATCACACCCATAGTGTCACCTGGTTATTTCCTTGGGTGTCTGAACCACAGCTACTCCATTTTGACTTTCAGTTGCATTTCTCTCCTTAATGGCCAAAGCAGATGTCCCTGTTAATGATTTTAGTGCTTTTTTAGATATGAGAAGATGCAAGAACTTGGGGTCATAAAAGCTTCTCCTGAAAGTATCTAACTATCTGAAGACCTGTTCTGCCAGTTTTTCCCAGAGCACAGAGTGCCTCATTCCTGATCTCCTCCCTGAGCTCCTTTAAGGGGGTGTTGAAGGTCAGTGGCTGCCGTGCCCATTGACCTAATCCTCGCAGAGGCAGATGGCAAGTGTCAATTTTCAGTTGGCAGGGCCCCTTCAGGGTCATAAATTTGATCATGGTTTGGGGGGCATTTCATGACCATTTCATCCCATGGTGCCAGGAATGCTCATTCCCAGATCTGGCGAAGATTTCACTGCTGGGTCACTCAATGCACTATTCCTGGACTAAGCCTTATTCACAGTAGCCAAAAGTCTCTGGACCACCTGTCTTACTATTCTCTTATGGTCCAGGAAAATATTTGCTGTTGTTGCTTCTTCCCGTATCTAGAGTTACATCATTACCATCATTGATCTTACATGAAACTATATATCATCATTTTATCAGAGGCTCAGTCACACATTTGGTAATGTAAGAAACAAAAATTTTGTAAAACAGGCAATATAAAAAACAATATAGCTAGCAGATTAATAAGGTCATAAGTAAGAATATATGTCAAGAACTTCCATTAGGTGCAACCCAGTATATCCCAGGTCATCTGACTTACTCTGTTCTGTACCGATCCTTATCTTTAAGGGAAATTATATATTGGCATTGTCCATAAGGCACCCAGCCCAGTTCCCTAGTGTTACTAGGCTGGTTATCCCTAGTATGGATTTAATTGTCCCCAGTATAGAGGAGCCTTTAATTAAAGGCTTAAATTTAAATTACTTAAATTACCATAGCCTGGTGTTAACTACATAAATCCATCCCATAATTGTGGGAGGTATTATTCCTTGGCTGAAATTTTGATTGTTGCTCTGATTGAGCCTGAGTAATAGAGGAAAATTCATATTTATGGCCAGAGTCGGAGCAGGTATTATTAATTGGCTAGGTGAGGGGATCCCACCTAGTAATATCACTAGTGGCCTAAACAGGACTATAATTTCTTTCTTCTAGAATAAATTTTCTAAGAGCCAACCAATTAGAGCCTTCAAGTGGAGAAATACACCAAGGTAACACAGAAGTACTAGACACAGGTAATTGGCCACAAACCCAACAATTGGATTGATTTTTTAAAACAAGCATAGGATCATGCCCATGATGGGAAAATATTTGATTCATATGCAAGGGTCCAAGAAGTCAAGAAAATATTATAAATGATCATATGAGTCAGGTCCAAGATCTTGGGCAAGCTGTCTACTTCTGCTGTTGTCTTCTTCTCATTCCAGGTATGAGTGTAGTTTCTCCTTTGTTTGAGCATTGTTTTAAGGTGATTTTGAGGTCAGCCACCCTCTCCATAGGCCAGTCCAGTGCAGGGGCCCTTTGTGAGTGGAAATTAATCCAAGAGTCAATTCCCGGGGGACCTTGAAGATGGCGGAAGAGTAAGACGTGGAGATCACCTTCCTCCCCACAGATACACCAGAAATACATCTACACGTGGAACAACTCCTACAGAACACCTACTGAACGCTGGCAGAAAACCTCAGACCTCCCAAAAGGCAAGAAACTCCCCACGTACCTGGGTAGGGCAGAAGAAAAAACAGAGACAAAAGGATAGGGATGGCACCTGCACCGGTGGGAGGGAGCTGTGAAGGAGGAAAAGTTTCCACACACTAGGAAGCCCCTTCGCGGGCGGAGACTGCGGGAGGTGGAGGGGGGAGCTTCGGAGCCGCGGAGGAGTGCACAGCAACGGGTGCGGAGGGCAAAGCGGGGAGATTCCCGCACAGAGGATCGGTGCCGACCGGCACTCACCAGCCCGAGAGGCTTGTCTGCTCACCCGCCGGGGCGGGCGGGGCTGCAAGCTGAGGCTTGGGTTTTGGTTTTGGACGGAGTGCAGGGAGAGGACTGGGGTTGGCGGCTTGAACATAGCCTGAAGGGGTTAGTGCACCACGGCTAGCCGGGAGGGAGTCCGGGGAAAAGTCTGCACCTGCCGAAGAGGCAAGAGGCTTTTTCTTCCCTCTTTGTTTGCTGGTGCACGAGGAGAGGGGTTTAAGAGCACTGCTTAAAGGAACTCCAGAGACGGGCGTGAGCTGCGGCTAAAAGCGCGGACCCCAGAGGCGGGCGGGAGACGTTAAGGCTGCTGCTGCCGCCACCAAGGGGCCTGTGTGGGAGCACAGGTCACTCTCCACACCCCTCTTCCGCGGAGCCTGTGCAGCCCGCCACTGCCAGGTTCCCGGGATCCAGGGACAACTTCCCTGGGAGAACGCATGGCGGGCCTCAGGCTGGTGCAACGTCATACCGGCCTCTGCCGCCGCAGGCTCGCCCCGCACTCCGTGCCCCTCCCTCCCCCCAGGCCTGAGTGCGCCAGAGCCCCCAAATCAACGGATCCTTTAACCCCGTCCTGTCTGAGCAAAAAACAGACGCCCTCAGGCGACCTACACGTAGAGGCAGGGCCAAATCCAAAGCTGAGCCCCTGTGAGCTGTGAGAACAAAGAAGAGAAAGGGAAATCTCTCCCAGCAGCCTCAGAAGCAGCGGATTAAAGCTCCACAATCAGCTTGATGTACCTGCATCTGTGGAATACATGAATAGACAACACATCATCCCAAATTGAGAAGGTGGGCTTTGAGAGCAAGATCTATGATTTTTTTCCCTTTTCCTCTTTTTGTGAATGTGTATGTGTATGCTTCTGTGTGAGACCTTGTCTGTATAGTCTTGCTTCCACCATTTGTCCTAGTGTTCTATCCGTCCATGTTTTTTAAAAAAATTTTTTTCTTAATAATTAATTTTAATTTTAATAACTTTATTATACTTTACCTTCATTCTTTCTTTCTTTCCGTCCTTCCTTCCCTCCTTTAGACAACGAATCATCCCAAATTGAGGAGGTGGTCTCTGACAGCAAGATTTAGGATTTTTCCCCCTTTACCTCTTTTTGTGAGGGTGTATGTGTATGCTTCTGTGTAAGATTTTGTCTGTATAGCTTTGCTTCCAACATTTGTTCTAAGGTTCTATCCATCCATTTTTTTTTTCTAAATAAGTATTTTTTTAATTCAATAAGTTTATTATACTTTATTTTATTTTTACTGTATCTTCTTTCTTTCTGTCTTTTTCCTTCTTTCCCTCCTTCCTTCCTTCCTTCCTCCCTCCCTCCCTCCCTCCCTCCTTTCTTTCCTTCTTGCCTTCTTACATTCTTTGCTTCTTTCTTTCTTTCTTCCTTCCTTCCTTCCTTCCCTCCTGTCCTTCTTTCTTTCCTCATACTTCTACTAATTCTCTTTACTTTTTCTCCCTTTTATTCTGAGCCGTGTGGATGAAAGGCTCTTGGTGCTCCAGGCAGGAGTCAGGGCTCTGCCTCTGAGGTAGGAGAGCCAACTTCAGGACACTGGTCAACAAGAGACCTTCCAGCTCCACATAATATCAAATGGCGAAAATCTCCCAGAGACCTCCATCTTAACACCAGCACCCAGCATCACTCAACGACCAGCAAGCTACAGTGCAGGACAACCTATGCCAAACAACTAGCAAAACAGGAACACAACCCCATCCATTAGCACAGAGGCTGCCTAAAATCATAATAAGTCCACAGACATCCCAAAACACACCACCAGACGTGAACCTGCCCACTAGAGAGACAAGATCCAGCCTCATCCACCAGAACACAGGCACTAGTCCCCTCCACCAGGAAGCCTACACAACCCACTGAACCAACCTTAGCTACTGGAGACAGACATCAAAAACAGCGGGAACTACGAACCTGCAGCCTGCAAAAAGGAGACCCCAAACGCAGTAAGATAAGCAAAATGAGAAGACAGAAAAACACACAGCAGATAAAGGAGCAAGATAAAAATGCACCAGACCTAACAAATGAAGAGGAAATAGGCAGTCTACCGTAAAAGGAATTCAGAATAATGATAGTAAGGATGATCCAAAATCTTGGACAAAGAATGGACAAAATGCAAGAAACAGTTAACAAGGACCTAGAAGAAATAAAGATGAAACAAGCAACGATGAACAACACAATAAATGAAATTAAAAGTACTCTAGATGGGATCAATAGCAGAATAACTGAGGCAGAAGAACGGATAAGTGACCTGGAAGATAAAATAGTGGAAATAACTACTGCAGAGCAGAATAAAAAAGAATGAAAAGAACTGAGGACAGTCTCAGAGACCTCTGCGACAACATTAAACACACCAACATTCGAATTATAGGGGTTCCAGAAGAAGAGAAAAAGGGACTGAGAAAATATTTCAAGAGATTATACTTGAAAACTTCCCTAATATGGGAAAGGAAATAGTTAATCAAGTCCAGGTAGCACAGAGAATCCCTTGCAAGATAAATCCAAGTAGAAATACAGCAAGACACATATTAATCAAACTGTCAAAAATTAAATACAACAAAAACATTAAAAGCAGCAAGGGAAAAACAACAAATAACACACAAGGGAATCCCCATAAGGTTAACAGCTGATCTCTCAGCAGAAACCCTACAAGCCAGAAGGGAGTGGCAGGACATAATGAAAGTGATGAAGGAGAAAAACCTGCAACCAAGACTACTCTACCCAGCAAGGATCTCATTCAGACTTGATGGAGAAATTAAAACCTTTACAGACAAGCAAAAGCTGAGAGAGTTCAGCACCACCAAACCAGCTTTACAACAAATGCTAAAGGAACTTCTCTAGACAAGAAACACAAAAGAAGGAAAAGACCTATAATAACGAACCCAAACCAATTTAGAAAATGGGAATAGGAACATACATATCGATAATTACCTTAAATGTAAATGGACTAAATGCTCCCACCAAAAGACACAGATTAGCTGAATGGATACAAAAACAAGACCCTTATATATGCTGTCTACAAGAGACCCACTTCAGACCTAGGGACACATACAGACTGAAAGTAAGGGGATGGAAAAAGATATTCCATGCAAATGGAAACCAAAAGAAAGCTGAAGTAGCAATTCTCATATCAGACAAAATAGACTTTAAAATAAGGACTATTAAAAGAGACAAAGAAGGACACTACATAATGATCAAGAGATCGATCCAAGAAGAAGATATAACAATTGTAAATATTTATGTACCCAACATAGGACCACCTCAATACATAAGGCAAATACTAAGAGCGATAAAAGGGGAAATCGACAGTAACACATTCATAGTAGGGGACTTTAACACCCCACTTTCACCCATGGACAGAGCATCCAAAATGAAAATAAATAAGGAAACACAAGCTTTAAATGATACATTAAACAAGATGGACTTAATTGATATTTATAGGACACTCCATCCAAAAACAACAGAATACACATTTTTCTCAAGTGCTCATGGAACATTCTCCAGGATAGATCATATCTTGGGTCACAAATCAAGCCTTGGTAAATTTAAGAAAATTGAAATTGTATCAAGTATCTTTTCTGACCACAATGCCATGAGACTAGATATCAATTACAGGAAGAGATCTGTAAAAAATACAAACACATGGAGGCTAAACAATACACTACTTAATAATGAAGTGATCACTGAAGAAATCAAAGAGGAAATAAAAAAATAGCTAGAAACAAATGTCAATTGAGACACAGCAACCCAAAACCTATGGGATGCAGCAAAAGCAGTTCTAAGGGAGAAGTTTATAGCAATACAAGCCCACCTTAAGAAGCAGGAAACATCTCGAATAAACAACCTAACCTTGCAATTAGAGAAAGAAGAACAAAAAAACCCCAAAGCTAGCAGAAGGAAAGAAATCATAAAAATCAGATCAGAAATAAATGAAAAAGAAATGAAGGAAACAATAGCAAAGATCAATAAAACTAAAAGCTGGTTCTTTGAGAAGATAAACAAAATAGATAAAGCACTAGCCAGACTCATCAAGAAAAAAAGGGAGAAGACTCAAATCAATAGAATTAGGAATGAAAAAGGAGAAGTAACAACTGACACTGCAGAAATAAAAAAAGATCATGAGAGATTACTACAAGCAACTCTATGCCAATAAAATGGACAATCTGGAAGAAATGGACTTATTCTTAGAAATGCACAACCTGCCAAGACTGAATCAGGAAGAAATTGAAAATATGAACAGACCAATCACAAGCACTGAAATTGAAACTGTGATTAAAAATCTTTCAACAAACAAAAGCCCAGGACCAAATGGCTTCACAGGCGAATTCTATCAAACATTTAGAGAAGAGCTAACACCTACCCTTCTAAACTCTTCCAAAATATAGCAGAGGGAGGAACACTCCAAAATTCATTCTACGAGGCCACCATCACCATGATACCAAAACCAGACAAGGATGTCACAAAGAAAGAAAACTACAGGCCAATATCACTGATGAACCTAGATGCAAATATCCTCAACAAAATACTAGCAAACAGAATCCAACAGCACATTAAAAGGATCATACACCATGATCAAGTGGGATTTATTCCGGGATGCAAGGATTCTTCAATATACACAAATCAATCAATGTGATCAAGCATATTAACAAATTGAAGGAGAAAAAGCATATGATCATCTCAATAGATGCAGAGAAAGCTTGCGACAAATTTCAACACCCATTTATGATAAAAAAAAAAAACCCTGCAGAAAATAGGCATAGAGGGAACTTTCCTCAACATAATAGAGGCCATATTTGACAAACCCACAGCCAACATCATCCTCAATGGTGAAAAACTGAAAGCATTTCCACTAAGATCAGGAACAAGACAAGGTTGCCCACTCTCACCACTCTTATTCAATATAGTTTTTGAAGTTTTAGCCATGGCAATCAGAGAAGAAAAGGAAATAAAAGGAATCCAAATTGGAAAAGAAGAAGTAAAGCTCTCACTGCTTGCAGATGATATGATACTATACATAGAGAATCCTAAAGATGCTACCAGAAAACTACTAGAGCTAATCAATGAATTTGGTAAAGATGCAGCATACAAAATTAATGCACAGAAATCTCTGACATTCCTAAACACTAATGATGAAAAAGCTGAAAGTGAAATCAAGAAAACACTCCCATTTGCCATTACAACCAAAAGAATAAAATATCTAGGAACAAAGCTACCTAAGGAGACAAAAGACCTGTATGCAGAAAATTATAAGACACTGATGAAAGAAATTAAAGATGATACAAATAGATGGAGAGATATACCATGTTCTTGGATTGGAAGAATCAACATTGTGAAAATGACTCTAGTACCCAAAGCAATCTACAGATTCAATGCAATCCCTATGAAAATACCACTGGCTTTTTTCACAGAACTAGAACAAAAAATTTCACAGTTTGTATGGAAACACAAAAGACTCCGAATAGCCAAAGCAATCTTGAGAATGGAAAATGGAGCTTGAGGAATCAGGCTCCCTGACTTCAGACTATACTACAAAGCTACAGTAATCAAGACAGTATTGTACTGGCACAAAAACGGAAAGATAGATAAATGGAACAGGATAGAAAGCCCAGAGATAAACCCACGCACGTATGGTCACCTTATCTTTGATAAAGGAGGCAGGAATGTACAGTGGAGAAAGGACAGCCTCTTTAGTAAGTGGTGCTGGGAAAACTGGACAGGTACATGTAAAAGTATGAGATTAGATCACTCCCTGACACCATACACAAAAATAAGCTCAAAATGGATTAAAGACCTAAATGTAAGGCCATAAATTAACAAACTCTTAGAGGAAAACATAGGCAGAACACTCTATGACATAAATCACAACAAGATCCTTTTTGACCCACCTGCTAGAGTAATGGAAATAAAAACAAAAATAAACAAATGGGACCTAATGAAACTTCAAAGCTTTTGCACAGCAAAGGAAACCATAAACAAGACCAAAAGACAACCCTCAGAATGGGAGAAAATATTTGGAAAACAAGCAACTGACAAAGGATTAATTTCCAAAATTTACAAGCAGCTCATGCAGCTCAATAACAAAGAAACAAACAACCCAATCCAAAAATGGGCAGAAGGCCTAAATAGACATTTCTCCAAAGAAGATATACAGACTGCCAACAAACACATGAAAGAATGCTCAACATCATTAATCATTAGAGAAATTAAAATCAAAACTACAATGAGATATCATCTCACACCAGTCAGAATGGCCATCATCAAAAAATCTAGAAACAATAAATGCTTGAGAGGGTTTGGAGAAAAGGGAACACTCCTGCACTGCTGGTGGGAATGTGAATTGGTACAGCCACTATGGAGAGCAGTATGGAGGTTCCTTAAAAAACTACAAATAGAACTGCCATATGACCCAGCAATCCCACTACTGGGCATATACCCTGAGAAAACCATAATTCAAAAAGAGTCATGTAGCAAAATGTTCATTGCAGCTCTATTTACAGTAACTCAGAGATGGAAACAACCTAAGTGCCCATCATTGGATGAATGGATAAAGAAGATGTGGTACATATATACAATGGAATATTACTCAGCCATAAAAAGAAACGAAATTGAGCTATTTGTAATGAGGTGGATAGATCTAGAGTCTGTCATACAGAGTGAAGTAAGTCAGAAAGAGAAAGAAAAATACCATATGCTAACACATATATATGGAATTTAAGAAAAAAATGTCATGAAGAACCTAGGGGTAAAACAGGAATAAAGACGCAGACATACTGGAGAACGGACTTGAGGATATGGGGAGGGTGAAGGGTGAGCTGTGACGAAGCGAGAGAGAGGCATGGACATATATACACTACAAAATGTAAGGTAGATAGCTACTGGGAAGCAGCCGCATAGCACAGGGATATCAGCTCGGTGCTTTGAGACCGCCTGGAGGGGTGGGATAGGGAGGGTTGGAGGGAGGAAGATGCAAGAGGGAAGAGATATGGGAACATATGTATATGTATATGTATAAGTGATTCATTTTGTTATAAAGCAGAAGCTAACACACCATTGTAAAGCAATTATACCCCAATAAAGATGTTTAAAAAAAAAGAAAACTCTCCCATTTACCACTGCAACAAAAAGAATAAAATATCTAGGAATATACCTACCTATGGAGATAGAAAACCTGTATGCAGAAAATTATAAGACACTGATGAAAAAATTTAAAGATCATACAAATAGATGGAGAGATATACCATGTTTTTGGATTGGATGAATCAACATTGTGAAAATGACTCTACTACCCAAAGCAATCTACAGATTCAATGCAATCCCTATCAAACTACCACTGGCATTTTTCACAGAACTAGAAATAAAAATTTCACAATTTGCACGAAAACACAAAAGACGCCAAATAGCCAAAGCAAACTTGAGAACGAAAAATGGAGCTGGAGGAATCAGGCTTCCTGTCTTCAGTCTATACTACAAAGCTACAGTAATCAAGACAGTATGGTACTGGCACAAAAACGGAAAGATAGATAAATGGAAAAGGATAGAAAGCCCAGAGATAAACCCATGCACATATGGTTACCTTATCTTTGATAAAGGAGGCAGGAATGTACAGTAGAGAAAGAACAGCCTCTTCAATAAGTGGTGCTGGGAAAACTGGACAGGTACATGTAAAAGTATGAGATTAGATCACTCCCTGACACCATACACAAAAATAAGCTCAAAATGGATTAAAGACCTAAATGTAAGGCCATAAATTATCAAACTCGTAGAGGAAAACATAGGCAGAACACTCTATGACATAAATCACAGCAAGATCCTTTTTGACCCACCTCCTAGAGAAATGGAAATAAAAACAAAAATAAACAAATGGGACCTAATGAAACTTCCAAACTTTTGCACAGCAAAGGAAACCATAAACAAGACCAAAAGACAACCCTCAGAATGATAGAAAATATTAGCAAATGAAGCAACTGACAAAGGATTCATCTCCAAAATTTACAAGCAGCTCATGCAGCTCAATAACAAAAATACAAACAACCCAATCCAAAAATGGGCAGAAGGCCTAAATAGATATTTCTCCAAAGAAGATATACATATTACCGAAAAAACCCATGAAAGAATGCTCAACATCATTAATCATTAGAGAAATCAAAACTTCAAGGAGATATCATCTCACACTGCTCAGAATGGCCATCATCAAAAAATCTAGAAAAAAAAATGCTGGAGAGGGTGTGGAGAAAAGGGAACATTCTTGCACTGCTGGTGGGAATGTGAAATGGTACAGTCACTATGGAGAACAGTATGGAGTATTCCTTAAATAACTACAAATAGAACTACCATATGACCCAGCAATCTCACTACTGGGCATATAACCTGAGAAAACCATAATTCAAAAAAGTCATGTACCAAAATATTCATTACAGCTCTATTTACAATAGCCTGGAGTTGGAAACAACCTAAGTGTCCATCATCAGATGAATGGATAAAGAAGATGTGGCACATATATATAATGGAATATTACTCAGCCATAACAGGAAACGAAATTGTGATATTTGTAATGAAGTGGATAGACCTAGCGTCTGTCATACAGAGTGAAGTAAGTCAGAAAGAGAAAGACAAATACTGTATGCTAACAAATATATATGGAATTTAAGAAAAAATATGTCATGATTAACCTAAGGGTAAGACTTGAATAAAGACTCAGACCTACGAGGGAATGGACTTGAGGATATGGTGGGGGGAAGGGTAAGCTGTGACAAAGTGAGAGTGAGGCATGGACATATCATATATAAACTACCAAACGTAAGGTAGATAGCTAGTAGGAATCAGCCGCATAGCACAGGGAGATCAGCTTGGTGCTTTGTGACCGCCTGGAGGGGTGGGATAGGGAGGGTGGGAGGAAGGGAGACGTAAGAGGGAAGAGATATGGGAACATAAGTTTATGTATAACTGATTCACTTTGTTATAAAGCAGAAACTAACACACCATTGTAAAGCAATTATACGCCAATAAAAATGTAAAAAAAAAAAGTGTGTTCTTCCTATGTTTTCCTCTAAGTGTTTTATCGTGTCTCTAATAAATTTTTAGTTTATTTTTGTGTATTGTGTTAGGGAGTGTTGTAATTTCATTCTTTTCCATGTAGCTGTCCAGTTTTCCCAGCACCACTTATTGAAGCGAGTGTTTTCTCCCTTGTATATCCTTGCCTCCTTTGTCATAGATTATTTGACCATAGGTGCGTGGGTTTATCTATGGGCTTTCTATCTTGTTCCATTGATTTATATTTCTGTTTTTGTGCCATTACCATACTGTCTTGATTACTGTAGGTTTGTAGTATTGTCTGAAGTCAGGGAGTCTGATTCCTCCTGCTCCATTTTTTTTCCCTCAAGACTGCTTTGGCTATTTCGGCGTCTTTTTTGTCTCCATACAAATTTTAAGATTTTTTTTCTACTAATGTAAAAAAATGCCATTGATAATTTGATAAAGATTGCATTGAATCTGTAGATTGCTTTGGGTAGTATAGTCATTTTCACAATGTTGATTCTTCCAATCCAAGAACATGGTATATCTCTCTATCCATTTGTATTATCTTTAATTTCTTTCATCAGTGTCCTTTAATTTTCTGCACACAGGTCTTTTGTCTCCTTAGGTAGGTTTATTCCTAGATATTTTTATTCTTTGTGTTGCAGTGGTAAGTGGGAGTGTTTCATTAATTTCTCTTTCAGATTTTTCATCATTAGTGTATAGGAATGCTAGAGATTTCTGTACATTAACTTGGTATCCTGCAACTTTACCAAATTCACTGATTAGCTCTACTAGCTTTCTCGTGGCATCTTTAGGATTATCTACATATAGTATCATGTCCTCTACAAACAGTGACAGTTTTACTTCTTCTTTTGCAATTTGGGTTCCTTTTGTTTCTTTTTTCTTTTTTTTTTTGACATATTTATTGGAATATAATTGCTTTACCATGGTGTGTTAGTTTCCGCTTTCTAACAAAGTGATTCGGTTATACATATGTTCCCATATCTCTTCCCTCTTGCGTCTCCCTCCCTCCCACCATCCCTATCCCACCCCTCCAGGCAGTCACAAAGCACGGAGCTGATCTCCTTGTGCTATGCGGCTGTTTCTCACTAGCTATCTACTTTACGTTTGGTAGTGTATATATGTTCATGCCTCTTGCTCACTTGGTCACAGCTTACCCTTCCCCCCCCCATATCCTCAAGTCCATTCTCCAGTAGGTCTGTGTCTTTATTCCCATCTTGCATCTAGGTTATTCATGACCATTTTTTTTTTAGATTCCATATATATGTGTTAGCATACAGTATTTGTTATTTTCTTTCTGACTTACTTCACTCTGTATAACAGCCTCTAGTTTGATCCACCTCACTACAAATAACTCAATTTCGTTTCATTTTATGGCTGAGTAATATTCCATTGTATATATGAGAGTCATCTTCTTTACCCATTCATCTGTTGATGGACACTTATGTTGCTTCCATGTCCTGGCTATTGTAAATAGAGCTGCAGTGAATATTTTGGTACATGACTCTTCTTGAATTATGCTTTTCTCAGGGTATATGACCAGTAGTGGGATTCCTAGGTCATATGGTAGTTCTATTTGTAGTTTTTTAGGGAACCTCCATACTGTTCTCCATAGTGGCTGTATCAGTTTACATTCCCACCAACAGTGCAAGTGGGTTCCCTTTTCTCCACACTCTCTCCAGCATTTATTGTTTCTAGAATTTTGGATGATGTCCATTCTGATCGGTGTGAGATGATATCTCATTGTAGTTTTTATTTACATTTCTCTAATGATTAATGATATTGAGCATTCTTTCATGGGTATTTTGACAGTCTGTATATATTCTTTGGAGAAATGTTTGTGTAGGTCTTCTGCCCATTGTTGGATTGGGTTGTTTGTTTTCTTTCATATTCAGCTGCATGAGCTGCTTGTAAATTTTGGAGATATTACTACATTGTCAGTTGCTTCATTTGCAAATATTTTCTCCCATTCTGAGGGTTGTCTTTTGGTCTTGTTTATGGTTTCTCTTGCTGTACAAAAGCTTTTAAGTTTCATTAGGTCCCATTGTTTATTTTTGTTTGTATTTCCATTCCTCTAGGAGGTGGTTCAAAAAGGATCTTGCTGTGATTTATGTCATAGAGTGTTCTGCCTATGTTTCCCTCTAACAAATTGATAGTGTCTGGCCTTGCATTTAGGTCTTTAATTCCTTTTGAGTTTATTTTTGTGTATGGTGTTAGGGAGTGTGCTAATTTCATACTTTTACATGTACCTGTCCAGTTTTCCCAGCACCACTTATTGAAGAGGCTGTGTTTTCTCCACTGTATATTGTTGCCTCCTTTATCAGAGGTAAGGTGAGCATATGTGTGTGGGTTTATCTCTGAGCTTGCTATCCTGTTCCATTGATCTATATATTTGTTTTTGTGCCAGTAGCATACTGTCTTGATTACTGTAGCTTTGTAGGATAGTCTGAAGTCAGGGAGCCTCATTCCTCCAGCTCCGTTTTTCTTTCTCAATATGGCTTTGGCTATTCGGCGTCTTTTGTGTTTCCTTACAAATTGTGAAATCTTTTGTTCTAATTCTCCTAAAAATGCCAGTGGTAGTTTGATAGGGATTGCATTGAATCTGTAGATTGTTTTGGGTAGCAGAGTCATTTTCACAATGTTGGTTCTTCCAATCCAAGAATAGGGTGTATCTCTCCATCTGTTTGTGTCATCTTTAATTTCTTTCATCAGTGTCTTATAATTTTCTGCATACAGGTCTTTTGTCTCCTTAGCTTTATTCCTAGATATTTTATTCTTTTTGTTGCAATGGTAAATGGGAGTGTTTTCTTAATTTCTGTTTCAGATTTTTCATCATTAGTGTATAGGAATTTGAGAGATTTCTCTGCATTACTGTTGTATCCTGCTACTTTACCAAATTCATTGATTAAGTCTAGTAGTTTTCTGGTAGCATCTTTAGGATTATCTCTTTATTGAAACCTGTCATCTGCAGTGACAGCTGTACTTCTCCTTTTCTGATTTGGATTCCTTTTATTTCTTTTTCTTCTCTGATTGCTGTTGCTAAAACTTCGAAAACTATGTTGAATAATAATGGTGAGAGTGGGCAACCTTGTCTTGTTCCTGATCTTAGTGGGAATGGTTTCAGTTTTTCACCATTGAGGACAATGTTGGCTGTGGGATTGTCATATATGGCCTTTATTACGTTGACGAAAGTTGCCTCTATGCCTACATTCTGGATGCTTTTTATAATAAATGGGTGTTAAATTTTGTCGCAAGCTTTCTCTGCATCTATTGAGATGATCATATGGTTTTTCTCCTTTAAGTTTTAATATGGTGTATCAAATTGATTGCTTTGCGTATATTGAAGAATACTTGCATTCCTGGGATAAACCTCACTTTATCATGTTTTATGATCTTTTTAATGTGCTGTTGGATTCTGTTTGCTAGTAGTTTGTTGAGCATATTTGCATCTATGTTCATCAGTGATATTGGCCTGTAGTTTTTTTTCTTTGTGACATCTTTGTCTGGTTTTGGTATCAGGTTGATGGTGGCCACATAGAATGAATTTGACAGTGTTCCTCCCTCTGCTATATTTTGGAAGAGTTTGAGAAGGATAGGTGTTAGCTTTTCTCTAAATGTTTGATAGAATTCGCCTGTGAAGCCATTTGGTCCTGGGCTTTTGTTTGTTGAAAGATTTTTAATCACAGTTTCAATTTCAGTGCTTGTGATTGGTCTGTTCATATTTTCTATTTCTTCCTGGTTCAGTCTCAGAAGGTTGTTCTTTCCAAGATTTGTCCATTTCTTCCCAGTTGTCCATTTTATTGGCTTAGATTTGCTTGTGGTAATCTCTCATGATCCCTTGTATTTCTGCAGTGTCAGTTGTTACTTCTCCCTTTTCATTTCTAATTCTATTGATTTGAGTCTTCTCCTTTTTTTTCTTGATGAGTATGGCTAAAGGTTTATCAATTTTGTTTATGTTCTCAAAGAACCAGCTTTTAGTTTTGTTGATCTTTGCTATCGTTTCTTTCACTTCTTTTTCATTTCTTCCTGATCTGTTCTTTATGATTTCTTTCCTTCTGTTAACTTTGGGTTTCTTTTGTTCTTCTTTCTCTAATTGCTTTAGGTGCAATGTTAGGTTGTTTATTTGAGATGTTTCTTGTTTTTTAATGTAGGCTTGTATTGCTTTAAACTTCCCTCTTAGAATTGCTTTTGCTGCATCCCATAGGTTTTGGGTCGTCGTGTCTCCATTGTCATTTGTTTCTATGTATTTTTTGATTTCTTCTTTGATTTCTTCAGTCATCTCTTGGTTATTAAGTAATGTATTGTTTAGCTGTGATGGGTTTGTATGTTTTAAGTTTTTTTCCCTGTAATTGATATCTACTCTCAATGCTTCGTGGTTGGAAAACCTACTTGATACAATTTCAAATTTCTTAAATATACCAAGGCATGATTTGTGACCCAAGATATGATCTATCCTGGAGAATGTTCCATGAGCACTTGAGAAAAATGTGTATTCTGTTGTTTTTGGATGGAATGTCCGATAAATATCAGTTAAGTCCATTTGTTTAATGTATCATTTAAAGCCTGTGTTTCCTTATTTATTTTCATTTTGGATGATCTGTCCATTGGTGAAAGTGGGGTGTTATAGTCCCCAACTATCATTGTGTTACTGTCAATTTCCCCTTTTATGGCTGTTAGTATTTGCCTTTTCTATTGAGGTGCTCCTATGTTGGGTGCATAAATATTTACAATTGTTATATGTTCTTCTTTGATCGATCCCTTGATCATTATGTAGTGTCCTTCTTTGTCTCTTGCAATAGTCTTTATTTTAAAGTCTGTTTTGTCTGATCTGAGAATTGCTACTCCAGCATTCTTTTGATTTCCATTAGCATGGAATATCTTTTTCAATCCCCTCACTTTCAGTGTGTATGTGTCCCTAGGTCTGAAGTGGGTCTCTTCTAGACAGCATATATACGCGTCTTCTTTTTGTATCCATTCATCCAGTCTATTTCTTTTGGTTGGAGCATTTAATCCGTTTACTTTTAATGTAATTATTGATATGTATGTCTCTATTACCATTTTCTTAATTGTTTTGTATTTGTTATTGTAGGTCTTTTCTTTCTCTTGTGTTTCCTGCCTAGAGAAATTTCTTTAGTATTTGTTGTTAAGTTGCTTTGGTGTTACTGAATTCTCTTAGCTTTTGTTTGTCTTTAATGTTTTAATTTCTCCATCAAATGTGAATGATATCCTTGCACTGTAGCGTAATCTTGGTTGTAGATTTTTCTCCTTCATCACTTTCAATATGTCCTTTCACTCTCTTCTGGCTTGCAGAGTTTCTGCTGAAAGATCATAAGTTAACCTCATGGGGATTCCCTTCTGTGTATTTTGTTGTTTTTCCCTCGCTGCTTTTAATATTTTTTCTTTGTATTTAATTTTTGATAGCTTGATTAATATGTGTCTTGGCATCTTTCTCCTTGGATTTATCCTGTATGGGACTCTCTGTGCTTCTTGCACTTGATTAATTCTTTCCTTTCCCATATTAGGGAAGTTTTCAACTATAATCTCTTCGAATATTTTTTCAGTCCCTTTCCTTTTCTTCTGGGACCCCTATAATTCGAATGTTTCTGTATTTAATGTTGTGCCAGTGGTCTGTGAGACTGTCCTCAATTCTTTTTATTCTTTTTTTCTTTATTCTGCTCTGCAGTAGTTATTTCCACTATTTTATCTTCCATGTCACTTATCCGTTCTTCTGCCTCAGTTATTCTGCTATTGACCCCTTCTAGAGAATTTTTAATTTCATTTATTGTGTTGTTCATCACTGTTTCTTTGCTCTTTAGCTCTTCTAGGTCCTTGTTAATCATTTCTTGTATTTTCTCTATTCTATTTCCAAGATTTTGGATCATCTTTACTATCATTACTCTGAATTCTTTTTCAGGTAGACTATTTCCTTTTCATCTGTTAGGTCTGGTGGGCTTTTTCCTTGCTCCTTCACCTGCTGTGTGTTTCTCTGTCTTCTCATTTTGCTTAACTCTACCATGTTTGGGGTCTCCTTTCTGCAGGCTTCAGGTTCTTCATTGCCATTGTTTTTGGTGTCTGTCCCTGGTGGCTAAGGGTGGTTCAGTGTGTTTTGTAGGCTTCCTGGTGGAGGGATCTTGTGCCTGTGTTCTGGTGAATGAGGCTGGATCTTGTCTTTCTGTTGGGAGATCCACCTCTGGTGGTGTGTTTTGGGATGTCTGTGGACTTATTATGATTTAGGCAGCCTCTCTGCTAATGGATAGGGTTGTGTTCCTGTCTTTCTAGTTGTTTGGCATAGGGTGTCCAGCACTGTAGCTTGCTGGTCATTGAGTGAAGCTGGGTGTTGTTGTTGAGATGGAGATCTCTGGGAGATTTTTGCCGTTTGATATTATGTGGAGCTGGGAGTTCCCTTGTGGACCAGTGTCCTGAAGTTGGCTCTCCCACCTCAGAGGCACAGCCTTGAAGCCTGCCTGGAGCACCAAGAGCCCTTCTTCCTCATGGCTCAGAATAAAATGGAGAAAAAATAGAAAGAAAGAAAGAAGGAAGAAAAAAGAAAATAAATAAAAGAAAATAAATTTATTAAAATAAAAAAATAATTAAGAAAAAAATTTAAATTAAAACAACAACAAAACAACGGACAGACAGAACCCTAGGACAAATGGTAAAAGCAAAACTATACAGATAAAATCACACACAGAAGCATATACATACACACTCACAGAAAGAGAAAAAGGGGAAAAAATATATATATATACTTCTGCTCCCAAAATCCACCTCCTGAATTTGGGATGATTTGTTGTCTATTCAGGCATTCCACAGATGCAGGGTACATCAAGTTGATTGTGGAGATTTAATCCACTGCTCCTGAGGCTGCTGGGAGAAATTTCCCTTTCTCTTCTTTGTTCACACAACTCCTGGGTTTTAGCTTTGGATTTGGACCCGCCTCTGCATGTAGGTTGCTGGAGAACGTCTGTTCTTCACTCAGACAGGACAGGGTTAAAGGAGCAGCTGATTCAGGGGCTCTGGCTCTCTCGGGCCTGGGGGAGGGAGGAGTACGGAGTGTGGGGTGAGCCTGTGGCCGCAGAGGCCACCATAACGTTGCACCAGCCTGCTGTGCACCGTGTATTTTCCCAGGGAATTTGTCCCTGGATCACGGGACCCTGGCAGTGGCGGGCTGCACAGGCTCCCAGGAAAGGAGGTGTGGATAGTGACCTGTGCTTGCCCACAGGCTTCTTGGTGGTGGCAGTAGCAGCCTTAGTGTCTCATGCCTGTCTCTGTGGTCCACTCTGATAGCCGTGGCTCGCACCTGTCTCTGGAACTCCTTAAAGCGGCACTGTTAATCTCCTCTCCTTGGGCACCAGGAAACAAAGAGGAAAGAAAAAGTCTCTTGCCTCTTCGGCACCTGCAGACTTTTGCCCAGGCACCCTCCCGGCTCCCGGCTATTTGTGGCGCAGTTGCCCCCTTCAGGCTGTGTTCACGCAGCCAACGCCAGTCCTGTCCCTGGGATCCGACCTCCGAAGCTGGGGCCGCAGGTCTCAGCACCGCCCGCCCCGGCAGGTGAGCAGACAAGCCTCTTGGGCTAGTGATTGCTGGTCGGCTCTGATCATCTGTGCGGGAGTCTCTCCGCTTTGCCCTCTGCACCCCTGTTGCTGTGCTTTCCTCCGTGGCCCTGAAGCCCCCCCTCCGCCACTGACAGTCTCCACCCGCGAAGTGCTTCCTAGTGTGTGGAAACCTTCACTCCTTCCCAGCTCCCTCCCAGAGGGGAAGGCCCCATCCCTATTCTTTTGTCTCTGTTATTTCCTTTTTCTTTTGTCCTACGTGGGGAGTACGTGTGGAGTTTCTTGCCTTTTGGGAGGTCTGAGGTCTTCTGCCAGTGTTCAGTAGGTGTTCTGTAGGAGCTGTTCCACATGTAGATGTTTTTCTGATGTATTTGTGGAGAGGTAGGTGATCTCCGTATCTTACTCTTCTGCCATCTTGAAGCTCTTCCCCCCTTTTCTTTCTTTTTCTTCTCTGATTGCCATGGCTAGGACTTCCAAATCTATGTTGAATAAGAGTGGTGAGAGTGGACATCCTTGTCTTCTTCTTGGTCTTAGAGGAATGTTTCAGTTTTTCATCACTGAGAATGATGTTTGATGTGGGTTTGTCATATATGGCCTTTATTATGTTGAGGTAGGTTCCCTCTATCCCACTTTCTGGAGAATTTTTAAATTATAAATGGGTGTTGAATTTTGTCAAAAGCTTTTTCTGCATGTATTGAGATGATCATATGGGTTTTATTGTTCAGTTTGTTAATGTGGTGTATCACATTGATTGATTTGTGTATATTGAAGAATACCTGCATCCCTGGGATAAATCCCACTTGATCATGGTGTATGATCCTTTTAATGTGTTGTTGGATTCTGTTTGCTAGTATTTTGTTGTGGATTTTTGCAACTATATTCATCAGTGATGTTGGTCTGTAATTTTCTTTTTTTGTAGTATCTTTGTCTGGTTTTGGTATCAGGGTGATTGTGAGGTCATAGAATGAGTTTGGGAGTTTTCCTTCCCCTGCAATTTTTTTGAAGAGTTTGAGAAGGATGGGTGTTAGCTCTTCTCTAAATGTTTGATAGAATTGACCGGTGAAGCCATCTGGTCCTGGATTTTTGTTTGTTGGAAGTTTTTTTTTTCTTTTTTTTGCAGTACGTGGGCCTCTCACTGTTGTGGCCTCTCCCGTTGCAGAGCACAGGCTCCGGACGCGCAGGCTCGGTGGCCATGGGTCATGGGCCCAGCTGCTCCGCAGCATGTGGGATCTTCCCGGACCGGGGCATGAACCCGTGTCCCCTGCATCGGCAGGTGGACTCTCAACCACTGCACCACCAGGGAAGCCCTGTTGCAAGATTTTAAATCACATTTCAATTTCAGTACTTGTGATTGGTCTGTTCATATTTTCTATTTCTTCCTGGTTCAGACTTGGGAGGTTATACTTTTCTAAGAACTTGTCCGTTTCCTCCAGGTTGTCCATTTTATTGGCATAGAGTTGCTTGTAGTAGTCTATTAGGATGCTTTGTATCTCTGTGGTGTCTGTTGTAACTTCTCTTTTTTCATTTCTAATTTTATTTATTTGGGTCCTCTCCCTCTTTTTCTTGACGAGTCTGGCTAATGGTTTATCAATTTTGTTTATCTTCTCAAAGAACCAGCTTTTAATTTTATTGATCTTTGCTATTGTTTTCTTTGTTTCTATTTCATTTATTTCTGCTCTGATCTTTATGATTTCTTTCCTTCTACTAACTTTGGATTTTGTTTGTTCTTCTTCCTCTAGCTCCTTTAGGTGTTAGGTTAGATTGTTTATTTGAGATTTTTCTTGGTTCTTGAGGTAGGCTTTTATTGCTATATACTTCCCTCTTAGAACTGCTTTTGCTCCATCTCACTGGTTTTGGATCATCGTGTTT
Organism: Leucopleurus acutus; assembly: GCF_964270905.1. Classification (NCBI taxonomy): domain Eukaryota; kingdom Metazoa; phylum Chordata; class Mammalia; order Artiodactyla; family Delphinidae; genus Leucopleurus; species Leucopleurus acutus. Next base: position 58,243,421 of record NC_139148.1, read on the forward strand.
TCATTGTCATTTGTCTCTAGGTATTTTTTGATTTCCTCTTTGGTTTCTTCAGTGATCTCTTGGTTATTTAGTAACGTATTGTTTAGCATCCATGTGTTTGTGTGTTGTTTTTTCTTTTCCCTGTAATTGATTTCTAATCTCATAGCGTTGTGGTCAGAAAAGATTCTTGATATGATTTCAATTTTCTTAAATTTACTGAGGCTTGATTTGTGACCCAAGATGTTATCTATCCTGGAGAATGTTCCATGCACACTTGAGAAGAAAGTGTAATCTGCTGTTTTTGGATGGAATGTCCTATAAATATCAATTAAATCTATCTGGTCTATTGTATCATTTAAAGCTTGTGTTTCCTTATTAATTTTCTGTTTGGATGATCTGTCCGTTGGTGTAAATGAGTTGTTAAAGTGTCCCACTATTATTGTATTACTGTTGATTTCTTCTTTTATAGCTGTTAGCAGTTGCCTTATGTATTGAGGTGCTCCTATGGGTTCAAACTTTTTAAAATAGTGATTCCTAAAAATGAAGACAGATAAAATGGATGTGAAGCAATAACTTTTAAAAAGAAGAGAATTTCTCAGAAATGAAGAAATACATGAATAATATTTAAATTGAAAGGTATTGCCAATTCAGAATAAATTGAATGAAAAAAAGATCAACATTTATCTCAGAAAGCAAACTACAGGTCTAGATGACTTTGAATTTTTTTAAACATTTCAGAAAGAAATAACACCAATATTACACAAACTCTTTCAGAGAATAGGGGAGGGAGGAACAACTCTTTAATTGTTTTATGAGATTGCATAACCCTAATACCAAAATCAGGTAAAATTATTGCAAGAAAATTAGATGTGAATCTTACTCATGATCATAGATGCAAAAATACTTAAAGTATTAGCAAATCAGCAGGGCAGGTTTTCACCTTCACCTGGTTTTGCCATCAGTGTGCACAATTTCAGAGCCAGAGGAGGTGGCCTTGAGCAATGGCCCATGCTACCTTCCAAGTGTTACTTTTGCCATTTTCCATGTCCTTATGACAGCCACGGGCATTGGTGCTAGCGTTTGTACTGCCAGTTCAGACACTGGGAAACGTGGTGGGAACTGAGTGAGGCAGGTGATTGCAGCAGCTTGGAGGTGCTTGGGGTGCAGAGGAGCCATGTTGAATTCATGGGCACAACTATGGAAGAATTGGAAAGTATCAATGAAGAAATGGGGTCAGTCAAGACTGAAGTTGAAGAAAAGCAGAAGAGGCTCTCCAGGTTTACTTTAGCACTTGAAGAGCTATTGCAAAACCCTGTGGACTCCTTGAGTGACACAAATGTGAGACAAGGTTTTCCTGAAAATAGCCTGCTCCCAAAAGAATGATTAAGGTATTAAAGGTAACAAAACTTGTGTGTTGTTAAAAACCACATTTCTAAGATGGGAATCTTCGGTAGTGAGAAAAACTATGTCTGTATTTCAGAAGAAAGTATATCTTATGCACCTCTTAATGACAAAGAAATACAGAAGGAAAGTCATAATGAAAGTTATCCAAAGAGCACAAGATGTGTAAAAACAATTGATACTCAGAAAGAAGAAACTGAATGGTGATATTCACCAAGCTAACCATGTGAAAGGCAAAGTTTTGAGAATACAAGACGATAGTAAGGGCTTCACTACTTTTGAAGATAGCAGATTAGTTGAATTTGATTTTGAAATAGAATGTACTGAAAATGACACTCCCTCTGATTCTGATGACACTATGAAGGAATGTCTTCAAATTTTCAGTGAGTTCACACGAAGCAAAGCTCATAAGGGAGAGACTGCTAAGTAGGTTTCAGGAAATGAAATAGAATTAGATATGCTGTATTACCAGAAAATTTCTGGACGAAAAAGAGGAATGGCACACACTGCCAAGTTTGATGTTCCAATCAGTAAAGATATCACTGGCCCATTCAGGGGACCAGTCCCACCACTAATTAGTCACACTGGAATCCTTCAAGCCCAGCAACAATCAGTGCAGATAATGGCTGCCATTAAAGGTGAGCAGGCTTTTGTTGCTGCCACTTCAGGACAGAAGAAAAGTACATTTGCATGTCCAGCCTCACAGACCCAATGGAAAGCCTTAGGAGAAAATTCATGTACATCAAACAGCCTTCATGTGGATATAGTTCTTCAAAGGAAAATCCAACTGCAAGGCCAAATAGATCACACTTTCCTGTGAAAAGTATTGCTTCTTTTCCTGTAAAGATGTTGAAATATAACTTGGCTCATCCAAAGCAGGCTTTAGGAACATCAGAATCCTTGTCCAAAATACCTGATGAAGTAAGATAATGCTCTGTCCACCTCCCTTTTTGAGAAGTATTTGAGACTTTATAAAACAGAGGATGAGGCTTTTAACAAGGCTAAAATAGAAGAAAAGGCCACTTACGAACACTGTGGCAGTCAAAATATATATGTGAACATAGCAATAAATATTCTTAAGAAGCTGAGAGGCCAAGATGTGTCTGGAAGCAGTAACGACAAAAAACTGGATTAAAAAGAATGAAAAGAAAAATGTGCTCACAGGAATTATTCTCTACAGACATCTTAAAGACTATCTTCTAACTGAAGAACAGTTAATGGAAACAACTACCTCCAACCCAACCCTGACAAGCCAGGAAGTGTTCTTTTAAACTCAGGCATGACAAAAAATTCTTGTAAATGATCCTTCTAAGAATATTAGTATGAATGTGCTGTCGATGTGGGAAGATCTATGGCGTGACTTCCACAGGCAAACACAGCAGGGTAGAAAAATGTCATTATCACTTTGGCCAAGTGTTGAGTCATAAAGTTCTTGGTGGCTTAGAAAGGCAATACAGCTGTTTTGAAGGTGTCCTTGGATCCCCCATGTGCCAGGTTGCCAAGCTTCACGTTCGTGATCAAAAAGAAAACCTAGAGGACTTTGTGAAGACTTTTGTTAAGTTCCTACACCCCGACAGGTATCACAGTGTATTTGCTGTGAATTATGAGATGTGCTATACAGTCAAAGGTTTGGCACTTACTCGAGTGACAGTGGTTGATCCTCCAGGTGTTCTATGATACATTTGTGAAACCAGATGAAGTCATTGACTATAACACTAGGTTCTCTGGTGTGGTTGAAGATGACTTGAAGAACACAAAAACCTCAATCCATTATGTGCAAGCCATCTTGTTGAACCTGTTCAGTGCTGACACTGTACTAATTGGACATAGTTTTGAACATAGTCTCTATGCACTTAAGTTAATTCATACTTCAGTTGTGGACACGACAGTTATGTTTTCTCATTGGCTAGGTTTACGTCACAAAAGATTCCTTAAGAGTCTAGTGGCTGACTACCTGCGGAGAATCATTCAGGATGATGGTCACAATTCAAGTGAAAATGCAACCGCCTGCATGGAACTGGTCCTATGGAAGGTAAAAGATGAACTGAAAGGAAAGAAGTAACTACTTTGTCCAAGAATATCTTAAACCTCTGCATTGCTTCTGTGACCCCTTGGCATCCACTGCTGGCAGTAGAGTTTGGTCTATAATAACATGAGGTTTCTGGATGCTTTCAAAGAAAAGAGGAGAAGGAAAAGCACTGTTGAGGTTTATTTATTACATTTTAAAGATTAAATTTCCACAGTGATTTCTAAAGTTGTGACTGGTGAGTAGTGGGGGAGGAATTAGGTCGTTTGAGATTTGACTCATCTTCGTAGGCAGTGTGTGAATAATGGTGAAAGATGGTTTAAAGTTGAAGTAATGGATCCAGGACTTTCACAAAGTCGTTTCTCAGGTTACTTAAATTTCTTTTTCTGTCTAAATACCTAGAACCATTATACAGCTTGAAGTTAGAAACATCTTTACCTAACAAAATTGTAAGTTTTCTTTGGAGCACCTATATAGAAATAGAAGTAGAGATTTTCCTCACAAAACATATGGAAGTAAATATAAACTTTTCAGTGTACTGTTAACATAAAAGTTTTAGTCATTTGTAAAAAAAACAGTACTAGCAAATCAAATTCAGCAATATATTAGAAGGATTTGCATTGTGACAAAGTAGAGTTTATCACAGGAATACAACATTGGCTGAACATTAGAAAATCAACCAATCTTGTTCACCATATTAACAGAATAAAGGAGAAAAAGCACATGAGCATTTCAATAAATGTAGATAAAATGTTTTACAAAATTCACTATCCACCAATGATAAAAAATCTCTTGCAAATTACCAATAGAAGGAACTTCCTCAAGCTGGTAAAGGGCATTTATGAAAAATCTACAATGAACATGATAGTAGTGAAAACAAAAAGCTTAATAGGGAAAACAAAACTAGTCAATGCTTCCCTCTAGTACTGGGGACAAAGCAACAATGCCACTCTACCACTACCTTTAAAAATTTCACTAGAGATCCTAGATAGTGCAATAGTGCAGGAAAAATAAAGGGAACAAATATTATAAAGAAAGAAATTAAACTGTTTTAATCTGCAGATTACATAATTGTTTCCATGGAAAATCCTAAGGAATCTACAGAAGAACTACTAGACTTATTAAGCGAATTTAGCAAGTTTGGAGGATACAAGGTTAATGTAAGAACATCAAATGTGTTTTTATATACTACTTGTATAAAATTTGAAAATTAAATACAAAACCATTTTGTATACAATAGTGTCAAAAACATAAAATCCTTAGGAATAAATTTAACGAGAGACATACAAGATCTCCACACTGAAAACTACAAGGCATGGCTAAGAAAACTTAAAGAAGACCTGAATAAATGGAGATATATACCACATTTATGGATTGGAAGACTCAATATTATTAAGATGCTGGTTCTTCCCAGACTGATCTCCCTATTCATGTTGAAAGGAATTAGAAAGCTTGTCAAGAGAGAACACAAAAGTTGTGGCCAAATTTGATAAGATTAGTACGCATCAGCATATCAATGCAAGCCAGATGCTATTCATCAAGAAAAAGGGGAGATTAGTCAGACATCTAAACAGAAATTAGGATCTACTGTTGTCTAAGACAGTAGAAAAATAACCCCAAAGGCATTTCAGAGGCCACTGGTGCTGCCTCTCGCATCATAGTCCCATAGTGGAAGGGCCTGCGGGCAGAATGATTTCACTACTCTGCTCCTCCCATTTCTGTCCTAAAATTATCTACCCATTTGGAGGTAGATGGTATAACTTGGCTTCATAGGTGAGGTGCTATTTCTGCCAGTGCACAGAGTGCGTAAGCTATTGGATCATGGTTACCTCCACCTGGATTTTGAAGGATGGAGCCATCTGGAGCCACAGGTGCATGACCCAGTCAGAGGGCTACTGCAAACATACTCTGCTAAGGCAATTCCTAATGGAACTCTAGGGCTAGGCTATACCTGCAACTGCAGACTGGTAGGTGACCTGTGTGTGTGTGTGATTCTAGCATGGGAGAGTGGCAGGCATGTGACTCCAACACATTAGAGCTGTAGAGTGAACTGTGCCCAGCAAAGCTGTAGGCGAAGGGCTGCTAAAAACTGTGGCGGACCACTGCTCAAGTGTGTCCAGAAGGTACGTTTGCCTGAGTGCTCCTTACGGTTTTGGACTTGCTTTGAACCTGTTTCCCTTTTCTTCTTTCCTATGTCTCCCTTTTAGAATGGAAATGTCTATCATATGCCTGTCTCATCATTGTATTTTGGAAGCACATAACTTGTTTGATTTCATAGGTTCACAGCTGAATAGGAATTTCCCCCAGAATGAATTTTACCTTGAATCTCACCCATATCTCATTTAGATGCTTTAGATGAGACTTTGGATTTAGATTTTTGAATTGATGGCATGTGATAAGGACATGAATTTTGGGGAGGGGGAACAGGGGCAGAATGTTATGGACTGAATGTTTCCCCTCAAAATTCATATGTTGAAATTCTAATAGCCAGTGTGATGGTATTAGGAAGCTGGACCTTGGGAAGTGCTCAGGTCGTGAGTGTGGAGTCCTCAGGAATAGGATTAATGTTCTTACAAAGGAGGCCTGAGAGGGCTCCCTTGCCCTCTTCCACCATGTAAGGATACAACAAGAAGTCTGAAACCCAGAAGAGGCCCTCATCCCACCATGCTGGCACCATGATCTTGGACTTCTAGTCTCTAAAACTGTGAGAAATAAATTTCTGTTTCTTATAAGCCACCCAGCCTGCAGTATTTTGGTATAGCAGCCCAAATGCACTAAGACACATCTCAAAATGGGTTAAAGACTTAAACATAAGTCCTGAAACTGTAAAATTCTGAAACAAAGGGGAAAAGCTCTATAGCATTGGTCTTAGCAATTATTTATTGGATATGGCATCAAAAGCACAGGCAACAAAAGCAAAAATAAGACAGGTGGAGTGCAAGAAACTAAAAAGCTTCTGCACAGCAAAGAAAATAATTAACAGAGTGGCAATCCATGAAATGAGAAAAAATACTTGCAAATTATATATCTGACGGGAGGTTAGTATCTGAAATACATAAAGAACTCCTACAACTCAATAGTAGAGAAACAAATAACCCAATTGAAAAGTGGCCAAAGGTCTTAAATAGACATTTATCCAAAGAAAATATACAAATGGCCAACAGTTATATGAAAAAATATTCAATATCAATAATCCTCAGGGAAATGCAAATTAAAACCACAAGATATCACCTCACACTTGTTAGGATGACCATTATATTAAAAAAGAAACAGAAACAGAAAACAATGAGTGTTGGTGAGGACATGGAGAAATTGATTGGTGAGGATGTAGAATGGTACAGTTGCTATGAAAAACAGTCTGGAGGTTTCTCAAGAAAATAAAAATAGAACTAGCAGATGATCCAGCAATCCTACTTCTGGGTATTTGTCCAAAAGACATGAAAACAAGATCTTGTAGATATATTTGTTCTTCCATGTTCATTGAAGCATTATTCACAATAGCTAAAGAGTGGAAACAACCTAAGTCTCCATTGACAAATGAATAGATAGAGAAAATGTTGTATATACATATAATAGAATATTGTAAAAACTAAAATTTTTATGGAATAACAAAGGATTCCAAATAGACAAACAATCTTGAAAACGAAGGACAAAGTTGGGGGACTCTGACTTGCCAGTTTCAAAACTTACTACACAGTTGTAGTAAGCAAGACAGTGTGGTACGGGAATAAGGAAAGATATACAGACTGATAGAATAGAGTTGAAAGTCCATAAATAAATCTATATATTTATACTTGTATTAGTTTGCCATAATAAAGTGCCAGAGAAAGCATGGATTGAACAACCAAAGTTTATTTTCTCATGATTCTGGATGCTTGGAGTCTGAAATAAAGGTGTTGTCAGGATTGACTTCTTCTGAGGCTGCTCTCCTTGGCTTGTAGATGGCCACCTCCAACTTATGTCGTCACATGGTCTTCTCTCTGTGTATGTCCGTATCCAAATCTCTTCTTATAAGGACACCAGTCATATTGGATTAAGGCCCATACTAAGACCTCATTTTAACATAATTACTTCTTTAAAAACCCAAATGTAGTCACATTCTGAGGTACTGGGGCTTAGGACTTTAATATATAAATTTTGATTTTTTATGAGTGCCAAGATCAATCAGTGGGAAAGAATAGTATTTTCAACAAATGATGCTGACACAAATGGATATCCAGATTTAAAAGAATGAATTTAGATCCCTACTTCATGCCCTATACAAAATTTAACCTATGATGTATCAAAGACCTAAATGTAATATTTAAAGCTTATAAAACTCTTAGAAAAAAAAACATAGATACAAATCTGAGTCAATTTGAGTTAGGCAACTGTTTCTTAGATATGCCTCCAAAAGTAAAAGCAATCAAAGAAAAATAGATAAATTAGACTTCATCAATATTAAAAACTTGTGTGCCAAAGCAAACTATCAAGGAAGTGAAAAGACAACCCACAGAATGGGAGGAAATACTTGCAAATTATATATCAGTATCAAGTGACCAAAATATATAAAGAAAACTTACAACTCAACAATAAACAAGAAGACAAATAACCCAATATAAAAATGAGTAAAGGATTTGAATAGATATTTCTCCAAAGAAGATATGCAAGTGACCAGTAAGCACATTTAAAAAATGCTTGACATCATTAGCCATTAGGGAAATGTAAATAAAAACCACAATGAGATACCACTTCACATCTATTAGGATAGCTATTATCAAAAATAAAGACAATAACAAGCATTGGAAAAGATGCTGAGAAATTGGAGCCCTCATACATTGCTGGAAAGAATGTAAAATAGTGTAGTCACTGTGTAAAACAGTTTGACAATTCCTCAAAATTAAACACAGAATTACATCATGACCCAACAATTCCACGCCTAGATATATATGAAGAGAATTTAAAACATATGTTCAAACAAAAAACTTACTCAAATGTTCATAACAGCAATATTAATAACTGCCAAAAAGTGGAAATAATTGAAAAGTCCATGAACTGATGAATGAATAAACAAAATGTGGTAAATCCATATAATGGAATGTTATTCATCCGTAAAAATAAATGAAGTATTGTTACATGCTACAACATGGATGAACCTTGAAAACATTATGCCAAGTAAATGAAGCCAGATAAAAAGGCCACATATTATGTGATCCATTCATATGAAGTGTTCAGAATAGGCAAATCCATAGAGACAGAGCATAGGTTAATGGTTTCCAAGGGATGTAGGGAGGGGTAATTGGGACTAGTTGTTAATACGTATGGGGTAAAAGAAATGTTCCGTGTATATATGGTGGTGATGGTAGTTGCACATAATGAATATACTAAAAATCACTGAAGTACAAACTTTAAAATTGTGAATTTTATATTATGTCAATTATATCTCAGTTAGAAAAAATCCAATGAGATACTTTTACATACCATCCAGAATAGTTAATATTAAAAACACTGCAATACCAAATCTTTTGAAGGATGCAGAGCAACTGTAAATCTTATAAATGGGTAGTGAAAATGATACAACCACTTTAAACACAGTTTGGCAGTTCTTTTAGAGTTAAACATATGCATTCCCTATGACACAGCAATTCCACGTCTAAGTATATACTCAAGAAGAATTTAAATATATATCCACACAATGACATGAACATGAATACTCACATCAGCTTTATTCATATAGCTCCAATCTGGAAATAATCCAGATGTCTGTAACATGAGAACTGATAAACAAACTGTGATATACAATAACACTATTCAGCAACAAAATGGAATAAAATTATGCATGTAACATCATGGATAAATCTGTAAAATATGATGAATGGGGGGAAAAAAGCCTTATACAAAAGGCACACATTGTTGGATTTACACTTATGTATTTCATATTTGAGTAATTGTAAATGGTATTGTATTTTTCGGTTTTGGATTCCACATGTTCATTGCTAGTATATAGATGCATAACTGATTTTTATGTTTATCTTATGCCCTGTGACCATGCTGAACTCACTCATTAGTTCTAGGAATATTTTTTAGATACCTTGAGATTTTCTGTGTAGACAATCATGCCATCTGAAAATAGGGGCAGTTTAATTTCTCCTTTGTAATCCATATGCCTTTTATTTCTTTCTTGCCTTACTGCTAGGACTTCTAGAACTATGTTGAATAAGTGGTAAGAGTTTCCCTGGTCTTAGAAGGATAACATTTAAGCTCTCATCATTAAGTATAATGTTAGCTATAGGTTTTTTGTAGATGATCTGTATCAAATTGAGGAAGTTGCCCTCTATTCCTATTTTTCTGAGAGCTTTTTTAAAAAAAATCATGAATAGATGTTGAATTTTGTTAATTGATTTTTATGCATCAACTGTTGTGATCCTGTGATTTTTCTTCTTTAGCCTGTTAAAGAGGTGAATTAAATTATTTGATTTTCAAATATTGAACCAGTCTTGTATCCCTGTGGTCCTTAATTAAACCTCACATAGTCATGGTGCATAATCTCTTTTATATATTGTTGAATTCTATTTGCTAATATGTTATTAAGGATTTTTGTGTCTGTATTTATGAGAAATATTGGTCGATAGTTTTCTTTTTTTGTACTTTGTCTGGTTTTGTATTCAGGGTAATACTGCCCTCATAAAATGAGTTAAGAAGTGTTTTCTATTTACTGGAAGATGTTGTGTAGAATTGTTAATTCTTCTATTTACTGGAAGATGTTGTGTAGAATTGTTAATTCTTTAAATGCTTGGTATAATTCTCAAGTTAATCTAGGCTTGAATATTTTATTTTGGGGAATTTTAAAATTATGAATTCAGTTACTTTAATAGTTATAGAGTGATTCAAATTATCTGTTTCATATTAGGTGAGTTGGAGTAATTTCTTTTCCAAGAATGTGGTCAATTTCACCTAAGTTGTCAAATTGATGTGTGTAGAGTTGTTTGTAGTATTCTTTTATAATCCTTTTGATGCCCACAGGGTTTGTAGTAATACACTCTGTTTCATTCCTGATACTGGTAATTTGTTTTCTCTTTCTTTTTTCTTTGTCAGTCTTGCCAAAGGATTGGTAATTTTATTGGACATTTTAAAAAATCAGCTCTTGGTTTTATTAATTTTCTCTATTGTTTTTCTGTTTTCGCTTTCATTGATTTATACTCTTTATTATTTCCTTAGTTTGCTCTGCTTTGGAATTATTTTTCACTTCTAATTTCTTGAAGGAATAGTGTAGATTAGTGTAGATTTATGTGAGACTTTTCCTCTTTTCTAATATAAACATTAAGTGTTATGAATTTTCCAAGACTGACTTAGTTGGGTCCCACAAACTTTAGTGCTGTATTTTCATTTTTATTCGGTTCAAAGTATATTTATTTCCTTTGAGACATACTCTTTGACCTATTGACTATTTAGAAGGGTGTTTTTCAGTTTCTAAGTGAGTGGAGATTTTCCTGTCATCAGTCTGTTTATGACTTTTTTACTTTGAATGTTTTAAATGTTTTTCAGCTCTGTTGTTTGGTGCATACACATTTAGGATTGTTATATTTTCTTAGTGAATCAACCCTTTCATCATATGTAATGTTGCTCTCTATCTCTAGTAATTTTATTGTGCTCAAGTCTACTTTATCTTTTTTTTATTGAAGTAGAGTTGATTTACAATGCTGTATTCATTTCAGGTGTACAGAACAGTGATTCAGTTATACATATACATATTCTTTTACAAATTCTTTTCCCTTACTGGTTATTATAAAATATTGAGTATAGCTCCTTGTGCTATATAGTAGGTCCTTAATTTATCTTTAATTAATATAGTCACTCCTGCTTCCTTTCAGTTGTTTCCATAGTATATCTTTTCCCATCAATTCACATTCAACATACCTATGGATTGTACCTGAAGTGAGTTTCCTGTAGGCACCATAATGTTGAATCATATATAATTCACTCTGCCAATCTCTGTCTTTTAGTTGGGGTATTTACAACAGTTACATTCAATGCAATTAGTGATATGTTAGGGCTTAGTATTATTTTTTATATTATTCATTTATTTTTTATTTTTTTAAATTGGGGTATAGTTGTTTTACAATGTTGTTTTAGTTTCTACTGTACAGTGAAGTTGAGTTCCCTGTGTGCTATACAGCAGGACCTCATTAGTTATTTATTTTATACACATTAGTGTATATATGTCAATCCCAATCTCCCAATTCATCCCTCTCCCCCTTTCCCCCCTCAGTGTCCATACGTTTGTTCTCTACATCTATGTCTCTATTGCTGCCTAGCAAACTGGTTCATCTGTACCGTTTTTCTAGATTTCATATGTATGCATTAATATACGATATTTGTTTTTCCCTTTTTGACTTACTTCACTCTGTATGACACTCTCTAGGTCCACCCAAGCCTCTACAAATGACCCAATTTCGTTCCTTTTTATGGCTGAGTAATATTCCATTGTATATATGGACCACATCTTTTTTTTTCTTTTCAAAGATTAAAGTTTTTTTTTAACGTCTTTATTGGAGTATAATTGCTTTACAATGGTGTGTTAGTTTCTACTTTATAACAAAGTGAATCAGTTATACATATACATATGTTCCCATATCTCTTCCCTCTTGCATCTCCCTCCCTCCCACCCTCCCTATCCTACCCCTCTAGGTGGTCACAAACCACCGAGCTGATCTCCCTGTGCTATGCAGCTACTTCCCACTAGCTATCTATTTTACATTTGGTAGTGTATATATGTCCACGCCACTCTCTCACTTTGTCACAGCTTACACTTCCCCCTCCCCATATCCTCAAGTCCATTCTCTAGTAGGTATGGGTTGTTATTCCTGTCTTACCCCTAAGTTCTTCATTAACGTTTTTTTCCCCTTAGATTCCATATATATGTGTTAGCATACAGTATTTGTTTTTCCCTTTCTGACTTACTTCACTCTGTATGACAGACTCTAGGTCCATCCATCTCACTACAAATAACTCAATTTCCTTTCTTTCTTTTTATGGCTGAGTAATATTCCATTGTATATATGTGCCACATCTTCTTTATCCATTCATCTGTTGATGGACACTTAGGTTGCTTCCATGTCCTGATTATTGTAAATACAGCTGCAATGAACATATTGGTACATGACTCTTTTTGAATTATGGTTTTCTAAGGGTATATGCCCAGTAGTGGGATTGCTGGGTCCTATGGTAGTTCTATTTGTAGTTTTTTAAGGAACCTCCATACTGTTCTCCATAGTGGCTGTATCAATTTACATTCCCACCAACAGTGCAAGAGGATTCCCTTTTCTCCACACCTTCTCCAGCATTTGCTGTTCGTAGATTTTCTGATGATGCCCATTCTAACCAATGTGGGGTGATACCTCATTGTAGTTTTGACTTGCATTCCTCTAATAATTAGTGATGTTGAGTAGATTTTCATGTTCCTCTTGGCCAACTGTATGTCTTCTTTGGAGAAATGTCTATTTAGGCCTTTTGCCCATTTTTTGATTCTGTTGTTTCTCTTTTTAATATTCAGCTGCATGAGCTGTTTATATATTTTGCAGATTAATTCTTTGTCCATTGATTAATTTGCAAATATTTTCTCCCATTCTGAGGGTTGTCTTTTCATTTTGTTTATAGTTTCCTTTGTTGTGTAAAAGTTTCATTAGGTTCCATTTGTTTATTTTTGTTTTTATTTCCATTACTCTAGGAGGTGGGTCAAAAAAGATCTTGCTGTGATTTACATGAAAGAGTGTTCTTCCTATGTTTCCCTCAAAGAGTTTTATAGTATTTGGTCTTACATTTAGGTCTTTAATCCATTTTGAGTTTATTTTTGTGTATGGTGTTAGGGAGTGTTCTAATTTCATCCTTTTCCATGTAGCTGTCCAGTTTTCCTGGCACCACTTATTGAAGAGAGTGTCTTTTCTCCATTGTATATCCTTGCCTCCTTTGTCATAGATTAGTTGACCATAGGTGTATGGGTTTATGTCTGGGCTTTCTATCCTATTCCATAGATCTATATTTCTGTTCTTGTGCTAGTACCATACTGTCTTGATTACTGTAGCTTTGTAGTATAGTCTGAAGTCAGGTAATCTGATTCATCCAACTCCATTTTTTTCCCCTCAAGATTGCTTTGGCTATTTGGGGTCTTTTGTGTCTCCATACAAATTTTAAGATTTTTTGGTTCTAGTTCTGTGAAAAATGCCATTGGTAATTTGATAGGGATTGCATTGAATCTGTAGATTGCTTTGGGTAGTAGAGTTATTTTCACATGTTTATTCTTCCAATCCAAAAACATGGTATATCTCTCCATCTGTTTGTGTCATCTTTGATTTCTTTCATCAGTATCTTATAGTTTTCTGAGTACAGCTATTTTACCTCCTTAGGTAGGTTTATTCCTTGGATTTTTATTCTCTTTGTTGCAATGGTGAATGGGATTGTTTCCTTAATTTCTCTTTCTGATCTTCTGTTGTTAGTGTATAGGCATGCAAGAGATTTCTGTGCATTAATTTTGTATCCTGCAACATCACCAAATTCATGGATTAGCTCTAGTACTTTTCTGGTGACATCTGAAGGATTTTCTATGTGTAATATCATGTCGTCTGCAAACAGTGACAGTTTTACTTCCTGTTTTCCAATTTGTATTCCTTTTATTTCTTTTTTTGCTCTGACTGCATGACTAGGACTTCCAAAACTATGTTGAATAGTAGTGGTGAGAGTGGACATCCTTGTCCTGTTCCTGATCTTAGAGGAAATGCTTTCAGTTTTTCAACATTGAGAATGATGTTTGCTGTGCGTATGTCATACATGGCCTTTATTATGTTGAGGTTGGTTCCCTCTATGCCCACATTCTGGAGACTTTTTATCATAAATGGGTGTTTAATTTTGTCAAAAGTTTTTATGCATCTATTGAGATGATCATATGGATTTTATTCTTCAATTTTTTAATATAGTGTATCACATTGGTTGATTAGTGTATATTGAAGAATCCTTGCATCCCTGGGATAAATCCCATTTGATTATTGTGTATGATCCTTTTAATGTGTTGTTGGGTTCTGTTTGCTAGTATTTTGTTGAAGATTTTTGCATCTATATTCATCAGTGATATTGGTCTGTTTTTTTTCTTTTTTTGTAATATCTTTGTCTGATTTTGGTATCTGCGTGATGGTGGCCTCAGAGAAAGAGTTTGGAAGTGTTCTTCCTCTGCAGTTTTTTGGAACAGTTTGAGAAGGATGGGTGTTAGCTCTTCTCTAAATATTTGCTAGAATTCACCTGTGAAGCCATCTGGTCCTGCACTTTTGTTTTTTGGAAGATTTTAAATCACACTTTCAATTTCATTACTTATGATTCATCTGTTCGTATTTTCTATTTCTTCCTGATTCAGTCTTGGAAGGTCATACATTTCTAAGAATTTACCCATTTCTTCCATGTTGTCCATTTTATTGGCATATAGTTGATTGTAGTAGTGTCTTATGATGTTTTGTATTTCTGCAGTGTCAGTTTTAATCTCTCCTTTTTCATTTGTAATTTTATTGATTTGAGTCCTCCCCCTCTTTTTCTTGATGAGTCTGGCTAAAGGTTTATCAATTTTCTTAATCTTCTTAAAGAACCAGCTTTTAGTTTTATTGATCATTCTATTGATTTCTTTGTTTCTATTTCATTTATTTCTTCTCTGATCTTTATGATTTCTTTCCTTGTACTAAATTTGAGTTTTTTCTTCTTTCTCTAGTTCCTAGGGAAAGAAGTTTAGATTGTTTATTTTAGATTTTTCTTGTTTCTTTCAGTAGGATTGTATTGCTATTAACATACCTTATAGAACTGCTTTTGCTGCACCCCATAGGTTTTGGCTCGTCGTGTTTTCATTGGTATTTTTCTCTAGGTATTTTTTGATTTCCTCTTTGATTTCTTCAGTGATCTCTTGGTTATTTAGTAGCGTATCATTTAGCCTCCATGTGTTTGTATTTTTTAGGTTTTTTTTTCTGTAATTGATATCTAGTCTCATAGCATTGTGGTCAGAAAAGATGCTTGATATGATTTCAATTTTCTTAAATTTACCAAGACTTGATATGTGACCAAAGCTGTGACCTGTCCTGGAGAATGTTCCATGTGCACTTGAGAAGAAAATATAGTCTGATGTTTTTGGATGGAATGTCCTATAAATGACAGTTAAGTCTGTCTTGTCTATTGTGTCATTTAAAGCTTGTGTTTCCTTATTTATTTTCTGTCTGGATGATCTGTCCATTTGTGTAAGTGGGGTGTTAAAATCCCCCTCTACTATTGTGTTACTGTCAATTTCCCCTTTTATTGTCGTTAGCATTTGCCTTATGTATTGAGGTGCTCCTATGTTGGGTATATAAATATTTATCATTGTTATGTTTTCTTTTTGGATTGATGCTTTGACCATTATGTAGTGTCCTTCCTTGTCTCTTGTAACCATCTTTATTTTAAAGTCTATTTTCTGCAATATGAGTATTGCTACTCCAGCTTTCTTGTGATTTCCATTTGCATGGAATATCTATTTCTATCCCCTCATTTTCAGTCTCTATGGGTCCCTAGGTTTGAAGTGGGTTTCTTGCACACAACATATATATGGATCTTGTTTTTGTATCCATTCAGCCAGTCTGCATCTTTTGCTTGGAGCACTTAACTCATTTACATTCAAGGTGGTTTGTTGGTGCTGAATTGTCTTAGCTTTTGCTTTTCTGTAGAGCTTTTGATTTCTCAGTCGAATCTGATTGAGATCCTTGCTGGGTATACTGATTTTTGTTGTAGGTTTTTCCCTTTCATCATGTTAAATATATCCTGCCACTGCCTTCTGGCCTGCAGAATTCTGCTGAGAAATCAGCTGATGACCTTATGGGGATTCCCTTGTATGTTATTTGTTGCTTTTCCCTTGCTGCTTTTAATATTTTTCCATTGATTTTAATTTTTGTTAGTCTGATTAATGTGTGTCTTTGTGTGTTTCTCCTAAGGTTTATGCTGTATGGGACTCTCTGCACTTCCTGGACTTGGGTGGCTATCTTCTTTCCCAGGTTAGGGAAATTTTTGACTATAACTTCTTCAAATATTTTCTCAGACACTTTTTTTAATTCTTCTTCTGGGACATCTATAATTTGAATTTTCATACGTTTAATGTTACAGATGTCTCTGAGACTGTCCTCAATTCTTTTTATTCTTTTTTCTTCATTCTGTTCTGTGACAGTTATTTCCACCATTCTCTCTTCCAGCTCACTTATTCATTTTTCTGCCTCAGCTATTCTGCTATTGATTCCTTCTAGAGTATTTTTAATTTCAGTTATTATGTTGTTCTTCACTGTTTGCTCCTTAGTTCTTCTAGGTCCTTGTTAAACATTTCTTGTATTTTCTCCATTCTGTTTCCAAGATTTTGGATCATCTTTACTATCTTTACTCTGAATTCCTTTTCAGGTAGACTGCCTATTTTCTCTTCATTTATTTTGCTTTTTTTTAAATTTTTTAAAAATTTCATTTATTTTGCTTTTTAGGATTTTACCCCACTCCTTTGTATGTAATATATATATATATATATATATATATATATATATATATATATGTATATATGTTATATATATATATATAACATATATATATATAACATAACATATATATATAAGCATATATATATGCTTCTTTTCTTTTGTATGCAGGCCTCTCACTGTTGTGGCCTCTCCCATTGAGGAACACAGGCTCTGGACATGCAGGCTCATCAGGCATGGCTCATGGGCCTAGTCGCTCCATGGCATGTGGGATCTTCCTGGATCAGTGCACGAACCCGTGTCCCCTGCATCAGCAGGCAGACTCTCAGCCACTGCACCACCAGGGAAGCCCTGTAACATATATTTTTGTCGTCTCATTGTTTTTGATGGGTGGAGCTGTATTCCTGTCATACTGGTTGTTTGGTCTGAGGCGTCCAGTCCTGGAGTTTTCAGGCAGTTTTGTAGAGCCGGGTCTTGGTGCCGTGATGAGTACCTCTGGGAGGCCTCACTCCAATTAATATTCCCTGTGGTCTGAGGTTGTTTGTTACTTCAGTGCTTTGGACTCAGCTCTCCCACCACAGGAACTCAGGCCCAAAACCTGGCCTGGGAACCAAGATCCCGTAAGCCATGCGGCACAGCAAAAGAAAATAATAAAAAGGAGGTGTACAATAACTAAGAATAAAATAAAATTAGAACGATAAAACATATACTATGAAAAATAAAAATATAATTGAAACAACCAGTTGCTGGTGTTCCTCCCATTCCCTTAGATGTTTGTGGTCCCCCACCAGTGCCTGGTAGGTGCCCTAGTTGTGTGGAGATGAGAACACTGCATCCTCCCAGTCTGCCATCTTGACTCCATCCCCTGTATTTAATTTTAGATAGTTTGATTAATATGTGTCTTGGCGTGCTTCTCCTTGGGTTTATCCTGTATGGGACTCTCTGCACTTCCTGGACTTGAGTGACTATATCCTTTCCCATGTTAAGGAAGTTTTCGACTATAATCTCTTCAAATATTTTCTCTGACCCTTTCTTTGTCTCTTCTTCTGGGATTCCTATAATTCGAATGTCGGTGTGTTTAATGTTGTCCCAGAGTCTCTGAGACTGTCCTCAATTCTTTTCATTCTTTTTTCCTTATTCTGCTCCTTGGAAGTTAAGTTATTTTCGCTATTTATCTTCCAGATCACTTATCCGTTCTTCTGCCTCAGTTATTCTGCTATTGATTCCTTCTAGAGTATTTTAAAATTTCATTTATTGTGTTGTTCATCACTGTTTGTTTGCTCTTTAGTTCTTCTAGCTTCTTGTTAAATGTTTCTTGTATTTTCTCCATTCTGTTTCTGAGATTTTTGGACAATCTTTACTAACATTACTCTGAATTCTTTTTCAGGTAGACTGCATATTTCCTCTTCATTTTTTTGGTCTGGAGGGTTTTTACCCTGCTCCTTCATCTGCTGCATATTTCTCTGTCTTCTCATTTTGTTTAACTTAGTGTGTTTGGGGTCTCCTTTGAGGCAGAGTCATAGTTCCTCTTACTTCTGGTGTCTGCCCCCAGTGGGTGAGGTTGGTCCAATGGCTTGTGTAGGCTTCCTCATGGGGGGGACTGGTTCCTGTGTTCTGGTGGGTGGAGCTGGATCTTGTCCCTTTGATGGGCAGGGCTGTGTTCGGTGGTTTGTCTTGGGGTGTCTGTGAGCTTAGTATGGCTTTAGGCAGCCTGCCTGCTAATGGGTGGGGTTGTTTTCCTGTCTTGCTAGTTGTTTGGTGTGAGGTGTCAGAACTAGAACTTGTTGGTCATTGGGTGGAGGAGGGTCTTAGTGTTGAGACAGGGACCTCTGGCAGAGCTTTTGCCAATTAATATTCTGTGGGGCTGGGAGTTTTCTGGTGGTCCAATATTCTGGACTCAGTTCTCCCACCTTGGAGACTCAGGGCTGACCCCCAGCTGGAGCACCAAGACCCTGCAGGCCTCCCAGCATGGAAGAAAAGGAAGAAAAAAAGAGAAACAACAAGAAAAATGAACAGACACATCCCCAAGACGAATGGTAAAAGCAAAACTAAACAGACAAATCACACAAAGAAACACACACACTCACAGAAAGAAAAAAGAAGAGAAAACAAAAAAGAGGAGGGCAACAAAACCAATAAACAACCCCCCAAAATAAAACTAACACTAAAAACTACACTAACAAAAACATAAAACCAAAACCAAATCAAATGCAGAAGCAAACTAGAAAAAAGGCATACAGAAAGCATAAAACAAACACACAAAAATGATCAACAAAAACATAAAGACAAAAGAAAGATGAAAACAAAAGAAAAATACAAAACAACAAAAGTAAAAATAGAAAAATATAGAATATAGTTAAAAATAAGATAAAAACAAAGCAAAACAAAGAAAAAAACAAAAACAAGGAAAAAACAATATAACAAAAAAGTCCAGTAGAAATAAGAAGAAAATAAAATAAAAATATATTAAACATAAAAGCATAAAAAAGAAAAGAAAAAGTAAATAAAAAATTAAAAGCATAATAAAAAAGAACAGAACAAAAATTTAAAAAAGTAGTAATAATAATAATATTTTCCTGTTGCCTCTGCTGTCAGTGTCCTTGCCCCCACAGTGAGCCACAGCCAATCCTTGCCTACCCAGGAAGTCCTCCAATACTTCTAGGTAGGTCTCTGGACCTGCTGTGGGCTCTGTGGGGCCAGCTCAGACTCTGGGAAGTCTTGAGAGTTTCTGAGGTCTTCTGACAGAATTCAGTAGGTGTTTTTTAGGTGTTGTTCCACGTGTAGATGTATTTTTGATGTATTTGTGGGGAGAAAGGCAATCTCCACATCTTACTCCTCTGCCATATTGAAGGTCTCTCAGTACTATTTTTAAAATTTTACTATTTTATTTTATTTTTTATTTTGTTTGCTTCCCCTGTTTTTTGTTATAGTGTTTTATTTTTCTTGGCTTCTTAATTATTAAGTAATATTTTCTAGAATTCCATTTGATTTATCTTTAGCGTTTTTGAATATATACTTTTGTATAGACATTTTTAGTGCTGGCTCTATATATTACATTGTATATATTTAAGTTAGCACAGGCTTTTGGTGTTGACATTATACCAATTATAATGAAGTCCCTTTAAATCTCTTTACCCTCCCTCATTTATATTATACTTGTCTTAAATATTTCCTTACATATATTGAGAACCTCACCAAATCATTAAATCATGAAACATTCAGTCATTAAACACAATTCAACCATCAATCACACATTAGAAAACACAAG
Source organism: Leucopleurus acutus (assembly GCF_964270905.1). NCBI lineage: Eukaryota > Metazoa > Chordata > Mammalia > Artiodactyla > Delphinidae > Leucopleurus > Leucopleurus acutus. Next base: position 58,263,585 of record NC_139148.1, read on the forward strand.
AGGAAAAGAAAATTCTATCATATATATCCATATTTTCACTTTTCCATTTCTTCTTTCTTCCTTCCTGATATTCCAAGATTTCTTCATTTATCATATCCTTTTTGTTTAGAAAACTGTCTCTAGCAATTCTTTAAGGGTAAGTTTCCTGGTGAATATTCTCTTAGTTTTCCATAATCTGAGAATATCTTAATTTCCCCTTCATTCCTGAAGGATAGTTTTGCTGCAGATAGAATTTATGTTTGCCAGTACTTTTCCTTCAACACTTGAAAAATGTTACCCCACTTAATTCTGGTTTCCAAGATTTCTAATGAGAAATCTGTTGCCATTCCAATCATTTTCCTTTTACAGGTAAGGTGTCATTTCTCTCCCCCTGCTATCAAGATTTTTCTTTGTCTTTAATTTTCAGAAGTTTAACTATGATGTGTCTTCATGTCTTAATCTGCTTGGGCTGCCATGACAAAATACTGTAGACTGGTTTAAGCAACAGAAATTAATTTTCTTATGCTTCTGGAAACTGGAAGTCTGAGGTCAGGGTGCCAACATGGTGAGGTTCTGGTGAGAGTTCTCTTCCTGGCATATAGATGGCCACCTTCTTGCTAAGTGCTCAAATGGCCTTTCCTCAGTGTGTGTGTGTGTGTGTGTGTGTGTGTGTGTGTGTGTGTGTGTTTATGGGAAATATGAGAAAGAGAGAGAGAGAGAGAGAGCGAGAGAGAGATAGTTCTCACTCTCTCTTTCTCTTCTTATAAAGCTACCAAACCCATCAGATTATGACTCTTCTCTTATGACCTCATTTGAACTTAATTACCTCCTAAGAAGCCTATCTCCAAATATAGTTACACTGGAGTTTAGGGCTTCAACATATGAATTTTGAGAAGACAAAATTCCATCCATAGCCAGGTTTTTTTTTTTTCATTACTAACTCAATCACTTTGTTATAGTTTTGTTCAGATTTTCTATTTATTCTTCAGTTGTTTTTGGTAGTTTGTGTCTTTGTAGGAATTTGTCTATTTCATCTAAGTTATGTAGTTTTTGGGCATACAGTTGTTCATAGTATTCCCTTATAATCCTTTTTATTTGTGTAAGACTGGTAGTAATGTCCCCTCTTTCATGTCTGATTCGAATAATTTTAGTTTCTCTCTCTCTCTCTCTCTCTCATCTGTCTAGTAAAATGTCTGTCAATACTTTTGGTGTTTGTAAAAGACAAACTTTAGGATTTACTGATATTTTTCTATTGTTTTTCTATTCTCTATAACATTTATTTCCTATCTAATCTTTATTATTTTCTTCCTCTGTTGGGTAGGGGTTAGTTTGCTCTTCTTTTTCCAGTTTCCTAAGGTGGAAATTTAGTTTATTGATTTGCATTCTTTATTTTTTTAATATAGATTTGTATAGCTAAAAATTTCCCTCTAAGCACTGCTTTAGCTTCATTTCGTGCTATAGACTGAATATTTCTGTCCTCTCAAAATGTATATGTTGAAATCCTAACTGTCAGTGTGATGGTATTTAGCATGTGGGACCTTTGGGAGGTGATTAGATCATGAGGGTGGAGCCCTTAATAATGCTATTAGTGTCCTTGTAAAAGAAACCCCAGAGAGGATATCTTATAAGTTTTGTCCTTTTTTTTCATGCATCTCAAAGATTTTTTCTCATTTCTCTTATGATTTTTTCTTTGGTACATTTGTTATTTGGAACCATGTTACTTAATTTGCACATATTTATGTGTTTCCCAAAGTTCTTTCTGTAAATTTCATTCTATTGTGGTTATAGAATATGCTATGTATGATTTCTATACTTTTAAATTTATTGAGACTTTTTATACCATAACATTATGATCTATCCTGGTGAATGTTCCATGTGCACTTGAGATAAACCTGTATTCTTCTGTTGCTCTATGGAGTGTTCTGTAAGATGTATAGCTGGCATATAGTATTATTCAAGTCTTCTATGGTCTTGTTGCTCTTCTTTCTAGTTGTTCTATATGGAATTGCAAGTGGATCATTGAAATCTCCAACAGGTATTGTTGAAATGTCTATTTCTTCAATTCTATCAGTTTTTGCTTCATGTATTTTTGGGACTTCATTTTTAGTGCATATATGTTTATAATAATTATATCTTCTTGATAGATTAACTCTTTTTTATCATTATAAAATATTTGTCTTTAGTAACAATTTTTGTCTCCTCTAGTTTGTTTGATATTAACATAGCCACTCCAGCTCTCTTTTGCTTGCTCTTTGTATGGTGTATCTTTTTCATCACTTTACTCTCAACTTATTTGTGTTTTTGGACAAAGAATATATCTCTTATAAACAGCACATAGTTGCATTATGTTTCTCTTTATCCATTCTGTAATCTCTGCCTTTGATTGAAGTGTTTTAATCATTTGCATTCAATGTAAGTATGGATAAGGTAGGACTTACATCTGTCACTTTGCAATTTTTTTCTTATGTGTCTTGTGTGTGTTTTTGTGGATCTAGTCTTCCATTGCTGTCTTCTTTTATATTAAATATATATTTTTCAGTGTACTATTTTAATTCCTTTGTAATCACTTTTACTATAGTTTTGGGCTATTTTCTTAACTTTTTTCCCCTGGGGATTATAGTTCCATCTTACCTTAAAACAATGTATTACAGGTTAATATCTACTTAACTTTAATAGTATACAAAAATGTTACTCCTGTAGAGACTAGAGCTCCAACTCTGTTCTGCCCCTTCCATTGGCTGCCAGGCTTCTGGTTTCACTGTGATAATAGGCTGTTGGTTTTCATGCTACTGTGGAACTAGGAAGGGGGTATGGCAATAGGGCAAGTTAAAATGTGACAGAGTGGGAGCTTCCCTGGTGGTGAAGTGGTTGAGAGTCCGCCTGCCAATGCAGGGGACACGGGTTCGTGCCCCGGTCCGGGAAGATCTCACATGCCATGGAGCGGCTAGGCCCGTGAGCCATGGCTGCTGAGCCCGCACGTCTGGAGCCTGTGCTCTGCAATGGGAGAGGCCACAACAGTGAGAGGCCCACATACTACAAAAAAAAAAAAAAAGGAAAAAAATAATGTGACAGAGGGGAGCTTCAAGATGGCAGAAGAGTAAGATGCGGAGATCACCTTCCTCCCCACAAAAACATCAGAAATACATCTACATGTGGAACAGCTCCTACAGAACACCTATTGAATGCTGGCAGAAGACCTCAGTCGTCCCAAAAGGCAAGAAACTCCCCACATACCTGGGTAGGGTAAAAGAAAAGAGAAGAAACAGAGACAAAGAATAGAGATGGGACCTGAACCAGTGGGAGGGAGCTGTGAAGGAGGAAAGGTTTCCACACACTAGAAACCCCTTCGCAGGCAGAGACTGCTGGTGGCGTAGGGGTGGGGAGATTCGGAGCCACAGAGGAGAGCACAGCAACAGGGGTGTGGAGGGAAAAGCAGAGGGATTCTCGCACAGAGGATCAGTGCCAACCAGCACTCACCAGCCTGAGAGGCTTCTCTGCTCACCCGCAGGGACGGGCGGGGGCTGGGAGCTGAGGCTCTGGCTTCCGTCGGATCCCAGGGAGAGGACTGTTGTTGGCTGTGTCAACACAGCCTGAAGGGGGCTACTGCACTGCAGCTGGCCGGGAGGGAGTCTGGGAAAAAGTCTGGAGGTGCCGAAGAGACAAGAGAATTTTTCTTGCCTCTTTGTTTCCTGGTGAATGAGGAGAGGGGATTAAGAGTGCCGTATAAAGGAGCTACAGAGAGGGGCGTGAGCCATAGCTGTCAGCGCGGACACCAGAGATGAGCATGAGACGCTAAGGCTGCTGCTGCAGCCACCAAGAAGCCTGTGTGCAAGCACAGATCACTATCCACACCACCCCTCCCAGGAGCCTGTGCAGCCCGCCACTGCCAGGGTCCCGTGATCCAGGAACAATTTCCCCGGGAGAATGCACAGTGCACCTCAGGATGGTGCAACGTCATGTAAGCCCCTGCCACCACAGGCTTATCCCGCAATCATACCCCTCCCTCCCCCAGGGCTGAGTGAGCCAGAGCCCATGAAGCAGCTGCTCCTTTAACCCCGTCCTGTCTGAGCGAAGAACAGATGCCCTCAGGCGACCTACAGGCAGAGGCGGGTCCAAATCCAAAGCTGAAACCCAGGAGCTGTGAGATAAAAGAAGAGAAAAGGAAATTTCTCCCAGCAGCCTCAAGAGGAGCAGATTAAATCTCCACAATCAACTTGATGTACCCTGCATCTGTAGAATACCTGAATAGACAATGAATCATCCCAAAATGAGGAGGTGGACTTTGGGAGCAACAATATATATATTTTTTCCCTTTTTCCCTTTTTGTGAGTGTGTATGTGTATACATCTGTGTGTGACATTGTCTGTATAGCTTTGCTTTTACCATTTGTCCTAGGGTTCTGTCTGTCCATTTTTAAAATTACTTAAACGAATTTTTTCTTAATAATAATATCTTTATTTTAATTATTTTATTTTATTTTATCTTCTTCTTTCTTTCCTCCTTTTCTCCCTTTTATTCTGAGCCGTGTGGAGGACAGGCTCTTGGTGCTCCAGCCAGGCATCAGGGCTGTGCAACTGAGGTGGGAGAACCAAGTTCAGGACACTGGTCCACAAGACACCTCCCAGCTCCACGTAATATCAAACGGTGAATATCTCCCAGAGATCTCAATCTCAATGCCAAGACCCAGCTCCACTCGATGACCAGCAAGCTACAGTACAGGAACACTATGCCAAACAACTAGCAAGACAGGAACACAACACCATCCATTAACAGAGAGGCTGCCTAAAATCAGAATAAGGCCACAGACACCTCAAAACACACCACCAGACATGGAACTGCCCACCAGAAAGACAAGATACAGCCTCATCCACCAGAATACAGGCCCTAGTCCCCTCCACCAGGAAGCCTACATGACCCACTGAAATAACCTTAGCCACTGGGGACAGACACCAAAAACAATGGAAACTATGAACCTGAAGCCTACAAAAAGGGGACCCCAAACACAGCAACTTAAGCAAAATGAGAAGACAGAGAAACACACAGCAGATGAAGGAGCAAGGCAAAAACCCTTCAGATCTAACAAATGAAGAGGAAATAGGCAGTCTACCTGAAAAAGAATTCAGAATAATAATAGTAAAGATGATCCAAAATCTTGGAAATAGAATGGAGAAAATACAAGAAACATTTAACCTAGAAGAAGTAAAGAGCAAACAAACAGAGATGGATAATGCAATAAATGAAATTAAAAATTCCCTAGAAGGGATCAATAGCAGAATGAGGCAGAAGAATGGATAAGTGACCTGGAAGATGAAATAGTGGAAATAACTACGGCAGAGCAGAATAAAGAAAAATGAATGACAAGAATTGAGGACAGTCTCACAGACCACTGGGACAACAATAACGCACCAACATTCAAATTATAGGGGTCCCAGAAGAAGAAGAGAAAAAGAAAGGGACTGAGAAAATATACAAAGAGATTATAGTTGAAAACTTCCATAATATGGGAAAGGAAATAGTTAATCAAGTCCAGGAAGCACAGAGAGTCCCATACAGGATAAATCCAAGGAGAAAGGCACCAAGACACATATTTATCAAACTATCAAAAATTAAATACAAAAAACAAATATTAAAAGCAGCAAGGGAGAAGAAACAAATAACATACAAGGGAATCCCCATAAGATTAGCAGCTGATCTATCAGCAGAAACTATGCAAGCCAGAATGGAGTAGCAGGACATATTTAAAGTGATGAAAGAGAAAAGCCTACAACCAAGATTACTCTACCCAGCAAGGATGTCATTCAGATTTGATGGAGAAATTAAAAGCTTTACAGACAAGCAAAAGTTAAGAGAATTCAGCACCACCAAACCAGCTTTACAATAAATGCTAAAAGAACTTCTCTAGGCAGGAAACACAAGAGAAGTAAAAGACCTGCAATAACAAATCTAAAACAATTAAGAAAATGGGATTAGGAACATACATATCGATAATTACCTTAAATGTAAATGGATTAAATGCTCCCACCAGAAGACATAGACTGGCTGAATGGATACAAAAACAAGACCCATATATATGCTGTCTACAAGAGGCCCACTTCAGACCTAGGGACACACACAGACTGAAAGTGAGGGGATGGAAAAAGATATTCCATACAAATGGAAATCAAAGAAAGCTGGAGTAGCAATTCTCATATCAGACAAAATAGACCTTAAAACAAAGAATAATACAAGAGACAAAAAAGGACACTACATAATGATCAAGGGATCAATCCAAGAAGAAGATATAACAATTGTAACTATTTATGCACCCAACATAGGAGCACCTCAAATCATAAGGCAAATATAAACAGCCATAAAAGGGGAAATCGACAGTAACACATTCATAGTAGAGGACTTTAACACCCCACTTTCACTAATGGACAGATCATCCAAAATGAAAATAAATAAGGAAACACAAGCTATAAATGATACATTAAGCAAGATGGACTTAATTGATATTTATGGGATATTCCATCCCAAAACAACAGAATACACAGTCTTCTCAAGTGCTCATGGAACATTCTCCAGGATAGATCATATCTTGGGTCACAAATCAAGCCTTGGTAAATTTAAGAAAATTGAAATTGTATCAAGTATCTTTTCTGACCACAACACTATGAGACTAGATATCAATTACAGGAAAAAATCTGTAAGATACACAAACACATGGAGGCCAAACAACAAACTACTTAATAACCAAGATATCACTGAAGAAATCAAAGAGGAAATCAAAAAATACCTAGAAGCAAATGACAATGAAAACACAACAACTAAAAACCTATGGGATGCAGCAAAAGCAGTTCTAAGAGGGAAGTTTATAGCAATACAATCCTACCTTAAGAAACAAGAAACTCCTCAAATAAACAACCTAACCTTACACCTAAAGCAAACAGAGAAACAAGAACAAAAAACCCCAAAGTTAGCAGAAGGAAAGAAATCATAAAGATCCGGTCAGAAATAAATGAAAAAGTAATGAAGGAAATGAGAGCAAAGATCAATAAAACTAAAATCTGGCTCTTTGAGAAGATAAACAAAATTGAAAAACCGTTAGCCAGACTTATCAAGAAAAAAAGGGAGAAGACTCAAATCAATAGAATTAAAAATGAAAAAGGAGAAGTAACAACTGACAGTGCAGAAATACAAAGGATCATGAGAGACTACTACAAACAACGCTATCCCAATTAAATGGACAACCTGGAAGAAATGGACAAATTCTTAGAAATTCACAACATTCTGAGACTGAACCAGGAAGAAATAGAAAATATGAACAGACCAATCACAAGCACTGAAATTGAAACTGTGATTAAAAATCTTCCAACAAACAAAAGCCCAGGACCAGATGGCTTCACAGATGAATTCTATCAAACATTTAGAGAAGAGCTAAGACCTATCCTTCTAAAACTTCCAAAATATAGCAGAGGGAGGAACACTCCCAAACTGATTCTACAAGGCCACCATCACTCTTACACCAACACCAGGCAAAGATGTCACAAAGAAAGAAAACTAAAGGCCATTATCACGGATGAACGTAGATGTAAAAATCCTCAACAAAACACTAGCAAACAGAACCCAACAGCACATTAAAATGATCATACACTATGATCAAATGCAGTTTATCCCAGGAATGCAAGGATTCTTCAATATATTCAAACCAATCAATGTGATACACCATATTAACAAACTGAAGGAGAAAAATCATTCAATCATCTCAATAGATGCAGAGGAAGCTTTCAACAATATTTGACACCCATTTATGATAAAATCCCTCCAGAAATTAGGCACAGAGGGAACTTTCCTCAACATAATAAAGGTCATATATGACAAACCCACAGCCAACATTGTCCTCAATGGTGAAAAACTGAAAGCATTTCCACTAAGATCAGGAACAAGACAAGGTTGCCCACACTCACCACTGTTATTCAACATAGTTTTGGAAGTTTTACCCACAGCAGTCAGAGAAGAAAAAGAAATAAAAGGAATCCAAATCAGAAAAGGAGAAATAAATCTGTCACTGTTTGCAGGTGACATGATACTATACATAGAGAATCCTAAAGATGCTACCAGAAATCTACAAGAGCTAATCAATGAATTTGGTAAAGTAGCAGGATACAAAATTAATGCACGGAAATTTCTGTCATTTTTATATAGTAATGATGAAAAATCTGAAAGTGAAATGAAGAAAACCCTCCCATTTACCATTGTAACAAAAAGAATAAAATATCTAGGAATAAACCTACCTGAGGAGACAAAAGACCTGTATGCAGGAAATTATGACAAAGATGAAAGAAATTAAAGATGATACAAATAGATGGAGAGATATACCATGTTCTTGGATTGGAAGAATCAACATTCTGAAAATGACTCTACTACCCAAAGCTATCTACATATTCAATGCAATCCCTATCAAACTACTACTGGCATTTTTCACAGAACTAGAACGAAAAATTTCACAATTTGTATGGAAACACAAAAGACCCCAAATGGCAAAAGCAATGTTGAGAAAGAAAGACTGAGCTGGAGGAAACAGGCTCCCTGACTTCAGACTATACTACAAAGCTACAGTAATCAAGACAGTATGGTACTGGCACAAAAACAGAAATGTAGATCAATGGAACAGGATAGAAAGCTCAAAGATAAACCCACGCACATATGGTCACCTTATCTTTGATAAAGGAGGCAAGAATATGCAGTGGAGAAAAGGCAGCCTCTTCAATAAGTGTTGCTGGAAAAACTGGATAGCTACATGTAAAAGAATGAAATTAGCACACTCCCTAACACCATACACAAAAATAAACTCAAAATGGGTTAAAGACCTAAATGTAAGGCCAGACACCATCAAACTCTTAGAGGAAAACATAGGCAGAACACTCTATGACATAAATCACAGCAAGATCCTTTTTGACCCACCTCCTAGAGAAATGGAAATAAAAACAGAAATAAACAAATAGGACCTAAGGAAACTTAAAAGCTTTTGCACAGCAAAGGAAACCATAAAGAAGATGAGAAGATAACCCTCAGAATGCGAGAAAATATTTGCCAATGAGGAAACTGACACAGGATTAATCTACAAAAAATACAAGCAACACATGCAGCTCAATTTCAAAAAAACAAACAACCCAATCCAAATATGAGCAGAAGACCTAAATAGACATTTCTCCAAAGAAGATATACAGATTGCCCAACAAACCCATGAAAGAATGCTCAACATTATTAATCATTAGAGAAATTAAAATCAAAACAACAAGGAGATATCATCTCACACCGCTCAGAATGGCCATCATCAAAAAACCTACAAACAGTAAATGCTGGAGAGGGTGTGGAGAAAAGGGTACCTTCTTGCACTGTTGGTGTGAGTGTAAATTGATACAGCCACTATGGAGAACAGTATGGAGGTTCCTTAAAAAACTAAAAATAGAACTACCATATGACCCAGCAATCCCACCACTGGTCATATACTCTGAGAAAACCATAATTCAAAAAGGGTCATGTACCACAATGTTCATTGCAGCTCTATTTACAATAGCCAGGACATAGAAGCAACCTAAGTGTCCATCAACGATGAATGGGTAAAGAAGAAGTGGCATATATATACAATGGAATGTTACTCAGCCATTAAAAAGATCGAAACTTAGTTATTTGTAGTGAGGTGGATGGACCTAGAGACTCTCATACAGAGTGAAGTAAGTCAGAAAGAGAAAAACAAATACCGTAAGATAATACATATATATGGAATCTAAAACAAAAAAGAAAAGAAAAGAAAAGAAAATTGTCAGAAGAACCTAAGGGCAAGACGAGAATAAAGATGCAGACCTACTGGAGAATGGACTTGAGGATACAGGGAGGGGGAAGGGTAAGCTGGGACAGAGTGAGAGAGTGGCATGGACATATACACACTACCAAATGTAAAATAGATAGCTAGTGGGAAGCAGCCGCATAGCACAGGGAGATCAGCTCGGTGCTTTGTGACCATCTAGAAGGGTGGGGTAGGGAGGGTGGGAGGGAGGGAGATGCAAGAGGGAAGAGATATGGGAACATATGTATATGTATAACTGATTCACTTTGTTATAAAGCAGAAACTAACACAGCATTGTAAAGCAATTATACTCCATTAAAGTTGTTTAAAAAAAATCCTCCTTTACCTTTTACTTCAGATTTCTTCCCAACTTTGCCATCTGTAGTTTAACTTTTACATGGACATACTGATAATATTTAGATAATTTCTCCTTTGTTCTATATAGTTGTCTGTTGTGCTATTTCCTTCCTGCCTTCCTGGGGGAAAGGAGAATGGTAGTAGGGAATTCCTGGAACAAGAAGCCTGCAGAGAGATCTAAAAGAGTTCACACAAGTCATTTGCCCTCAACCTAGCCAAGGGAAAGCCTCTCTCCATTTTTCCAGTGTGTGTTTGTTTCAGAATGGGTCCTGGGATTCATAGCCAGACTCCCCCTCCCTCCTCCATCCCTCCAAATATAAATGTAGCCCCCAGGAAGGCTGGTTCAGAGGACTAGGAGTGGTCCCCTAGGGGCAGCAGCGAGCCCAGTAAGGTGAGGTTTCAGGGTACTGCTCCTTTTGTATGTCAGCCTGGAGCAGGGCTAAGAGATTCAGTTAAACTTGACCCAGTTCCATCCCACTTCCCTGCCAGCAGAGACACATATACACCAAGAGATGTGACACATCTCATAGAAGTGTGACTCCTTTATACTATTCACCACATACTTTTCACACGTGCTATTGCCATGTCTCAACATGACAACCCCATGCACATTTTTACTCTTATTTGATACATGATGAAATGGAAGTTCAGAGAGTTGAATGTGAGTGGCAGAGTTCAGATATTATTTCCAAGGTCATACGAACCTGATTCCAGGCTCCAGAGCCAGAGGGAGATTGATACTGTACGGTTTTCTGGAGATGCCTATGAGCCCCTGCTGCTCTCTCCATATGAGAATTTTTATCCTATGGCATAGATTAGGGGGCTTGGGTCTATGAGAAGGCTCCAGGCTGGGGCTGTGGGTCTGTATCTCTCCTCCTTTCCGCTCTCTTCCCTTGATCAGCCTTGGTTCTGGCTCTTACATGCTGGGGAGGAAAGGAGGATAGAAAAGGTGGAATGGAAAACAATTCAAGGAAGAAAGCTGCAAACTGTCCAAAAGTCAGCATTTCTCCACGGGTAAGGAAAATGGAATTGTCTGATTGTTATACAAGGTGGCATTAAAAGTAACACAATTGACTACAATGTGAAATGCCCTTTTGGAAAATTCCAGATGAGGAATAAAAATGAGGCAGGATCAAATGGATTTAAAATTCCAAAAGGTTAGAAAGTGGAAGGCTTTGTGAAGTGTGTTTCTCTTTCTTTTTTTTCTCCTACCAGGACCTTTTCAGCAATATTCCTTTCCAATTAACGCTGAGCAATGAGTGAGACTCCTTTTAAAAGTGCTTCTTATGGCATAGATGGAGTCTCCTGTTTTGTTATGCGAAATTAATGTCTAGGAGATCAGAATGGAATTATAGAGCGAGCCGTGACTCGAATCCATAAGGAGACCTGGATTTAAGCCCTAGCTCTGTCATTAACCTGCGCTGTCAGCCAGGTCAGTTCTCTCTGGGTCACTGTTTTCTTATTTATAAAATGGGAGTGACAGGAAAAGATGTTAAATTAAATGATTTTTAAAATTTTTCTGGTCATAAAATATTTATTAAGGTATGCTTTAGGGAATACAGTGAATATAAAATTTAGGATCACAGAATGAAGCAATTTCAATTCTCTCAAAAGTCAGCCCAGTCTTCAATGCTCCGCAGATGTAAAACCACTGGTGAGACTCACTAAAAGAGTTTAAGTCCTTTCTGGTTCTACGGAGCATGCTCAGCCTCTTTCCTCTCAAGAGTATAGTCTGTTTGTTACAGAATAGGAGGTCTCTTCCAATTCTTCCATTTGGTATGTGATATGAGGAGACATTTCTGCCCCACCTGTCCCCTTCTCCAGCTCCCCCAATTAGGCACCATGTGAATGCCCTGTCCTTGAAACTGAGCAAGTACCTTAGAAGAATGAGATATATGTGTGCAGGCAAGGAAGGGAGGAAGAATTATGGCATGGTGGGGGAAAGAAAGATTTGAGGGGCAGACAAATGGATTCAAATTCTGGCTCCACCATTTTTCAGCTGTTGTGATTTTAAGCAAGTCGCATAACCTTTCTGAGCCTTACTTTACTTGTCAGAAAACATAGATATCTTCTGCCTTGTGGGATGTTGTAAAGATCAAGCAACAGAAGATATGTGAAAGGGGTTAGGACAGTGTTCACTACTCCACAAATATCACTCATGGTCAAGTCTAATATTCTGTGAGTTCACACTGGTATGGGGTCCATTCTGCTTGGTCAGAGCTTGGGCCACAGCAGTTGTGGAATATTTAGAGTATCACTATCTGATGGTTATTATTATTATTACCCAGGCTTTCTAGAAAGCCAATCCTCTTAGAAAAACCTAGAAGACTCTCCTTCCCTGGACCTGGAGAGTCATGCCTCAGCCAGTGCTCACTCCTTTCCAGGGCAGCTTGTTCAGATACGTGTAAATAGCGTTTGCTAGGCATGTGTGCTCCTTTGGGCCCTGCAGTTATCAGGCAGTTCCTAACAGTGCCAGGTTGGAGCATGGCAAACCATGGCGGTAGATGGGCTATGAAGAACACCTTGAACAGAGAAGTTGAAAAGACATCTTAAGATTGTGATGAAGACAAGTTATGGAATGGTTTTCCACAGAGGTCTTGGTGAATACGAGAAGTCCTACTTGCTTGCATTTGAGCAAATGCCATGTTCCTTCCATGGAGAGATGGACTGCCATGTTCCTCAAACTTAAGTGTGCATAAGAATCACTTGGGGACCTTGTTAAAATGCAGATTCTGATTCAAATGTCAAGGGTGGAGACTGAGACTCTGCATTTCTAACACACTCCTGGGCACTTTGAGGAACAAGTGGCTAGATGACCTCACTGGAATCATGTGCCTTGAGATGATTACTTCTTCTGGAACAAGGGTTTGACTGCTATGCCCCTCTACTTCAACTAAAAGTCAGAACCTGGTAGTGAGAATAAAAGGGATAGTGACCTACTCTGGTCAGGGAAGTGGTGGCAGAGTTGCAGAATGAATGGACAGAGGTCCTGTGAGGACCTCTCCTATCCATAGACCCCTCCCCTATCCTGATTTTTGAGGGTCCCAACCAGCATGGGCTGAAGCAAGGAATTCAGAGAAATGGGCTATTTACCATCCCCCATTCCCCCCTCCCTGGTTAGTTCACTTGTTTCTTCATTCATTCACTAATTCATCTAACCATGTATCTACTAAGTAAACATTTACTAAGTCCCTTGCTCTATGCCTAGTCTTGTGATGAGCATATTTATTTAGAAAGGAATCAGATATAATCTCATCCCTCAAGGATCTCAGTCTAATGGGAGAGAGACATAAATAAATTGCAATTCAGTGTGATACATTTTATAATAAAATATGAGCAAGGTTAAATAGATTCATGAAGGAGGGATGTTCACCACTTCTGAGTATAGGTGGCTGGTTAGAAAGGCTTCATAGTGAAGAGGGTGACACTTAAGATGGGATTTGATATATGAGTATTTGTTATACACATACAGGAGAAAGCATTCCAGGCAGAGGAACCAGCATGCACAAAGGCACGTACTAGTGTGTCCTGGCAACTATAAATTGTTGAGTATGGTGTGTATTAGTTAGGATGCTTTCCATTGTAAGTGAATATCCAACTAAAAGTATCATGAACACATGAACAATAGTTGGTTTATTATCTCACATGACAAAATGTCCAAAGGTGGTTCCCAGGTAAGTTCAGTGGTTCAATGTTGTCATCAAGGACCCAGAGTCTTTCTTATCCTTCTTCTCTATCATCCTTGCTTTGTCAACAATATCTCTCTTCTGGATTGCAAGATGGTTATTTTGTCACACGCAGGCATAGCTACATCCAGTGAAGAACAGGAGGACCACTTCATTCCACTTGTGTCCTTTTAGTAGGCAGGAAAACTTTTCCCTGAAGCTACCCATCAGACACCCCTTCCAGTCCCCTGCCCATGCCCTAAATGCAAGGGAGGGAGGGAAGGTGAGTATATGGAGTTTTCAGACTTTATAGTGGGAGGCTCTTCCACAGGGAGAGGTGACAGGAAAAGAGCCTGAAGAAACCAGGTTCTGAAAGTCTTATATGTCTGGCTAAGAATTTTACATTTTCTTCTACAGACTATTTGGGAGAAACTGGATCAGAGAACTAATAATCAGATCTGCATTTTTGAAAGATCACATTGCTATGTTTATATATATGTATGCAAGTACAGTTGAGTTTTGTAACTGAGCAGGACCTTATGGGGCCTTCCCAGGACAACAACCCCCCCTCCCCCAAATATCCTCTGCCTACCTCTTGTCTGTAGTAAAACTTTAGCCACCTAGGCCTTCCCCAAGTTCCAAAGAATAAATTTAATCAGAGAAGTGAAAAAATGCAGAAAGGAAAACAGTCAAGCAAGACAAAATAATAATATTTAGCCATTAAACAAAGTCAAGAACCTTTAGTTACTCCTCAAAGATGATAGATAATATTCTTAGCCATATCCTATGAACTATTTTATAGATACTGAAAGTCCCAACAAGTAGAAGAAGTTAACTGTATGCTGCCCACCAATATGTAGACCCCAGACCGAATGGAACCAGAAGGTTGATGATGTTGACTCCCAATTACCTCACCACCAACCAATCAGAAGAAGGTCCATGAGCTGACCATGCACCCTACAATCACCCTCTCTCACCCTGTCTTGAAAAACCTTTCCCTGAAGGCTATCAGAGAGTTCAGGTCTTTTGAGCACTAGCTGCCTGGACTCCTTGCTTGGTGCCCTGCAATAAATGCTGCACTTTCCTTCACCACAACCTGGTATCAGTAGATTGGCTTTACTGGGTGCAGGCGAGCAGATCCAAGATTGGTTCGATAACAGTTTGAACAACGTGGAAGCTGGGGTTAGGGGCACCGACCCTCATGCCGTTGAAACTCTAAGTATAATTTATAGTTGGTCTTCCATATTTGTGATTCTTCAGTATACACGGTTCCTCCATATACACTGTTCCAATGGTTCAACCAACTGTGGATCATGTAGTACTGTAATATTTACTATTGAAAAATATCTGTGAATAAGTGGACCTGTGCAGTTCAAACCCTGTTGTTCAAGGGTCAACTGCATATATAAAAGTTCTGGAATGACAGATGTCAACTGATACTAAGAATCATCTCTGAGGAGGAGAGTAGGATTGGAAGAGGTGAAGGGGGACATGCACACTTTTTACTCTTTAGCAGTGGTCCTCCACACGTGGAGATTTTGCACCCCAGGGGATATTTGCTAATGTCTCCAGATGTTTTTTTTTTAGTTGTCACAACTGGGAGAGTGCTATTGGCAATTAACAGACAGAGGCAGAGATGTTGCTAAACAACTTACAAGGCATGGGACAGCTTCCACAGCAAAAAAGAATCCAGTCCAAAATGTCAATGGTGCTGAGCCATATTCTGTAGTATATATCCTTTAAAAATGTTTAAAAACATTATTGCATAAACAAAAATTTATAAGCAACATTGGAAAGCAGATTGGAAAGGTAGAGACTGGAGGTGGAGAGACCAGTTAGGAAGCTGTTACAATATTTAGTTCAATGGTTTTCATTTTTCTTTCTTCTCCCTCCCTTCCTTCCTTTCTTCTTTCTCTCTCTCTCTTTTCTTGGGCAGTAGGAACCCTTTATTCCATGAAATTTTCCTGGATCCCAGTATATAAATCAAGGAATCAACTAATTGATCAGGACTGTTGATGCAGGAGTGGTGTCTAGAGCCCTATCTTCTGACACTTTCCCTCCCCCTCATGGTGGCCTGATATGCTTCCATATCAGAGGACTTTGAACCCTTCTGCCCACCCCAGGTAGAGGATGAGGCCTGATCCAGCCCAAGGGTGGTAGGAATTGAGAGGCTGAGAAGATTCTAGAATTAGTTGTGTGTGGTATGTTTGGTAGACCAATCATGATAATAACTCAGATAGCTAATTACAAAGTGTTACAATTTTGTCAGTAAGAGGAGGCATTTTGGGGACCATTTCTAATTCTAATTTGCTACAGATAACTCCCTTACCTTTAACACTAAGTAAAGGAAGACAACTGAAAAACTGAGAGAGCAGGTGGAACTGATGGAACAATGGAACATGGTGATTGGATATTAGAGGAAGCTTGGAGGATTCCCAGGTTTTTATGTGTGGGTGCTATTCATTAAGGTGAGGAATAAATGAAAGTACAAAATGAGGAGTTCAATGTTGGATGTGTTGCATTTGAGGTGCCTGTGACACATTCAGGAAGAAGTGTTGAGTAGACAACTGTATACATGGGTCTGAAGCTGAAGGAGAGATCTGGCCTGAAAACAAAGGTTGGGAGTCATCAGCACATCAATTGTGGTTGATGTCTTGAAAATGAGTGAGGTCATCTAGGGAGAGTAGAGTGAACCTAGGATAGAACTTTAGAGAAAAGCAGTGGTTGTGGAATAGGCAGAGCAAGATGTCTTCCTGAAGGAGATGGGGAAGGGCTGAACCAGAGACAGAAGAAGAGGTTAAGGAAAATGAAGAGTCTTCAACATAAGAAGTGTTTCAAGAGAGAGGAAGTAATCAATAGTCAAATGTAGCAAACATGTCAAATAAGAAAATGACCAAAAAGTGAGTTGCCTTGGTTTCTCTCTCAGGGCTCTTTGACAGTGCTGCCTATAAAAGGTTTGAGGATGAAAAACCAAGGATAGAGAATTTTGTTAGAAATTGACCAATTCAATTCAAAGTAACTTTAGGCCAAAAAAGTGTAATGTAGGGCTGAACAACCAAACTCGAGAGACAGGGATACAGCCGGGCCTCAGGAACCACTGGATCCGAGCTCTTGAACACTGCCAAGACCTGAATCTAGCTGTATCTCACTTATCAGCTTCTCTCTGCATGCCATCTTCAGTCTCTCCTACACAAGGCAAGACTGGCCCTCTTCACGTGATAACATGGCCTCTGTGCCTCACATAACCTGAGAGTGACTGAATCCCTTTCCCAAGCTCCAGTTACAAAAGTTAAAGGGTAGAATTAGATGGTCCAGGCTTAGGTCAGCTAATCATCCGTAGACCTGTCTCTGGATTGATAAGCTATGGTCAGAAAGTATGTTTTGAGAGGCAGTGGTAGTACTAGGTATCTAAGAACGCAAAACTCACACACAATTTTTAAATGAACAGATACAATTCTATTATTTTCTCACTGGCCTTCAGCTATTCTTAATCGTGAAGATTAAACAAGTTAATGAGTGTGAAATGTTCTTTGTAAATTGGAAAACATGACAGAAATGTGTTATTACCATCAAATGTAGACTCCGTTACATTTCCCTCTAGAATCCTCTAATTTGGAATTAGGCAGATTTCATTAAAAAAAAATGGAGGGTGAAGAATTTCTCAGAAGTGGGGAAGTTGCAAGCAGAGAGAACAATTGAGCAGGAGAGATTAGTGAGGAGTTCCTGAAGCCTTGGAGCTCCTGAGATTTCACCTGTATCCTTCCACTTCTCCCCAATCCTTTCCCAACAGAGACAAGTCTGCGCACAGACACGGACACAGCAAGCTGTGTGTTGTCTCTAAAGCCTGCTGGTCCTGTACTCTTTGGTCTTTATACTCCAAATGCCAAGGAGGGAATTGAAGGTCTTATATTCTTTATGCTACCAGATCAAAATCCTTCTCCTTCTGAGGGCCTCTCTGTCTGTGGGGAAGCAGTCAGTCCCGCTCTTCACTATGACCCAATCAACTGCAGCTTGGTAGCAGCTTGGGGTCCAAGGAACCCATCCTATCCTAACACTATGACAAGATGCGCTCACCTTTGATGCCAAAATGACCTGAGCTGCCAGACAATTAAGCCCTACTGGAATGCCTAATTTCAAATTAGAGGAGTCTAGGAGATGTAACAGAGCCTACACTTGATAGTAATAGCACATTTCCATCACGTTTTCCAATTTACAAAGAACATTTCACATGTATTAACTTTAATCCTCATGATTAAGAACAGCTGAAGACCAGTGAGAAAAGTACAGAATTGTATCTGTTTGTGTATTTAAAAACCATGTGTGAATTGTGCATTTGATTTAAATATTTAACTTAGTAGAGGTTGCTGTGAAAGCCAAGCTGCTTTCATAAAGAGTTCCATTTTAATTTTTTTAAAAAGTGTAAATGAGTTGAAAAGCACAGCACTCCCCTTGTCTCAGTTAACCTCAGCTACAGCCAGCTTAGTTGTTCAGACCAGGATAAATACCCCCTTCAATTTGCATGGCACTTTAGAGAGCCCCAGTACTTTGACAACCATCCTATCATTTAATCTTAAAAATAATCCTAGCAAGACAGATTGTCATCCAGATTTTCAGAAGCGGAAACCAAGGCATGGAGTGATGCAGAGGTTTGCTCAAGATTACTCAGCTTCTTGGGACTGCGCTAGGGCTACAAGGTACCTGCATCGCCTCTCAGCCTAGGGCTCCTTCCCTTCCAATAGAAATGTCTGTTCTGTTCCTGAGACTAGATTGCAAGCTCTTTGAGTGCAGGATTGTGTCTAATTCATCTTGGATAAACCCACGGTGGCTGATGCTCAAAAAATTGCTGACTGCCTGACGTTCTGAATGGGGTACAGATCCACCCCCATCTGTAAGCTGAGGAGCTCACTGCTAGTGAGTTCCAGGAACTTAGGAGAAAACTAGTCTCTCTACCCGTTGTTTGGCCTTGCCACCAGGGGTCAGCACTACTGTTCATGAGCCCAGAGCCCAGGGTGATGGGAGCAGGGAGAGGAAAGACAGGCAAACTTGAACTTCTGTTCCTAATGGCTAGCGAGGGGACTCCCATTGCCCATGGGAAGGGCAAGCCCACCGCATACCTGCCTTCAAGCTCTTCTACTCTACTCCCGGGAGTCACGCTGGCTATCTAGGGAGGGTCCTTCCCCTGCTGTCCTCCCTGCTCCCACCCTGACTCTCTGACCCTGCCAGATGGAAGCTCTGGAGTGCCACTTCCCCTGTGCATGGGCAGCACACCCCAGGTCCCTGCTATCTGCTCTGCCTCCTTCCTTGGGAAGCATCCTTCTTATAAAAGAGACCTTCGGAGGCATCTGGGAAGGAACCATCACAGGACTGGCAAGGGGAAGGGAAACACTCCTGAGACAGGAGCTGGGAGAAAGAAAGGAGTCTCTGTTAAGACAAAAAGTAAAAGGTAAAGAACAGACCCTCCTGGCACTAAGGATAAGTAGGAACCACTCCTCCCCTTTGGGCAGTTTTACAATTTCCAAAGTGCTTCCACAGTCATTAACCACTTTATATTTTGAGCCTCAACAACAGCCCTTAAAGGGGCCATTATCCCCACGTCTCCCCTGCTTTCCTGACCACCCTAGTGAAAACAACCGCCTCTCTGCCCTCCCAGCCCTATCATTTTTCATCTTCTTCCCCTGTTGTATTTTTATAGCCCCTCTCACTACCTGGCATTTTATTTAATTTTTATTACATGTTTACTTGTTTATTGTTGACAAATAAACATGGATGACAACCAAGCCATGCCTACTGGTGGAGACACACCTACTAACTGCTGCTGGGCTAGAGGGAGGAGCTGGGTTTGTTTTTTATTATTATTATTCTCCCCATGAGCCTCCTTGTGGGAGACCGCTGAGCATAAGAGTTACTTATGCAGGTTCAGGTGCCAACCTGCCAGGGTTAAAAAACTGGCTCCACCATTTGCCAACTATATGGCCTCAGGCAAATGTCACTGAACTGCCTCTGTTTCCTCATTTCTACCTACCACTCAGGAGTTCTGTGAGGGTTAATGAAGCAATCCATGAAAAGCATTTGGAGGGGTGTCTGGCACAAAGTAAGTGCTTAATGCATTGTTAGCTATGATTGTGGTTATTTTGTTAGAACTCGTCATTATACTTTTTTCTTATTGTTCTATTGTTATTTTATTTTGTCCTCCTCCTCATCATTATTATTACTCTTATTTTGGTTTCTTCTCCTTGCATGTACTTTTCTTCCTCCAGCCCTAAGGATGCATGGTAGATGGGGAAATGAAGGCCCAGAAGCCCAGCGGTGGCTTGTCCGAGGTCTCAGAGTTCACCAAATTACCAAGAAGACCACAGCTTCTTGCTTTTCCTGAGCCTGGAACTTATGGGAGACCTTTTGACCACTGTGGCAGACTCTGGGTCAAGCTGCACAAGCTGAGTGGTGCCAAGCTCAAGGAGACCGATACTTCTGGGCTAGACTTGGTGCTGTGGGGTCTACTATCTAATGTTGCCCAGGACCCGGCCACTACTGATCTCCTTCCTGCAAGGCTGAGACCTTTTGATCCCAGCTGTAGGCTGAGCCCCAACTCTGGCATTTATCCAGGCACTGGGCAGCCCCAGGCACACCTGCTGGAGTCAACATCAGAGCCTTGCTGTGGCCTGGCCCTGGCCCTGCATCCTGGTTCAAGTCACAGGGCTCTGACTAGTAACAGTGACCAAGTCACCACTTTGATCCCTGGTTCCATCCTTGGTGACCTGAGAGCTGAGCCCTGCTTTGCCTTTATTGGTCCCCTCACAGACTAGAGTCTGGCCCTTTTTCCCCTGCTGGAATCCTGCCACTGCAGACAGACACCCCACTCCAGCTGCCACATCTTCAGTCGTCCCCTAGAGTACTTCGCATTTCCTGCCCGTGGACTCCTTTTCAGTTGCCATGCTCTCCCCCAAGACACTGTATGAGACTGAAGACCTCCACTGCCTCCCTGAGAGTCCCCACTCCTGGTTGTCGCCTCAGCTCCCCAGAGAGCCCGTCCTGCTTGCTTTCCTGCAAGTGTAGCAAGGCTTACCCTGTAGTGCCTGCCCAGGTCCTGCCATCTCTCAGGGCATCCAGGTTTGCTGAAGCCATTATCCCATGACAAAGAATTTCATTCACCCACCAAGCCTGGCAAAGAAGTTCTAAAGCATTCACTGCCACTAACACAGGGTCTCCCTGAGTCATGTCTATGGGCCATCCTGGAGCCCTAGGAGGTCTCCGCTGTGTCATTGGCCCACAACTTGTTCCAAGCCTGTTTTCTTCTTTCTCCTGCCCTGTTTCTCAGTCCCCTTACCCTCATCTGTGACTCCTTCTCCCTTTCCCTCCCCTCCCTTGCTGGCCAATTTTCCACCCTGTGCTTAGCCCTGCCAGCTTCTCTCTGACCTTTGAGGGCCAAGACAGCAGCCCTTTTGTCAGAGCATTTGGAGCTACTACTTCATGTAGGAAATCGCTCATGTGCTGGGCCGATAATGACCAACAACCCTGCTGATAATCAGATGCTCGTGGGATTCAGTCCTTGGTCGCTACTACTTCCTGTGAGGCCCTGCCAAGCCAGTGGTGGCCTTGAGCGGCCGTCACACTTAGAAATGAAACCGAAGGCCTCTCCAGAGAGGTGGAGTGGGTTGGCCCAAGGTGAGCTCTGCTGGGCCTGGCTAGGAAATGTAGCAGAGCTTGGTCCTTGGGGAATTTCGTGTCCCCTGCCCTGCCTCTGACTCTCAGCCTATCAAGCTGGCTGGGGTAGGGGCCACAGGAGCTAGGAGGTGCCGAGCTGACCTACTTATGGGCAGAGCCACCGTGGCGGTGGGCAGGGACACTGTGTTCCTGAGCTGGGAAGTCTGTATTTCCCACCCGAGGCCCTGGTGACTGGGAGAGCAGACTTTCTAACAGCAGGAATTTCACTTCTCCAAGGGGCATGTAATGGCTTTTCTGGAGATCATATTCAGGCCTGCCTCAGTCTCTGGCTGCTTGTTAATGGTCCTGTGACACACAGAGCCCTAGTCTCCATCCCATTTCCCAACCATCTCTGGGCCCCTCCCTTGGGCAGGAGGAAATTCCTGCCAAGGCAAGGGGCATTTTGTAGCAAAGAGACGATTAGCTGCCTTTCATCTGCCAAAACTCCTCATTTAAAATGGTAGTATTCTGTCTCTGGGAGAGGAATGGATAAGGAATTCCCAGTCTTTTGTGTCTGGCCTCTGTGGTGAGGAAAAGGGGTACCCACAATTTACAGATGAGGAAACAGAAATGAGGTGGCTTTCCTAAGGGCACACTGCTAGAAGGTAGCAGAACCAGCATTCAAATCTAAGTCTGTCTGGTTCCAAAGCCTCAGCTTCTTCAATAATACCGAATAACATTTCTTGAGAACTTACTGTATGCCAGGCACTATACTAAGTGCTCTAACTCATTTAATTTAAACCTCCCAACCAGATAGGTACTATTATTATCCCCCATTTTACAGGTGGGGAAACTAAGGCAGCCCAAGGTCACCCAGTTAGAAGGTAACAGAACTTGGATTTGAATCCAGGCAGTCCACCTCCACAGTTCGTGGGCTTAACCAATGCATGCTAATATCCTCAAGGCTAAACTGGTGTGAGAGGCCCAGAACTGCAACCAAAGTCTCCTGGTCTCTCAGGTCAGTATGCTGTGTATTATTGCCTCCTGAATGACTGTCCAAAGGCACAGCTGGTGCACCGCCCCCCAAGGGCCTGAATCTAAAGAAGGGGGTCATTCTAGGAGGCCTGGGTTCCTGCCATGCAGCCTCCATGGCTCTCCATCCTCAAACATCTGGCTGTGGGGGAAGAGGAGATACGCTTCCAAGGAGGGAACACTGCTCCACTCTTGGTCCTTGTGTTACTCGCGTGCCCCAGGCAGGGTGCTTCCCCTCATAAACGTGTGTGCAGTTGGAGGTAGGTGGGAAGGACCCACTTGCCTTGCCTCTGACTGACTATCATTCTGACAGGGCCCAAAAGAACAAACATCTGAGACGGCCCAGAGGCTAGAGAGAAGGTGAGAGATTCGTTATCACAGCCTCCCCAGGGTACAAATGAGGAAACAGAGGGCCACAGAGTAAGTTGTAAGCAGAGGTGGAGGGATCCTTACAGACCCTCAAGACAAACCTTTGGACAAAACCACAGATGAGGAAAGTCCTCAAACATAGGCAGAGCCTTGCTCAAAGCAGGCTTAAGATCTTCTAGGGCCCCAGGATTTGGCCCTTTGCCTAACCAGCTAGAGTCTTAGAAAGGGAAGCGAGGCCAGAGGGAGTAAGTTATTCTGGGACTGTGACGACATGTGCCCCAAGAGACCCAAGCCCGGCCCTTTGCCATGGGGTCCCTGAGAGCCTTCTGGCCACAAGCCATGGCACCTTCCCTGCTGAGGCTTGGGGGCAGGGGGGATCACTGCTTCTTAATGGCTTCCTGCCCAGAAAGCTTCTAGAAGTGCCTGATGCTAACTCTGTTTCCACTGAAAGAGCTGACTTCAGTGCATCCAGAGGGTTTAAGATCGGATTCCAGGCTAAACTGAATGTGGAGAGTTCTGAGCATGGGAGTAGATAAGGAAGGGAAGACATCATCGCCTTAGAAGATGTTCAGAAAAGGACATATAGCCAGGCTATCTGATCTGGGAGAGAGCTGTGTTGCCCTGAGGCAGGGGGATAGAGGAAATGACCTTTGAGGGCTGGGATTCTCTTTGGGGCATTCCCTGACTTCCCATGGATGCCCAGGGGCAGCACACTAGTTCTGAGAGGAGCAGTAACTGTCCAGAAGGGACTTTCTTCCAGACTTGCCCTGTACCTAACTCCAAACAGGCACCATACAACAAACTTGACACTTAGCAACCTGTGAGCCTGCCTCTCATTGTACAGCTGGGAAAACTGAGGCCCAGTAAGGAGGGGTCTCCCCAAAGTGCCAGAGTGACTCATGATTCATGACGTTAGAGCAGGGTGGGAGAATGACCCTGGGACCCAGGGCCCAGAGCCTCCTATCAGAGAAGGTTTCCTAAGGCCACAGACTTTCCCCTTCTGTGACTGTCTCCACACCAGCCTGGGTCCTGCCCAGGTTGAGGGCTCTCCTCCCTGGGTCCTTTTCCTTGGCACTCTTTCCAATGCCCCTGTGCAGCCTGGGTTCTACCCAGAGGCCCCCAGGAAGGGCTGGTGTGTCATTCGCAGGAGGCAGCGTGCAGGGGGCGGGACCGGCGGGTGAGCCACAGTGGGCTGGACGCTCCAAGCTTCGGAACTGTAATGTTCGGGGAATTTCAACTGGCATTGCCGTCCAGTCCCAGCCAACTGGTTAACGGTGCCGAGTTTGAATCAGTGACCCGCCTCCTGGTCCCTCCTCCTCAGCCTCTCTTCCTCCCTCCCTCGGGCCCTCCAGGAGGCGCCTGGAGTGCAGGCGAGCTGAGCTCAGGCCGCTGCTCTCCGCCTCCTCCCTCTCCGAGCTGAGCTGGCTGATGGAGCGCAGGGCTAGGGCTGGCTCTTGCCGAGACCCTGGTCCCGGGTAGCCTGGTCCCCGGAGAGGGAGAGGTCTGTGCCCAGCAGAGCTCTGCTGGGCCCTGCCAGCTCCCCTCACCCCACCATGCCTCTGTTGGACGTGTTTTGGGCTTGCTTCAGGAAAGTGAAGGTAAGAGGCTACCCAGACCCAGCCCAGCCCACTGTTCTGGTTTGAAGGAGGCAGCTGGGGACCACCGTGTGCTGGCTGGAAGGCAGATGGGCTTCTGAGACTACCTTGGAGCTAGAAAGGTTTGGGTTCAAGTCTTGCCTTTGTCACCAGCTCTGTGATCTTCTGCTGCTTTCCCACGAAAATAAGTCGGCTAGCTGGCTCTTCTTCTAAAACCTACCTCTGTTGCTTCCCTGGCCTTGTCACAAAGGCAAGGATCTTAACCTCTCTGAGCCTCTGTTTCCTCAGCTTTAAAATAAAGACAATAGAGACACCACCCTTATAGGGTGGTGAGGTTGGTGTTATTGTTTACATATTAAATGTATTCAAATATAAGAGATAATATGTGTAAAGTTCCTAGCGTAATGCCTGGCATGTGGCATCCATACCATGTGAGTAATGGTAACTATTATTATGATTATTGTTACTAATTTCCTTCAACATATATTAAGTGCCTACTCTGTGCTAGGCACCACAGGAGTTACACAAAAAACAAAAGGGACATGGCTTCTGTCCTCAGAAAGGAGGTAAGAAAATGACAGATCTTTATCAGGCACCTACCATATGCCAGACACTCTGGTAGACAGTTAGTGGGCCAATAAATGTTTGCTGAGTGCCTGCTGTATCCTGGACACGGGGAATATACGAGCACAGCATCACCCATGAGGATGTGGAGGGCATGGTTTCTGCTCTAGAAAACAAGGGAGCTGATATTTATTTAGTATCTGGTATGTATCAGACATAGGCACTTTCAGTCCGTAAACTGTGGTGGTGATTTTCACCACAAGCCATTGTTTTTCTGCTTTTATAGATGGGGAATGGACACTGTGAATGATTAAGAAATATTTACAAGGTCATTCAGATATGATTGGCAGAGTTGGGATCTGAACTCCTAAGTAAGTCCATACTCTTCTTGACAGTATATGGCTTCCCACAGCTGAACTCGGTAGGGAGACTTTTAAACAACTAGCCTGACTATAGAAGACAGGATGAAAGTCAAGCTGGGATCCTTGGAGGGACTCGGAAAGGTTTCACAGGAGGTCACATTTGGGCTGAGCTTGAAGCTTGAAGGAAGAGAAAAGTTTGTCAGTCCAAAAAGGGGGGAAGGGCATTCCAGGCATGCCTGGCAGAGGGAACTTCATAAGCAAGAGTCTGGAGGCAGTCAAGTTCTGGGTTGGGGGAGGGGCTGGTTTCATCATGTGCCTTAAGTGCCGGGTTCGAGGGGAGAGGAGCTAGAGAGAGGGAACCAGGGGCTGCCTCCCATACAATTTGGAATTGATCTGTGTGTTCATTGTCCTCACCTAGTGAGGGTCCCAAATGAGCTTTTCACTCATCTGCGGTAAAACGGGAGAAGAATGGGGCTGATGCAGTGCAGTTTTCAGAAAGCTAAATTAATTCAACTCAAAGGACTATTCTTATTTAGAGATTATAATGACCTTCTTACAGGGGTGGGGTTCAAATGATCTTTCTCTTATGAAATAGGAGTGTGAGATTTTTAGAATACCTGTCCTCAGCAAAATAAAAAAGTTTGCAACACCCTGACTGTTCCCCTCCTCATTTATTTAAAAATTATCTTCCTCGTTCATGAAATTCCAAAGTCTGGGGACTGCTGTTTTAGGGGATGGGGGGATTGCAGTAAAGTAAGGATATAATTAAGCGGACAGTTTTAAGAATAGCACTCCAGCAGCCTTGGACGGAAATGGTGTGGAGGGGACCAAGTAGTGATGCGAAGGCCAGGAAGGTGGCTGTGATGGCAGTGGGGATGGGTGGGGAGGGGATGATGGGGGATGGGTCTAATGATAAGAACAGGACAAGTGGGAAGTGAAAGTACCCGTGAGGTTGGATGCCAGACTGGCACCACTGTCCACTCTCTGGAGAACCATTCTGGGTGCTTGGCATGGATTTAAATCCCTTTGCACTCATTACTCCAATCTGTCAGACTCCCAGCAAATGCTCCCAACCCATGTCAGCCTCTTAGAAATTGTTGGGGCCGGACAGCCCCAAGAGAAAGTCAGGTCCCTTTATCCCAGGTCCCAGACACTAGCACACATGCACACATTCACTCATGTGCATGTCCACAAAGATGGAGCCTACACATGCGTTTCTGCACACTCTCAGCTACACACACATATGCATAGACACGCCATTCAAGCGTATGCACACACACATATGCACATAGAGACAAACACACACACAATCACATATGCACACACAGATATTACATATCCACAAGCAAGTAGACTCACATACGTGCCCACATGCACATACAGAGGTAGGCACGCACGCACACAAATACATACCCTCCCACGCACGAGCTTGCAGGCACACACACAATTATGGAGGCATACAGAAGCATGCACATGGTGGAAAGGCACATGTGCACACACAGTGTTGTGGCAGATGTGAATCAACACATGGTTAGATCTCAGGGGTAAGAGGCAGCCTGCCAGACTAACGCACACCTTGAGTTTTGTGTCTCTTTTTCCAACGCTGCTGCTTTGAGGCCTCAGGGGCATGGGCTGCTCTGAGCCACCTCTCTGAGCCGGCTCCCCTGCTGAGCAATTGCATGGCTGTGCGGGAGGGGAGCTGTGGCAAATGCAAGAGCTGCCTGCAGAGAGGGGCATGGCTGTGGCCAAGCCTGCTATAGCGGAAAGGGCCATCTCAGACGTCTCATTCGACCTTCTCGTGGTCCTAATAGGGAAACCGAGCCCCCAGCATCCTGCACCACATGGAGCTCTCCATCAACTGAGGAGGTTTGAGGAGGGAGGAAGCAGAGAAACTTAGAATCCCAGCCCCCCACCCCATGCACACAAGCACACATACTAGCTGTGCGTTTGAGCAAGTCCTTTCTGAGCCTCAGCTTCCTTGCCTGCAAAATGGCACTATTCGGGGCCTGCCTCACAGAGATGATCTGAGGATTCGGGGAGGTTGTGTCTTTAAAGTGCCTGGCGTGGAGTAGGTGGTCAACACACATGACTTGTTGGAAACAGATTTCAGAACTGTACACCGGGGGTGTCAAAGCAAAGAACAAGGTTATTCCATGTTTGGCAATTCCAGGGTTCAGGTCTCAGGTCTTGTCTTCTCCTTTGCCACAACTCCCCTTCAGCCCTCTCCTCTGGCCCTGTCTGACTCTAGGACCAGAAACAACCTGTTTGGGAGCTGAAGGGTGACACCTCAGTGATACTGGGAAGGTGGCGAGAGGTCAGGCCAAGGCCCAGAACTGCTTTGAGCTGCACTGGGGTTAGGGGTAGCCAAGGGGCAAGGCGTTTGGATGTGAGATGAACCCAGTGTAAATAGTTCTGTCCGTGTCTGATGTATCTTCCCTGGACACCAATGAGTGTTGAGAAGGTATCCATGACTTCTCAGCATGGCACCATATATGCATGCGAGTCCCCCCAGCCTCACACTCACACGCGTACACACGGGACCATTTCTCTGATGTGTCCTTTTGCCCCATTCCAGCAACTAGCATGGTGTGATGCACATAACGAGGGCCTGGAACATGGATACTCTTTCATGTTACTCTCTTTGTATCAGGTGGGCATATCAAGTCCTGGAGGGTACTGGCCTGGCAGGTAGAGAATCCAGCTGGAGCTCCATCTCAGCCATGACCTCTAGGTGACTTTGAGAGGGACAATACTCCCTGCTGGCCCTCAGTTCTTTCCCCTTATAACAGAGGTAGATAGTCACACAATATCAGAGATGGCAAGGTCCATAGAGGTCATCTGTTCCTTCATCCCTTTTCCTCCCTCCAAACTACCGATGAGGAAACTGAGGCTCAAAGAGGGGAAGAGATGTGTCCAAGGTGACACACGGTGTCAGGACATAGTTGGATCCACACACGGCCTGCGTAGTAGACTGTAGTCTCCCTACTGCTCTGTGGCAAAATCCAAACCCAGCTCGTCTCTGGTAGAATATAACAGCAATACCAGCGGGACATGCCACACACATGCACATAAAGGCATGTGGTAATAACCCTATCTCACCTAACTGCTTCTATGGGAGACAAAGCAAATCACAGATAGAAAATTCCCTTGTAAACTAGGAAGCTTTGTCAAGGTTGGCCACTCAGTTATGGTCCAACAAAGCGATAGCATGCTTTTCCCCAGTCATGTGCTCACACAGCCTGGCATATGACTGCAGATGTGCACGAGGGCTCTCCTGAGTTCACCCAAGGACACACTCTCAAGCACCCCCGCCTGTGTGCGCAAAACCACCTAGTCCTCAAGGCAAAAGGATGGCAATGGGCACTGGCAAGGCAAGATGGGGAGCAGGAAGCAAGGCTTTGACTCTGACTCATGTGTTGGACACAAATTCTTACTTTGCCTTCAGCTTCTTTGGTACCAAAAGGAGTATGAGTGGGGGCTGCTGGTGGTAGAGGACAGGCCTGATGATATGGCTGGTGGAGGCAGAAGAAGTGGAAAAGCCTGCAGATTGGCAGTGCCAGGGTTTTTTTCCCCCTGCCCAAAGCCCTATAGAACGTTAGAACTGATATTAGCTACATTTATAGAGCACATAGCATGTGGTAGACACTGTTCCAAGCCCTTGACATATATTAACTCATTTCACCATCACAATCACTCTGCAAGGTGAGTACTATTATTCTCATCATCCTCATTTTACTGAAGCACAGAACTTTTAGGAAACTTATCCAAGGTCGCACAGCTATTATGTGATAAACTTGGGATTTTAAACGCAGGTGATCGAAGTCCAAAACCCATGTTCTATCCACTATGTTTATGTAATCTCTGCCTCAGTTTTTTCCACCTATAAAATGAGGGGGTTAGATTGATTTATCTCTGAAAGTCCTTCCAGCTCCGGTACTCTCATTATATTTAATATTGTTGACTGAAAAAAAAAGCAGGACTCTTGCATCTTCCCATACATAGAAAAGTGCTAAATGCATTAACTTGAGATGTCTGGTTTTCTTTAATTAACGGTAATCCTTTGATGTTCCAACTTCTTTGTTGCAAAAACCCCATATATCCAGGGTTCTCCCTTACCTCTTCAGAACAGTCCTTCAGAACTGTCTGAGAGGCTGTCTTCCAGGCTTGAAGTCCTCAGAAAGACTGCCAAATAAAACGTAATTCTCAACTTTTAGGTTGTGCGTTTCTTCTCTGAACCTTTAAGCCAAGTGAAAAAAAGAACTGCTCCCAAATGTCAGTGATTTCTACTCAAGGTCCCTGGGGAGTGGAGCTGAGCCCAGGTTCAGAGAAATGAAACTGCCCTGGAGGCTGGTCCTCCCAGCAGCTCCTAGGGCCGGAGAAGAGCTGGAGGCCTGGGAAGCTCTGGGAGCCAGGGCCTGGCCTGCATTTCCAAATCACTAGTAACAATAATAGGGAGCAGCAGCTCAGGCAGTCTGTGCTGCGATGTGGGGTCAGAGGTTTCACAGTGGGGTTGGGGAGTGGAGCTCCTTGACTGCATCCCTTTGGCCCACCCCTGAGCTGCCGCTGCCGCTAGGGACCTTGGAGTCCAGCTAGACCAGCAGCTCCAAGGCTGCAGCTGCCAAGGGACAGAGGAAAGGAAGTTCTGCATTTGGGGAATAGGGCTCGAGGCCCTGGAAATGAACATGGGTTGAGGACTTTCCCTGGCCTTTCCAGCTACTCTGGCTTGGGTCCCCCTGAGAGTTGAGAGAAGAATGTGGTATAATGATACAATGTAGTAGCTGCCGGAAATGGAATGCTGACCCACAAGCCCAGCTTCGGCCTCTTCTTTCCCTCTCTGAGTCTCGGTTTCCTCATCTACAACATGGGGATAATAGTCTCCACTTCAAAATTGGTTGCTCTAGGTGATTCTGGGTTCATAGCTTGGGCCCTCAGTTTCCTCATCCATAGAATAGGGAGAAATTCTACCTGCCTGAGGAGAGCCTAGATTTGGGGACGTCCTGTGGAGATAAAGACAGTAGGAAACACTGATGTTACTACACTGAGGCTTTGAAAGTGAATTGTTTAAGCCATTCCCCTCACTCCTCCTATCCCCACCCCTACTCCCACCCTGGGCCAAATTAGTTCAGAGTCTGGGAGAGAGTCCCCATTCCACCCTGGAACCACTGCGTCTCCTCCCTCCAAGTCCCTTCCTGCACTCACCCCATCTAAGGCCCCTCTCCTAGAAGGACTCCCAAGCTCTGGGCAGGAAGGAGGGTCCCTGTTGGCTGGTGGGAAAGTTAAGTCTTTGGGATGTGACATTCCTGAGATTATCCAGAGAACCCCTGGGGGTTGCAGCTGCACTCTCTCTCCTCTCTGGCCTGGCTTTTTGCCTGCTGTGGAGGAGGGGAGGGCAGTAGGTCACGAGGCTGGAGAAGGCTGGGGGGAAAGGGGCTCAAAGGCAAGGAGCCAGGCCTGGAGTTGCCCTTCAGGCCAGGTGAGGAGTGGGGAGTGGGGAAGGAGCAAAGGACACCCCACCAGGACTGGCAGGAAGGGATCAAGGCAAAAACAGCCCAAGGCAGCAGGCTATCTGTCACAGGGTGAGTTATAAAATGATATACAGATCAGCATTCCTAAGGCTACAGGTCGGATCCCCTCTTGGGGGTGGATGAGTGGGGTATTAGACCATGGTAGTTCTGGTGGGTGGGAAAGGAGAGTCAGGACTTCTGAGAGGCTCACATTCCAAGCTAGTCTGGGACAGCTCGCACCCTCAGAGAAGGGAAAAAAATCCCCTCTGGGGATTCCTCAAAGTGCTGTCCCAGATTGAGTTCTACAAAGGCCATCTCGAAGTCATTTCTTCCAGTGTCTTTTCCCAGCTGGGACTATCCCTCACCCTATTCCTCGTGATGAAATGATAAGAATGGTCAGGGACCCACTTATTACAGGCAACAAGTCTGAGGCCCAGCAAAGAACTGGTCAAAGGCATGTGGTCAGGCCCAGAATGCCTGCTGTCACTCAGTCCCACTTTAAACCATGTCTCCCCTGTCCTTCCCAGGGGAGAGATTGGCATCCCTTAGGGCTGTAGCATCTCACTCACAGCAGATATCACACCCTGAACATGAGCACATGTTCCCAGGCCATGGAATGGGGTTTAAAAGTGACACCATGACACTAATACTCCAATTGAGGCTCAATCCAGCCCCAGCACGCACACTGCAGTCCATGTACCCAGCTACCTTCAAGCTGTACTGTGAGCTCCTTTAAGGACCCAGCCTGTGTCTTATCCACCCCTGTGTCC
Organism: Leucopleurus acutus; assembly: GCF_964270905.1. NCBI lineage: Eukaryota > Metazoa > Chordata > Mammalia > Artiodactyla > Delphinidae > Leucopleurus > Leucopleurus acutus. The sequence continues at coordinate 58,295,252 of NC_139148.1, forward strand.
AGTCCGACACAGCCTCTATTTTAGGCCCAGCCTAGAGGAAGTTGGCTGAGTGCATAGAATATACATGTACTCTCATGCACGTACAAGTAGCCAAAGCCACTGCACCTTCTCCCGACGGAGAGACCCCAAGAGACAGAGGAATCAGCTACCAAGGGGTCAGGGGAGTCTGCTTCTCACAGTGGCCATAGTCTGTGTTGGCAACACACAGGCTGGGTCTGAGGGCAGTGAGAGCCCACTCAGGAGGGAGGGAGGGGTCAGGCTGTGAATAGGGCTCTGTGTGGCCCAGCTGAGAGGACTGGGGGAGGCTGGAATGTCAAGAACGTGCTCTCATGACCAGACCCAGGCTGGGGCCTGTGACACAGGGCTGGCCAGGGGTTGAGGGGGAGCAGGGAAGCCAGGCAAGGAAAGGACGAAAAGTCCCCACCAGCCTGTGCTCAGATAGCAGGGTAAGGGCTGGGCATAGAGGATGCTGGGAGAGCAAGCTCCAAACCCGCCAATGATGCTGAGGACTCCTCAGGTCTGGACAAAGCCCGTCAGTAGCCTTTGCTACTCCAACCACCCCTCTCAGACCCCGCAACTTCTCACCCAGCAACCAACTTCCTGTTTCCATCCCCCTTTGGGCTGTGGCCCTCTCTTTTTCACTCTTTGAACAGGATTCCCTTTTTCTGTCAAAAACTCTGGATCTGTCTCTTTCTGTCTAGCCACTCTGTCTCCCACTAGATGGCAAGCGCCTCATGCGTAAGGTCCATATCTGCTTCTGTGCAAGTTTGTATCTGCAGGTCCACCACAGGGCCTACTGCATAGTTCTGAGTCGATGCTGCACACAGGCTTCAAATCCAAGAGATTCAGAGCGAGATTCATTACAAAAGGAAGATTCCCCTCCCACTTACCCCCAGCCAGGCCTTTTGCTCTGTTCCTGACCTCAGTTAATAGCACCTCCATCCACCTGGTTGCCCAGGCCAGAAACCTTGCTTGGACTCATCCTTGACTCCTCTCTTCAACTCCCATATCCTGTCATTTACTGTGGTTCCATTACATAGACAGTTCATATACTGGTCCCCTCCTTTCTATCCCAAAGGCCACTGACCCTATCTGCTCCAGCCTCCCCGTGTCAAGTTTTGCCTAACCTTCCCCACCCCCATTCCCAATCAACTCCTCACTCAACAGATAAGAGTAACATTCTGAAACATAAACCTGACTCTGTTACTCCCCTGATTAGGCCCCTTCAAGAGCTCCCCACTGGGCTCTGGATAAAGTTCAAGTTCTATCACATTGACCTACAAGGTTCTTCATGATCTGGCCCTGACCACTGCTCCACACATAGTTCTTACTCTCTGCCTGGCACTCTGCTCTCCAGCCAGACTATATACAGTTCCTTAAACTTCATGCTTCCACACCTCTTTGACTTTTTTTTTGCTCTTCTGGCCATGCTTTTTTTCCAGTACTTACATGGAATTGTGATGATTTGTACTTGTGGCCTACCCCCTTGTCCCCACCTGGCTGTGAATTCCTCAAGGGCGGGGAACATGTTTAATTTATCTGAATCCCTGGGTACCTATCAAAGGGCCTGGCCTTTAGAGGCTCATAGTAAATGAATGGATGAATGAATGAATGGCACACTGGATGGGAAGACTGTCACCACCAATCCCGGCCTTGTTCCAGAGTGCCTATTTCTGCAACTGCTGGACTCCTGGCTCCTCTGTCCAGAATCTCCACATGACAGGAATATGTTCTACAACCCAGAAACAAAAAGAACCTTTGCCCTGTAGCAAAATTCTCTGATGTAAAAGTTCATACCTCAGTTTCCCCTGTAAGCCTCTCAGCTACCAAAATAGCACCAAGATCAGGGCCCAAAGCCAAGTGGGTTTCATGGTCCTGGTCTAGGCCAGGTTATCCTGGACCCAGAGTAAAAAAGAATAGGATGCAATAAAACTGGGAGCCCCATAAGCCTAAACTGTAAACTTGGTTCTGCCATTTACTAGCTGTGTGGCCTTGGGAAAGTCATTTCTCTTCTCTGGGCCTCATGTTCTTTATGTGTCACATGAGTATAAGAAAACCTACCATGTTTGTGATAGTCAAACACGTTTACTTATTTGTAACCTGTAAATTCCTGTGTAAATTTAAAGCTTAATTAGCTCCTGAACGATCTTTAATTCTCTTAAACCTATGGTGCGTTAGGGGGTAGGGTGGGAGACGAGGGAATTTAATAAGACTAGAACAGGATTACAGAGTAACAGTGTGCCCTACCCATCAGTTCATCTCCCAATATTCCAGAACTGTCACATTTAGAACCTCACAAGGCCCTGCTTCCACCTTCCCTCCCACCCCCTCAGCCTTTTTTTTTTAACTCCCCTTTTGTCCACCACTGAGAATTATATTGACTTGCTTAATCATGGGTCCACTTTGGAACTTTGTAGGAGAATTTCATATCTTTCTTTCTCGATTGGTCTTTCCCCTCTCTTCACACCTATCTCATTCTAGAACTGTCCATGTCCCTCACATTAACATCCCTTGTGGACTTTTCCAATGAACAGTCGGGGGGACACCTCCTACCCCTACACTCTCTTGTGGCCAATTGTGGGTTGGAGATTCACCAGATTTTGTCTTGTGGTCTACAAGGGTGGATCTGACTTTTGGTCATTTCAGAGTGATCTAGAGCTGAGATTAATCTCCTGGGACTAGAAATCATTGTAGTCAACTGTCTGCACCTGGTGTGACGATCATTGTGCAGTGAGAAGACAGATAAAAAGTACTATGGCAACTCCTTTCCTTATAATATTTTGGTTGGCTTAGAGACTAGCTGCATGAAGCCAGGAGAATAGGCAAGAAAACCCTTCTACCTCTAAGAGGAGCCCTTCTTTCTTTCCTTAACTATTGAATTCACATCTATACCACTATCATTTTAGCCCAAGCCACCAACATTGCTTACCTGCACTACTGCAAAAGCCTCCTAAGAGACCTCCCTGCTTCCTCCGTAGCTCCAAAATCCATTCTCCACACAGCAGCCAGAGTGATCTCTCTACGATGGAAGTAAGATCTTGCCATTCTCCTGTTCTATGCCTTCCAATGGCTACCTACCATCGTTTGAATCAAAGCCAAAATCCTCACCCTGGCCTTCAAAATCCTGCAAAATTTGGTCCTTGACTCTCTCAACCTCTGTTTGGAATGTTCTGCACCCAGATTGTCACATCGCTGGCTCCTTCTTGTCACCCAGGCCTTGCTCAAAGTTCAGCTCCCCTGAGAGATGCTCTCTGGCCACCTTTTCTAAAGCAATCCCCACCTATTCTGTCTACCCTATCATTCTCTACTTCATCATGTTTTTTAAAGTTTCTCCTTCTTGGTTCTTAGAGATGTCTGTGATTTCCTTATTGATTTATTTGTTTACCTATTTATTGTTTGTCCCTGCTCCATGAGGACAGGGACCTTATCTGTCTAAATCTATGCTATATCCTTAGCATCCTATTATAGTGCCTTGTAGGGCATCGGTGCTCTATAAATATTTGTTGAATAAATTAATTTATAATATTGTTCATCATTTAAAAATGCTTTTGTGTATATCAATTTCTCACAAAATCTGTGACGTTGGGATTATTACTATCCTAGGCTTATGGATGCAGAAAGTGAGTTTCAAGAGGTTATGGGTGATGTCCAATGTTATATAACCAATAAATAGGAGAAGGTGGCCCTGAACTTCAGCTTTCCGGTTCCAATTACTGCTTTTCCCACCAACATACCTTGCTTCTAACCTGGTTGATGCTATACCAAGGATGGCATGTTCCAAGCAAATGCTGACGGATTCTTTGATAATTTTTATTGTCAGGCCTTGGAACAGTACTGTGACCTGCACAGACTGCCTCTGATCTCCTGACTTGGGGGTGCTCTTATTCCATGAGAATGACATGAAGCAGAGGAGTCAGCCAGTGGAGTGGGAGAAAGTAGTATGCAGTGGGCAGTCAGGAGTCTGGGCTGCTAAGCTCCACTTTGCTCCCTACTTGGACTCCATTTTCCTTTTCTGTGGGCCTCCATGTGTCTTCCTGTAAAATGGGTAGATTGAACTTGCTGACTTCATAGATTCCTTCCAGTTCTGATATTGTGTAGGGCTCTGCAATGCCTTAATTTCTTCTCTGTTTCCTTTACAGTGCTTCCCATTGCTGCAGGGGAGGAAGAATGCCGGTAAGTGCATGAGGTAGGGCTCAGAAGTGGCACGCAATGGCACTGAGCTTCTCAGTGGTCCTCACAGACTAGCTGATCGGCTCCCTGGGCCGTGGAGCCGATGTCCTAGATGCTGAAGCTGGAGATGTTCTCTGTCTCCCTCCAGTGGGCATTTCCTGGGCTCCTCAGCCTGGTCTTTTGGAAGTGAGTGGGTGTGCAGAACTTCTGTATTTCTCAGGTTTTCTCCAGTCAGGGAGCCAGGGGAGGATCTCCCTACAGAGCTATCAGCAAGTGGCAGCCACCCATATGCTTCCCTTTTTCTCAGATGCCTTCTTTCTACTGGGAAGTACATTAGGGTGGGAGATATGTTGGGAAAGGGAACAGGTAAGATGAGGGTGAAGGAAAGAGACTTGGCTTTTGGAGTTCAGTGTGTGATATTTCCAATGCTTACCTTGTGTGGAAGTCTACCAAGAGGGTTAGTTAGGACTGAAGGGATAAATATATATATATATATAAATAATAAATAAATATAATAAATATAAATAATAAAATAAATATAATAATAAAATAAATAATAAAAATAATAAATAAATAAATAAATAAATAAATTATATATATATATATATATATATATATATATATAGGCTTGAGAGAGAAAAATCCTTCCCTTTCCTCTCTAAAAAGTTTCTTTGGGGCTGACTGCTTATCTGCCTTCTGCCTCTGGTGTCCTACTTGGGTGTGGACAAGTGGGTGGCATTCTGGAGCAACTCCCTTCCATTGAAGAGGGCACAGTTGTCTAGAGGGGGATGACTTCTTTGGGGAGGAAGAGAAAGAAGGATGTTGGCCGGGAATGAATTTGCTGCCAGAGCCTGGACTCCTGTCATCAACCAGGCTCTGCTGAGGTCATCTAGGTCATCCTCCTGGCTTCAGCCTGATCTCAGCCATTTCCACTGGCTTCAGGTTTTCAGCAGGATGAGTTCAGGACTTGAATGAGCATGGCTGCTAGACAGCAATTAGGGCTGGGGGGTCATGGAAACAGAAAGACACCAATTAAGAAGCGGCATGCTAAGCGCCTGTGCGAGGCATCTTGGGAAGATGTTGGAAGAGACAACCCGAGCCCTCGCTCCTGATCACCTCCCCAAGTTGTTGGAGCTGGTTTGGACACAGTCTTACCAGGAGGCAGAGAGGGGATCTGGTTATCCCTCAAGGACTTTTCTACCTCGGACCCTGAGTTCTTGGGTGGTGGCTGCTCAAAAAGAAGAGCCAGCAGGGCGAGGTGTTTATTTACATTGCCATGACAGCAGATGAGAGGGGACCTATTTTGGAGCAGGAACACTGCTTTGATCAGCATACAGCATACATCTGTTTCTCTGTGCCGCACCCCCTCCCAAGCCTCCCCTGTCACCATTCCAGGGCTTCTTGCTGAGCACAGTTCCTGCTTTGCAATAGAGACTTCTGGGGGCACAAGATCTCTGGGCTGCCCATACTGGGGGAAGGACAAACTTCTCCATTTCAGAGACACCAGCTGCAAAGGCTAAAAAGAAACCCTCAGGCCCTGAAATAGTGACCCCCCCCCCCGAGACAAAAGCACTCTCAGCAACTGCCAAGTTGCCTCATTAGAATGTCTGTGCCAGGCTGAGTTGCCAGTGCTGAATCCCGGGAGGGTGGGCACCAGGTGGTTGGCTGGTCTGTGGTTTCTAGAGGAAAGAGGAGTGTCTTTTAGAGGACAGGGTCAGACAGAAGAGATTGCCACCTGCAGAACTGAGTTGGGACTGATTTTTGTGCTACTTCTTTAGGTTAAAGTTTGAAAATGTCTATTTAAGGGCAAGTGTGAACACATTGTCTCAGGCTGATCCAAAGACAATCTGCCACAAATTAAGAGTTTATGTGGATGTGGCAGTGGAAGCAGCGAGGCACTGAAAATCAAAGGACCTGGATCGTATACCAAATTTCATAACCAATTCACTGAGTGGACCCAGGCATGAAACTTCCTCTCTCTGGACCAGTGTCCACATCTGTAAAATGGAGCTTATTGCATGGGGGTCTTGCATGGATCGCAAGAGGTAGAGCATTAAAACATCAAAGCACGGGCTTCCCTGGTGGCGCAGTGGTTGAGAGTCCGCCTGCCGATGCAGGGGACGCAGGTTCATGCCCCGGTCCGGGGGGGGGGGGATCCCACGTGCCGTGGAGCGGCTGGGCCTGTGAGCCATGGCCGCTGAGTCTGCACGTCCGGAGCCTGTGCTCCGCAACGGGAGAGGCCACAACAGTGAGAGGCCCGCGTACCGCGCGGAAAAAAAAAAGGGGGGGGGGCAATGGAGAAGGAATTGCGGGGCAGGAAATGTGGAGCAGTGGTGGAATAAGCATTTGTTTGGGAATCAAGAGACCTGGGATCCAGTCTTGACTGTATGACTCATGGCTGAATGATCTTAAGAACCTTCCCCTTTCTAACTCTCAGTGTTCTATCTGTACATTGAGCCTGTTGTGTTCTCATATGCCATTCTTACAAGTTCCACCAGAGTAGAGCAGAAGTGGTGGAGGGGAGGACTGACCAGGGACATTTTAGAGAAGGAGAAGCCAATACACTGACTCAAAGCTGATAATTGAGTATGCTTTTCATATGTAATCTTCTTCCTATTAAGATTAGTCAATCAAAGGGTTCTCTGCCACACTACCGCTTTTGTCCTAGTGGTTTCATTGACAGAGCAAACCTTTGGCACCATCTGCACAGGAGAACATTAGGAACGTCCACTGGCTTCAACATATGTAATGCTGCCCAGGCCCAGGAGGATAGCCTGAATAAACTTTGGTCGTCCTGCTATCATGGCCCAAGAATCCACTAGCACAATGTTTCCCAAATTTCACTTATTGGTGAACCAGCTTCACAATTTTTGCCATTATTTCGTCCTGTGCCATTATGTACTTATTATGTTTCTTTAACTCAACCCGATTTTAAACAATAACCTCACTTTAAGCCGTAAATATCTATGAAATGAGGGGTTGAGGTACTAGTTACAGCTTTCCTAATGCATATTGAATTCAACATATATCTATCACAATTCAAAACATCAGTGTATCACTCCAAACCATCCCATGCATATATACCCAGCATTGGAAACCACAGATGTAGCGGTAACACAAACCGGCAGGTCAAGAAGGCCTTTAGACCTTTGGAGCTCACTCCAAGACTCACTAGGTGCTCCCGGGCTCCCTGCATCACTCCATACTCCTTATGCTGTGTTACTTAGGGATGAATTGCTCCTGAGATGGAAATAGGTTCTGGAACCTAAAAGGAGCCCCTTCCCTCCAAACAAAATCCACAATTCTGAACTGCCTCACAGGTATTGAAGTGAGAACACTTGAGTAGAGCACCAGAAGTTCTAGGTTCCAGTTTTGGCTCTGCCCCTGACCAGCTGTGTGACTTTGGGCCTGCCCCTTCCCCTCTCTGGGCCTTCCTGTTCCCAACTATAGTATGAAGAGTCTGGTCTAAATGACCTCTAAGGTATCTTGCTGCTCTGAAATTCAACGACTTCTTGACTTGCAGACCCTACACTTCTGTTTAACTCATTAGCTCCCCTTCCCAGCAGTCCACAGAGGTGAGAAGGCTGCTGACCTTCCCTCCCATTGCCCTTGCACCAAATCCTCCCTGAGGCCCCTTGCTCCCAGTGCACAAGGCTCCTTTTGTTGCCTGGAGCCATTCAGGGCTTCTCTTCAAGCTCTCTTGTTGAAGTGGCTGAGGCGACCTGTGGGGTAATAGTTGGCCTGTAACAAGAGCCCTGGCTCCCCAACCCAACTGGCTCCAGCCTGGCTGCAGGCTTGGACTCAGCACCAGACTTTGTCCATCAGTTGCCCAGACCCCTCCCTCCAGTTCTGAGAGGGCAGAGAGACTAGTTTAAAAGGGAAAAAATAGAAACTAATACATTTATTTAAATGCATTTATTTAAGTTGCTCTTAGACATCACTTCTAAGGCTCAAGAGGAGAATAGACCAAAACACTGAGTCTATGAAAATCATCAGAATAATAATAATTCAATTAACTTCCTCTCTTTTGAAAATGACCAAATCATTACTGTAACTAATTCTTGACAGATCTGGCCATTTAACATTTGCCATTTTATGAAGAACATTTGCAGGGCATAGCTTATCTAGCATTTGACAGATATTTTACCCAGCAACTTGGAATAGTATAAAAACCAACTTAGGGGGTATCTGGAATTGATTATCATTTGAGACAGGAAATCTTTCAACCATGGTCTGCAGTGAATTCAGCCAAGGTAAAAAACACTGGACTGTGAGTTGAAAATTCTAAGATCTAATCCCAAGTATGACATTAACTCCTTCTGTGACCTTGAGTTAGTTGCCTCCCCTGCCTGGACCTCAGTTTCCTTGTATGAAAAATGAGAAGGTTGAACTAGACGGTCCCAAGGTCCTTTGCACTCTACTCTGTGTCGTCCTCCACCCCCTGTCCCTGCCAGAGTCAGGCTGAAAGGAGGGAGAGGCAGGGATAAGGTCAGTGAAAAGGGCAGTTTCAAGATGTTCTTTGGGATAGGGGAAGGATTTCCAGACCCACGGAGGAGAGTAACAGCTTCCTTTGGGGTCAAAATGGGCTGGGAAGTCCAGGTCCCCGATGCTTGCTGTCAGGAGTACAAAACAGAAAGCCAAGCCCAGGCTTACCGATACGAGCCAAGCAAATGTCCTGAGGCACAGCTTAGTTGGCCATTTTCACAGCCTGGGCCAATCCAGAAGATCAGAGCAAGGGCTGCGTGGCATGGACAGCTACCCAGGGGCTGGGGAGGGAATGGGAGTTGCAGATGGAATGACAGGTCTGGAAAGCGTTATTGGATGCTTCCACCAGAAGGTCACATGAATCCTTCAAACTCAACACTAAAGAGCATAGTTCTTCATCATTCTCCTGGAAACCTTCTCCTTCTCTGGGATTCTCTTGCTTGGTTAATGTACCATCATCCACCCAGTCACTCAAGCAAGAATCACGGAAATCGCTTGGGCTCTTCCCTATCTCATTCGCTACCATGCAGTCACCAAATCATGCCCATGAAACTTCTCTGTAATGTTTCTCAAATCTGCCCCTTCTTTTCCACCCACACTGCCATAGCCCTGCATCTTGGCCCTTAGCATCTCTGACATGGATGGTTGCTACAGTTCCTAACTGGTCTCCCTGCCAGCATGCTTTCCCTTCTAGTCCACCTCCCGTACTGCTGCCAGAGTTCTCTCTTTAAAAGAAAAATTTGGTCATGCTCAAAAACCTTTGATTGTTCCCTACCTTTTGTCAAAGTCCAGATTTTTTGCGTTGGCAATCAAGGTTCTTCACAAATTAATAGCCTATCTTTCTTACTTCATCTCACACCACATCCCCACGTTTCTGAGCCCTATGGGACAACTCAGAATTTCCTACGCATACAATGAACTCTCATATTGGACTCTCCACTGTGGGTGTCTTTGCCAGTCCTTCTACTTGGCTTGTCAAGCCATCTTCTGGTCCGCTGGACAAGCCCATCTTGTCCATATTTCTATTATAACACATCATGCAGTTCTGCATTTGCTTCTTTTCTTTCCTGTATCTTCCATGGACCATGAGCTCTTCGTGTACAATAACTATATCTGACTGACCTCTGTATTCCCAGAACTAAGCACAGGGCCTCACATAAACAACGAATCTGCCAAGGACTGTCTTTTATTTTTGATGGCGTAGCAAAGGAACTTCTGGTAATTAGACTAGTGACTTCTTTCTCAGCAGACTTTCTTCCCTATCATTTCAGCTCTGAACTAGCTATTACAGATGAACACAGAGCCCCCACTGGCTCCAGATGACAAATTGTCTTGAGACAGGGCTTTGAGGGGCTTAACAGTTGCAGCCAATGGTACAGATCCATGTAAAACACATTTCCACCAAACCCTTGAAACTTGGAGGTTGCCTACATATCAGGGCAAGAAGGGCACCTAAGGACCATATTCGTATTAATCAATGGCTTACAAACTGAGACCCGAGGAACTGTAGAGTCCCCAGAGACTCACTGGGAGATGTGAGGAGAGGACAGATTTGGGGGGGTTGCTTTACTCAACCAATCTATTTCACCTCTTGGAAGTTCCATAAAGATTTCATTTGGAGACTGAAGTTGGACACATAAAAGTGGATATTGGAGACCACTGCTCTAGTCCAGTGCTCACCTGCTTAACAGGCTCCCTTTATACCATTCCTGCTATGTGCCCAGTCAGGCTCAGACCAAACTCTCCAGGTATCGTCAAGCATCCCTTTTCATCCTGTACTCAGTCGAAAGTTCTTCTCTATATGCAGCCAGAATCTGCCTCACAACTTCCACCCAGTGGTCTTGTTTTCACCCCTTGGAGTCTCATGAAGTTGTTCTATTCATTCTTCCCCTATGACTAATCTGATGGCATTTAGAATTTCCCAAAGTCTGAGATGGAAGGAACCTTGTAGCTCATACAGTCCAATACTCCCATTGCAGTTGGTGAACCTGAAGCTCAGAGAAGGCAGGTGATCTGAAAAAGAGCAGAGAGCACTTAGCAGTAAAACTGAGACCAGAACCCAAGTCCCCACTCATGTATACTATTCTCCCAGAATCTGTCTTTCCACAGAATGAACAGCTCCCGCTCCTAATTTCTCACAGTCCTGATGACTCTTCCCTAAACTTACTCCCAATTGACAGTACCCAAGTGCTGAAGACCAGCAGCTCAGCTGGTGAAAGCTCCGTGGTGTCCAGGCTTTCATCAGCCTGAGGTAAGGGCAAAGGCAAAGGAGAGCAAACTGGCATCGGAAGCAGAGCTGTTTCCTCATCACAGCCTGGATGCTGTTCTCCTCCTCTTTCCGTGGGACTAAATTCCATTCCTATAGCCCTCCTCCCATGGCAGGGCAGCCAAGGGGCAGCTTTCAGAGGCCCCTTCTGACCTGTTTGCTAGAGGGTCCCTGCTGTGTGACCCTCCACATCCCCAAACCAGAAACAGGAAGAGTTGATTTGGTTTACGTTTCAAGAAGAAAAATGAAAACATAGGAAGTAGGGCTCCTGAGAACAGAGGCTTCCAACTCTGTGTCCATGTGCCCCTAGAGCAGGATATTTCAGGGAATACATTCCACAGGGGAAGGGAATGGCCTCCTTATTAAAAACAAAATACAAAACCCTTCAAGGTTTGGAAAAAGAAAATGGCCAAAGGAGACCCTTAAGGAGGGGAGGGGCAGTTGTTTCAGAATCTCCAATGCTCCCCGCCACCAACCCCCACCCCCCGCATCCACCACGTGGCGCTTTGATCATACTTTGATCTCACTGCTGTTATCAGCACATCTGGCCCCCAGAGATGCCCTGTTCCCTTTAACCTATGGCCCAAGAGAAGGTCCAAGAACCTTTTCTTGTTTCCCTGAGGATCATCAAAGTAGGCTGGCACTTAGAACCTTCCTTTAAAACCAAGCCAAAAAACCCAGAATGAATAATTAATTCATTAACAGAACATGCAAATGGCAGAACAGCATTCAGACTTTGCAAAGTACATGCTTCTTGTCTTGAGAAAACGAGCAAAAGCAGGGAAGCACTTTGCCAGTCCCTAAATATCTCTCACAGGATAATTACTTCATTGCCCCACATGAGCTGCTGTAAATTTGCCTGACTTTCTCCCCTCTCAGCTCTCTGTTGCTGGGAGGTGGGTGCTATCTTGTTTCCCAACCACAGTTACCAAAATGGCCAAAGCAAAAGGTCTTTTGGAAAAAAAAAAACCTTCCAGAACACCTAGTGTCCTTTCCAGTTCTGGTCTCTGGGCTGAGGAACATGGCTAGTTCACAGCTAGTTGACAGGGTAGAAGTGCGGATCATCTGGGTGCCAAAGAAACATGGTCCTGCAAAAGAAACAGTTCTGGCCACCTCTGAAGCTTCTGCAGAGCTTCTATATGTGTCACACGTGTGAATGCATGTACACACACACATATAGCCTCTTCACCAAAATCTTAACCTTCACCACACAAAAATGTGCTACTGTCTCTTGCTTCTCAAAGGAGTCTCTGTGTCTCCTTGGGCCAGAGGTAAGCAGAACCTCTTCCCAGATGTTTCCAAGAGCATCTGTATGGAATAGCTCATTCTCCCTAAAAGATCTGGGGGAAAAACATCATTTTTAAATTAAAACAAGCATAAATATATGTAACGGAATAGCATGCAAAATTCACATGAATTTGTAAGATAAAAGTGGAGACTTCCAAGAAATTTCTCACTTATGGCTGGCTACATGGGCTCCCCAGCTCTTTGGGGCTGTGTGGGGAATGAGTTCATTCTGTTCAGTCGTTTGGGGGTACTCTGGTGCAAAAGTTTGAGAAGCACTCACTGAACTGGTAGGCTCCCTGAGGGCAGAAACTTTGTCTCATTCCTCTCCGCATCCTCATGCCTAATACAGAGAGAGTACTCAAGAACTGTTTGCTCCATCCTTCCATCAGCCTATCCATCCTCCCCAAGAAACCAGTGAAAAAGGTGGCTTTAGGCTGATGAAAAGGGCTCAGTTTCTGAAGAACTCAGACAGCTCTGGGTCTGAATTCTGACTCTGTCACTTATCAGCTATGTGATCACCTCTATGAGCCTCAGTTTTCTCAGTTTGAAAATAAAGATCCAAACACCCAATTCCTGGGTTGTTGTGGGAACTAACTGTGATAGTGGGAGTGAGACGGCTCTATAAGCTCCCAGGCAATACACAAATAATAGTTATTAAATAATTATAAACGTGACCATCATGACCAGTCCAAGCAGGAGAGTGGGGGAAGGGAGAGATGTTTTCTCCAGTCCAGAAGTGTGACTTGAGATTAAGAAGGCAGGAGCTGAGGCCTCAAGAATGAGTCCCTGGGCCTCTCTGATGGGGAGGGCCCAGGTTGAATGGCTCTGGGGTCCACTCCAGGGAGACAGTGTGTATAGGCAGCTTCGGGCAGAGTGATGGAGGTATCAGATGTGCCTCTGTATACTTCCAGTCTCCAAAGACCAGATGTGCTTGCTTTCTCATATCTGCCAATGAGCCCTGTGGAGGCCTGGCTCACAGCAAGGGTCACACGTCAGCTGGGCTAAAGTTACAATCAGGCACGATGGCTTGGTGGCTAGCAGCTCTGTGACCCTGGGCAAGTATCTTCTCTTTCTGGGCCCCAACTTCCCCATCGTTAAAATGAGGGGATTGGATAGAGTGACCTCTAAGGCCCTTCCATCTCCTACACACTATGGTTGTATGGCCCTTAATCGGAAAGTGGTTTGACCTTGTTTTTCCAAAAATGTGATCAATCTGATCATCTGATAGTTTGATACTGAATCCTGGAATTTAGTGAAAAGTAGTGTGGGGAGGCCTGGCTGGGACCCCTCCTGTTTGTAAGCCTCCTGGTCCCTATGGCTCCTTCTGCCTGGGTCTGGCTGGACTGGCCCATCTCCAGGGCAATTTGTGATCACGTTCCAGGTGAGGGGCGGGTGGGTGAAGCAGGTGTTTCCCAAGGCTGGGACTCAGGGCCAGGTACCTCACAATATAAAATGAAGAAAGGAAAGAAAACAGGAAATCCTGTCCACTTTATGCACCTAATTGTTCAGGAAAAATTCCTTCTAGGCAGGGCTGCTGTCGCAGAAGTCAGCAACAGCTGCTGGGCTGGAGAGCTGCTGTGGTCCCTGGGATTCTGAGACTCTTCACACCCATCTCAATCTGTTCAGACCTTTGCCATTCTTTGACAGTCAGTTCAAATACTGTCCCCTCCCCCGCTTCAAATCCTCTGCATACTGTTTATCTGTCTTAGAGCACCGATCATGTTCTGCCTGTGTTGGAGCTATTTCTTTCACATAAGGATTAGAAATAAACTACATTCTCTGAGGAGAGACTTTAACCTGAATATCTGGATATAAAATGAGAGCCAAAGTCCTATAACTCCTCACTCCCACTTTTAAGAATTAGCCAACTTTAGGAAGTTTTTCCGGTAGTTTCCAGAAAGCTTCTATTGTCAAAGCTATTGAAAATGCGAGAGAGCATGATGCTTTGGAGGGACCACTGGCTCTAGAAATTAAACACCTGGGTTTGTGTCTCAGCTCTCCACTTGCCGGTCAGATCAGCTAGGGTGAAATCTGTCTTCTCGTTGACTCTCAGTCCTCTGCTCTGTAAAATGGGATAAGAGTTCCTCTCCTGCTATCTCACAGGGTTGTTGTAAGGACCAAATGAGACAAAAGAAATGAAAGCATTTTGGAAACTCTAAGGGATGCTCTATTTATCTCCATGCTTGTCTTTGCAATTTGACTGTAAGCACCTTGAGAACAGAAACCTTGGTCCATCTGGGGCTGGGTCCCCATTGCCCCTAGTTCTGACAATTTGTCTGAAACAGGCAAGAGGTGACTGTCAGGTGGGGCGTGTTTTCAGAGTTCTCAGAACACACGCACACACACATTTGTGTGTGTGTGTGCATATACATAGATATAAATGAGAGAGAGAGAGAGAGAGAGAGAGAGAGAGAGAGAGAGAGAGAGAGAGAGAGAGAGAGAGAGAGGAAAGTGGCCAAGAAGAGTCAATTTTCTAAATGGACCAGATATAAAATGGTTGCAAATTAAAGCTAGAAAACTTCTCGGATATCATTTAGTCCAATCACTGCTCCCCATCAACCTTTAACAGAGGGACAAACTGAGACCCAGAAAAGGGAAGGGACTCACCCAGGGAGTTAGTGGCTCTGACAGCCAAGTAAAGGTAGGGAGAAGGAGCAAGGCTTTGGGCTGAAGGATTCAAGTTAGGGGATCCAGCCTGGGGAAGATTGGTGGGGCCCGAGAAGAGATGAATGTGGCCAGAGTGGGAGGATCAATTAGAAGAATCAGTCAGGACCAGCTGAGAAATTTCCCTGGTAAGTGGAAATATAAGAAATATGAGGGTTGTGGTTTAGCAAGTTATTATGAGCCTTGCTGAGCAAGGAGAGGGAAGGGAGAGGAAGAGAAAAACAGAGGGGGCCAGAAAAGAAGAAATATAAGAAGGAAGGCTGACCTGGGTGAATGGAGGACATTTAGAGTGATGGGTCAGTAAGGGCTGAACTGAGCAAGTCAGCAGAGCCTTGTCACCTGTGGGACATCCAGCCACCTTACAGGTTCCCACCAATCTGCTCCCTGGCTTCTTCTAGGCTCTGAGCATGCGAGCCAGTTCTTCTTTTCTTTCTTTCTTTTTTTTTAACATCTTTATTGGAGTATAATTGCTTTACAATGTTGTGTTAGTTTCTGCTTTATAACAAAGTGAATCAGTTATACATATACATATGTTCCCCTATCTCTTCCCTCTTGCGTCTCCCTCCCTCCCACCCTCCCTATCCTACCCCTCTAGGTGGTCACAAAGCACCAAGCTGATCTCCCTGTGCTATGCGGCTTCTTCCCACTAGCTATCTATTTTACGTTTGGTAGTGTATATATGTCCGTGCCACTCTCTCACTTTGTCACAGCTCACCCTTCCCCCTCCCCATATCCTCAAGTCCATTATTTTCTTAGCAAACTCAGTCTTTTCCCACTGCCCACTGTTTGGGGAAGTGGCCCCAGACCATAGGCTTTATCTCTGCAGATTTGGGGCAAGGGCACCCTGAAGCCTGGCCTGGCTGGCTGTCAGAACAGGAATGTACCCACTCTACAGCCACCGTCTGGTTTTAGGTGCACAGTCACAGTGAGAGGTGAACTCAGCGCAGCTTTCAGATGAAGCGTAAGAGAACATACCAATGGAAATAACCATAAGAATAACAAAAATAACTAAATATATATGGAGAGCCAATAGTTGGACCGATCAAGAAGGAGGGCACTAGAGCCAAAATGCCTGTATTTGATTCCCAGTTGTACTCCCCATTAGCTGTGTGATCTTGGACAAGTTGCTTAACTTCTCTGTGCCTCAGTGTCCTATGTGTAAAATGAAGGTATCAATTGTGTCTTCTTGAGAAGATTTGGAAGGAGCAAATGAGTTGACCCTGGTACAGCCTTTAAGCGATGCCCAGCATACAGTGCTCAATAAATGGTAGCTATTATTGTCATCGTCTTTACATGCTAGGCACTGCTATAAATGTTTGACTTGTTTTATGGCCTGCAATGATCACTCAGAAGGGAACTGAGGCCCAGGTGTAAGGACACGTCTAGTCCATTTGCTTTTTCTTAGACGCAGACTTTTTTTCCCCCAAACCGAATCCTGTGTGGAAGCTCAATGTATAAAACAGATAAAAAGCAACATGGCTCTGATTGAAGCAAGGTGGGGTAGGGATGGGAACCTGAGCCTCCAGACTCAGCCTTCCCTTGTTCTCCCCTCTCCCAACATCCCCATGGTAGGCCTTGAGGCTCCTCCCCAGCCACTGTGAGGCACAATTTGCAAGCCTGCTGACCTAGTCCATCTAACTTTTTATGCTCAGATGAAGATATCATTAGACTTGAAAGGGCAAGTGACATGCCCAAAGGTTACACAGCAAGTCAAAGGCAGAAGGGAGCATGGGTGGCACCACCAGGCATGGAGGACAGTAACTTGGTCAAAGAGAACAGCCTCCTTGGTTAAACTAGAACATAGAACATCCAGGCTTGGGCGGAGAAGAGCCAGGAAAGGAGGGGTGAGCAGGAGGGGAGGAGACCCTGACCCAGAGGCCCTGCCCCTGGCCCCTGAGTGTGAAGAGCCCCTCTGGACCTTCCTATCAGGCTGGGGCTACCCCAGACTTCAAGACAACAAGACAAGGCCCTGTCCTCATGGAGCCTCTCACTACACAGGGTTTGGGGTTCTGTTTTGACAAGGATGTGGTCCCTGTCCCTGAGCTCTCCAGTCTGGGGGATGCAGCTGTTGTGGGGCTAAATCCTGCCATTCAGGCCTTCTGATTGAATTCTTGGCGGGAGAGAACATTTTCACAAGGCTCCTTCTCCTTCAGGGTTCCAGGACAGCAGCCCGTCTTCCAATGCATTCTTATCAAGGAAGTACAGAGGGACAGCCTGGCTCACCATCCCTTTCACTGCTATGTGTGTGGACGCCCCCCTCTGTTCAAGACTCACCACTGTTTATCTAAGAACCCGCGCGTGGCCAGCTTTTGTTTTCAGACTTTGGCGTGGGTTACCTGAGGATACCACACAGAGGAGAAATGTTCCTCCTAGAGAACTGTGGGACTTCTCTGGAATCCTTTCTGACCTGATAGTTTGAGCCAGTTAGACCCGTAAGACCTCTGGAAGATGACTGAATCTGCAGGGCAGGGCAAGTCAGGGGCAAATACTGAAGGGCAAAACCTGGGTGCAGGGCCCTAAGTTGCTTGCCCCTCCCTGCACAGGCCTCAGGATCTCCATCTGTATAATGAGGGGGTGGAGCAGATGCTCTCTGAGGGCCCATCAACTCCAGGCTGGGCTTCTGTGGAGGCCCCAGCTACTTGGGCACTCTGTCACACAGTGGCCTGGAATCCTAAAGGAACACACCAAGTGACAGATACAGACAAAGCCTGTTCACTGCCATGGCTTGCCAGCCCTCGTGGCAAGTCACACAAGGGTGATGATGCAGGAGGCAGAACCACCCCACCACCGCTGCCAAACTGCAAACTCCTTCTCTGACACAAAAGCTGCTTTTGTTCATGGCCAGGCCAGCTGCTCAAATGGACCGAGCCCTGGATCCCTGAGCTGGGCTGCAGAGTCCATGTTCCTGTTGGGTGGTGTTGCACCTTGCCAGGTGATGGGGAGAGGAGGAAGGCTTTCTGCAAGTTCCATCAGGGTGAGGGGTGTGTGCTAAGGCCCAGGAGTGGGAGTAGGGGCAGCTGTGGGTGGGTGCTGTAACTACTTCCCAGATAAAGGCAAAAAGAATTAGTAGACACGAAACTGAGCAGCCTGCATGACACAAGGACAGGAAGGAAGTAGCCAGGCAGGCGAAAGGCTAAGGGGTGAGTTTGCCACTGACAAGTGCATCTTATCAGTGATTTCTCATTTGGGTCACATGACAGTTTCGGGAAGTAGGTGTTACCGTCTCCCTTTAATAGTGAGGAAACTGAGGCCCAGAAAGGTGATATGATGTGTCTTCTAGTAAGTGTTGAAGCTGGAGTTCAAACCCCAGGCTGCTTTGACAGTTGCAGTTCTTAAGGGCCCCTTCTCTGGAGCTGATAAAATCTGTAGAACATATACACTGTTGCTGCCCATCCAGTAACTCTTCTAAGACTTGGCTGCAAGGACCTAGGAATGATCCTTCCCATTTTACTAAGGCCCAGAAAAGGCTAATGATTGGGCCATAGTCAGACACAGCCAGGTGGAGATGGGAAAGACTGAGGCTCCATCCTTCACCTTTCTGCCTTCAGTTGGAAAGCTGCAGAACACTGCTCTGAGCAGCACTCCACCGCTATTCTCTCTACGTCTGGTCATTTTCCACTTAAAAAGTGCTCTCAGATCCATTATCTCGAGGTTTGTGGGGCAGAGAAAAAAATATTTCAATTTTCTAGGTGAAGAAACTGAGGTTCAATAACTTGCCAAAGGTTACACAGCTACTGAATGGTGGAACTAGGACTTGAGGCCAGAGTTGTGCCCAAACTGCCCTCTAGTTGTCCACAGAGTGCATTTGGCCAGCATGGGAAGGATAGAGCAAATTGGGTGAAGCATAATGTTTGAGACCCAAAGCAGCAAACCCCAACTCCCTGGGGTGACATTTAAACCCTTTGCTCTTTTCCATATGAACCTCTGAATTGCACAGAGTCATGGGGCCCTTGGGAGGGAAACACAGAAGCCAGTGAAGTCAGTTCTCTGGAGCAGACCCCAGAGCTGCCAGCTTTCGTGGCTTGCTAGATGTAGATGCCCCATCAGCCCAAATGGCTTTGTGGTCAGGGTGCCAGGTTTGAGTCAACCACACAAAGGGCACGAAAGGGTGGAAGGGCCTTCTCTCTCTTCCCCTCTCACCAAATGTGGTTGCATTTCATGCTTGGTCACCGAGCCATCTTGACATTCCTCTACCCCAGTGATGTTGGGGAAAGAAGAGCCCAAATCTTTCTGCCACCATTGAGTTTGGGCAAGGCTGCTTCTGGGTCATTCGTTCAGTCCTTGAACAAATATTCCCTAAGTGCCAACTCTGTGCCAAGCTCCTTCCTGATCAATGGATATGCCATAAATAATAAAACTCAGTCCCTGGTCTCAGAGGATCCAAACTCTTTTTTTTTTTTTCCAAACTCTTATTGGACAGGAAGACATACAGATAACTCAACTCAATATAGAATTATTGCTGATGAAACTGAGCTGAAGGAGCAATTGGAAAGGGAACGGCTTATGCTATTCATAGGAGTGGCTACAAGGATCTGTGGGACTTTGCCAGGTGCAGGAGATAGGGCAAATACCTTAATCTCTTTGTACCTCAGTTTCCTCATCTATAAAATGGGATAATAATAGTACCTACATGGTTTCTGTGATAAGTCCATGAGTTAAAATGTGCAAAAAGCTTAGAATAGTGCCAGGTATATTGAAAGCACCACGTAAGCGTTTGTGAAATGAGCCAAGGAAATAAGGATAAGCATTCTTTGTGTGTGTGTGAGAGAAGAGCACATGTAACACATTGGGAGGGTTAATGACGTTTAGTGTGTTCTGGGAAGGCCAGCTGCTTTGGCTGGGTGAGCCTGTGTGGAATTATGAATGTCAACCTTAGAAGTGTGAACTTGTCCCTGTAGATGACGGGCAGCCCTTTCTGAAGTTGGATCTTTGCTATGGAGGGTGGCAGAGGACTCCTGTGTGAAATGCTAGTGCTCTTTCACCAGCCCAACAGGTGCTGGGTCCAAGAGACTGCCACCAGCCAAGAAGCAGTCAGCTGCCACACATGAATGGAGAGCCAGCCCTTTGCACAGCCCAGCTCCTGGCTTAGCATCCATCTAAGGAAGGCTGAGTTGGGGGGAGAGACCCTACATCTTTGCCCTCAAGGAGCTGCTCATCTCATTGGAATAAGGTCTGCTTCTGCTAAGAATCAACTGAATTTTCCTGGTTTGAAGTTTTGGAGATGTGTGGGTGAGAAGCTCTGTTGTGGCTGGAGAGGCAGTATGTATAGCGATTACTAGCCAAAGCTGACAGGCTTGTCTGGATTTAAAGCCCAGTGGTCACTTCCCAACTGCGCTGCCTCGGGCAAATTACTTAATCTCTCTGTGCTGCAGTTTTCCCACCAAAAATGAAGGCAACGATAATAACTTGACCTCCTCACAGAGTTGTCACGATGATTAAAGCACAATCGTAAGTGGAAAGTGCTTAGAACTTTGACTCACATAACAAGTGCCTCATAAGTGTTGTTAGCTATTCTCAGGGACTGAGGGCCTACCGTGTGTCAGGTGTCTGGAACCCCTGGGGTCAAAGGCAGTGGCCTAGAGGCGTAGGGATGCACAGGACCAATGGGGCTCAACTTCCTGGAGTGTCAACTTTCCTTAAAGGCTTAAAGGAGAAAAACACCCATTTTTATGTGAAAACAATATGGATGCACACTGGAGTTAACTGGAAAATTCAAGTAGATGTTTAAGAGCAGGGATTTTAAAGACATTCCCCGCTTGGAGACAAAGCTTCAGGTTACATCTTCAGCCCCCGGGGTTTCTACACATTCTTCCCCCTCAGCCTTAAGGGTCCCTGGGTACAAAAGTTCCAGCCACACAAACACATGTGAGCTCACAGGACCTTTATGATGCATCATTCCCTGGGGTAAAGATGATCACTGCATCATATGGGTGAAAACTGAGGTTCAGGGTTCAGATTCTGCCATCGCCACTTGTTAGCTGTGTGAACTTAGCAAGTTACATTAGTTTTGTCGTCCTCAGTTTCTTCATCTGTAAAATGGGTGTGATGATGATGATGATTACCTGCTTTATCTGGTTGTAGTAAGAATTAAATAGATTAGTATGCAAAAAGCACTTAGAACAATGGCAGGCATATAGTTAGTGCTCAATACACATTAGCTTTTATTAAATCCATTCTCACATTTCCTCCCACAACAACATTGCCAGGTGGGTGTCATCCTGTCCATGTGATGAGGCATGAAGTTGAAGCTGTAAGAGATTAAGTCAGATGCCCCCTCCTCTTTATTAACAGAGGGCATTACTGCAGTGGGGACGAGGTGGGAATAAATGACCTCTGGGGTCCTTCCCAGTTTCCAGGTCCTATGATTCAAGTTAAACTTTGGAGCCTTTTCATATTACTGTTCTGGCTGGAACCCAAGAAGCGGAACTCAGGAAATAGGGGAGGGACTAGCCAGGGAGGAAGATGCCTTAGCAGGGTAGGAAATGGCTGCTGCCACCCTTCCTTCTAGGCTGCTGCTGCAAGGGGCTGTATCCTGCACTCCCGCTCCACCAGAGAGCAAAAGGGAAACTCCTGTGCTTGGAAGGAGCCGACCAGGGCCTCCGTTTCCTCAGAAGGGAAATTGCCCCTGTGGCAGGTGCTGTGTAGTGGCTGCTGGAAACTCAAAAGTCAAAGGCTTGGAAGCACTAAGCTGGGCACCGAGAGGGGCCTCCTGATGGCTGCTTATCCTGGCTGAGCTAATCCAGGATGGGGACTCCTGATAGGCCAGAGGGTGCTAGGAGAGAGGAATGGGCTCCCCACTGGTTTGTGATCATATGAGAGAAAAACAAAAAGAATTCCATGAGACAGAATGGCCTAGTGGAAGGAGTAGACAGGAGATCTGTCTCGATTCTGAAATGAATTCACTGTGGGACCTTGGGCAAGTTCTCTTCCCCATGTAAAGAATACATTCATTCAATAAATATTTTGTAAACACCTACTGTGTGCCAGCACTGCCTTGGGAAAGGGCAAATGACATGGAGATCATCAACATGTTAATCTCGCATTCTCTTCCAGCTCTGCCACTGAGTCTATAAAAAGTGGGTGCAAATTTCAGACAAATAAGAACAAATCAATTCACAAACCTCTCTTCCTTTTCCCAGCCTGTCCCTCACATATGGGTTTGCTAAGCCCTTGTCTTGTGGCACAAGGGAAGGAGACAGTAGAGGGAGGGGCTGTGAACTTCACCTGTGTATCCCCTTATCCTTATTCTCATGTGTCATGGGATTGTTATCCTCATGTTGCAGTTGAGGAAATTGAGGCTCAGAGAGGAAATGGGCCCGGGTTATGCTGCGGTTAGCGTAGAGCCACTGTTAGACTCTCCACCCCCTTACTAGCCGCCACCACAAGTGGAGTGGAAATGGCCAGGTCTGAGAACTGGCATCTTACTGCCTTCCCTCCATTGTCAGCAAAGCGGGATAGGACAGGGAGTGCAGAGCCGGCGGGTGGCAGCACGGGGACTCTGGGGCATAGATGGAGGTTAGGGGTAAGGGAATGGGTTATGCAATTTAGGGTCCTGGGTCCAGGCTGTTTTTGGTGGTGGATGCCCAGTGCTGATCTCTTTGAGAATAAAAGCAAAGCTTTCTTTATGGAGACTGTACTCTGTGCCAGGTACCATGATCAGCCCCTTTACATCCTCATAATTGTCCTGCAACAGAGAGATAATTGTCCCCTGCTTAGATGATGGCCAAGTCATTTGTATTCTTGGGCCTCAGTTTTGGGTTTGTAACACAAGAAAGTCTTTAAGGAATGCTTCCGCTCATAAGGTCCAGGATATTCTTGGCACTAGAAGGGTTTCAAGGGGTCCTTGTTGGAACCCAGGGTCCGTTGCTCTTGTCAGACAGACAGAAAACGGGGTTGGGGGGTAATGAGAACTATGGGGGTGGAGGAGGCCCAGGAGTGAGTCAGTCAGCCAAGATGGCAAGAGCCATTGTTTCCTTCTGCATCTGGATGTCGCACAAGGTCTGCCGTTATGTCACGTGGTTGGTGAGATGTCCAGTAGACAGGAGGTGGAGGGGCTGACTTGGTGACTAGAAAGACCCTCACTATCTCGAACTGGGGTGGGAGAAGTGGTATGGGTTGTGAGACACCTCTCAAATAGGGGACCCGGGTGGAGAAGGTCGGAGGGGCACTCCAAACCCAGAGAGGAGGCCCGATGGCGATGGGGAGGCCGAGTAGTGGAGCTAAATGACTTGAGGATGGTGTAGGACAGAGAAGGGGGAGTTTCTGCTCAAGGTGGGGGCGGGGAACTTTCTAGTCGCCCCTGGGGGCGGGGCTAGCTCGGCCCCTCCCTCCCTTCCTCGGCGCTGCCCGGCCGCAGGCTCAGTCCTGGGGCCTCCACCCGAGGCGCCGGAGCCGCCGCGGACTCATGGCCCAGGCGCAGGGCTGGGGACAGGCCTTGCGGCTCCCAAAGCTCCAGACGTGGACGCCGCGGGGTGTGAAGGACACCCGCTGGGACCCGCCGAGCTGGAAACCAGGTGATCAGAGCCGGGCGGACCCTGCGGGAGGTCGGGGCTCGGCTGCCCTGAGCCCAGAGTTCCCGTGCTGCCACCCGCCGGCTCTGCACTCCCGGCCCCCTCGCCGCCTCGTCTGTTGCTCCAGTCCCGTTTTCGTGGATTTCATCTGTCCGTTTGTCTAAACCCCGCCCCTGGCTGGCAGCCCCCTTTTTCAGACGTTCCACCCCCGCAGCCTGCTTGCTTCTAATTCTTAGCCAGCTCTCTCAGTCCCTGGGTGCACCATCCTTTGATCCCTATGGTCTGACTGGCTTCGTCCCTACCCACCTCTCTCCCTGTGGGGGCATCCTCCTCTCAGAAAGAACAAAAACAGGCTACTATGGTTATTAACACATAGTAGGCAGTTTTAATAAACAGTATGTTCCTGGCCCCTTATTCCTCCAGCACTTTCTTTGTCGCTGCCTCTGGCGTGGCGCTTGCACCCTCCTCTATGTTTTCCTGTTCCACTATATGTCTGACCCTCGGTCTGTATTTTTACCTCTTCGTTCGAATATCTGTCCGTCCTTCTATCCCACGTTTTGTCTCCATGTCTTACTACCTAGCCGGTAGCTCCCTACACTCCCCATCACCCCAAGGGTCCCTTCCTGCCCCACTTTGTCCCCTAGTTGTGTGACACAGCCCAGCCACCCTGGCAGCACATTTTAGTCAGCTGGTAAAGCCTAAAAGCTCCATCCCACGGCCTGTTAACACTCCAACAGGCCTCCAAAAGTCCCTGTCACTTTGTCTTTTTTAAAATGGAAAAAATAGGGTTTCCCTGGTGGCGCAGTGGTTGAGAGTCCGCCTGCCGATGCAGGGGACACGGGTTCGTGCCCCGGTCCGGGAAGATCCCACATGCCGCCGAGCGGCTGGGCCCGTGAGCCATGGCCCTTGAGCCTGCGCGTCCGGAGCCTGTGCTCCGCAACGGGAGAGGCCACAACAGTGAGAGGCCCGCGTACCGACCAAAAAAAAAAAAAAAATTAAATTAAAAAAAATAAAATAAAATGGAAAAAATATGTTTCTTTGAGCATGGGAAAAAACCTTCCAGGCTCTGCCTGTTCCTTTTCCCTGGTAATTTTCCCCTTGCTCCCACTCAAAAGGCATATAGGGAATAGCAAACCAGGTTTAGATTTGTCATGGAGCTTCAATGCATTGAAGGATGGGGGCTGTGGAGATCCTCAGATCATACCCTCTGATTGTATATATGTGGACACTGAAGCCCAGAGAGGGCAAGACTCTCAGTCCAGTCACACAGCGTCTCTGTGGTAGAAGCAGGGTAGAAGCCAGAGTTGCAGTGTCCTGTCCCCTGATCCAGGAGCCTTCATGAGAGTGGGACCCAGAAGCTGCTTTCCTGGTGTTTCTTGGGGATCAGTTGATCCAGAGACATCAGATATGCAACCTGGGAGCCTTGCTGTCCTCTCCTGTCTCCTTGTCCTCTGGGACCTAACCTGGCTGCCCATCTGCCTGGGTTGGGCATTCTCCATCCGGGGCTGCTATTGCCTCCTACACTGACATGTGAGTTCCAGGAAGGTAGGGACCCTTGTTGGGCCTATCTACCCTGTTCCCCACGCAAGCCCCTGTCAGTGCCTGGATGTCCATGTTGACTGACAGGTTGATGTGTATGCGTAGGGGAGCCCTGGTGCTGGCTCAGGGTCAGATCAGAACTTTTGTGTGTGTGTGTGTGTGTGTGTGTGTGTGTGTGTGTGTGTAGGGATGTTGAGGGGGGGAGAGCTGTGCTTGCCGAAGGGCCCACTGAGATGAGACAGGGACTCCAAGGCCAAGGAGAACCCACACCCTTTGCTGAGTGGCCCTGGAGCCACATCACACATCCCATGCCCTCTCTGATGTCATCCTGGGGCCTCTAAGGGCTATCCTTCAGGGGAAGGAGGCAGGTGGATGGGTGGCCAGGGGACAGGCACTGTCTATATGAATTGAGATTGCCAAGCCCCAGAGACCCACAATCACAGGGTTGGTCTGGGCCAGGCTGTGGGCAGGACCTGTAAAAGCTACTCTCCGCCCCCATCCTCCCCCTCACCCCAGCAGCCCTCCAACTTTGTGGGCTGCAGCATGAGGTCAGGCTGTGGTGGGCTGGTGGTGGAGCCTGTGGGTGGGGAGGAAGAGTCTCCTCTTTCCTCCTCTTTCATCTCCTCCTCACCCTCCCAGAGTTTGTCTTGGGAGCTGCTTCCTGGGAGGGACATGTGGAAGGGTCCCAGGCAAGGGGGCAGGATCCTGAGCTCTGTTCAGGGTTTCTGGGTGTCTGCTGCAGGGTGAGCTGAGGACAGCACTGGAGGCAGAGGACGGGTCTCCAGCCATCTGGACCAGCTTGGCCTCAGCCCCCTCGCTTTCTCTGCATTTCACCTCAGCCTTACCCCTTCCTTTATTGCACTTTCTTCTGCTCTTTCTCACCTGGCTGCCTGCTAACCCCCATCCTCAGAGGACCCTCACACCCCACCACCCCTTCCTTTACAGAAGCCCCATGCATGTAGGCTTTCTGGGAGCCCCACCCCTTGGGGACACACAGAGAAGCTCACAGGAGCAGAGAATTATCTGGAAAGAAGGGACCATAGACACCCGGACCCAGCCCTGTTTTTCCAGATGAGGAAACTGAGCCTAGACAGGAAGGAGCAAGTTGAGGGCTGAAACTAGATCAGGCAGAGGGAGCTGTTGGGGAGGTTAGAGGGACTTTCCTCTGACCTCAGATGCTTGTATGTGTGCATGGGGAGGGGGCGAGGCAAGGTGAGGGGTTCGAGCTGGAAGTGGGCTTGCCTTTGCTCATTTCCCTTCAGCACACTGTGACCTTCCTCTGAAGGACAGGAATGGCATGGGGTGTGGGGGCTGGGGGTGGACATCCTGCTCCGGGTGTCCGTGCCCAGTGTGACCCCACCTATTTCGTTTGGCCCAAGGCAGGCCGACTTCCCCAAGGGAATGGGGTGGGGGTGGGGAGAGTACTGTGGGGTGGTGCACCATCTGCTTGCAGCAGAAAACCTCTAGCTCCTTTGAGATAGGCCAGTAAAGCCAGGCAGGGGTCCTATCCTGGGTGTGAAAGGGGCCCATCACTGGGTCTGTTGTGTGGATGCTGCAGGACGCCATCAAGCTGACACTATATCTGGTGTTTGTTAGGAACAGGGAGACAGGCTCTTGGATGTCTGAGGAAGAGCCCCGGACAGG
This sequence comes from Leucopleurus acutus, assembly GCF_964270905.1. Taxonomy (NCBI): domain Eukaryota; kingdom Metazoa; phylum Chordata; class Mammalia; order Artiodactyla; family Delphinidae; genus Leucopleurus; species Leucopleurus acutus. The sequence continues at coordinate 58,321,817 of NC_139148.1, forward strand.
GACTGAGTAGGCCTGGGTTTTCTGCCTGCAGCTGTCTAGTCCAAATGTCTGGAGGCAGTCATGAGCTGCCCCAACACTCTCCTCTTGACGGCTGCAGAAGGCAGGTGGGAGGGAATGAGTGCCTCTGTGTCCTAGCTCAAGGAGGGAGAGCCCAGAAAGGGCAAAAGTGACCCTTGAAACTCCCCTGGCCTGTGCCTGGCTTGGCCAGTGCTCCAACTCCCCTCACAGCCAGCCCAGGGCTCCCAGCCCAACACAGAGCTCCCCGCTGCAGAATGCTCTGGGGTGTGGGGTGAGCACAGCCATGGCAGACCCCTGGGTTGTGAGCTGACAGGGGGTCTTTGTGCTCCTCCCAGGACATAGCTCTCTGTCCCCCACCCCCGCTTGGCAGTGCTCAGTGAGGTGTCTGTGTGCCCCTCACCTTTGCAAGCCCCTCCCACCACTACATTTTCCCCTCCCCACATCTGGCCCCACTCCAGCTGCCCCCTTAGTGCACACTCCCCTGACATGGCCACAGCTCCTCAGGAATTTTTTTTTTACCACCTGTCACAATCCCACGTTGTGGCAGCCTGATCAATAGCCCCTTTTCATGAGGCTGGGCGGGGGCCCTAAACCACCAGGGAGCGGTCCTTTACCCTCCCAGGCCTGATGGGTGGGCTTTCCATGAGGCCTGCAGGAATATGTGTGCAAGTGTGAGTGCATGTGTCAGGGCACCCATGGTCTTGTGCTGGGCAGGGCTGGTCTGAGGGCAATTAATTTTCCCCTCGCAGCTCCTACTCCTCTTTTTTTCTTCCCAGCTGAGTTCCCTGGAATTATTTGCTGCTGCACCTTCAGCTGCATGGAAAAGAGTAGTGGAAGAGTCTGTTGGGTTCCTACCTGATGTTACCCTGGGCCATTCTGGAGTGGGGCTATGGGTCTACCTGCAACAGCCTGAGGAACCCCCATCCTGGGCAGGGAGGGGTGTAGGGACTGTTTTAAGTCCTCAGATAGGTGCTTATCGGGACGCAAGTGTCTCAGAGTGAGGCTCAGGGTAAGGGCATATAGAGTTTCGCTCTGCCACTGCCTAGGAGGAAAGAGCTGATTGGCCCTGGCAAAAAGCTGAGCTCTGCAACACCTTCAGTGCCATCCTGTCACCTGTCACCCTTTACAGTACAGCCTCACATCCATTGTCTCAACTTTGCCCACTAGGGATTGTACTCTCCCCTCATTTTACAGATGAAGAAACTGATGGTTGGAGCGGCACAATGACTTTCCCTGGGTGACACAGCCAGAAAGCTGTAGAACTGGGACTAGCACCCAACTCTCCTACTTCCTGATCCAGGGCTCACTCTACCATTGCTCAGTGCCTCTGTCACCATATCTAACACTTAGAAGCACTGTCTAGGTGCCAGCCACTGTTCTAAGTGTCACTTAGTCCAGTGGATCTGCTTAGCAGCAGAATAAGGTCAGGACTATGATTATTGTCCACACATTACAGATGAGGAGACTGAGGCACAGAAAGTTGGAAAGTAATTTGCCCAAGGTCACACAGCTAGTAAGTAGCAGAGTTGCACTTTGTACCCAGGTTGTCTGGCTCCAGAATCCATTGTACTGCCTTATGTATGACACAGTTGGGCTGTGGTAGTGGTAGAATGAGGGAAGCGCTGTGCCTCAGGCATAGAAACACACGGATTCACACTGAGGCTTTTTCACCTGCCCTCAGCCTACCCCCATGAAGACTCTACATTTCTCTGCCTGATGGTTGAGCTGACATCCAGGGCAGCAGCAGCACTATAGGACACACAGGAAATAGGGGGGTTTATGGAAAAAGGGATGGCAAAGACCTGGAGGCTCCAGTTATCTCTAGAGTCATTCAAGTTGCAGCCCAGAAAGGAACCTGTGAAAAGGTACCATGTTCTCATCTTCCAGGCACCATTACCGAATATCTGTTCTATGCAAGACTCTGGCTTAGGTGGGGGGTGGGGGGCTTGGGGAACAAGGGCTGCTGGTGGTTGAAGGAGATGAACTATCTTTGTTTTCCTGACAAGGCTGAGCTCTCCTTGCTTTTCTGAAGCTCATGGGATACGGGAAAGATCAAAAAACACCTAGAGAAATAGCCTAGACATTGCTTGGGCCATTTCAGAATGTCACAGTGTGCATGGCAAATATTAGGATTGTAGCTTTCGCTGACTATTGTGTTCACTCATTACCAGATTTTTTTTTTTTTTGTCAGTACGCGGGCCTCTCACTGTTGTGGCCTCTCCCGTTGCGGAGCACAGGCTCCAGACGTGCAGGCTCAGCGGCCATGGCTCACGGGCCCAGCTGCTCCGCGGCCTGTGGGATCTTCCCGGACCGGGGCACGAACCCGTGTCCCCTGCATCGGCAGGCGGACTTTCAACCACTGCGCCACCAGGGAAGCCCCAGATGTTTTTATTGAGTGCCTAGTCTATGCCAGGCACTGTGAAGCTCTTGTTCTCATTATTTATAGCAATTGCTCCTTTTGTAGTTTTTGTACTCTTTGTAGTTTTTGTACTTCCTGCAGTTTTCCCTTTTGCAGTTTTCAGGTTTGATTGCCTTTTTTTTTTTTTTTAAAGAATTGGGTATCTCAGAACCCATCATATCTGATTCAGTTAAATGTATATACCAAAAGGTAAATTGGGTTTTTTGCTCATCATTCGTTTGATTGTATTTATTCGTGGTTGTCCCTTGAGTATCTTTTAACATACATTCACCCATTAGCAAACATTATTGAGAAGCTACTGTAGGCACTGTGCTTGGTGTCATGCGGTGGATGGAATCTGCTCTGACATGGTTTCCTGCCCTTAGGGAAGCTCTAGGATCATTGCAGGACCCACACTCTTATATTGTTCTAGCCTTTTCCAGAAGCAAGATAAGTTGGGCTCCAACTCAGAGCCTTAGGGATACTTACAAATATAGCAACCCAGTCTCAGGAAGGTCATCTTGAATGACCCATCATAAAGGTTTCTTCCCACCCATCATAAAAGTTTCGGACTCTGGGTAGGATTTTGTTTCCAGGAGTGAGTTCTGGCATACAGGCCTCATCCACATCCAAGACCCAAGGGGACATGGCTCATCTGGAGCAAAGTGCCAGCTGTGTGCAGTTATGCCATTGAGAGGAAAAGAGGCGTACACACTGGAGGTAGCCTTGCTTCACCATTTCTCCTGATTCTCATCAGAGCTGGCAGGGAAGGAAGGTGGAAGAATTCCAATTTGGCCTAGTGTACTGAAGGCCAGACAAGAGGGGTCACCTGGGGCTAGGTCTGGCTCTGCCATTGCCTCGGATGACCTTAAGAAAGTTGTAGTCCTAAGAAACATTAATTTTTGCTCTCCTCAGTGTTGGGTACCCTAGGCAACAAGTTGGATGCAGTCCCTGCTTTCTAGGAATCTCAGCTTCATTTCTCCCATCTGTTAGGTATGAAATCTCCCATCTGTTAGAACACCGGTGTGCAGGTATTGTTACTGACATGGATTTGCTGGGGAAACTTGAGTGAGTCATCTCTTCTTAGTTTCTGTATTTGTAAATGTGGAGGATGGTGATTGGATGGCATGGGGTCTTGGGTATTTCCATCCCTGGCTAACAGGAGTCCCCAAGTCAACAATGAAATCAAAGTGTGAACTTGTGCTGGACCCTTGTGAGGAAAGGCAAGAGAGAAATCAAATCTTAACACTCGGTTTCTTACTGAATTTAAACAGGCTTTCTGGTGGTACTTGCTGTCACAACTCTTGGGAGCCCTCTCCTACTATGATTAATGCAAACGCCCCAAGTTTTCCGTGCATTTCTCTGCAGAGGTAGAGTCTGGACACGGGACAGAGAGTGGGGGAGTTGCAGAATGCTGAGGCCTGAACAAGGTGGGAATGGCAACTTCCTTCTCAAATATCTAATGTTCTCTTGGTTGCCCCAACTAATCGGAGATCTCACCAAAGTTGTGTCTTCTGAACTCCCTGTAAATTATCCTGAGCAAGCCACTGAACCTTCCCGTGCACATGGCGTAAGTATTTAAATCCCCCCCCCCCCCCCCCCCCCCGCGCCACGGTGCCAGTCACTTACAGAGCTCAATAGATATTAGTCTGCGTGCCCGGCCACCCGGTTCCTTCACTCTTAGTTGCTGGCCCTGGGCTTGTGCCTTGTCCCAGCCCCCCCGCATTGGTGTGACCGGAGGAAGTGGCAGCAGCGCGGGGATTGGAAGAACTCGAAGGCAGAGCCCCGCCCACCACAATTTGGGCCGCTTTCTGGGGAGTTCGGTGGGCCGGACTGCGCCCTCATTGGTCGAAGGTCCCGTAGGTGGGCGGGGCGTCCCCGCCACCCGACTCGCCGCTGCTCCCTCCCCACCTGCGCAGAGAGTGGCCGCGGCTTGACAACAGCTAAGCAGCCGCGGCAGCTGCTCCTCTGGCTGGCACCGTTACCCCCGCCCAACCCCAGGCTCCGCGCGTGCCTCCCGCCCGCTGGCAGCTGCGTCGGGGTCTCGAACCCAAAGCGACGGACGCGGCCTCCAGGTAGGAGTTGGGGCGACGGCCAGGGGAGGTCGGGGCCGGCGGGGGGCCGGGGCTCTCTCGCCTCGCCTCTCCTCGCCTCACCTCTCCGGCGCGCTCCGGCCCCCGCTCTTAGCGGTTCGGCTGCGCGGTGTCCACGGGAGACGCGGAGGGAGCGAGCCGAGCCATTTGCGTCCCCAGGATTTGAGGCCGGTGTCGCCGAAATTGGGGGAACCCCGGAGCCCGCCAGCCGCGCTTCTCCCTAGGAAGCCTCGGGAGTGGGGTGGTGGAAGGCGGCTGTCCGCCCATTACCCCCGGGCCTGACTGGAGCCCGGAGCCGTAGCTCAGGGGCTTCGGAGACGGGCTGAACTGGGTGAGGTGGCGGGGCTTGGGCTTTGCGGTCGGGTCACGCCGCTTTTCCTTTCCTCTCCTCCTTCCTCTGCTTTGAGCGCATTTCCAGGAAGCCCCTGGTTGGGCGGCATGGGCTTTCCCCTCGGCCACTGCCTTCCTTCTGAGAAACGCCCGGACTTTCCTGGTATTGAGGTGGCACCGGGGATCAAGCGAAAACCTTTGGATAAGTCGCTTCTTCCAGGGCTCAGTTTCCCCATGAAGTCCAAAATGGGTTTAGATTAGAGAACCTCTGAGCAAAGGCCTTTTAGTGGAAGTTTTTGGGATTTCCCAATTAGATAGTCTGAGGTTCTCTCCATTTCTCTTCTCCCAAACTCTTTAAAGTACTGAGTTACGACTCAGGGAACCAGGGCTCAGCCACTAATTCATGTGACCTTAGGCGAGTCATGCTACTTCTGTGGGCCACAGTGTTTTCAACTGCACCTTGGGTGGTGGGCTGGAATTCGGTATCTAAAGGGCCAGTCTCTTCCACCCTGACATCTGGTGACTTGTCCAGGCTCCTAAACTGGCAGGTAAAGGGTTGTTTCTGAGATGCTTGGGGCGACAGGAGCTTTGCAGATGGAGAGCCTTGTGGTGATTATGCAGCTAAGCCAGCTGGAAAACTAGTCGTGTTGGGAAGGGCAAGCAGGACAGCAGCCAGACTGGTGGGGAGTTGTGGGGCCAATGCAGAGCCCTGGGCCCCAGAGGTTGGGCTGGAGGGCCCTGGCATGTCTCCATCTCACTCAGAGCACCCACGTCTGCCGACCCCGAAGGAGACGGTGATGAATCACACCCAGGGCTATTTTCAAACCCTGACTCCTACTGTGGACCTGTTCCCTCTCCCACTCTAGGGGTTGATGTCCCCACCCACCGTCTGTCTTACTGCTCTCTGAATTTTCCCTTCACTTTCATCCTCCTGGAGTAGAAGAGAGACAGTTCTTGTCGGGGGAATGAGGGGGCAGGCAGCCCAAGGGCGTAGAGAAGGTGGTGACTGCAGGTGGTTTCTGAGTGGTTGATGGAGTGAACCAAAAGAATGTGATGGGAATGATGGTTTTAGGGGTGGGGGATTCTTTCACCCTAAAGCTACAGCTACCATACTGCTGGACATTCTGGGCTGGTCCTCATTTCCAGGATTTGGCCTTTGTCCAACTATGTTCTGGATTTGGGATTTGGAATTTCTATTCCCTGGACCTCTGTAGTTAGAAAACACCACATGGATAGAGTCTGGTTTCCCCTATTTGCTTGCCTTTTCTCCCCTCCGTAAGCAGTTCTTGGAGAAGTATGCTAAACCTCTCTGTGCATCTGCAGCTCCTCTCCCTGATCTGGAGAGGAGAGGGAGATGATATCTGGAGGTGTTTAGGGCAAGAAGAGGCTGAAGTTGCACTAAAGGGCTGTGTACCCTGTGTGAGTCCTGGGGGGGGGGGCGGGTGGCATGAGTCTTGCGGGGAAGACAGAAGACAACACTTCCTGAGTTTGTACAGAGGAGTGAAGGAAGTGGCACAGAGAAGTCCAAACTTTGACACTCTCTGTCTTCTTGAGGTTTAAAAATTCCATTCTTTTTTTTTAACATCTTTATTGGGGTATAATTGCTTTACAATGGTGTGTTAGTTTCTGCTTTATAACAAAGTGAATCAGTTATACATATATATATGTTCCCATATCTCTTCCCTCTTGTGTCTCCCTCCCTCCCACCCTCCCTATCCCACCCCTCCAGGCGGTCACAAAGCACCGGGCCGATGTCCCTGTGCCATGCGGCTGCTTCCCACTAGCTATCTACCTTACGTTTGTTAGTGTGTATATGTCCATGACTCTCTCTCGCCCTGTCACAGCTCACCCTTCCCCCTCCCCATATCCTCAAGTCCGTTCTCCAGTAGGTCTGTGTCTTTATTCCTGTCTTACCCCTAGGTTCTTCATGACATTATTTTCTCTTCTTAAATTCCATATATATGTGTTAGCATACGGTATTTGTCTTTCTCTTTCTGACTTACTTCACTCTGTATGACAGACTCTAGGTCTATCCACCTCATTACAAATAGCTCAATTTCGTTTCTTTTTATGGCTGAGTAATATTCCATTGTATATATGTGCCACATCTTCTTTATCCATTCATCTGATGATGGGCACTTAGGTTGTTTTCATCTCCGGGCTATTGTAAATAGAGCTGCAATGAACATTTTGGTACATGACTCTTTTTGAATTATGGTTTTCTCAGGGTATATGCCCAGTAGTGGGATTGCTGTAGATTGGAGAGGGCACAGAGGACCCCTGGAGCCGGGTATAGGGATAACAGCAGCAACACAAAAGCAAGAAAGTCCGGAAGGCCTCCCTTAGAGGATCGAGTCTCTAATGGGGCTGCTGTGGCAGCAGTCAGTGCTTTTCTGCCCGGAGACTCCTGGAGCTCCCTGTTCCAGCCTTGGAAAGTTCAGGTTCAACAGATGACAGGTTTAAGAAAGGCAGGCTGTGCCTCCACCTTCTTGGGGAAGGTGGGGCATGGGGTCTCTCACTGGAAGAAGGAGTTGCCTCTGGCTTGAATAGGATAAGGAGAACTTTTTTCTTGGACTCCCAGTTTGGGTAAGATGAAGTGTCATGGCCCTGGGCCTTTGGAAGGCTGTTATCAGATAAAGTAAAGATAGGGGATCTGAAAGATGCAAGGGCTCTAGGATGGGATGTGTGAACTCCCCCACCCTGCAACCCTAAACAGAGGAGTTGAGCACAGGGCTGGAAACACAGTTATTGGTGTCAAGCGTTTATTACAGCTTTATTCATCTGTGACCCGGGGCCTTGGTTTATGTGTGTATATTAAGGGGGAGCGGATCCTAGTAAATTTGAATCAGTGGACAGGAGGCACCAGTCTGGGCCCTTGTCACCAGTCTGAAGTGCTGTGTTTGTGTGTTGAGTCTCCTCTTGCCCAGCCTGCCACCTTGGGAACTTGCATGCCCACTGTTGCTGTCCCTATTTACCCGAGACCTCTCAGGGACTGCAGAACTGGAGGTTAAGTTCCTCAGGAGTCCAGCATGGTGTGGGGCCAAGAACTGGGGACTGGGAGCAGGACTCATGGAGGTTTAAATCCAGGCTCTGCTGCTCCACTCAATCTCTCAGACTCTTAATTTTTCCCCGTTGTTTTTCCACTTTACTGGATTAAACAAGAGGATCCATGGCTAAGTGCTTGGTGAGCTACCAAGTGCTATATAAATTATTAGTCATTAAGTTCTTGGTATTAGGTCTTGTGGAGGACACAAAGTGTAACCCCCACCTTCAGGGAACCTACCATCTAGTAGATGGGGGTTAGTGGCATGAATGATACATGACACACTAAGTCTTTACCTCGGTGAGGGCTTTAAAAAATTATTATGGAGAATTTCGAACATACATAAAAGTAGAGATGATTAATGTAATAAGGTCCCATGTGCTCGTCACCCACCTTCAACAGCCATTAGCCCATGGCCAATCCTTCCCTGTATATGCCTTCATCTACTTCATTCTCTTTCTTGTTATTTTGACATGAATCCCAGACACCTTTTGATTTATCTATAAATAGTCATATATATATTATATATATATATTTTATATATATATATGTGATAGGGACTTAAATGATAGACACTGCACCACTATCACACTTTAAAACAGTCCCTTAATATCATCAAATATCCTAACAGTGTTCATATTTCCAATTGTTAAGGAGGATATTTTGCCCTGGGAGGCCTGACCAGGGAGCAGTGGCTTTTGACTGAGGGGAAGGTGACTGACAGAGGCAGTGACATTTGAGCTGAACCTTGAAAGAGAGGCCCAGGAAGGGTCTGAGCTGGAGGGATTATGGAGCCCTATCCCCTTGTTTTACAGTGCCTGCTGCCATCTCTGAAGCTCTGGCTCTGGGGCTCGGGCTCCCAAGGCTGACTTGTGGAGGCTTCTTGTGGAAAGTACATGTGTGCTTTGATTCTCTAGTAGTAAATGAGAGTTCTGACTCTCTTGCTGGCCTCCCCAGTTCCAGGGCCACCCAGGATCTTGAGGTCGGCAGGCCTGGGAGAATTCCTGGGAGGCTGCTTGCCTCCTGGCCCCTCCCCTGCCCCTGGCCCCTGAGGCCAGTTCCATTTCAGAGCAAAACAGGATGCATTCAGGATGAGCGTCTTTCCCAGCTTGTCATCTAATCACCATGACCCAGCTTGGAGCTTCCTCTCTCATTCATGATAAAAACCCTCACTGTCTCGCTTTTCCCTCCCACTCCAGTGAGGGTGTGCTGACTTCCTCCATATCCGGGCCAGCCTTCCTCCACCCCTGTGTGGAGCTGAGAGAGAGCTTCCCTCATCTAGGCCTTGCTGCCCCAGAGTCTCCTGCTCTTGGGCTGTCCTTGGGAAAGGAGTGGCTCCTTTCCAACAAGCCTGGGGTCCTGCCACTGCTTGGTTAATGATTGAGCCACATAATAACCACTTTGGAAAGTCACCTCTAGGGATGGCCATTAACTAACTCTTTGTCCACCCCAGGCCTTAAAGGGACCCCATTTCTGAGCCCTTACCTTCCCCCAAGGGGACATTAATGAACATTCAGTCATGGGAACTTCTGGGGCCAATTAAACTTCTGCTCCTCTGTTTTCACTTGCGCAAACAGAAGTAGTCATTCACATTGCTTGAAGGACACATATGCAACTTGGGTGGTATTACAGAGAGGGGCAGGGAGTTGAGTTAATAGGGATTCAGATGGACAGTGGGGTAGGAGTTTTTTTGGGTTTTTTTAGGCATCAGAGTCATAAGGGGGTTGGGGTGTTTCCAGGAGCAGCTGACTCCCTGATCTCAATCTGAAAGTCTAAAAGAGCAAGAAATGCCCACCCAAAGGGTTTGCCATTACTGGGTTTTGGGGTGGAGCTGTGTGTGTGTGTTTTCAGTCCACTGTAGGTCCCTTCACACCAGGTTGGGACATGAGGCCTGAGACCTCCATAGTGGAGGAGGAGACCTTCCTCAGAGAACCTGTATCTTGACAAGCAGTGGGAGTTGGGAAGGGTCAAGCTAGGACCCAGGTCCAATTTAGAGAGCTCTAGACCACAAGAAGCTTTCTGCAGTTTCAGTGAGACGGGAAGGAACCAACATTTAGTGAACCCTGTGGGCCTACGATAGGGTCAGGAAACCTGGCTTCTGGTTGTGTCTCTCTATAGCTACCTCTCCATGAGTGACTTCAGAGAAGACATTTGCTTTCTCTGGACCTAGATCTTTAAAATGCAAGGCCCATGGCATGGACTCAGTGGTCTCCCAGGCTTCCTTTTAGCCATGAAAGTATGCGTTTCCAGTCAAGAGCATTTTCTTATCCACAAGGCAAAGGTGAGCTGGCTTCAAATTCTGCCAGGGCCAATCACTAAATACTCTTAGCCGGCTGGTCAGTTAGGGCTGCCGGGGCCTTGAGCTGCCAGAGCTTGGGTTTTCCTTGAGCATGGGCTTTTGTGCAGTTTGCTCTCTCGCCCCTCCTCATGTTTCCATCTGTCTCAGGTGGCCACCCTCTGACCCATTCAGCCACAAGTTAATGAGTGACCTGCTCCCCCTGGGTAGTACCAGCCCAAGGTGCTCCTGAGATCCCAGGTCTCTGTGGGAATCAGCCGAGGGCCTAGCCAGCTCCAGTCACCTTTATGCTTCTCCCACAATACCCCAGAGGTGGGAAGCAGACAGAGCTTGGGGAGGAGGAACCTTTAGAGGGCAGTGGGTCTGACTCTCTTTCTGAAGCTCGGGTCTTCCCCCTCCAAGTACTTGTGCAGCTCCTGTCACCCATCTTCAATAACTGGGAGTGCAATGTTTCAAGGTGGTTGCTTACATCCATGTAATCTCCAAAAGTTTTTTCTGATGTTGAGCTGATCTCTGTCTCCCTATGGCTTTTACCCCTGAGTCCCAGCTCTGCCCCCTGGGACCACTTAGATCCTATCTGTTCTCTCTGATCTGTAGGTGTCTGAGGACAGAGCCCAAGTTCCCCTGTGTTTTCCCCAGGCCAAACAGCCTCAGCTCCTCCAAGTGACCCTCACGGGACCAGGGACCAGTCCCCTTCCCAGCCTCATTACTGTCCTTTGCACATGCTACCCTTTGTGGCTCTGGGGCACGAAATGGGGCTCTGGAAGTTCCTCACTCTCCTCTGTTTTTCTGTAGCCTGAACTTTTCCAGAAGACTTCTCCATTACCTTTTCCTGGTTGACTCCAGAATCTCAGGTAGATTCTGAACCCCAGGAGTCCTGGGTCCAAACACCTCATACGGTTCTCTTTGATTTGTTTGTCATTCCGGTCCAGCCAGCTCCCATGACTGTGGTGCCCTGGGAGGGTAGGGCCTTCTTCTCAGTGCTCTCACAGCAGAGGGCAAGCCTGAGGGGAGGAGGTGCTCACTGGGATGGGCCGACTGCATTGTACTGTGTGTGGGGTGCCCGTATAGCCCGCTTTCCTGTGACTTGCTTTTGCCTCTTGAGCTGGTCGGGGGGTGGAGGAAGGGGATATTTTAAGGAGCATCGAAGCTGGAAATGAGTCTGAGCCATGCCCACAGTTGGGCCTAGAAGGGTGAATCAGACGGGGAGAAGCACCAACTCAGCCACGCCTTTAGCAGTTGATGACGATGACATTGACACGTCCTCCCACTTCTTTAAAGTTTCCAAGGCACTTTCAGTTCCACGATCCCATTCTGTTCTCAGAGGAGCCCAGTCAGATAGACAGTGTGATCCCCCCAGTGCGATCCTGGCTGATCCCCACCTGAGGCCCAGAGAGAGGAAGGACACAGTCTCCAGGGAGGGAGGATTTGGAACCCAGGTCTCTGACGCTCAGCCCTCCCTGTTTCCCCCAAACCACACTCGGCAGCCAGGGCGGCTGGGGCTGACTTGGCAGCTTCCCCACCACAGAGGAACCTCTGCCCAAGCTGCAACTCTGTTCCCATGGTAGAGGGAGTGACCTCCAGGGGAGGTGCCCGAGGATTTCCTGTCCTTTATCTGGACTGGCCAAAGGCAGGCCTGTCTGAGGTGTGAGATAGGCACTTGCAGCCAGCTTTTCTGCTCCAGGCTGAAGTCAAGTCAGGAGGGACAGGGGCAGCGAGCTTGGGAAGCACCTTGCCCCAAACATCTGGTCTGAGCCGCCCTCACCTGAGTAGGGCCTTCTAAATGGGAACAACAAAGAGGGGCATGTGGGAAAGTGGCCAGAGTGGAGCCGAAGCAAAACACCCCCGAAGTGTACAGACGGAGCCTGGGGCAGGAGAGTGTCATGGTGAAGACTGGGGACTCTGGTATAATGCAGCATTGGGTGACTTTGGGCAAATTACGTAATCTCTGTGAGCCTCCGTTTTGTCAGCTATAAAATGGAGATATGTACTTACCTCATGGGTTGCTGAATATTAAATCCAATAATATAAACAGTACTCTCACTGTTATTGTTGTTTAGTAGTACTTTCTGCCACCTTGTCACTTTGCTGTTTCTCACTGACCTGGGGACATGCTGTGCACAAACCTGCCACCTCCTGGGCATAGGTCTGGACTTTTCTGTCACTTCAGATTCCACCTCCTCCCGAAAAGCTCTTCCTGGCCATGCCCGCCTACAGGGTTCCCTTCCTCTGGCCTCCTTAGTGGCATTTATGACACTGCAAGAGGCTGTAGTAATGATGATAACACCAAGAATAATAGTGAACTCTTCTCAATTTTTCACACATTTGAATTTAGTTAGCTCCCATGACAATTCAGCAAAGTAGGTACTGCTGTCGTCACCCCCATTTTATGTATGAAGAAACCGAGGCAAGGAGTGGTTAAAAGAAGAACTTCCTCAAGGTCACTCCAGCAGCTCGGGAATGATGGAGCTGGGATCAGGACACAGGCAGTCTGAGTCCACCACCCACACCCTTAGTGACTGTGTCATGCTTCCCCCTTCCCTTTCCCACATGCCTGGCTGGGAGGTAAGACCTGAAGCTTGGGTCTCCCTTCTACCCCTGACTGTTCCCCGCACCCACCAGCAATCAGTCACTGCTGTTGCAGTGACAGTCCCCAGGCCCTTGCCTGCTCCCAGACCCCCGAGGTGGACAGATGGAGAGCAAAGAAAACACTGAGGGCTGGGTATCCATGCTCTAAAGCAGAGCTTCACTGGGGTGGGGGAGTGTGTGCAGGAGGGATTTGGGGGTTGTTCCGATGTCAGCAGCAGGCCTGCCTCATTAGCACTTTCCAGCACTGAGGGCACAGAGCAGGCTGCTGGGTGGCATCAGGGGAGAAGAGACATTTTAATGAGCTATCTCCACAACCAGGTTGCATTATTTAGAAGGTTAGGGGCAGGCGGGAGGGTGTCTGGATTCACTTTTGTGAGCCCTCCAGCTGGTGTGGCCCATGCTAAAATTGGGTATGTGTGTGGTGGGCTTTGGTCTGGAAACTCTAGTCCTCCCCACAATGTTCCCACCTCAGGGCTCTTGGGTGCCGCAGGCGTCCTTCCCTCAGGCTGTACCAGTTGCCAGCTCCATTGCTTTCGAGCTCATTCTCTGTTACTTGCCTCCAAACAAGCTCCAGGGGGTGCTTCAAAGGACATTCCATCTTAGCCTCTGCCTCCTTGAGAAGGATGGGTGTGGTAGCAGCTCTGGCCAAGTACTCCAGGAAGAGTTCAACATTTGTTCAGTTTTCAGACCTTGGTGCCTACCATAGGGCCTGGTGTGGAGTATGTGCTCAGGTAGTAGTGGTTGAATAAGTACAAAACGAAGGGGGAGTGGATTTGGAGGGGAGAGCCTGGGGAGGCTGACATGGGAACAGATCAACAGGAGGGCGGTGGGTATTTAGGCAGGCTCCTGGCTCCATCTGTAGTCCAGTAGAAGCCACTTGGCCTTTCCATAGCCTTAGTTTCCCCATTTGTGCGGCAGGCCTGCTTTGGACAAGGCTGTTGTGGAGACCAAAGAGATATGGGATGATTAGGTGCTTTCTCCACTACTCTGAACTTACTTCAGGTTAAGGGTTCATACTGCAAAAGCCCTGGTATATGTTTTTTGTGTCTATAGCCTAGGCGATTTCTCCTATTTAATGAGGAGGATTCTAACTTAGTGGCTCTGACTCTGGAGCCAGACTGACTAGATGTACATCTTGGCCCACCACTTCTTCACTGCTGATCTTGGGCAAATTACCTGATAGCTGTGGGCCTCAGTTTTCTCATTGGTCAAATAGAGATATTGTCAGAGCATTTACCTCACAGGGTTGTTGTGAAGATTCAGTAACATAAATCATCTAAAAAGTACCTAAAGTAATGCCTGGGACATAATGATGACTTGTACCCTTTGGCTGTTATTATTGTTATTCATTTTATACTTGCAAATACCTCATGTTGTCGGTACTGTGATCGTAACGCTATTTGACAGATGAGGAGACTGAGGCATAGAGAAGTTGTCTTATACAGTATGATCTGTGTAAGGTCCTTAGCCCAGGGTCTGGCACATAGTAAGTGCTCAGTAAATATTAGTGTCTATTATGAATTATTCTTAATAATTACATTTAGTATCATAAATATTGTTGTCAATAATGATCACAGCCACAGCTGAGAAGTAGCAGAGCCAGGGCTAAAAGCCAAGTCTTCAGATCGTTAGCCTGTTACTCTTCCCACTCACTGTACCCCAGAACCTCTATGCTCTGAGGTCTTAACACAGCCATTAGACCACTGTTTTGGGTTCTCCTTCCCTTCACCCCATCATGGCCTGAGCATGCCTGTCATCACCCCTGCCCCGACCCTCTCCTTTGTGCTCCTCGTCCTGGCCCTCCCTTTGGCTGCTGTGGGGCTCCGCGGCGGGCTTGCGTCTGCTGGCTTCCAGAGGGAGAGCAGGCCCCACCTGAGGAGGCTACTTCCCTCAAGCCCATTTCCTTTCTGTCAGAGACAATTTTCTCTGGATCTCAGGGTGGGGCCAGGCTCCTCCAAGGCATTTCCTGCACGGGAGTTTATATTTGGCCTCAGCAAAAGGAAAGGGAAGTAGGACTAGGAAGTGGGGGTGGGATGTAGATGTGGTGGACCAGGGTCAAAACAGGCGAGCGCCAAGACTTTGCAGGCCAGGAGAAGGAAGCAGGAGATGGCACATAGCCCTGCTCTCAAGTGAGCTTGGATGCCCTCACGGGAGCTTGGCATGGGAGAACTAAGTGCTCCTTGAGGCCAGAATGCCTCCACCCTCAGGCAGAGTTCATTTTCCCTTCTCACATCTCTGGGTCTTGGTTCCTGGCCGTGTGGTTTCTGCCCTGGGGCAAGGTGGGTTGCCAGTCAGCCAGTCTGCTGGGTTGCAGGTGTGTGCTCAGTTCTGTGTCCTCACTACGGGGATACCAGAGGAGGGGGTGCAGTCAGAGGTCTTCACCCTGTTGAGTTGGGAAGCAGGACTTCTTATCTAGGTGTTGCAAGAATATTCAGTAGCCCATACCACACAGCAGTGGGGATACTGAGACCTAAAGAACCCCAGTGCGGTGTAGCTCCAGTTGAATGGGGGAGACAGGGTTATGTGCTGCCAAGAAGGTATGGGAAATGCTCTGGGGGCCACTTAATTTAACTAAACCATTGGGTGGTAGGGGGTTGGTGAGAGGTCAGGGAACGAAGGCTTCATGGGAGGTGGTGTTTGACCTCCATCTTGATGAGTAATAGGAATTTGCAGCTTCAAGCCAGGCTGGGTCTAGAGTGTGGAGGTGGAAAACAGTCTGACGTCTGCCCTGGGCAGTGGGCAGTGGGGAGCCCATTAGGTTGCAGAGTAGGAGAGTGGCCAGGTCAGAGCTGGGCTCTTGGGAGAAGAAGCTAGCAGGATGACCTGTTGAAAGGAGAGCCTGGAGGCTGGGAACTTACAGGGCTGAAGTAATCCAGGCATGAGAGTCTAGGGCATGGTTGGGCCTGGGAAACCGTGACCATTGGATGGAAAAATTGATAGGAGTTGGTGGCTAAATACACAAGCGGAGAGAGGACGGACCAGGCTGACTGGAGGTTTAAGCCTCGATGTTTGGTGCCTTTGGAGGCAGGAACTCAGGAGAGCTGGATTGGGAGGGAAAGATGGGTTTGTTCTTGGTCCCTACAGAGGGTCCTCTCTTGAGTCTCCCAGAAGAGAACGTGCAGGAGAGGCTCCCCTCTCTACCGAACCAGCCACTGCCAATTACACGTACTTCTGTTCCGGGTCTAGATTTTGGTGAGTGGCCATGAGAAGATGGGGAAACTGCAACTTAGACAGAGGTACTGGCTTGCCCAAGGTCACCCGACAAGTTCCTAGTGGAGCTAAGGCCAGAATGTAGTTGTCCTGACCTTCAATCCAATATTCTTTCCACCCATACCACAGTGGAGAGCGGTTCCATCTGCCCCAGACCGGTTAGGCTGGCATCTCTTGCCTCCAGGCTCCAGACTGGAAGTGATGGAGTAGCACGTGGATTATTAAAACACCTGTCTTTCCTTGTCACCATGACCTTGTCAGAGCACCTGGGACAGGATCCCCTGAGGGCAAGAAAGCTAATGGAGCCGCTGCGGCAGAGCACGTGACAGCTTTGACCTTCGCTTTCACAAGGAAGCCCTGGGCCAAGCAGGAATGTCAGCTGCCTGCTTTGGCTCTGCTACATCAAGTGCTTGCCTAGGAGACCACAGGCTGGGCCAACCTTGGACCCAAATTGTCAAGCAGCCCCAGCAAGCCAGAGGTCTGGGTTAGCCACAGGGCCCTCATGACCCTCCTCTATTTACAGCTGCATACTAGAGCTCAGGCCACAGTCTGTGTTTGTGTGTGGGAACACAGTGGAGGGTTCCTTGTGTCACTTCCGTATTTATTTATAAAAACTCCAAAAACGAGAACTGTCACCTCCCCTTGGCTGACCCTGCAAGGGGTCCACAGTGTGCAAAGACAAGGGACCTCCAGTGAACACTGTATCCATCCTTCACCTCACTCCTCAGGACATCCCCAAGGTGGGCTGGGGATGCCTGGAGGTACTTGAGGCCCCCAGGTAAGGTGGAAGGAAAGTGCCTCTCCTGGTCTCGCACTTCAGGTCTGGAGTCAGCCTTTCTTTTATTGTGGGAGGTGTCCTTTGCATGGTAGGATGTTTAGCAGCATCCCTGGCTTCTACTTGGCAGATGCTAGCAGCATCCTCCCCCAGTTGTGATGACCAAAAATGTCTCCTGACATTGCCAAAGGGCTCCTGGGGCCGGGGGGAGGGTAAAATTGTCTCTGGTTGAGAATCCCTGTGGCCCTGTGGCCGTGACATGGATATGGAGTGTTAAGGAGGGAGGGCTGCATGTGTGAACCTGCTACTGGCTAGCAAGAAGATTTGATGTCTTCATTTTGTTGCCACCCAGTCCCACAGTAGTGTATTCTCCTGGGCCATTTGCCTCGGTGGTGCCCCACTTGTGATGGGGAGGCTCCAAAAGTGCTGCTCACGTGGGCCCAGGGCCTTGGCATCCTGCCGTAGCTCCAGATGAGAGACCAAGGATTGCATCCGAACAGGTGCAGCAGGGGCCCCGAGTTCTGACCTAACAAGCCAGAGGCTGGTCAGCGTCCAGCACTGTCAAGCTCAGCCGCTTGACATCGGCAGCCCTTGCTGCGGCTCCCCTCCTGCGAGGGTTGGAATGTGGGATGAGAGCTATTTTGGTCTCAGTCTTCCTTCCTCCCTCTCCCTCCCTCCCCTGGAACAATCTAGTTAAAGTTGTGATTCCAGCTAAGAGCAGCAGGAGCAGGAGAGATGATGGGTGCACCTGACCTCCCAGAGGACAGTGCATGGTAGACCCCCCTGAATGTCCGTTTCAAGATCAGGAGGGGAAGGCTTGGCAGTCGTGGCATCCATGACAGCTCTTAGTACCGGCCCTTGTGAAGACCCCTCTCCTTCAGTCCCCCAGAGAGAGAGGTGGCATAGCCAGGTGGTCACCTGTTGCAGCACCTATGCCAGGGTCACTACCAAACTCGAGGAGCTCTTTGTGCAGATTCAAATGAGACACCACCTTGGGGCTGGGTGGGCACTCTTCTCGTGGCCAAGGCCCCTTAGTTTAACCTTATGGGAGGGTGAAAGGAGCTGGTCATGAGCACTTGGGGCCAACTGAGATATGAGCCCTCTGCTGGAAGGCCAACATCTCCTCCTCAAGCGGGGTCCCTCTCTAAGAGTGGGGGTGGGCAGAGGAACTGAGACTTGCATCAACCAAGAGAAATGATCTGAGAAGCTGTTTGCCAGAACCTGGCATTTCCCAGGTGCAGCAGCAGGACCTGGAGTGGTAGGCGGCCCCTCTGCCTACTTTGGCTACCAGCTTGGCCTCAGAGCCCACCTTCGGAACTTGGGTTGTCACATAGACAACTGCCTCCCAGGTCTTTCTTTACCCCTCTGAACACTGGCGCTACCTTCTGGGTTCACTGAAGGTGAGAGAGATCACGCTGGAGACACCCATCCTGCAGTGAGGGCCACAGCGGAGACACCTTTCCAAATAGGCAACTAAGTAAGGGAAAGGAAACCAACATGTTTGTTGAAAGCTGCCTCATGGAGTAAGTAAGCTTTGAATAAATTACCTTCACAAACACCCACAGATGTGCCCTCTCCTGTCCTACCACATGCGTTCAGATCACTGTTCATTGGGCCCGGAGAAAACGCAGGCCAGTGATGAGAACGGGCCTGAGTATCGCCTCCAGCTAGAATCCTCCTAAAGACCTATGCTGTGGCTTTTTAGCTGGTCGTGTCTGTTTAGGGCAGCGGTTCTTGACCCTGGCTGTGCTTTCGAATCACCTGGAGAGCTCTCAAAAGCATAAAAACTAACTCTGTCCCTAGAGAGTCTAATTTAATTGGTCATGATTTAATTGGGGCCCAGGCACTGGCATTTTAAAGCTCTCCAGATTATAATGTATAGCCTGCGTCGAGAGGTGACTGCTCCAGCAGTAACAAGGACACTTTGATCTGGGCCCTGGATCTTGCCTGGTCCCTAGGCCTGGGCTGGACTTTGAGTTGGGAGGGAGCAGGCTGAACCGGGCCCTGGGCAGCAGCTGTCTCACAGCCCACTGAGTGACCAAAAGGTGTAAAGGGCTTGAGTTCCCCAATAGTGGTGTGAAGAGAAATGGGGGGGATTGGTGAGGGAAGAGAGTGGCTGGCTGAGGCCAAGCGCTGGCAGGTTTGTTGCCGATTGCCTTTTCCTTCTAGCTCACTTACTTTCTCACTTTACACCTAGGACACAATCTGAACTGAACTTTAAAGACTGTGAATGCAAATTTCAAGTTGTCTTAACAAAACAGCCCTCTCTGATGATAACTTTCATAGAGCTGCTTTCAAAACCAGACAGAAGCCAACCAGATGCACACAGTAACCTCAGAGGTAGGCAGGAAAGTTGTTAGTCCCCATTTTATAGATTTGGAAACCAAAGCTTAGAGAGTAAAGCAACTTGCCTAAGATGACTTAGGCAGCAAGTGGGGGAGTCAGCGTGATTGGACAAAACTTTTTCTCCAACTCAGTTGTCATCTTTGGGCATTATTGTATTTCCTCAGTGGAAAACATTGCTGCCCTTTTCCTGGGTGCATAAACTCTTCCCTCATTCATATAGCATTTCTCAAAAACAGAAGCCCTGCATTTCTCCTCATTCTGTCCATCTTTGCATAGAAAAATGTGCCATGCTAAGAGGATCCCTGGACGTGGCCTGTGGAAGTGTAGGTGTAGATATTGTCATTGACCCCCGAGACAATCCGCTGCTGCTCGGCTATTCCTTCTTTGTCACTCCCTCTGGGAGACCTGTGGGTGTGGCCCTGAGGCCTGATTTGACTCTGGAGCTTTCTAGTATGTTGTCTCCCCCAACCCCTAAGGGGATCAGTTGGGCTCCTCCCCAGGGAGAGAGTCTGGGGTTAAATCTCAGTGGAATCCAGCTTGTGCCAGCTGAGTGCCGTCCCTGACCTGTCCTGGCATATCACCCTAGCCTTGGCCAGCACATGGCCTGCAGAACATAGTGGTTGAAACTGCTGGAATCTGCACATCTGGACACAGAGGCAGGACTGGGGCCACAGACATTCCTCCATCACTCGCCTCAGCCTGCCCAGTGTCACTCTTCCCGCCAGGCACAGGAGGCAATCCTCAGTCTGGGCTGCCTGGGCCCCAACCCCAGGTGGATTGACTCTCCTGGGCGTAGGTGGTCACTCCTGGCCCCGGCCTGGGCAGGCTGGGATGGGCGGGAGGGACAAAGCAAAGCACCTTAGCTCAGCCCTTAATCACCGAGACCTACGTCCTTGACTGCTCCATCTGGGAGGGAGCCTCAGGGCCTCTCAGCCTTCCACGAGGTGGTGTATTGTCAGGAGCCAATGTCCCTGACATCCTGTTGGGTAATAACCCATTACATTCTCCAGATTCCTGCCAGGGAGGGCTGCTGGGGATTCATTCGGAGCCCTGCTTCTAACTCCTTGGCTCCTTTGTCTTTTGGAGCTATTGTGGCCTCTTTGAAACTTCTGCCTCTTAATCTCACTTCCTTGAGCCATCTGGCTCCAATTCTGACAGAGATACAGATGCAGCCACTCTCCAGACCCAGAAGAGAACACTAGCTGAGTCTCTTTCTCCCATTTTCTCTTTTTCCTTGGGACCCTTCAGTCAGTGTGGGGAAGGAACTCTCTGTTGAATGCTTGGTACAATGTGTGGTATTTCATTTAATGTTCTCAGTAGCTATTAGAAGTGGATTCTATTATTCTCATTTTACAGAGGAGAATACTGAGTCATAGAGAGGTTAAACAACTTGCCCAAAGTCAGAGAGCTAGTGACCGGCTAGTCAGAGAGCTAGTGACTAACCAGGATTGGAACTCAGACTTGTAACTCCCCTAGACCAGAAGGGGCAGAAAAAAGTCTGGGGGCCTGGAGTTGGTTCCTTTGAGTCTAAGCCCTTTGTTTATCTGGCATCTGAAGGAAGGTGCCATAATGCAGTGGAAAGAGCGCTGGACGTGGAATTAAAAGATCAGGGTCGTAGTCTCAGTTGTGACACTTAACTCTGTGACTTGGTAAAGTCCCTCGGGCCCTTTCCAGTCCATACTGTAGCTTTTAAAAAAAATACTGATTTGGAGAGTGTCACCACAGATCAATTAAACGGGCCTCCGGAGACAGGGCCCCGGGGGATTGGTATTTATACAAAGCTTCCTCGCTGACTCTAACGTGCATCGAAGGGTGAAAAGCCCTGAGGTAGGTGACTTATGCCAGCGCTTCTCAAACTTTAATGTGCATGCAGATCATCTGAGGACCTAGTTAAATGTAGGTTCTGATTAAGTAGGTCTGGGATTCTGCCTTTCTACCAAGTTCCCAGGTGATGCCAGTGCTGCTGGTCCAGGGATCATGCTTTGAATAGCAGGGGCTAGAGGCCTCTACGTAGGAATGAAAAAACTTGGCGCCCACCTGAGTGAGCTGGTCCCCTTTCCGCCAACCCTGGCCAGGGCCGCTGCCGAGCATTAGGGGAGTGGGCAGCCTGCCCCTCTCCCACAGGACCTGTGACTCAGGCAGGAGGCACAGATGTGTAAGATCAGGACTTCATCACTGCACTCTTCCGCCACCTCCAGGCTCAGGAAGGGCAGTCAGATTCCTCTCTCCTCCCCCTCCTCCTCCTTGTTCTGCCTCTAGCCACGAGTGACCGAGGGCTGCAGTGGTCTTCAAGGGTGTGTTCTTGACATGCAGACCTGTTCCTGGGGACTGGCTCCTTTGCCTTGGGTGGCCATTCTAGACCTGTGGCCCTTTAGAGGTCACTGTCTCCTTCTGTGTCCGCCTTTCTGGAAACTCGGACCTGGTCCTTCCTTTGGCACCTCCCCTATGTCCTAATGACAGGAAAGCAGAGCTGGTTGCCTGGAGGGGCTCTGAGGACAGGGATGGGCCTTTTCACGGGGGCGTGGTAGGAGCAGGAGACAGGGAAGTGGCTGTGGCAGCCGGCTCAACTGTCCTAGCAGCAAAACCATGTCCCTCAAATGCTGCCTGGGCTGGTGTGAAGTCCCTTTGGGCTACTTTTACCACGTCCCGAGATCATCCATCACTGGCCTAGAGACCTGGATCATTTCCTGGGCTTGCATTGCCCCCTGCCAGAGGGGCTGAGGTATTGCTAGCTGGGCTCTGCGGGAACAAACACTTTCCAGTACCTCTCAGAGGTCCTGGTGATTCCTAGATTTCTATCGTAGGTTGGAAGGTTGTAGTAACATAAAACACACACATGTGCACACAGATGCAGGTGCAGGCGCGTGCACAGACCGAGGGGCCTGTGGGGGAGTGTGCACAGGTTCATGGTCCCATGCTGATCTATGTGGATCATGGACATGAGCAAACTTGGCTACAGTTACATGCAGAGACAGATGCTGGGACAGCAGCGACCAACACACATGCTTTCAGAAATGCACAAGTGTTCATCCCCGCCCCACCCGTTTGCCCCCAAAGCCCTCAGGGGCTCCAGAAGCTTCAGAGCCTTCTCTTCTCCCCATCGAATCCTCACTAGTGTGCGACCCTTGAGGAGCCTGTTATTTCTTCTGACCGACTTCCACCTTCCCGCACTGTTCCCTCCCTTGTCTACCCACCTAGCATCTCTGAAATACCTTTTTGTCCTTTAACTTATGATTCCTGGCTACCAGAATCTCATCTTGGATTTCCTTGTGGGAGAACACTGGGGAGAGAGCTCTTCCTGTCTTGGAGAACGCCCCCCACCCCCAGTCTCCTTGGAGTCTCCTGGTCACAGGCACTAAGGAAGTAGAAGAAATGTTGGGGGCAGGACTCCGTGGGCAGAGAAGCTCTGCTGAGCCAGCAGCTTCTCTGTGCCCCCAACCACAATGCCAGGTCCCATGTTCCCAGCCCCGCTGCTTCCTGGTACCACCTGCGTAGGGAACTGGCAGTCCCAGGGTTCTGCTGCAGGTACTCAGCCTACCATGGCCAGGAGGACCTCCTTTGTGGCTTCAGTCCAGCTGCAAGTCTCCACTGAGGCTGGCAGGGGTGCCCCACCCTGTGCCAGGCACTCTCAGAGCAGAGGTAGGAGGCTAACCCAGCCATTGCCCTTCAAGACTCCCATAGGCCAGCACTGTCAGCTTGGCAAGCAGCATTGAGTTGTGCCACAAAGAGGCCAAGCCACGGGAGAGTGCCGGAACAGTCCTGGGAGGCCCAGTGGGGAGGGAGGGCTGGGACTTGGTGAATGGGGGGGGGAGTGCACTGGGGAAGCTGCCATGTTAGAAGGGGTCGGAACCCCGAGCAGGAGTCAGACTGAGCTTGGACTCCGGCCCCTGCACTCTACTTTGTCAAGTGCGAGACTTGTAGACGAGCCCTTCCTTTCTGAGCCTGTTTGGAGATATGTAAAATGGGCATATTAAAATCTGCGCAGCTTATGGTGTGTGTTAAATGAGATTTGCTTATCAGAGTGCTGGGGAATGTTAGGTATGATGATAAGAAAGAAAATAATAGCTGTTGAACATTGCGTATCCCTAGCTGTACTAGGATGGTCTACTTGGGTCATGGAAGGGGGGGTAGCTCCCCGGGGGTGGTGGGAGGTGAAGACACAGCAGTGGTTTCTTCCCCTGGCAGTATTCCTTGACCCCAGATGTTCCTGGGAGTTGCTGCTGCTGGTGGTCCTGTTCTTGGACAGGGGTGGGAGAGTGGGAGGGGGATTGGGACAGGCAGGTAATGAAGCATAAGAGAGGTGTCCCAGCACATCCTGGGAGTAGGGCTTGGGGAGCAGAGGGGAAATCCTAGCTGTGACATGGAGTGAATGTGCCAGCCTGTTTGTGCTTTTGTTGTCATTTCTAGGTCACCAGAGCTGTAGGTACCTCCCTACTGGAGGTGCAAGGGCGCACACCAGGGCGGCTTGGCGCCAGCACCCCCTAATCTCCTTTCTCTGTCTCTCTCCCCCTCATCTGTTTTAGAAGCTGAGGCCAAAAACGCATGCAGGTGGCTCCGAGCGACAGGATTCCCTCAGTATGCTCAGCTTTTTGAAGGTAAGGCCACTCAGTGGCTCCCCCTCCCCCACCCCCAAACTTGCCTTATCCCTCCATTGTTCAGCTGGAAAATGGGGTCCCTCAGATCTTTTCTTCAACCACACAAAAAGCTGCATACCCTGGCCCTGCTCCCGTGGTCACAACCTCTCTCCTACACCATCCTGTCCTATCTCCTGCATGCTCATCAGCTCTCACAAGCTCTGCAGTCACCCGTGTGTTAAAGTATCTTGTCTCAAGCCGGGCCGCTGCTTTGTACCACCACATCTGCTTTGTACTGTTTCTGAGAACCCTATTTACATAGATGCAACATGGAGGGTGCACCCTGGCAGCCCTGCTTTCACCTTCCCTCCCCATGGCCTTATTTCTTTGCTTTCCTTCATTTTTCTGTTTTTCTCTAGAGTTGTTCATACTTGCTGTTTTCAGTTCCCCTCTTCTTCCCACACCCCCACTGTACCCTGGCTTCATCCCTACCTTGCCAACAAAACAGCCCTTGTCAAGCTCACCAGAGATCTCCACGTGGTCAAATTCAGCGGTCACTTCTCAGTCCTGACTTAGTCTCTCAATAGCATTCAGCACAGTTGGCCACTCACTTCAGCTCCTAGAATGTCCTCTTCTCCCGGCTGTCTCTCTGGCTGCCGCTCTCAGTCTCCTTAGCTGACTTGGCTTCCTCTAACTGCTCCTAGTTGTTAGGGTGTCCCAGGGCTCCATCCTGGCCCCTCTTCTCGCTCGACATCTCTCTCCCAGGAGATCCTTGTCCAAGTACCATATATATTCTGATGACTCCCCAGTGCCTCTCTGTCCAGACCTCAGTCCCAAGCTCCAGATTCATCTCTTCAACTCCGAATTCAGTATCTCTGCTTAGCTGTCTGACAGACGTCTCAGATGTCACCACCTGATGGCACCCCATATCCAGGCATCATCCTCCGTTCCTCTTTTCCTTCGTCCGCATATCTAACCCTCCAGCAAGTCCCTTCTCCCTCCAGTATATATATATATATATATATATATAGGGTTTTTTTGTGTTTTTTTTTTTTGCGGTACGTGGGCCTCTCACTGTTGTGGCCTCTCCCGTTGCGGAGCACAGGCTCCGGACGCGCAGGCTCAGCGGCCATGGCTCACGGGCCCAGCCGCTCCGCGGCATGTGGGATCTTCCCGAACCGGGGCACGAACCCGCGTCCCCCGCATCGGCAGGCGGACTCTCAACCACTGCGCCACCAGGGAAGCCCCAGAATATATCTTGAATCCATCCACTTCCTACCACCTTCACTGCCACATAGGTGTGACCCGCTCGCCTGGCCTAGTGCTGCAGCCTCCTTTCTGTGCTCCGTCCTCTACTCTGAATGCACAGCAGCTGGAGGGACCCTGGAAGTGCAGTCCTGACCACATTACTCGGTTACTCTGCTCTGTGTTACTCCTCCGCTGGCTTCATAGCACACCCAGAATGAAGTGAGTGTCAGCACTTTGTTCCCCCCAACGAGACTGCATCACCCAGCTTCCACATACTTCTCTCTGCTTTGCTCACTACTCTCTGGGCTGCTTTCTACCACTTGCTCACACCAGGCTCTAGCCCTCCTTGGAGGCTTAGTTTTGGTCCTGCCTGGGACTTTCTCCCAGGCTCTTTGCACGGCTGACCCCTTCTCGCTCTTCAGGGCTCAGCTCAGAAGTCACCACCTTAGCAAGGCCTCTCTTTACCCCGTCACCCTGGCTCATGTCTTTGCTAGCATTTATAACTGCATAGTTTGTTTCTCTCACATGTTGTTCACTGTCTGTTGCCCCTGTGACAATATAAACTCCATGTAGGCTTGGATCAGTTTAGTCTCATTCACTGTTGTGTCCCCAGTGCCTGGCACAAAGTCGATGCTCAATTAATAATAGTAAATGAGTCCATGGGCTTGTTTTACCAGTAAGGCAGAGAGGTGTGGGATTTGGGGATGCTATTTCCTCTTCCCCCACTCCTTCCTCTTTCCCAGACCCCAGGGAGTGGGTGCCCTTGCTCTGAGCGGTAGTGGAAGCGAGGTGTTGTTTGGCTGCACATGCACACTGTCCTTGCTCTCTCCCTGGTCTCCCCGGTTCACCTTGGGTCAGGGAAGAGGTTCCCTGTCTGAGCAGCCCAGGATGCAGAGGGGACTGGAGGAGCCCACATGGGCTCTGGGCAGCCACTCAGGGCCTTGAGCCTGCCGTCCCCCATGGACCTGCCAAAACTGACTGATGGGTCCTCTTGTCCAGCTTGACCCTCCTGTCCTTTCCTTGACCTTCCTCCAACGGCCAGCCATGAGCTCCCTGGGCCCCTCCTTCGCTGCAGCCTTTCTCCTGCCTGCCTGCCTCCCCGCTTCCTGGGCCCCCTTCTTCTCGCTCAAGGGTCGCTGGCACTGAGTTTCTAACCTGCCACCCTCGACTCATCTTGGCTTTTCTCTGGCATACAGAAGGTTCGTTTCCTGTGGATATTGGCTCTGTGAAGAAGGACCACGGTTTTCTGGACGAGGACTCTTTGGGGGCCTTGTGCAGGTAGGGATGCTAAGGGCCAGGCCTGGGAGGTCAGGGGCCTGGCTTGGGGCTTCCTCGTAGGAAAAAGCAATCCTTGTCCCCTCTGACAGAGGAGGAGCCTGCCTATTAACAAAGCTCATCTGGTGCAGTCACGCTGTTCACTCTGTCGACTGTGTCTGTGACGTCCTCACCCACCCAGGCACTAGAAAGCCAAGGTCTAGCCTTGATTCTTTTTTCCCTTCAGTTAGAGCCTCCGAACATTCCTCTGATTTGTCCCCTCTCTACTTGTTTGAGGCCAAACCACGACTTCTTGGATTCATCCTCCCGACTGGCCTTCCTGCCTTCCCGCTCTGCATTCCCCTCCTTGCTGTGATCCAACGTCCCTATAGCCACCAGAGTCAGCTTCCCAGTGGGTACTCGTATGCTTCAAATGTCTCGCTGTCTGCAGGGAGAAGTCCAGAGCTTTTTCAGCGTGACACCTGAGGCCTTTTGCAACCTGGCTTTGACTGACCTTATCAGCCTCAGTCCTCCCCTCACACACACACTGGTCTGTTTACTGACCGTTTCCCTCTCTACATTGTCACAGGCTCTTATCGAAGCCTGGTATATGAGTCCCTGTTTCTCTCTCCCTCTGAATCCTATTTCTGTTCTCCAGCAAGTCTTCCCTGACTGCATTCCCCTGCCTTCATGGAAGTTCCTTGTCCCACCCCCTGTGTGCCTGCTGTGCCTTCTGTCTACTCTGTTTTTGAACATGTCCCATCTCTGTAGTGGGTTTTCCCACATCTATATGTTCCCAGAGGGTAGAGCCCATAATCTCCACAGCATCATGTCTGGCACTGAAACCTTCATGAACATGGGGACTTGGGAGAAGTTTTGATGTCTTGGGCACGCAAAGCAGTGGGTGGCATCTTGGGAGTGTCCTGGCAGGCTATGCCCTGCAGGCTCTGGGGCTTGGGACCCTTGAGTGAACCCTGCTTTGTTTCCTTGCAGGAGGCTGATGACCTTGAACAGTTGTGCCTCGATGAAACTGGAGGTTCATTTTCAATGCAAGCAGGTGAGTTAGGACAAGAGTAGGCTCTGTGGTCTTGTGGGGAGCCCAGGTCAAACAAAAACCACTTATGAAACTAGCTCCAATGTCCTGTGAGTCTGGGCTGTCTGGAGCAGTGCCTTGCTCCAGCCTGGGAGTGGG
Organism: Leucopleurus acutus; assembly: GCF_964270905.1. NCBI lineage: Eukaryota > Metazoa > Chordata > Mammalia > Artiodactyla > Delphinidae > Leucopleurus > Leucopleurus acutus. The sequence goes on from NC_139148.1 coordinate 58,349,183, forward strand.
GTGTAGGGGGCTGTATGAGGCTGTTGGGTTTTGGTGAGCCTGGTCTCAAAATTGGGGTGTGAGAACAAGTACCTTGGCCCGCAGCCTTACCCACCCCCCTCAGCCCACCCCTACCTCCTAGACTTACTAATAACCTGACCTAGTGATGGCCGTCCCTCAGGGAAATCCATCTGCCTACACTGCTCTGTGATGGCAAAAATTCCTTGACTAGGGGGCAGAGACAGAATAATGTGATGGAAAATCATGGCCTATATGGTCTTAGAAGTCAGGATCCCCAACCTCACCCCACAGGGTCTTACCCCACTGAGCCTCATTTTCTCCATCTCTGCAGTGAATTGGGGGTGGCATTAATAGTCTCCAAAGGCCTTTCTGACTCCGCCAATCTGGGATTGTAGAAACGGAGAGGGCTCTTGGTCTGCATGTAGCCCTGGAATGTGGGCCGGATGAACCCATCCTTCCCTGGGGTCAGGCTTTGTGGCTTTTCTCTGGAGCTTTTCCTACCAGAGTCCTGCCATTTCCAAGTTGCCAGAGCACTGGCCCGGGAAGCAGGAGACACCTGGCGGCTGGTCCCAGCTTTGCACTGACTTTTCAGTGACCTTGGACAAGCCTCTTCCCGTCTCTGGTCCTCAGTTTCCCCACTTTGCAAATTAGAAAACTAGAAAATCTAAAATATCCTTTCTAGCTCTGCCATTCTGGGATTCTAATCTAAGAGTATAGGCTAGAGACTCACTGGGAGGCTGCTGAGAACAGGAGGTCAAGATGCTTGGATTCTAGCCCTGGCCCTGTCACCGACTTAGTGCAGACATTGTATGACCTTGGGCAAGTGGCTTCTCATTTGTTTGGGTTTCCCTATCTATAAAATGGGGAAGAATTTGATTGATCAGATGACCACTACCCTCCATCTGGGCTTCTTCCATGACTCCTAGCTTCTTCTGGCAACCCCAGAGCCAGTTCCCCCCTCCTAGGACGTGTTCTCAGCCAGAGAGCAGGGCCCTTTGCCCCAAAGTCCCCCAAGAGTTTGGAGGCAGAGAGTGGAGCCCAAGCAAGGGCTCGTGGGCTGGACACCTCTGACCCCACCCTGTGGCGCCCTTCCCAGAATGAAGACTCAGAGGAGGAAGAGCATTGTACCATCAGCAAGCACTGGGCCTTCCAGAGAGAAAGTAAGCGCTGGTCTCATGTGGGCTCCTCTGACCTGCTGGCCCCGCCGAGCCCTGGCCTGCCAGTGACCTCCAGCTGTGAGAGCGTCCTCACTGAGCTTAGTGCCACCTCCCTGCCAGCCATCACTGTGAGCCTACCACCCGAGCCAGTGGGCCTGCCCTTGCTAGGCTGTGCTCCCAGCCCAAGTGGCCGGCCCTTCCTCAGCCCCACTCAGGACCAGGAGACTCCACAAGACAAAGCCAAGAAGCACCGTTCCCGGAGCTTCCTCAAGCACCTTGAGTCTCTGAGGCGGAAGGAAAAGGGTGGCAGCCGGCAAGCAGAGCCAGAGCGTAGTTCAGCCACCTCGGAGAAGGCCACCAAAGCTGCCTCTTTCCGAAGTCGCCGTGGCTTCCTCTACAGGGCCAAGAACCGGGCGGCCACCTCAGCCAGTGGCAGTGGCACTGAGACCCAGAGGGCCTGGGAGGCCTGGCCTGTGGCCACATTCCAGCGTCCTCAGCGGGCACACTGGGGTGACTGCCTGGTGCACGTGCCCAGGGACCACAAACCAGGCACATTCCCTCGCTCCCTGTCCATTGAGAGCCTGTGCCCTGAGGATGGACACCACCTGGCAGATCGGCAGCCAGGTAGCTGCTGGGGCTATGAAGGGCGCCGGGGCTCCTGTGGCTCCACGGGCAGCCACGCCAGCACCTATGACAACATGCCTGAGCTGTACCCAGCTGAGCCTGTCCTGGCTGGTGCCGAGGCTGAAGAGGAGGAGGAGGGTGGGGACAGCCATACTCACCTGGATGACATCCTCCAGCACGTGTGGGGGCTGCAGCAGCGGGTGGAGCTCTGGTCTCAGGCCATGTACCCAGACCTGGGGCCTGGAGATAAGGAAGAGGAAGAAGAGGAGGAAGCCGCTTCATCAGTAGAAATAGCCACCAGTGGAGTGGAAGGCCAGACCGATGAGGCTCGGGCCCAGGGAGAGGCTCCAGCCCTCAGGGAGTCCTCAGCCCTGGGCCAGGCGGATGTCCAGCCAGGAGTCCCGGCTCAGGCTCAGGCCCCACCTGAGGCTGAACTTCTGGCACTGGCAGAGGCCGGGGCCCCCGGCTTGGCTCAGGATCATGAGCAGGAGGCAAATTCAGGCGGGGAACCCACCTCTGCCTCCAGTCTGTCTGTGGAAGGACACTCCATTTCTGACACTGTGGCCTCCTCCAGTGAGCTGGACAGTAGCGGGAACTCCACAAACGAGACTGAGGCCACAGGGTCCCTGGCTGGACTCCAGGCATCAGCACCCTGTGAACGACGAGATTCAGGTGTTGGGGCCTCACTTACCAGACCCTACAGGTGGGAGTTCAGGGTAGGGTTGGGGCAGGGCTTCTGTTGTCCCTCTCTCTCTCTTTCCCCCATCTCCCTGTCCCTCTCCCTCCCTTCATCTCTTCCCCTACCCCGTTTCTCTCTTCCCTTCCTCTTTCCCTCCTCACTCCCCCAAGCCAATTTCTTCATCCCAAGGCGCCGGGGCAAGTTCTTAGGGGCTGAGTGATTGCCAGCTGGAATCCAGTCCCAGAAGAGAAATAGAAAGAGTAATGGGATCAGGAATCTGGAATGTGAGGTTCAGGACCTGCCTCTGCCATGGCCTTGCGCAAACTGTGGCTCCTTTTGGGTCTCAGTTGCCCCGTGTGTAAATCAAGGGCATCACAGGAGATGGTCTCTGATCCCCAGCTTCACTATTCTGGGTTTCTCAGAGCAGCCCCTCCACTGCAGTCTTGAAAGGAAAGGGGACTGATACTGTTTGCTGGCACTAGATGGGCCTGAGCTCTGTGCCTCCCTTTCTGACAGCATCTGGCCGCTGTGCAGCCCTGGAAACCAAGACTAAGCTTTCTCCACCCTGGGGCCCAGCGTCATTGCTGACAGTGGTCCCTTCTCCTTGTATAGTTTTTCTTCTGGGGAAAAATAAAAAGACCAGAAGAACACAATTTTACTAAGGTTTACTGAAACCTGCTCCTCTGGCCTTCTCTACCCCCTCACCCCTCACCAGGAAGCTCCGTTGGCACAGCTTCCAGAACTCCCACCGGCCCAGCCTCAACTCAGAGTCGCTGGAGATCAACCGGCAGTTTGCCAGCCAGATCCACCTCTTGCACAAGGGCTCACTGCTGCGGCTCACCGCCTTCATGGAGAAGTACACTGTCCCCCACAAACAGGGCTGGGTCTGGTGAGTCCTGGGCCATGGTGGGCACCAAGCTGCTCATCCAAGTCCTGGATCCCTCTCTGCCCCCACTCCAGGGCCCTGGGAGGGTCACCCTCAGAAGGTGGGTGCAGGCAGGTGGAGCCCCTAGGCCAATGGAGTGGTGGGATGCGCCAGGAGGCTGGAGAGGTCAGTGTGGCTCTGGGTGGCAAATGTATGTCTGTGGGGGATGCACATGGGATTCACATGAGTGTGTGCCATGAATGAGGAGGGCTGGGGTGGGGGTTGGAATCCCAGGCCCCCCAGCTATACCTCCTCCATCCCAATTTCCATGCTGCCACCGGGGAGATTGTCCTAATATGCATCTTTGGTGGTCACTCTCCTGACAGATACCCTCCTGTGGCTCCCCATTGCCAAAGAATACGGTCCAGTTTCCTTCCCATCATGATCCTTTCACGTTCCAACCCCGCCTCATCTGTCAGGCTCTTTAGTCCGCCATACCCAAGCAACACCACCATACAGGCCAGCAGACTAGTCACCCTTATCTGAATGCACCATGCTCTTGTTCCTGCCTCTTTGCCTTTGCCCATGCTGTTCTCTCTGCCTGGAATGTCTTTTTCCCATTTATCCTCTGGGACAAGGCCTACCCATCCCTTAAGAGCCAGCTGAATTTCCACCTTCTCTCTGAAGCCTTCCCTGACCCCCTAGGTACATACAATTCCCCTCCCTCGTGGGTCTTCCCCTAAGTTCTTGGCATACTCCTGGCCACATGTATCGTCACTGCCTGTCAGTGCGGTCATCTCCTTGACCAGACTCAGAGCTCCCTGTGTTCCTCTGGGACTCCCTAGGACTGGGCCTAGAGCAGGTGCTCAATGAATGTTGCCTCTGGGGAGATGGCATGTTTCTTACCCTGCTCACCCACACCTGAGTCCCCCAAGACTGCAGACAGAGTCTCCAAGCTGTATCTGGGCCTACCCCATCCTTGTTCCTGATCTTTTGTCCCTCCCCCAAACAGGTCAGTGCCCAAGTTCATGAAGAGGAACAAGACACCGGACTACCGGGGTCAGCATGTGTTTGGGGTGCCGCCCCTCATCCATGTGCAGCGCACGGGCCAGCCACTACCCCAGAGCATTCAGCAAGCCATGCGCTACCTGCGTAGCCAGTGCCTGGACCAGGTGAGGCCTTCTGGGGAGCACGAAGAGAGGTGGTGATGGGAAGGAAGTCCAAGGCTGAGGGATTAGGGAGAGGAGCTGCTCTGGCCTTCCCCCTGGGTTGGGCTGGCCCACCAGAAGCTTTTCCTACCCTCAGGAAGGCCCAACAAGGATGGACCCAAAGCTCCCTTCTGCCCGGCTCTGTGCCAACTTTTTTCTGGCCCAGGCACATTAGCCCCCACCTTCCAGGAGCCCGCCTTAGCCTAGGTCCTCGTTTTCCTACTCATCTCCACTAAAGCCATCTTTCTCCTTGGCCCCAAGGCTATAAAAACCCTTCTCTTCGGTTTTGCCATTTCTCTCCTACCCTGCCCAGCAGGAAGCTTGCCAGACTTGGATGTCTCTGGGGTGGCCTACACTCCTAACACACACGGTCTAGGGCTGGCCTCACAGTCTCCCTCCCACCCCTGCATGTCTCCCTCTCTCCCTCCCCTGCATGGGCCAGGTGGGCATCTTCCGCAAATCCGGGGTGAAGTCCAGGATCCAGAACCTGCGTCAAATGAATGAGACCTCCCCCGACAACGTCTGCTACGAGGGCCAGTCTGCCTATGATGTGGCTGACCTGCTGAAGCAGTATTTCCGGGACCTGCCCGAGCCAATCTTCACCAGCAAGCTCACTACCACTTTCCTACAGATCTACCAGCGTGAGTCGCCTGCACCTATCCTCAGTAACCTGCCAGGTTCTCGGCCTCCCTGAATCCTAGGGCTTGTGGAGGATAAACCTTGTGCAGGCAAGTGTAGCTGCGCCAATGAGCTCAGTGGAAGATTTACTATGCCGAGTTGGAAAGGTCCTTAGAGACCACATTCTATTCCCCAAACCCATTATATGGACTGAGGCCCTGAGGAATGGCAGGGACTTCCCCAAGCTCATGCTTCGCATTACAGCCGGGCTTGATCTAGCACCCAGAGACCTCCCAGAGTCCACCTTCCCCCTCACCAACTTCCCCTTGGGACCACTGTGCCTTCTGCATTCCTGGAAGCAGGAAGCTTGCTGCCAGAGGCTCTTGGGGAATAAGGAAGCCCTTCTGTCTGCCTTCCTCACAGTCCTCCCCAAGGATCAATGGTTGGCAGCCGCGCAAGCCGCCACCTTGCTGCTCCCCGATGAGAACCGAGAGGTGCTACAGACCCTGCTCTATTTCCTGAGCGACATTGCCTCTGCTGAGGAAAACCAGATGACAGCTGGTAACCTGGCTGTGTGCCTGGCACCTTCCATCTTCCACCTCAACGTCTCCAAGAAGGATAACCCCTCCCCCAGGTGAGACAGGGCAAGGCATGGCAGGGCCAAGCAGGAAGGGTTTGGGCCCCATTGGCTTTTTGGCCCTGGATGCTTGGCACTGCAGTTCCCAGGCATCACCACAAGGGGCCAGCCTGACTCCTCAGGGGCCCTGGGCTGGTTGGATGGTGTGAAGCAGGGTCTTCAAAAGGGCAGCAGGTTGTTTTGTGTTCAGGACTGGCAAACAGGCTTCTGGGGAGCTTGGCTTGTGCCCTCGTGCCATCCTCTCTTCCTGGCCCTTCCCTCCAGGATCAAGAGCAAACGTAGCCTGGTTGGCCGGCCAGGCCCTAAGGACTTGAGTGAGAACATGGCTGCCACCCAGGGCCTATCACACATGATCAGTGACTGCAAGAAACTTTTCCAGGTGAGTCACTCTAGGCCATGGTGCCTACTTCTCAGACCCGGCAGAACCAACATGCCTGACCTTTGCACCCTAAGTCAGGGATAGGGCGCATCTTGACACATAATGCTTCAATGTCCTACTTTCAGCTCTTCCCCTACAAAGTTTTTCATCTACCACACCGCAGTAGCCAGGTCTCTCCGCTCCCTTAAAATGAACCTGGCAGACCCCGTGGGCTCTGAGACTGGGCGTCCCTGACTCTGCTGCTTCCCATGGCCCCCAGCCTGGTGTGTGTGTGCCCTCCCAGGTGCCCCAGGACATGGTGCTACAACTGTGTGGCTCCTACAGTGCAGCTGAGCTCAGCCCTCCGGGCCCAGCCCTGGCTGAGCTGCGGCAGGCCCGAGCTTCTGGCATGAGCCTGTGCCTCTACATGGAAGAGAGCATCCAGGAGCTGCTGCGCGATGCTGCTGAGCGCTTCAAGGGCTGGATGAGTGTGCCAGGGCCCCAGAACACGGAGCTGGCTTGCAAGAAGGTGAGGACCACACTGCCCAGGGTGACCATGGGGCCGGGAGAGGGCAGAGTGCAGGCTGTGTGCAGGGATCCTCAGGGAAGGAGCTGCCCCCGCCTGTCTCGCTGTGCTTCCGCCTGCCACTTGGAGAATGTCAGCCAGCAGAGCGAGGACCTTAAGGAAGTGAGAAGCAAATGAGACCAGGGCTCGCTCTCTCAGGGAGCACCTGCCGGAATTATCTTCCCCAAAGCCCACTCCAGACATGTCACTACTTTTAGAGTCTCACCTGCCATCCCTACCTGCACTGCAGTCACGCTGAGCTCCTCATGTTTCCACCTTTGTGCTTCCGCCCCTGCTGTCCTCCTGCCTGGACCTGCCCCAAGCATTATATTTCCGCAGCCATTTTCAGCCCCAGCTTGATACGCCCCTGCTCCATTCAGAGCCTCCAGTCATACCCCAGGCTGGAGGTGACTTCTCTCTGTCCTTCTCTTGGCACTAGCCATGTTCTTTCTCGGATTCTGATTATAAGTAACACTGCAAGCCCAAGGTTTGCCATGGATAAACCGGTCATAGGAAAAGCTTCTTTACAGGGTCAGGGTGAGAAGCTTGCACAGGGCCTGGCACATGCAAAAGGCTCAGGAAGTGGCGGCTTTTGTTGCCATGCACGTGTTCCGCTTCCCACACTAGACGGGGAGTTCCTTGAGGATGACCACCATATTCAGTTCCAGAAATTCCAAGCACTGTGCCCATTGCTTGGTAGAGCCTAGTAGGCCTCAGAGAATGTGTGTCCTGTCATCTCTTTGTGCCCTTGAGCAGGCGGAGGAGCAGAAATTTGGAAAGGAGAAAGAGGACAGGGAGCGCAGGGCTGGCCTGTCTGGATCTGGCTGGGGTTAGCGGAGTAGTCCTGCCGCCTTCCCTTGTTGGGGGCTGGAGTGAGGGCAGGCCGGGGCCCAGGGGTGGATTGGGAGTTCTCCAGCCCTGACAGCTTCCCCCGTCCCCACTCCTGTGGCTCGCAGGCACCAGACGGGCACCCGCTGTGTGTGTGGAAGGCATCCACAGAAGTAGCTGCCCCTCCGGCCGTGGTGCTGCACCGTGTCCTGCGGGAGAGGGCCCTCTGGGATGAGGACCTTCTGCGGGCCCAGGTGTTGGAAGCCCTGATGCCGGGTGTGGAGCTGTACCACTACGTCACTGACAGCATGGCGCCCCATCCCTGCCGCGACTTTGTGGTGCTCCGGTGAGGGGCTTGAGCTGTCACCCTGCTGTACTTGGGGGGCTGAGGAGGTGGGGTGGGAACCGGCGCCGGGAAGCTGAATGTGTGTGTCCCTTCCCCACAGGATGTGGCGCTCTGACCTGCCCCGTGGGGGTTGCCTCCTCGTCTCTCAGTCCCTGGATCCTGAGCAACCCGTGCCGGAGTCGGGGGTGCGGGCCCTGATGCTCACTTCCCAGTACCTCATGGAACCTTGCGGCCTGGGCCGCTCCCGGCTCACTCACATCTGCTGCGCTGACCTCAGGTACCAGGCCACCTCAGCCCCGCGCCCCCCCCACCTCTACCCCATGCCCCTGATCCTGGGGAGCAAGTCCTGTCTTCCTTGTCCCTGGCAAGGGCTCCAGGGAAGTACCCACGGCTCATGGCTTCCTGCTTCTACTTCCCCAGGGGCCGTTCTCCTGACTGGTACAACAAAGTCTTCGGGCACCTGTGTGCCATGGAGGTGGCAAAGATCCGGGATTCCTTCCCGACCCTGCAGGCAGCTGGCCCTGAGACAAAGTTGTGAGCCTTGGCCTGGTCCCAGATTGGCACCACTCAGGCCCCCTGGCACCACCTCAGTGAGGGGGAATGAGAGCAGAGCCGCCCCCGGATGGATGCTGCTTCCAAGGGTAGAGGCAAGGCCATGCGGTTGCCCTTACTTCCTGAAGCTCCTCCATATGTACAGGGAAGGAAAAGAGAATTTCAGTGTCCTGTCTCCACTCCACCTCCACCCCCAAACCTGTGTTCTGCCCTCCCGAGAGAGAGGAGTCATTCTTGGAGCAGGAAGACGGCTACTGCCCTTCAAGTCCAAGGAGCCACCGGTCAGTCTGAAGCCTTCCCAGCTCCTCCGCCTGCGGGGTGAGGAGGCAGAGAGTAGTGTGTGCTCCTAGCACTCTGCCATTCTGAGAGGCCAAGCCATCCTGTTTGGTGCTAGGGTCCCTTTGAGTTTGGACAGGAGGTTCTGGTAGTGCCTTGGGGCCCAACATTGGTCCTAAACTGGTTTTTGCAGAGAATTTGGACCAGAGTGGATGGGCACAGGGGCAGAGCACAGAGCAGCCCCAGCCACCATGAGCTGTTTGATTTGTGTAAATATGATGCTGATTTTTATGAGGCTGATTTAAAGAGGAGGCACTGATGGGTCCCAGTAGGTGACATGACGATTTGGGATAGCTTGGGATGTGAGAGTGGGGGGAACCTTCCTTTCTCAGATCTCAAGAGACCAATGAACCAATCTTCCCTGACTCGGGCCCCATACTTTATCTGCCACTCCCTGGGGTCCTGTGTAGCCATTGGCCACGCACTGCCATGTCTAGAGGGTAAACAGCCTCGCTCCCACCACACGGGCTGAGCAAAAGCAGATGGTGGTGAGGAGACACTATCGATGTCCGCGTCGCTTTTCCTGCTTTTCCTGCCTGCGTTAGCAGGCTGATATGACAGCCCCTTCCTCCAGCAGAGACCTGGCCCCTGGTTCAAGCAGCCAGCCAGTCAGATGGAAGGGCATAATGTCATCTCAGCCTGCTGGGGCTTGATCCAAACCTGACCTATCCCACCCACCAGCCATCTTGGTTCACGTGCAAAGTCAAATGCCAAACGCCAGCTGGTGCTTTATTATCGTTTTTGGCTGAATAAACTGGAGTGGGATGGGTTCCAGCCAGTCAGTTGTAATGTTTAAACCTATCTATCTATTTTATTTGTATCTGTAAATACTGTACAGTCAGAATATAAAAAATGTATTTGTGTATATATATAGATACATATACACACACACACACATCTATACACACACACACACACACACACACACACACACACGTATTCTATCATTAGTGTACCATAATCTGTTGGGTGGGGGCAGGGGTCTGGAAAGCCTTGGCGGGAAGGGCACTTAAGATGAGACAGGGGAGGTGGAGAGCATGGTCCATGTGACCACCCCTAGTGGAACAATAAAGCATTCCTACAGATGCACTCTGTCTGTGTGGTTGTCTTTGCTGAGACGATGGGCCAGGGACAAGAGGCAAATTACGATGCAGTTTCGGTGTTAGGGTCAGAGGTTGTGCGTGTTACCAACGTAGGACTTGAGGGAGGCCGCAGGAGAAATGGGGAAGGGCCTCAGCCTTTCTCTTCGGGAGATGATTGGGGCTGGGAGAGGCAGGATTCTGAGAAGCCAGGGCTTGGGCAGAAGCCGCAAACCCTATTCCCTGACCTGACCAGGTCTCCTATCTGAGCAGACCCCAACATGACCTCATGCATCCTGACGATAGCCCTATGGAGGGATGCCTTTGCTATGCTGTCCTTTCTTCCCCTGCTGCACATGGCTCAAGCTGAAGGATGAAGAATGGAGACCCAGGCTCAAGAGGCTTGGGGACCCTGTTCTACCCATAAGCCAGCCTGATACAGGTCTCAGTGCCTCAAGGCAGCCCCTGGCCTGGCTCCAGTGGCCAGCAAAGAGAGGCCCCTCATATAGACTTCCTGCTTTCTTTGCCACATTGCTGTAGCCATAAAATCCCCAAGCTCTGAGGGGCAGCTAGAGAGAGAGTACAGGCTTTGCAATCAATCTGTTTGCATCGTTTGAGTGCTGTTGAGTAGCCCGGGGTAAACAAGTCCTGTTCTTTCTCTTTCTCTGAACCTCAGCTTCCTCTTGGGCCAAACAGTCCAGTGATCACCTCATCACAAGTCTGGCTCAGTAAGTGTTCAGCACTTACACTCGGTGTCTGTCAAGTCCCATTTGTCTGTCACTTTCTTCCAATCTCTTCTTCTGGGTTCAGCTGTACCTACACGCCTTTGGCCTTTCCTCACTGCTGCTGTCTGGGGGTCTTGGCTAAACCTGGAGGGGAGTGAGGTGGAGCAGAGAACCTGTCAGCCCCTTGACTTTGGGAAAACAATGAAGGCACCCCGTGTGTGATGTAGGATGGGAGATCACTCAAGCAGCTCTAGTGTTAGGGACACCGGCGTGAAGCTCGAGCCAGTACTTTTCAAGGCAGGCAGCCAGGGGAACTTCTGGCACAGGTACTGCCCCACCTGGTCATGGAAGAAGGCCGTGGTGATGGTACAGAGGACACGGTTGAGCATGCTGTTCATGGGTGGCATGAAAATGCCAGGAGACAGAAAAGAGTTATGGAGGAGGTTCTTGGAAGGGCCAGAGAATTTCCCGTGTTTCAGCTCTGGACTCTGAGGCCCTGGACCAGTTGCCCAGTGTGGCTCCTCTATGTTTGGCACTTTAGGAGAGGTAGTACCAAGCAGGGGAGCTGCTCTGGGCCTTTATGCAGTGTTACCCCCCTGCATAAAGCAGAAGCTTCCATTCCTCCATCCTGGCATCTCTGCCTGGCCCACCATGCAGTCTGTGAATGGACTGCCATGGCTTATAGACATCGGAGTGGGTATCACGATGATGAGGCCGCCCAGGCCACTCACTCCCACACATGGTAGGCACCACCCATGGCCATTTCTAACCCTCAGTCTTGTACCTTGATCCACCTTGAGTTGGCCTTTCCCTGGTGCCAGAGAATTCTCACCCTCAAATTCCCAACCCCATTGCCTGTACGTTCTACTCTTATGCTTCCCCCGACCCAGTGAAACCAGGCTGTGGGTGAATCCCACATGGGAACTGAACAATCTGTCCACAAGCATCAATCTGTTATTTTCCAGTCTCCAGAGCCCTGTTGCCAGAGTGGCTGAGGGTAGATGGTAGACAAACCCAGGCTCAGAACTAGCTATATCATCACCTGGCTCTGTGACCTTAAGTGGCACATGTAACATTTCTGATTTGGTTTTCCTCAAGGGTGTCATCAGGGTTAAATGAGCCAGCGATTGTGAATATGGCTACACAGTGCCTAGGACATGGCGGACATGAATAAATGGTAGTCTCCCCTGCCCTGCCACCTCCCTGCCAGACTCCGTGGAAGGCTTGGACTTAGGTGGGTGGGAGTGGGGTGCACATGCATATCATTTCCTGATTTGCATCAAGGCCCTACCTACCCTTTTGGCTCCCAGACCACCACAACTTCGGCTTTCACCATTTTGGACACAGCTACCCCTTCACCAGGCTCTAAATATCCTAGTGACCTCTTTACATCCTAACTACTGATTGGTTTTCAGTCTACCTCCTCCTTGAGAATTTGGCCCCATGGCCTTATTTTTAGTCTTGAAGCCTTCCTTCCTTATCCTGTCCTCTCTGCCTCACCTTGCTCATTAGGGACCTCGCTGACATCCATTGTTTCACTTTACACCTCTGTGCAGATGCTGTCCCCCGCCCCATCACTACCAAGATGCCCATCACTTCCTTTGGCTCTGGCCAGTATTTATCACTGCGTGAATGGACCTTTGCACCTGAAGGCCCCACCTGCATATCAAACTTAACAGGCCCAAGGCAAACTCACCGTCTTCCCACACACAGTCTTCTCCCTGCTGCCTGCTCTGTCTCAGTTCATGGTCCATGTTATCTTCCTGGCTGCACAGCTCAGATCCCCAAATCAGCCATGATCCCGCCTTCCTTCTCAACCAATGCATCCATCCATCCATCCATTCAAATTCTCACCCATTCTGCTATTCAACAAGTAGTTGTGGAATGTCTGTTTGATGCCAGACTCTGCTGAGGCACAGAGAATACATCAGTGAACAAGACTCATAAGATTCTCACCTGCCTTTAGTGCACATTCTAGTAGATGGGTGAGTGGAGGGAGGTGGATGATAAACACACAAGCTAACTTCAGCTATTATAAGGGTGATGAAGGCAATAAAGCAGGCTGAGGTAGTAGTGACTGAGCACTTGCTCCAATAGGGTGGTCACAGATGGCCTTTCTAAGCAGGTTACATGGAAGCCAAGACCTGGGGAAAATGAATGGGCTATGCAAAGATCTAAGGTAAAGAGTTCTGGGCAGAAGAAATACTGAGCAAGTATAACGACCTTAAGGTGGAGACAAAGTTGGCATTCCCAGGTCAGAGTGGCTAGGGTGCAGGGGGCAGGGGAGAGTGGGAGAAGATGGGGTCAGAGAGGTAGGGCCAGATCACGTGGGCCTAATGGGGAAGTAGCCACGTCTTGCTGAGTCTCCTTGCACGGTGTCCCCACTTCCAGCCCCTGACCCAATGTCTGCAGGAGCCCAGCTCACATTGCATTCCTTTCCACCTGGATATTCGGGAGAGGCCCTCATCTCTTGTCTCTCCTCTCCCACCCTTTTCCACCTATACCCAGTACCAGGTCAATCTTTCTAAAGTTGAGTGTCACCCTGTCTTTCTGACTCAAAAACTGTCAATGCCTCCACTTCCCCTCCCCCCACAATGCAGCCTTGACCTGTCCACCAAGTTTCTTCCCCCTTACCCTCTGTTCTCCAGCTGTGTTCCAGGCACGCTCCCTTAGTTCCCTTTGCCAGGAGTGGAAGTAGGACTGTCTTGGACTCAGAGGACCCAGGTTCAAGTCTCAGCTGTGTCAGTGGTTAGCTGTGGGGCTGTGGGCAAATTATTTAAACTTTCAGGGCCCCAGTTTCCCCATACATGAGTAAAATTAGGTTCAGAGAGATGTTACTTAGCAAGGTAGGTTGATTATTGCAAAGTGCTATCACCGTCCAACCTCACCAGTCTGGCAATAATACTCAATTCCAATATGTCTCCACCATGAAGTCATTCCCAAAACTTCCAGCAAGGTTTGTTCTATCCCTCCTCTGACTTGTCATTGCCCTTTGCATCTAAGACCTCCATCTTACTGACGCCTCCTCTTAGGGTTTTTTGGGCACCAGTCACATTGCCAGTATCCCCAGTAGTCTGGGAGCACCTGGGATCAGGATCCTGGTGGGGTTCACCACTGAGTCCTTCATAGTGCCCAGCTCGAGGAGGCAGGCAGGCCCAGGGAAGGCATCTGGAGACACAGAAGTGGGTTCAAGTCCTGGTTCTGCCACTTCTTGGCAGTGTGAACTTGACTTTCTGAGCCTCAGTTTTCTCATCTGTAAAATGGGTACAGGAATGCCTACCTCTCTAGGGTGTTGTGAGGAACCCACATACCCAGCACAGTGCCCAGTACAGTCCTAGGCAGAAAGGGAGCACGTCATCACTGTTTATTGTGTAGCCTCCTTTACTCCAAGCCCTTGCACTACAAGCGCCCCCACCAACTAGGTTTGCCCCCTTCCAGGCTCAGCCAGCCTCTCCCAACCAACCTGCCCCTGAGCTCATGAAGTACTTTTGAGTGGAATTTTGTCATATAAAACTAACATCAAATGTACAAGCTCATCTCCTCATCTAGGTTACGACATCCAGGACAGGGACCAGGTGAGAGGCATCTCTGTAGCCCCGGTGGCCAGCACTGGATCTGGTCTAGAAGAGCCAGTGTCAGGGAGCTCAGGGAGTGTGTGCTGAGTGCAGTTAAATATTTGTGTGTAGGAGCAGGGAGACATGAGAGAACATGAGATGGGGGCAGTGAGGATGGAAAGGGGCCCTGGAGCTTAAAGGAACCTGGGGAAGAGTGAGTGAGGATGGCATCAAACTTCTGCCACCCAGGAGTGAGCACGTGGATACTGAGCGCTGAGTCTATACCAGGCCCTGTGCCATGTATTTCCCACGCAGGATATCCTTTAACCTCAAAAGTCCCCTGGGCGGTGTTAGCACCCCCTTTCCCTGGATGGAGATCTGAGAGTCTGAGAGGCAAGGAAACTTGCCCTGGGGTCCACAGCAAGCAAGCAGTTGAGCTAGAACTTCCGCCCAGATTCCCAAGCTTGTCTTCTTCCCACTGCCATCCAGAGTGAAGGGAGAGGATGCTCCCACCTCTTGCTGGTAGCGTCAGCGTGTCTGCCGGAACAGTGGGGAGGGAACCGGGAGTGGAAGGTGTGAGAGCTGTTGAACAAGGGAGGAAAAGCATTTGAGGAAAGCTGAGACCAGGACGCAGGGCAGAGGGGCAGGACTGCGGGGATGCACACTGGTCATCGAGGCTGCCTTTCTCTCCCCCAGGCCACCCCCGCAGCCTGCTGGGGGTTGGTCTGCCCTGTCCCTAGGATTCCTGCCCTGCCCAGGAAGGACCCTAGGGTAGCCTTGGGCTGCCACGGCCTCTAGACAGGCAGATGGTGTCTCAAGCCAACGGGGAAGGTCTGTGATTGCGCGACCAGGGCCGCATATGAGCTTTCATGGCCCTGCCTACTTTTGCTTTCGTAGGCCCTTCCTTCCTAAACAATATTTTAATATATATTTTACAACTACATTGGTATAAACTCAAATATTCTCTGGGCTGAACTAATCATTATATATTCACTGTTATTATATTCAATTTTTTCTTCCGATGTTAAAATAAATTAAAATTAAAACATTTTCTTGGGCCCTAGATGCTGGACCTACACAACTAACAATAAGCTGGCCCTGGCAGAGGGCAGCACAGAAGCTATAAATGAGTAAAAACAACTCTGCTCAGAGGGAGGGAGGTCCTGAGGCCTGGGCAGCTGGGTGTCCATCTCTACAATTCACTTGGGGCGCATTGAACACGAGTGACTGTGGACACCGCTTCTCATTTCCCAGCTCCACCCCAGCTATGCTTCCTAGTCCAGAGAGGCAAGCACGTTCCTGTCAGGGCCTCTAACTGGCTCCTATGGCCTTGGACTGACTTCTTGCTGGCAAATGAGAGTGATTTATCGCCCCAGGCTCCTGACTGGGTGGCAGAGCCCCTGGCTCCCAGCTTCCTCTCCTCTGAGGGGCCGGGGAAGAGCTGGGCCCAACCTGAGGCTGGCCTCCTTCCAACCAGTCCCCCGGGGGGGTCAGCTGAACCAGTGGCTCCAGCTTGTCCCTGGAGTGGGACATGTTGTAGAGGTCACAGAAGAACACCAGCATGAACAAGCACTGCTTATGTAGGCAGAAGAAATGGCCATATCTTGGCCTGTGACAGCTTTATGAGAAGGGGAAGCAGAGATGAGGGGAGTGAAAGATGGGGGGTGGGGGGCAAGGTGCTGAGAAGGGAGGCAGGGCCCAGGGCGAGGAGGGGGAACTACAGAAATGAAACCCAGCCCCTCCCTCTTCGGTGTGGTTGACACAGCTCGCCTACCTGTTTTCTCATTACATGTTCACAAAACCCTGAAGGTAGGTACACTTTTATCCCCACTTTTGAGGTGCAGAAACTGAGGCTTAGAGAGGTGAAGGAGGGCACTTGCCCAACATTATACCCAACTAGGGATTCTCCGTTAGTGGTGGAGTTAGATTTGAACAAATTGGGTCTGTGTGATTCAGTGTTGGGTGGGTGAGAAGAGCTCAGTCAGTTAGGTGGTGGCAGAGAGGTGGGGGTGAGTGAGGCAGGAGAGCCTTTTATCTGCACTGTTTCCCATAAAGTACACTTGATTTGTTTCCAAAATACTCTGGGGTGGGTATCAGCATACTAGTAGCTGATGTTTACTATATGCCAAGCACCGCTTACATACTTTACATGTCTCTCCTCCTCTAGTGCTTAGTGTGCTTTGATTATGACAGGCACTGGGTTGAGTACTTTAAGTGTATTTGCTCGTTCACTCTTCACAACACTCCTGTGATGAATAGCCCCATTTTACAGATGAGGACAACTGAAACCCAGAGAAGTGAAGGGACCTCCCTGAGGTCACAGAGCTAGCCAATGAGAGACCCTGGATTTGAACCTTGGTTTGTCAGACTCTAAAGACCAAAGAGGAACTGGGGTTGGGCAGGGCAGTGGGCGTTGACGCAGTGGGATATACTCGGCAGAGCGAGAGGGCTGAAGACGGAGCCCAGTCAAAGAAGGAACCTCAAATGCCAGAGACTGTTCTTCACCCAGAGGGGTGGTTAGAAGTTTCCATGTCCAGAAGGAAAGAGAGGAAGTAGGTCTAGGGAGTGGCTGGAGAGATTGGGGTTGGATGTTGGGAAGCACTTCCTCATTCTGTGGATCACTAAAGCACCACTTACCTGGCAGCATCTTGCCTGGAAGCAGGGGCTAAAATGATTCCCCTGAGGCTTGGAGATTGATTCAGACTTTGGGGACGACATACAAGGACTTAAATTGTCTCAAACAGCAGGGCTGAGTTCCTCCTTCGGAGACCAGCTCCCAGTTACAGGTGGAAGGAGAAGAAATGGGCCTGAGCCCCAAGCACCAGATTCCTCTCACTGTCTTCCCCATCCCAGGCCAGGTCTGTCCCCCAACTGTGTATTTCACTGTTTACACCTGAATGGCAAACTTACATCCTACTCTGTCCAGGTCTGAGAGGCCCAGCCCCTTGGAAATATTTGCATGCTCTTGTCCCCCCACGAGATGGGGGCTGTGGTACAGTGTACAGCGCTGCAGCATCACTGAGTTAGGCACCTCATCAGCTGAGGCCTTGGGCCGCTGGGGACTGTGAGATGAGGAAGGATGATGGAGACCGCGGTCAAACACTTTCATGCTACACAGGCTGCTTTGGTCTGAATCTCACAGCAGTCCCATGTGCTGAGAGCTTAGAGCCCCATCATACAGGCCAGGGAAACAGACTCAGACAGGACTAGAACATGAAAGGAAACACAGGAGATGTGCCAAGTGGCAGTGTTTAGAGGAGGGCAAGGTTTCATCCTAATGGGATAGTGCAGAGGGGGCCTCATTCCAAGGTAGCATTTGGAAGAGGCTAGAAGAGTGGGTACAACTGCAAAGGTGGGGACAATATCAGGAGGATGGGAGGAGGTACCATGGAGGAGGGAAGAGTGTGAGCTAGGGTTGGAGTCAGGAAAGCACGGGAGGTGAACTTGAGGAACTGGGTTGAACCTGAGGAACTTGAGGAACTGGGTTCGCAGGAGAACACAGTGGGGGCAGGGAGAGAGGAGGGGATGGGTCTGGAGCAGAGGCTTGCCCCTACATGCCCAGAGGGAGATTTGCTTTGAACTCCTTAGGAGCCACTGAAGGTTTTTGAGTAGGAGAGGAGTCTGGCCAAAGCTGTGCCCAAGGAAGATAAACCTGGCAGGGAGGGGAGAGGGGAGGGTCTGGAGACAGAAAACCCAAGGAGAAAGCTGTTTCTAAGACTCCTGGAAAGAGAAGGTTAAAGTCATGGCCAGGGAGCCAAGAGACATCAGTTCTCGACAAAAGCACAGCCAGTGAGTCACTGTCCCTCCCCTTCTCTCGGCCTCAGTGTTTCAATCTGCACAGTAAGGGATTTGGGCTTCGGTTCTCCAAGGGCCCTTCGGCCAAAACATCCCAGAGCTCTGACTTGCCAAGGTCCCTCCAAGATTCCCTGGAAGAACAAACTCAAAACCTTGGCTACTCCTGCCCTGCGAGCACAGGACTGGAAAGGTGAAGGTGCCCAAGGGGTAGTAAAGCAGGGTGGGCAGTAAGGGCAGGGAGGCTGAGAATGGAGTTGCTCGGGCCACTGATGTTGTCACATTCCAGGTCCCTGACAGCAGAGGAGTTGGAGGGTGGAGCCCAGGGACACACCCAGAGGCACTGGTCTTGCCCACAGTGATGGCAGAAAGCCTCGAGAGGAGAAAGCCAGGAGCTGTCGGGCTCGGCAGTGGTGTGAGCACCTAGCAGGATAGGCAAAGTCTTAAAAAGACCCAGCTGGGGCACAAAAAGTAAGTGGTGCATTGGCCTAGGGCTTGGCATTACAAACACATACAATTTCGCTACTGATATACTGGCGAGCCCCAGTGTCCTCCGCCAGCCTCTGCCCCCTTCCCTCCCTACCAGCTCTTACCCCAGGCCACCTCTGAGTCCTCAGGACTTGTATGGATGGGAGTGCCCAGGCCTAGCCACCAAATGTTGGCCCTGGAGTTATGGGATTTAGTGCCAACCAGGCAAGGAACATGGCAGGGAAGGGGCTTCAAAGAGGTACTGGGAGCTTTGCAGCTGGACTAGCTCACCACCCACGTGGCGGCCTTCCCAGGAAAGGGAGGCAGAACCACAGTAGCTGCCTTCAGTCTAACCCAGTGCTTCTCAACGGAAGGCAATCTTGCCTCTCAGGGGACATTTGACAATATCTGGAAGTGTTTTTGGTTGTCACAACTAGGGGGCAGAGGGGAGGCGTGTGCTAGTGGCACACAGAATGGCACAGAGAGGCCACGGATGCTGCTGCTTAGGACACGGGACAGGCTCCACAACAAAGAATTTCACCACCCGAAACATCAGGGTGAAAACCCCTGGTCTAACCCAAAGCCTTCCAGCCGTGATTGGGGTTAACAGGCCAAGGCCAGTGTGACCAAGGTCTGTAAAGCCAGGAGATCAAGAGTGAGAAGGTGAAGGGAGAAGAAAAGAAGGGCTATAAGGAACCGACTGTGTACCATGCAGCCCTGCTCTCAGAGCTCTGAAAGAGCCACCCTCCCAGACAGTGAAGCTTGGACAGCTGGGTGAAGAGAGAAGGGGCAGTATGTAGGGAGAGACTTGTCGAGCAGGTGCCTAGAAGGGGCAAGCAAGTAGACAGGACTGAATGCCCTCCTGGGGCTCAACACTCTGCCAGGCACCCAGGGAGACACAATGCCTCAGAGTCACCTCTCACAGCCACATGGCCCTTTACATCAAACCAAGTCTCACTCTGTCCACTGGCTCCTGTGGGCTTCATCAGTGCTCCAGGGAGAGGCAGGATGAAGATGCTTCTCTCTGCTCTGGGGTAGTATAAAAAAACACTGTTCCATGAAGCAGGAGCCATAGGGGGGTCTTAGCTCTGTTGCTCTGAGCAAGACCCCCACACCCGGCTCTTCCTCCAAGCCCACAGGGTCTAGGAAGCTGAACCAGGGTACGTGTTCCACACCCTCCACCAGTCCCAGGGGCTAGACTTGGGGGCTTCTGGGATCCTGTTCCCTGGGAAGAAGCCCCTGGCCCTCTCCTGGGTGCAGGTAGGCCTGTGCATACACACGCATGTCCAAGGACATGTGCGTTGCACACACATACTCATGTGGGCACACACAAAGTCACACACACACAAAGTCACACACACACACACACACACTCCAGATTCTTTGTTCCCTGGCTGGAGCAATTGTGGGGAGAAGGGCGGATAGGATCGAGAACTTACAGAACGTACAAGGATCTCAGCCCCAAGACAGTGTCCAGGAGCAGCTGCGTGAGCTTACTGCCAACCAGCCTCCTGCGAGGACGTAAGCCTCAGCAAGGTGGTGCAGCAGGCCGGCGCTGCCCAGGCAGGAGGCCTAGCTCTCAGGTGGGGTGCAGTCGGAGGCATGGTCTCCTGCCAGCCTTCCCCCAGACTGCAGCCCTCATCCTAGACAGCCTCCAGGAAAGTGTCACAGATTTGCCCTGTCAACGTAGCCAAGAATTTTGTGGACATCTGAGGTGACATCTCCTTCTGAGTGGGGGCTTCCCAGGCCTTCAGCCTTGCATTGTCCTGGTTCGTCCACATACAAAGGGCGAAAACCACCAACTAATGTGTGAAGGGGTCTCACTGTGTCATTGTTCGCAGGGTGCTCAGGCTGAGTGGCCAAGGTTAAAAGGCAAATAAGTGCCACTGGGGGAAGAGACCAGCGTGTGATTCCAGGTTGCTGAAAACAGAGGACAGGCACACCAGGTTTTACTTACAGCAACAGAGGAGAAAGACATTGCACAAGATCCAGGCACTTGCAGAGTGTGGGTCCCCCAGGGCCGGAAGTTCTGTTCTGCAGCCAACTCGTGCAGTGTGACTACAGGCGCCCCACTTCGTGCTGTAGCAGAAGGACAACATCCTTCCCCTCTCCCTCTCCAGGGTCTGAAATACAGAAAGCTGGGGGCGTGCCTGAGGACTACTGACGTGGGAGCTTAAGCAGAACAAAGGAATCTACATCAAGCCCAGAACAGAGAGAGAGTCCCTCACGAGGCCGTAAGCCCAGCACAGTATTCCAGGTCCAAGGCCCAGCAGGGGTGGGAGGTGGACAGCTGCAGGAGACTGCCTTTCCCAACACTCGCTGAGCCTTTTCTTATCTCCCCTCCATCTTACTCCCTCATCCAGAAGGAAAGAAACCACTCACAGCCACTCCAGGGAAAGGTCCTGAAAGAACCAGGGAGGGAGAGCCAAAGAGGCCCCAAAGGCCAGAGAAGACTCAGGGACAAGGGCAGGGCTGAGCTTGAGGCTTACCTGGGCAGTGGGTGTGCTGAAGGGTCTGTGAGGGCTGGCTTGAGTGGAAAGGTTGTGTGTGGGCTGCAGCCTCATTGGATGCCAATAAGCCATTTCTAGTAAAGCTGCATAGAGCATCTTATATAATGTACTGTTCTTCTGTTTCAAGTCCATTAGCTTGGCACATAGAACCTGGGGCATTCTGAGTGCTTCCTGACAAAAGCTTTCATATACTTGCTTTTGCTCTCTCATTCCCTCTTTCTACTCTTCTTAAACTCTCTTTCTCCTTCTTTCTTTGTTGCTCTTTCTGTCCCATCTCTCCATCCAGCATTCACTGAGAACTGGCAGGCCCTGTGCTGGGCTCTGGGCCCAGAGTTGAATAAAGCCCAGACTCTGCCTACAAGGAGCTCAAAATCCCATGAAGGAGGCAAATATGGAAATTGTTTCAATACATGGCAGTAATTCACAAGCCAGAGATAAGCACAGCCTGGAGAGTGAGGATGCGGAGTGGGTGGGGAAAGCCAAGGTAGGCTTCCTGGAGGAGGCACAGTCTAAAAGTCTTCAAAGGTGAGAATGAATTAGGCAGGCAATGGGAGGGCCAAGGAAGGCATTCTAGTTTAGGGGACAGCATGAGTGAAGACAAGGGGGCTGGAGGTACATGCAAGCACCAGGTCGTATATGGCATGTAGAGCCAGTGTTTCTCAAACCGCGTTCTTTTGAACACTATGTCCTATGAGAAAGATGTGGTAGATGACATACACATTAGCATAGTACAGATGCTGATCTGTTCTACAATAAAGGCACCTGTTTTACTTTGTTGAAGGAAGCATTCTCCTAAGTTATTTGCCCTTGGAACCCCTTTTGTCACCAGATCCCAATGATCATCCCAGGACACATAATTTGGGAACTGCTGCCATAGACTCAAGGGAACCAGCAGAGGGTTTCAGGCTGGGAGTGACAAGATTGGGCCAGTGTTTTGGAAGGCTCACTCTGGATGCTTGTGTGGGTTGTGGACTGGAGAGGGCAAGAAGAGCTTCAGGGAGATCAGGGGAGATACTGCAATCATCTAGGCAGAAGAATTAAGGGTCCCACCCATAGCAAGGATACAACAGGGATGGTGAGTGGCATTGGAACCTGTCTCATCTTTGAATTGGCCCAGTCCATGCACCCTGAAGCCTGCCCACAGCCCAGGACTGAGCCCTCATTGTCAGCCCAGTCCTACCTTAGGTCTGCCTGCACTCTCCCTGACCAGCCCTATTCTACCTTTCCAGCCCCAGCTTCTCCAGACTGCCCAGGATGCCAGTGCTGACACTCGAGGAGGTTGGGTTCCTGGCTTCTCTCCATCTTAAAATTTTGAAAGACTGGGGTCCTGCAAGGCCCACAGTCCTCAATTCCATTTCTCCCTAATAGGATTTGCAGTCTGAGAACACCTGGCCCCAGGCTTCCTTCTCTTTTATGAAGCATTTTATGACCTCCCACTGGACGGATTTTGTTGGGAAGGCTAGCTGGACAGTGAGGAGGGTGCTTCTTCTCATGGATTAGCCTCACTTCCACACTCTGGTCAAGTGTGGAAGCACTCTGACAGGCTATTGCTGTAGGCAATGGCAATGGGCACCTTTCTCCACATGGACACACTCTGCATACACTGAGCAAGGTCCCCAGGCCTACAGGTACCTGGACTGGCCCAAATGCTCATAAAAGAGAGCATGTAGCCAGTGACACTCATATACTCACTCGGAGGCTCAGACACACACACACACACACACACACACACACACACACACACGTACATAACATCTTGACCTGGCTACTTAGATGAATGCATTTGGACACCAGGAATATTTTGTTCTGACTGCTTTAATGGGTGTATTTGACACAAAGATATTTTTATAAGGTCTAAAATCAAACCATTACATGTTCAGCTTGAAAAAAGAGTATTATTATCAAGTTCTATTTGAATAGGACATCCCAAGTTAGATCCTGTAATTGGTAATGGTGGTGCATAATTCTCTTCCAACTCCAGTTTAAAAGTAAAAAAATGAATGTAGTAAGTATAACCATAGCTAGCTGTTATCCATGAGTTATTATCAGCTTAAAATAGGGTATTACAAGTTTAAGATGTTTTATATAAGCCTCATGGTAACCACAAGGGAAAAACCTCTACAGGTTTTTACACAAAAAGAACATTTCACAAAAGAACATAATAAAGAAATCAAAGTGTACTAATACCAAAATACATCAAAACATGATAAAAAGATATCAGGACAAGAAATAAAAGACAAGAGATCTAAAAAAAAAAAAGACAAGAGTTCTTGAAAACAACCAGAAAACAATGAACAAAACGACAATAGTAAGTCCTTACCTATCAATAATTACTTTAAATGTAAATGGATTAAATTCTCCAATCAAAAGACATAGAATGGCTGAATGGATTAAAAAAAAACAAAAATAAGATCCAATGATATGCTGCCTACAAGAGACTTGCTTTAGCCTTAAAGATGCAAATAGACAGAGTGAAGGAATGGAAAAAGCCATTTCAAGAAAATGGTAATAAAGAAAATCAGGGTAGCTCTAATTATATCAGACAAAATAGACTTTAAATAGTAAAAAGAGACAAAGTCATTACAAAATGATAAAGGGGTCAAATCCATCAAGAAGATGTAACAATTGTAAATATTTACATGCCCAACATCAAAGCACCTAAATATATAAAGCAAAAACTAACAGAGCTAAAAGGAGAAATAAACAGCAATACAACAATAATTGGGGACTTTAACACCCCACTCTCAACAAAGGATAGATCATCCAGATAGGGAATCAATAAGGAAACAGCAGATTTGAATAGCACTATAGACCAAATGTATCTAACATACATATATAGAACATTTTATCCAACAACATCAGAATACATGCTCTTCTCAAGTGCACATAGAACGTTTTCTAGGATAAAACATATATTAGTCCACAAAACCACTCAGCAAATTCAAGAAGATTGAAATCATACCAAGTATCTTCTCTGACCACAATAGCATGAAACTAGAAGTTAATAAGAGGAAAACTGGAAAATTCATGAATACATGGAAGTTAAACACTCTCCTGAAAAACAAAGGGATGAAAGAAGAAATTAAAGGGGAAATGAAAAACTTTCTTGAGATGAATGAAAATGGTAACACAATAGACCTGAATTTATTGGATGCAGCAAAAGCAATTCTAAGAGGGAAGTGCATAGCATTAAACACCTACATTAAGGAGCAAAAAAGATTCGAAATAAACAACCAAACACTACACCTTAAGGAACTAGATAAAGGAAAACAAACTGAGCCCAAAGTTAGCAGAGGAAAGGAACTGATATATATGAGAGCAGAAATAAATAAAATAGAGAACAGAAAAACAACAGAAAAGATCAACCAAACTAAGAGTTGATTCTTTGAAAAGATAAAATTGACACGCTGTTAGCTAAACTAACCAAGGAAAAAGGGGATAGGACCCAAATCAACAAAATTATAACTAACATAGGGGACATTATAACTAATACTACAGAAATACAAAGGATCATAGGAGGCTGCTATGGACAATGATATGCCAACACACTGGCCATCCTAAAAGAAACAGAAAAATTCTTAGAAACATACAACTTACCAAGATTGAATTAGGAAGAAATAGAAAATTTCAATAGACTAATTACTAGTAAGGCAATTAAATCAGTAATCAAAAATCTCCCAATGAAGAAAAGCCCAGGACCAAATGTCTGCCTTGGTGAATTTTACCAAACAATTAAAGAAAAATTAACACCAATCTTTTTCAAATTCTTCCAAAAAACCAAAAAGGAGGAAGTACTCCCAAACTCCTTTTACAAGGCCAGCATTAACCTGATACCAAAACCAGAAAAGGACACTGCTAGAAAAGAAAACTATAGACCAAAATCCCTAATGAATATAGATAAAAAATTCTAAATAAAATACTAGCAAATCAAATTCAGCAACACATCAAAGGATCATGCATCATGATCACATGGGATTTATCCCTGGGATACAAGAATGGCTCAACATACACAAATCAGTCAATGTGATATATCACATTAATAGAATGAAAGAATCATATGATCATCTCAATAGATGCAGAAAAAGCATTTGACAAAATAAAACATCCATTCATGATAAAAAATCTT
The DNA here is from genome assembly GCF_964270905.1 of Leucopleurus acutus. Classification (NCBI taxonomy): domain Eukaryota; kingdom Metazoa; phylum Chordata; class Mammalia; order Artiodactyla; family Delphinidae; genus Leucopleurus; species Leucopleurus acutus. Next base: position 58,374,210 of record NC_139148.1, read on the forward strand.
TAACAAATTAGGCATAAAGGGGGTATATCTCAGCATACTGAAGGCCATATATGAAAAGCCCACAGCTAACATTCTACTCAATGGTGAAAGGTGGAAAGCTTTTCCTCTAAGATCAGGAATAAGATAAGTGTGTCCACTCTCACCACTCCTGTTCAACATACTACGAGAAGTCCTAGCTAGAGTTATTAGGCAAAAAAGAAATAAAAGTTATCAGAATTAGAAAGGGAGAAGTAAAATTGCCTCTATTTGCAGATGACATAATTTTATATATAGAAAATCCTAAAGACTCATGCATAAAACTGTTAGACCTAATCAATGAATTCAATAATTTTGGCAGGATACAAAATTAACATACAAAAATCAGTAACATTTCTATACACTAACAACATATTTTCTGAAAAAGAAAGAAATTGACTCCATTTACAATAACATCAATAATATTAAAATACTTAGGAATAAATTTAACCAAGGAGGTGAAAGAGCTCTACTCTGAAAACTATAAGACATTAATGAAAGAAATTGAAGAAGACACAAATAAGTGGGAAGGTATCCTGAGTTCATGGATTGGAAGAATTAATATTGTTAAAATGTCAATACTACCAAAAGTCATCTATAGATTCAACGCATACCTGTCAGGATTCCAATAACACTGTTTACAGAAGTAGGAAAAACACTCCTAAAATTTATATGGAACCACAAAAGACCCCGAATAGCCAAAGAAATCCTGAGAGAGAAGAACAGAGCTGGAGGCATCACACTTCCTGATTTCAAGTTGTAATATAAAGCTATAATCATCAAAACAGTATGGTACTGGTATAAAAACAGAAAAAAAATTGAAAAGAATCAAGATGCCAGAAATAAACACAAGCATATATGGTAAACTAATATATGACAAGGGAGCCAAGAATACCCTACAGAGAAAAGATAGTCTCTTCAGGAAATAGTGCCAGGATAATTGGATATTCACATGTAAAAGAATGAAACAGGACCCCTAACTTACACCACTCACAAAAATTAACTCAAAATGATTAAAGACTTAAATGTAATACCTGAAAATGTGAAACTCCTAAAGGAAAATATGGGAATAAATCTTCCTTACATTGGTCTTGGTAACAATTTTTTGGATATGACACCTAATGCACAAGCAACAAAATAAAAATAAACAAGTTTGACTTGTTTACTTTGACTACATTAAACTAAAAAGCTTCTATACATCAAAAGAAACAATCAACAAAGTGAAAAGACAACTTACAGAATGGGAAAAAATACTTGCAAACCATATATCAGATAAGGGGTAAATATTCAAAATATATAAAGAACACATACAACTCAACAGCAAAAAAACAAATAACCCAATTAAAAAATGTGTAAAGGACCTGAATAGTCAGTTTCCAAAGTATATATATGAAAGGCCAACAGGTACATGAAAAGACACTCAACATCACTAGTCATTAAGGAAATGCAAATTAAAACCACAATATGGGGGAGAGCTTCAAGATGGCGGAAGAGTAAGACGTGGAGATCACCTTCCTCCCCACAAATACATCAGAAATACATCTACATGTGGAATAACTCCTACAGAACACCTACTGAACACTGGCAGAAGACCTCAGACTTCCCAAAAGGCAAGAAAATCCTCATGTACCTGGGTAAGGTAAAAGAACAAAGAAAAAACAGAGGCAAAAGAATAGGGACGGGACCTGCACCACTGGGAGGGAGCTGTGAAGGAGGAAAAGTTTCCACACACTAGGAAGTCCCTTCACTGGTGGAGACGGTGGGGGGAGTGGTGGGGGGGAAGCTTCAGAGCCATGGAGGAGAGTGCAGCAACAGGGGTGCAGAGGGCAAAGCGGAGAGATTCCCACACAGAGGATTGGTGCCGACCAGCACTCACCAGTCTGAGAGATTTCTCTGCTCACCTGCCGGGGCTGGTGAGGGCTGGGAGCTGAGGCTTGGGCTTCAGAGGTCACATCCCAGGGAGAGGACTGGGGTTGGCTGCATGAACACAGCCTGAAGGGGGCTAGTGCACCACAGCTAGCTGTGAGGGAGTCCAGGAAAGTCTGGACCTGCCTAAGAGGCAAGAGACCATTGTTTAGGTGTGCATGAGGAGAGGGGATCCAGAGCACCACCTAAACTAGCTCCAGAGACGGGCGCGAGCCACGGCTATCAACGCAGACACCAGAGACAGGCATGAAACACTAAGGCTGCTGCTGCAGCCACCAAGAAGCCTGTGTGCAAACACATGTCACTATCCACAGCTGGCCTTCTGGGAGCCTGCGCAGCCCGCCACTGCCAGGGTCCCATGATCCAGGGACAGTTTCCCCAGGAGAAAACACGATGTGCCTCAGGCTGGTGCAACATCACGCTGTCATGACGGCCTCTGCCACCGCAGGCTCGCCACGCACTACGTGCCCATCCCTCCACCACCTCACCTGGCCTGAGTGAGCCAGAGCCCCCAAATCAGCTGCTACTTTAACCCTGTCCTGTCTGAGTGAAGAACAGACGCCCTCAGAGGCCCTACATGCAGAGGCAGGGCCAAATCCAAAGCTGAACCCCAGGAGCTGTGCAAACAAAGAAGAAAAAGGGAAATCTCTCCCAGCAGCCTCAGGAGCAGCGAATTAAAGCTCCACAATCAATGTGATGTATACTGCATCTCTGGAATACCTGAATAGACAATGAATCATCCCAAAATTGAGGCAGTCGATTATGGGAACAACGATATATATATATATATTTCCCTTTTTCTCCTATTGTGAGTGTGTATGTGTATTTGTGTAATTTTCTCTGTATAGCTTTGCTTTTACCATTTGTCCTAGGGTTCTGTCTGTCAGTTTATTTATTTTTTTAGTATACTTTTTAGCACTTGTTATCACTGTTGGATTTGTTTTTTGGTTTGGTTGCTCTCTTCTTTCTTTCTTTTCTTTTTTTAAATTACATTTTAATTTTTAAATTTTTAATAATTATTTTTTATTTTAATAACTTTTCTTTTCTTTTCTTTCTTTCTTTCTTCCTTTCTCTCTTTCTTTCTTTCTCTTTCTTTCTCTTTTTCCTCCTGTTTACTCTGAGCTGTGTGGCTGACAGGGTGGTGGTGCTCCAGCCAGGTGTCAGGCCTATGCCTCTGACATGGGAGAGCTGAGTTCAGGACATTTGTCCACCAGAGAACTCCTGGGTTCACATAATATCAAATGGCAAAAGCTCTCCCAGAGATCTCCGTCTGAATGCTAAGACCTACCTACACTCAATGACCAGCAAGCTACAGTGCTGGACACCCTATGCCAAACAGCTAGAAACACAGGAACACAACCCCACCCATTAGCAGATAGGTTGCCTAAAATCATAATAAGGCCACAGACACCCCAAAACACACCACCAGACGTGGAGCTGCCCACCAGAAAGAAAAATTCCAGCCTCATCTACCAGAACAGAGGCACCAGTCCCCTCCACCAGGAAGCCTACACAACCCACTGAACAAACCTTAGCCACTGGGGGCAGACACCAGAAACAACGGGAACTATGAAACTGAGCATGCAAAAAGGAGACCCCAAACACAGTAAGTTAAGCAAAGTGAGAAGACAGAAAAACACACAGCAGATGAAGGAGCAAGGTAAAAACCCACCAGACCAAACAAAGGAAGAGGAAATAGGCAGTCTACCTGAAAAAGAATTCTGAGTAATGATAGTAAAGATGTTCCAAAATCTTGGAAATAGAAGGGAGAAAATACAAGAAACTTCTAAAAAAGACCTAGAAGAACTAAAGATCAAACAAACAATGATGAACAACACAATAAATGAAATTAAAAATTCTCTAGAAGGAATCAATAGCGGAATAACTGAGGCAGAAGAATGCAAAAGTGACCTAGAAGATAAAATAGTGGAAATTACTACTGCAGAGCAGAATAAAGAAGAAAGAAAGAAAAGAATTGAGGACAGTCTCAGAGACCTCTGGGACAACATTAAACACACCAACATACGAATTATAGGGGTCCCAGAAGAAGAAGAGAAAAAGAAAGGGACTGAGAAAATATTTAAATATATTATAGTTGAAAACGTCCCTAATACGGGAAAGGAAACAGTCAACCAAGTCCAGGAAGCACAGAGAGTCCCATTCCTACAGGAAAAATTCAGGGAGAAACACACTAAGACACATATTAATCAAACTATCAAAAATTAAATACAAAGAAAACATATTAAAAGCAGCAAGGGAAAAACAACAAATAACATAAAAGGGACTCCCCATAAGGCTAACAGCTGATCTTTCAGTAGCAACACTGCAAGCCAGAAAGGAGTGGCAGGACATATTTAAAGTGATGAAAGGGAAAAACCTACAACCAAGATTACTCTACCCAGCAAGGATACCATTCAAATTCGACAGAGAAGTTAAAACGTTTACAGACAAGCAAAAGCTAAGAGAATTCAGCACCACCAAACCAGCTTTACAACAAATGCTAAAGGAACTACTCTAGGCAGGAAACACAAGAGAAGGAAAAGACCTCCAATAACAAACTCAAAACAATTCAGAAAATGGTAATAAGAGCATACATATCGATAATTACCTAAAATGTAAATGGATTAAATGCTCCCACCAAAAGACATAGACTGGCTGAATGGATACAAAAACAAGACCCGTATATATGCTGTCCACAAGAGACCCACTTCAGATCTAGGAACACATACAAACTGAAAGTGAGGGAATGAAAAAAGATATTCCATGCAAATGGAAACCAAAAGAAAGCTGGAGTAGCAATTCTCATATCAGACAAAATAGACTTTAAAATAAAGACCATTACAAGAGACAAAGGAGGACACTACATAATGACCAAGGGATCAATCCAACAGAAGATATAACAATTGTAAATATTTATGCACCCAACATAGGAGCACCTCAATACATAAGGCAAATGATAACTGCCATAAAAGGGGAAATCGACACTAACACAATCGTAGTAGGGGACTTTAACACCCCACTTTCACCAATGGACAGATCATCCAAAATGAAAACAAATAAGGAAACACAAGCTTTAAATGATACATTTAACAAGATGGACTTAATTGATATTTATAGGACATTCCATCCAAAAACAACAGAATACACTTTCTTCTCAAGTGCTCATGGAACATTCTCCAGGATAGATCATATCTTGGGTCACAACTCAAGCCTTGGTAAATTTAAGAAAATTGCAGTCATATGAAGTATCTTTTCCAAACACAATGCTATGAGACTACATATCAATTACAGGAAAAAAAACCCTAAAAATACAAACACATGGAGGCTAAACAGTACACTACTTAATAACCAAGAGACCACAGAAGAAATCAAAAAGGAAATTAAAAAATACCTAGAAAGAAATGACAATGAAAACACAACAACACAAAACCTATTTGATGAAGCAACAGCAGTTCTAAGAGGGAAGTTTATAGCAATACAATCCTACCTCAAGAAACAAGAAATATCTAAAATAAACAACCTAACATTACACCTAAAGCAATTAGAGAATGAAGAACAAAAAAACGGCAAAGTTAGCAGAAGGAAAGAAATCATAAAGATCAGATCAGAAATAAATTAAAAATAAATGAAGGAAACAATAGCAAAGATCAATAAAACTAAAAGCTGATTCTTTGAGAAGATGAACAAAATTGATAAACCATTAGCCAGACTCATCAAGAAAAAAAGGGAGAAGACTCAAATCAATAGAATTAGAAATGAAAAAGGAGAAGTAACTGGGCTTCCCTGGTGGGGCAGTGGTTGGGGGTCTGCCTGCTGATGCAGGGGACGCAGGTTCGTGTCCCAGTCAGGGAGGATCCCACATGCTGCAGAGCAGCTGGGCCCATGAGCCATGGCCGCTGGGTCTGTGCGTCCGGAGCCAGTGCTCTGTAATGGGAGAGGCCACAGTAGTGAGAAGCCCGCGTACAGCAAAAAAAAAAAAAAAAAAAAGGAGAAGTAACAACTGACACTGCGGAAATAAAAAGGATCATGAGAGATTACTACAAGCAACTTTTTGCCAATAAAATGGACAAACTGGAAGAAATGGACAAATTCTTAGAAAAGCACAACCTTCCGAGACTGAACCAGGAAGAAACAGAAAATATGAACAGACCAATCACAAGTAATGAAATTGAAACTGTGATTTAAAATCTTCCGACAAATAAAAGCCCAGGACAAGATGGTTTCACAGGCAAATTCTATCAAACCTTTACAGAAGAGCTAACACCCATCCTTCACAAACTCTTCCAAAAAATTGCAGAGGAAGGAACACTCCCAAACACATACTATGAGGCCACCATCACCCTGATACCAAAACCAGAAGAAGATGTCACAAAGAAAGAAAACTAAAAGCCAATATCACTGATGAACATAGATGCAAAAATCCTCAACAAAATACTAGCAAACAGAGTCCAACAACACATTAAACGGATTACAAACCATGATCAAATGGGATTTATCCCAGGGATGCCAGGATCCTTCAATATATGCAAATCAATCAATGTGATACACCATATTAACAAATTGAAGATGAAAAACCATATGATCATCTCAATGGATGCAGAAAAAGCTTTTGACAAAATTCAACACCCATTTATGATAAAAACTCTCCAGAAAGTGGGCATAGAGGGAAACTACCTCGACATAATAAAGACCATATACAACAAACCCGCAGCAAACATCATTCTCAATGGTGGAAAACTGAAAGCATTTCCTTTAAGATGAGGAAAAACACAAGGATGTCCACTCTCACTACTATTATTCAACATAGTATTGGAAGTCCTAGTCACAGCAATCAGAGAAGAAAAAGAAATAAAAGGAATACAAATTGGAAAAGAAGAAGTAAAACTGTCACTGTTTGCAGATGACATACTATACATAGAGAATCCTAAAGATGCCACCAGAAAACTACTAGAGCTAATCAATGAATTTGGTAAAGTTGCAGGATACAAAATTAATGCACAGAAATCTCTTGCATTCCTATACACTAATGATGAAAAATCTGAAAGAGGAATTAAGGAAACACTCCCATTTACCATTGCAACAAAAAAGAATAAAATACCTAGGAATAAACTTACCTAGGGAGACAAAAGACCTGTATGCAGAAAACTATAAGACACTGATGAAAGAAATTAAAGATGATACCAACAGATGGAGAGATATGCCGTGTACTTGGATTGGAGGAATCAATATTGTGAAAATGACTATAATACCCAAAGCAATCTACAGATTCAATGCAATCCCTATCAAATTACCAATGGCATTTTTTACGGAACTAAAACAAAAAATCTTAAAATTTGTATGGAGACACACAAGACTCCGAATAGCCAAGGCAGTCTTGCGGGATAAAAACGGAGCTGGAGGAATCAGACTCCCTGACTTCAGACTATACTACAAAGCTACAGTAATAAGAAGATATACAGATTGCCAACAAACACATGAAAGAATGCTCAACATCACTAATCATTAGAGAAATGCAAATCAAAAGTACAATGAAATATCACCTCACAACGGTCAGAATGGCCATCATCAAAAAATCTACAAACAATAAATACTGGAGAGGGTGTGGAGAAAAGGGAACCCTCTTGCACTGTTGGTGGGAATGTAAACTGATACAGCCACTAGGGAGAACAGTATGGAGGTTCCATAGAGAACTAAAATAGAACTACACTATGACCCAGCAATCCCAACTACTGGGCATATACCCTGAGAAAGCCATAATTCAAAAAGAGTTATGCACCGAAACATAGTTCAGGGGTCTGAACCAAGATGGCGGAGTAGAAGGACGTGCTTTCACTCTCTCTTGTGAGAACACCAGAATCACAGAGAGCTGCTGGACAATCATTGATAGGAAGACACTGAAACTCACCAAAAAAGATACCCCACATCCAAAGACAAAGGAGAAGCCACAATGAGACGATAGGAAGGGTACAATCACAGTAAAATCAAATTCCATATCTGCTGGGTGGGTGACTCACAGACTGCAGGACACTTATACCACAGAAGTCCTCCCACTGGAGTGAAGGTTCTGAACCCCATGTCAGGCTTCCCAACCTGGGGTTCCGGCAACGGGAGGAGGAATTCCTAGAGAATCACACATTGAAGCCTAGTGGGATTTGATTGCAAGACTTCGATAGGACTGGGGTAAACAGAGACTTCACTCTTGGAGGGCACACACAAAGTAGTGTGCACATGGGGACCCAGGGGAAGTAGCAGTGGCCCCAGGGGAGACTGAACCAGACCTACCTGCTAGTATTGGAGGGTCTCCTGCAGAGGCGAGGGGTGGCTGTGGCTCACTGTGGGCACAAGGACACTGGCAGCAGAAGATCTGGAAAGTACTCCTTGGTGTGAGCCCTCCCAGGGTCTGCCATTAGCCACACCAAAGAGCCCAGGTAGGCTCCAGTGTTGGGTTGCCTCAGACCAAACAACCAACGGGGAGGCAACCCAGCCCCACCCATCAGCAGTCAAGTGAATTAAAGTTTTACTGAGCTCTGCCCACGAGAGCCACAGTCAGCTCTACCAACCACCAGTCCCTCCCATCAGGAAACGTGCAAAAGCCTCCTGGAAAGCCTCATCCACCAGAGGGCAGACAGCAGAAGCAAGAGGAACTACAATCCTGCAACCTGTGGAACAAAACCCACATTCACAGAAAGATAGACAAGATGAAAAGGCAGAGGGCTATGTACCAGATGAAGGCACAAGATAAAACCCTAGAAAAACAATGAAATGAAGTGGAGATAGGCAACCTTCCAGAAAAAGAATTCAGAATAATGATACTGAAGATGATCCAGGACGCTGGAAAAAGAATGGAGGCAAAGATCGAGAAGATGCAAGAACTGTTTAACAAAGACCTAGAAGAATTAAAGGACAAAGAAACAGAGATGAACAATAAAATAACTGAAATGAAAACTACACTAGAAGGAATCAATAGCAGAATAACTGAGGCAGAAGAACGGATAAGTGACCTGGAAGACAGAATGGTGGAATTCACTGCTGTGGAATAGAATAAAGAAAAAACAATGCAAAGAATTGAAGACAGCCTAAGAGACCTCTGGGACAACATTAAACACAACAACATTCACATTATAGAGGTCCCAGAAGGAGAAGAGATAGATAAAGGACCAGAGAAAATATTTGAAGAGATTATAGTGGAAAACTTCCCTAACATGGGAAAGGAAATAGCCACCCAAGTCCAGGAAGTGCAGAGAGTCTCATACAGGTTAAACCCAAGGAGAAACACGCTGAGACACATATTAATCAAATTGGCAAAAATTAAAGACAAAGAGAAATTACTGCAAGTAGCAAGGGAAAAAACGACAAATAACATACAAGGGAACTCGCATAAGGTTAACAGCTAATTTCTCAGCAGAAACTCTACAAGCCAGAAGGGAGTGGCATGACATATTTAAAGTGATGAAAGGGAGGAACCTACAACCAAGATTACTCTACCCAGCAAGGATCTCATTCAGATTCGATGGAGAGATCAAAAGCTTTACAGATAAGCAAAAGCTAAGAGAACCCAGCACCATCAAACCACCTCTACAACAAATGCTAAAGGAACTTCTCTAAGTGGGAAACACAAGAGAAGTAAATGACCTATAAAAAGAAACTCAAAAGAATCAAGAAAATGGTCATAGGAACATACATATCGATAATTACCTTAAATGTGAATGGATTAAATGCTCCAACCAAAAGACACAGGCTTGCTGAATGGATACAAAAACAAGACCCATATATATGCTGTCTACAAGAGACCCACTTCAGACCTAGGGACACATATAGACTGAAAGTGAGGGGATTGAAAAAGATATTCCATGCAAATAGAAATCAAAAGAAAGCTGGAGTAGCAATACTCATATCAGATAAAATAGACTTTAAATTAAAGAATGTTACAAGAGACAAGCAAGGACACTACATAATGATCAAGGGATCAGTCCAAGAAGAAGATATAACAATTATAAATATATATGCATCCAACAGAGGAGCACCCCAATACATAAGGCATCTGCTAACAGCTATAAAACAGGAAATCGACAGTAACACAATAATAGCAGGGGACTTTAACACCTCACTTACACCAATGGACAGATCATCCAAAATGAAAATAAATAAGGAAACAGAAGCTTTAAATGACACAATAGACCAGATAGATTTAATTGATATTTATAGGACATTCTATTCAAAAACAGCAGATTACACTTTCTTCTCAAGTGCACACGGAACGTTCTCCAGGATAGATCACAGCTTGGGTCACAAATGAAGCCTCATTAAATTTAAGAGTATTGAAATTATATCAAGCATCTTTTCTGACCACAACGCTATGAGATTAGAAATGAATTACAGGGGAAAAAACGTAAAAAACACAAACACATGGAGGCTAAACAATACGTTACTAAATAACCAAGAGATCACTGAAGAAATCAAAGAGGAAATCAAAAAATACCTAGAGACAAATGACAATGAAAACACGATGATCCAAAACCTATGGGATGCAACAAAAGCAGTTCTAAGAGGGAAGTTTATAGCTATACAAGCCTACCTCAAGAAACAAGAAAAATCTCAAATAAACAATCTAACCTTACACCTATAGTAACTAGAGAAAGAAGAACAAACAAAATCCAAAGTTAGCAGAACGAAAGATATAATAAAGATCAGAGCAGAAATAAATGAAATAGAAAAAAGAAAACAATAGCAAAGAAAAATAAAACTAAAAGCTGGTTCTTTGAGAAGGTAAACAAAATTGGTAAACCAGCAGCCAGACTCATTAAGAAAAAGAGGGAAAGGACTCAAATTAATACAATTAGAAATGAAGTCCTGTATGCAGAAAATTATAAGACACTGATGAAAGAAATTAAAGATGATACAAATAGATGGAGAGATATACCATGTTCTTGGATTGGAAGAATCAAAATTGTGAGAATGACTCTACTACCCAAAGCAATCTACAGATTCAATGCAATCCCTATCAAACTGCCACTGGCATTTTTCACAGAACTAGAACAAAAAATTTCACAAATTGTATGGAAACACAAAAGACCCCAAATAGCCAAAGCAATCTTGAGAAAAAAAATGGAGCTGGAGGAATCAGGCTCTCTGACTTCAGATTATACTACAAAGCTACAGTAATCAAGACAGTATGGTACTGGCATAAAAAACAGAAATATAGATCAATGGAACAGGATAGAAATCTCAGAGATAATCCCATGCACATGTGGTCACCTTATCTTTCATAAAGGAGGCAAGAATATACAGTGGAGAAAAGACAGCCTCTTCAGTAAGTGGTGCTGGGAAAACTGGACAGGTACATGTAAAAGTATGAAATTAGAACACTCCCTAACACCATACACAAAAATAAATTCAAAATGGATTAAAGACCTAAATGAAAGGCCAGAAACTATCAAACTCTTAGAGGAAAACATAGGCAGAACACTCTATGACATAAATCACAGCAAGATCCTTTTTGACCCACCTCCTAGAGGAATGGAAATAAAAATAAAAATAAACAAATGGGACCTAATGAAACTTAAAAGCTTTTGCACAGCAAAGGAAACCATCAACAAGACCAAAAGACAACCCTCAGAATGGGAGAAAATATTTGCCAGTGAAGCAACTGACTAGGGATTAATCTCCAAAATTTACAAGCAGCTCATGCAGCTCAATAATAAAAAAACAAACAACCCAATCCAAAAATGGGCAGAAGACCTAAATAGACATTTCTCCAAAGAAGACTTTGGAAACAGATTTTGTAAAGTCTCTGAGCTTTTTGACTGTTATTTTCCTCTGTCTTTTTTTTTTAACATGTTTATTGGAGTATAATTGCTTTACAATGGTGTGGTAGTTTCTGCTTTATAACAAAGTGAATCAGTTATACATATACATATATTTCCATATCTCTTCCCTCTTGCGTCTCCCTCCCTCCCACTCTCCCTATCCCACCCCTCTAGGTGGTCACAAAGCACCGAGCTGATCTCCCTGTGCTATGCGGCTGCTTCCCACTAGCTATCTATTTTACGTTTGGTAGTGTATATATGTCCATGCCACTCTCTCACTTTGTCAGATGGGAATAAAGACACAGACCTACTAGAGAATGGACTTGAGGATATGGTGAGGGGGAAGGGTAAGCTGTGACAAAGTGAGAGAATGTGGATGTTTAACAAGTACCCCAGGTGATTCTTATCAGGGATGTTTAGGAAACCCTGGATCAGTGATTCTCAGCCCTGGCTACACATCAGAATCACTGGATGCCCAGGTCACACCCCAAACCAATGACATCAGAGTCTCTGGATGTGGAACCCAGGCATCGGTATTCCTTTTAAGTTTTGCAGACGATTCCAATGTGCAAGCAGGACTGAGGACCACTATCCTAGATGATCTGTGAACCCCTTTTCAGCCTCAAATTGTATGGCCTAGAGACCACATGTGGCTGGGGGAGAGGACACTGAGGGGCGAGAGGAGCAGGCCTCTCTGGGGAGGCAGTGTGTTGAAGTGGAGAGAGCACTGAAGCATCTCTGGCTACTTGCTTAGATGGTGGAAGAGGAGGGCAGCAGGGAAGCCTGCCTGTGTACAGGCATAGTCTGAATATCCAGCTTGAAAGCCCAATTTCTGGAGCTGTCAGTGACTCAGATGGCATCCCAAAGTGAATTAAAGGCTAGTGTGGGAGTCTGATGGGGATTTGCTCTGGACGCCTTCCCCTGGAGCTCTCAGCCTCTCACAGAGCCCACAGTCTGACAGTAACTCCCTTTCCACATCTCCAGCAGACAGACTCAGGAAGAAGTAGGGGACATGCGGAAGCTCACATCTTCCTAAGTGCAGCAGGTACTACCCACCCCCCGCCTCGACAAATGCATCCAGGGCTCCCCTTCACCTTCACCTGCCTCACTTCTCAGGCAGGAATTCCAGGCCCTTCCCTATCTGGTCTTGTAATAGGGAAGAATAAATCTGACTCCATATTAGATCTGTTTATTTTACTTTAACTTTTGTATTCTATTCCTTTTGCCTCCAGTTACGAATGTTTTCTATAGCCCGAAATGTACAGGATAGCCCATTCTCAAGGCTCTGGCCTTTAAGGGTATAACACTTTTCCATCCATATAGAGATTAAAAGTTGCAGAGCAGAGAGTAACATTTGTCTTGGAGGTTTGCAGGAACATCGTGACCTGACCTAACCTACATGGACAGCTGCAAAAACAAAGGATTCCTATACCAAGAAGTTTGCAACAACCAACCACACCCCTCCCTCACCTTGCCTTAAAAATGCTTTGCTGAAATCCTTCGGAGAGTTCGGGGGTTTGGGGGCCTGGGTCACCCATCTCCTTGCATGGCACTGCAATAAACATTTCTCTGCTCCAAACTCCGACATTCTGGTTTCTTCGGCCTCACTGTGTGATAGTCTCAGCTGCTCTCAGCTCACTTGGTCTTTAGAACCTCTCCTACCTTCTCAGACAGGGGCCCACGTAGGGCAAGGAGCTTAGCCCAGGTTACATGGCACAACAGGAGTGGAAAGGAATTTCTGCCTCCCGGTCCAGTGGTCTTTTGATTATAACATGATATCTCATTCACTTTCACATCTAAGCCCTCTTCCTCAAACCCAGGCAGGGCCTCAAATCGTAGTAAGGCAGAGAAGCTCAAAGGCAAACTGGAAGAAGAGCGGCTAAGGCAGGATGGAATTGGCTGTGGGACCCTGCCTGCCACTTGGCTTTTTCCAGTGAGGTTTTCAATAAGACTGAACACAGTGTGTGCATCTGGGGCTGGCTCTGAGCAGGCTGCGTCTCTTTCCTCCACGCTGCTCCCTCCCCAGACACTGCAGCTCTCACAGAGATTTCCACCCAAGAGTGTATATACATTCTAGATCAAAATGCTCCCCACGCCCGTAGAGCGTTCAAGCTTATGAATACTTCAGGTTTCGGTACACACAGAAATGTGTGTCTATACAGAGACATTCATTCATCCGGTGAACAAATATGTTCCCCTGCTCAGAGAGACCCCAGGGCCTCCTGTCAGTATGATTACTGTTTCTCACCATACTTCCGATTTACCTGGTGATTCATTGTTTTAAAAATACTTCCTCATCCATTCACCATTTCCTCCTTATAAAACTCGTTAAGGTATAACAGTGAACAGCTTTCACTGTTATAAATGGAGAAACTGAGGTTCAAAGGCCAGAACGTACTTTTTTCAAGATCAGAGTCAGTGGCGAAACCGGTCCCAGAAGGCAGGCTCCCTGACTCCCGGTTCTGTGTGGACTTACTAGCAGCAGGCCATCTCCTCCAGGCACAAGCTCCCACACCCTCTCATGGGTGACTGTTTCAGTGTTTGAAGTTGATAAGAGGCCAGACAAGAAGTTCAGGCAAGGCTTTATTGGGACTTGTGCTATAGCACGAAGGAGCAAGAACAAGTAACAGGTGCCCTTGCTCGCTCCCTGGGGGATGTGGGGCGAGCTGGTTACTTAAATGGCGTGAAGGTGGGGCGAATCAGTGGGTCAGGGTGGAGGGGTGGCTTAGGTGGTCTGCCCACCCCCTTGGTGGTGCTTTGTGCAGGGATCACACTCAGTAGCCTGCTTTTGCTCCCAGCACCTCAGAAGCGGCAGTTGGGTTTTGGCCTTTTTGTATCTTGTTCATAATTTTCCCCACCTGTACTTGCATGCAGTTATCTTTAGTCCCTTATAGTTTCTTTATATTCTGTTGCTCAGGGAGAGATTTACCCAGATGCAAGCACTCCAGTAAAGGGTCCCAGGTCCCAGTCTGTCTTATTCCTAAAGTGACTTCAGTGTCGGGGCAGCAAAGAGAAACTGAATGTACTTGCTCCGTCCACATCTCCATCCACATCTCCCACCGTGTACTTCTCTCTCTGGCTGGCATTCCAGGGTTTTCTAAGACCTCTGGAGGATGCTCTTATTCAGAGAGAGAGCAATCCTTGTGCAGCCCAGCAGTGCCCACCCAGATGGCCTGCTCTGATGACTCCCTCTTGGAGGGAGCTGCCCCACCCCATTGCACAGCTCTGCCTGCGTTCCCTGACATCTCCCACTCTGCACAGTGACCAGAACTTCCGCCCAAATATATGACTGCATGGTGTCATTTATTGACCTCTATGCAACCCTGCCCAGAACTAGGCTAGTGGCCCAAACCTGACACTTCCTGTTCACTCCACTCAATCTGAACTCAACTGCTAGGCTCTCAGGGGCTGGCTCCCTATCCTCTCCCTCAAAATTCACTTCTTCCAGCAAGCCTTTTTTGATTAACTCCATTTGGCTCCTAACCCCCTCCCCCAGCTATATTCTTTCCCCTGCTATTTACCCCCTGGAAGCAGGGGGCAGGTGGCCCTTAGGGACTGCATCACCTATCTGCCTGGCCCTCTGGGCTCTTGTTGGGTTCAGTCAATGGGAGGCACCTGCAGGGGATGGGAGGGTGATGCCAAAATCTTCGCTCTCTGTGCACTGATGTCGAATAGAAGCAGAGACAGAGTTTGGAGGAAAGAGAGAGTAGCTTTCTTCTTTGCCAGGCAAAGAGGGAACACAGCAGGCTAGCACCTCAAGGACTGTGCCCCCCTTCCCTGGGGAATAGGGAAAGGTTTTTATAGCCAGGGTTCATGGTCTGAGGTAGGTAATAAGGCTCAGAGTAATGAAGGTCTTGCATTTTTTTCCTTTTCTTCTGTAAATTCGCGGCCAAAGTTGCTGTCAGTTGGCTCAGCAACCGGGTCTGGTGTCCCTGAAGTTTTTGGCCTGTGACCTTTCTGAAATGAAGAGTGCTACAAGGGAGTGTAGGGGGAGAAGAATGCCAGGTGCAGAGTGTAATTCATATGGAGTCAGAGAGTAATTTGCTTGGTGAAGGACAAGTCTAGCTACAAGTATTTGCTAGTAGTAACAGCTAAAGAATAACCAAGATTGCTTAACTCTTTAAGGCCTGTTTATGCGGTTTCCCCAGCCTGTTTATTGTTCCCTTATTTTCCTTGTTTATCAGAAAAGTCTCATTTCTATTTTTGCCACAACAAGGGGAGTAGAGAGAAGTCAACATATTTCTTCTCCTCTCCTTCCCCCCTGCAGCAGCACCTTCTTCTGGCAGAAGCACCCCTCTTGTTGGTGACCAACCTTCCATAATTCAAACTCTCTGGGACAGCAAACAGGCCAGCCTCTCACTCATCCTCCCGCCTCCCTCCCTCCCATCCTCCTTGCTCTCACACAGTCACACATGCCCTCATTCACATACTGTCACACACATACACACACATACACATGAGGTCTTGCTCCCCCCATGCACTAACCTTCATATGCAGCTGCCAACGCACCTCAGCCCTTCAGAGACACAAGGACTCACACAGAGACATACAGGAGCTCATACACACATGCTCACAATCACACACACACATACACTCAGAAGCCCTGTCTGAATTGCTCTTAAAGCTTTCTTCCTTTGTCCTCCCTCAGGTGCTCCCAGCTGCCTCTCCAGACTGGGAGAGGAACTTAAGAAGCCAGGCCTGTCTAGGGTCCCACAGTGCCAGCTGAGCCTCGGGACCCTGCCAGCTTCTTTCTCTCCCAGAGAGTCAGGAAACAGTTACCGCTGAGAGGGAGAAAGAAGGATCAGAGGACTTTCCTGCTGTCAGGTGCCAGGCACCCACCCTGTCTGCCCCAGGCCTCAGCAGGCAGGGCAAAATAAAAAAGCTGAAAAAGGCCCAGCTGGCGCTGCCATCCTGACCTCATTAGGAAAGTCGGAGATGGACGGTCACTTTTTTCATCCAAACAAATATTTTTGAGTGTCTCTTCTGCGCTAGGCACAGGGGATATAGTGATGAACAAAAGAAATGTGGCCCCTCTCCCTTATGAAATTTACAGTAGAGGATGAGACAGGCTGTAAATCTGTCAGATGGTTAATTACAGTTATTTGTGGTGAGCTCTATAATGGGAAATGATGGGGCATAATGAAAGCACGCATAGGGAGAACAAACCTACCTTGGAGGGCCAGGGAGGCTTACCGGAAAAATGTTACAAACTGAAATCTGAAGAATGAACAGGAATTAATTAGGTAAAAGTGGGGTGGGTGGGTGTGGAGGAGAAGGCTGTTTCAGGCAGCGGTAACAGCATGGGCAAACGCCCTGAGGCTGGAAACATTTGGAGTGTTTTAGAAGCCCGATGTGGTTAGAGCATAGTGAAAGCAGAAGAGACGGCTAGCAGAGGACATGTGACAGGTAGAGCTCATGAAAGCCGTGGCAGAGACTGGACTTGAATCTAAGGGCAACAGGAAGCCACTGGAAGGTTCTGTACATGGGAGTGCATGGTTTGATTTGCATTTTAGAAAGATCATTCTGGCTTCTGTGGAAAGGATGGTTTGGAAGAAGGCAAGAGCCAACTCAGAGAGACCAATAGGGAAGGTATATTGGGCAGAGTCCAGTTAAGAAAACAACCCACTCTGTGTCTTCCAAACAGAGGGAATTTAACATGGGGACTGGGTTACATAGAGGACAGAAAAGCTGAGAAGCCAAACAAGGGAGAGTGAGGCAGCCCACAGTTTAGCAGCAACAGGAGACAGCTATCACCCCTAGGCTGGGGGAACAATGGGAAAAGGGGGGTTACTTGAACCTGGAAGCTGGGCCAATCCAATGGAAGCTAGAAGCACAGAGAGTTGTCTGGTGAGAGATGGAGCATAGAGGAGAGACACAGCTACTGCCAGAACCACCACCCCAGGCAGAAACAGAGGCGGAGAAAGACCCAATTAGTCTTGTCCTCTAGTCTCCCACCAGTGCCTCCCATTGGCCAAACCCAACACAGAACAGGGTGGGGGGAGGAGTAGAGGCAATATCTGAGTGTAAACTGGCAAATGATAGACACACAGAGTCCAGTATCACTAACCAGGTAAGGAATGCTGGTGGCCTAAGCTAGGGGGACTAAGTCTTTGCTCACAATTCCCTGCACCAAAACATTGTGACATTTCCAGCAGCCAGTCTCCTACGGATGAGGCTACCTGAGTGTCTGAGAGTCAGGGAGGGAGTGGTAGGGTTAGGGCACAGAGAGCAGAGATGCCTCCACTCACAGTCTGTCTCATTCCCATGAGACCAAATCCCAGAGCAAAGGTTTCAGGTACTCAGGCTACTCCTGCTTCCTCCCCACCAAATCCCCAAAGTACTAATTGCTCCCATCTCTTCTGGACATCAGGAAAATGTCGTAATTTTCAGTCTACAATGACTCTGTTATTCTGGTCATCCTAGAACACAGCTCTGTTTCGTGACACTCCTTGGCTCAAGAACCATCAATGGTTCCCCATTATTTAATAGAGAAAGTCCAAATTTAGACTGTGGACATCCATGATGGTCTATAACCTGGCCCCAGTCTACCTCCCTCACTTGATCTTCCCTCTTCTATTAAGTAATAGTGCTAATTGCTATTTATTGAGATGTCTACTATCACCCAGATATTATTTTAAGAGCTCTACATGTATTAGCTCATCAAATTCTCATAACAGCCCTATACAAAGGTCCTATAACAGACCCATTTAGTAGATGAGGAAACTGAGATGAAGAGAAGTAAGGTAAACCACCTATGGTTACATGGCTGTAGGGACAAAAGTTGTAGCCTCCGTCCATGACTGATGCTTTACTCAGTGTTCAACACATCATGCCATGTATATTTGGACTGCCTTTTTGCTTCCTTTTCTTTGTTTTACTTAACTCTGTGGGGATTCTATGGGACTCAGGGCCTCACTGGGAGGCTTTCCTGATCACCCCCATTCATGCTACTGTGAACATAGCAGTTCAGCGAGCAGGAACTCTCTTGTGACTCTCATGTGGCATCATGAACCAAGCAAGCTTGGCCTTCCAAGACAGACAGAGCTGTCTGTGAAAGCTGTGACCTTGGGCAAGTCACTTCACCTTGCTGAGCTACCTCAGCTTCCTCATCCCTAATATGGAGCTAATGATAACATCTGCCTCAAAGGCAGCTGGAGAGATTGAGTGGGCAGTGGATAAAAGCAAAGCCTCTGCAGAAAATAGAAAAACAGGAGATTAAATAAATCAAAATCTTTGTTTTTTGAAAAAAATCAACAAAAGAGGTGAACCACTAACAAATTTAATTTTGAAAAGGGAAAAAGCACAAATGAAATGACAGGAAAGAAATAACTATTAATACACAGCAAATTTTAAAAAGTAATAAAAGACTACTTTGTATAACTATATGTACATAAATTAGAAAACCTAGATGAAATGCATCATTTCATAGGAAAATACAATTTACCAAAATGGGCCCAAGTGTCAATAGAAAGCATAAGCAGAGCAGTTATAATAGAATTAAAGGAAATTATTAGATCCCACAAAAGTCAGTAGACCCAGATGATATCATAGGGAAATCCTGCAAAAGAGACCAGATAGCCTTAGTGCTACGTAAATTGCTTCAGAGAAAATGAAGGAAAACTTCCACATTCTTTTTACAAAGTGAGTGTAACACTAACATCTAAATATGATATGATATATACTATAATATGATAAAGATAGTTTTAAAAGGAGGAAATTTCAGATGAATATCACTTATGAATATTGACGCAAAAAATTCTGAAATAAAACTTAAGTGAACAGACTTCAACAGCACATTAAGAAAACATCATGACCGGGGCTTCCCTGTGGTTGAGAGTCCGCCTGCCGATGCAGGGGACATGGGTTTGAGCCCTGGTCCGGGAGGATCCCACATGCCGCAGAGCGGCTGGACCCGTGAGCCATGGCCACTGAGTCTGCGTGTCCGGAGCCTGTGCTCCGCAATGGGAGAGGCCACAACAGTGAGAGGTCCGCATATCGCAAAAAGAAAAGAAAAGAAAAGAAAACATCATGACCAAGGAGGGTTTATGAAGAAATGCAAGGATGATTCAATAGTAGAAAATCTATTAATATAAACTACTATATTAATACATTAATAGTTCTGAAAAAGCCTTTGAAAAAATTCAACATTCATTCTTAATAAAAACTCTGAGGAGAAAAAAAAAAAGCCTCTGGCAGTGGAAGTAAAATCTCTTGACTAAGACCTGACAGTAACTTGCTGGTTTCCTCACGTCCATTGGCTGGCTCTCTTAGAGAGTGAGGCTGCAGTTTAGGGAAGCAAAGGCCCTTGAGTGGCTCTGTCCCTGGAGAAAGGAAAGGAAGTGGTCAATTACTGCGGCCCCTCCACAGGTAGCCCTGTACTCTGTGTTCCAGACACCTTCTCTTTTGGACCTTGACAGCTACTCTGTGGGGCAGTGTCAGTATCCCCGTGTCGCAGATGAGAATGCCAAGGCCTTTGAAAAGGAAGGGAAGGTAGAAAACAGGAAACAGCCTGAGGCTCAAGCTCCCACCCTGGGGATCAGGTCCCAGTGCGTTGTGGGAGAAGTTGTTCTATTATCGCAGAAGGGCCCAGGCCCTCCCACCTTTCAGAGTCTTGGTCTAGAAGAGACACCCTCTGCTCGCCACGCGTGGTGGTGCCCACTGTGTCTGGTGAACCTTGCCCTAAAGGCTGCACGTGCCTTCGAAGCACACCCTGGGATTCAGCCACTTACCAAACACTTCTGAGAGGACACCACCACAATGTTACCAAAGCTCCCTATGCAGACAAATATTCACAAACCATAAAGATGTTTCAAAACAATTTATAAAGGAGTGGTGCATCCTGCCCAGAAGAAATGGGGCTGGTCCAGAGTGGGAGCCACAAGTCTGGTGGCTGTGTATTCATCTCTCTGCAAGTATATACAAATTACTCCAACTTTCAAATTGTAATAATTTATGTGTATATTTCCTGTAGCAGATACTTCCAGAACTCCAGAATGGCCCCAGCCTATGGCAGTCATGACCATGAAAAGCTGAGACAGAAAGCAAAGAAGAAACAAAGCAGAGAAACAGCAAATCCTCACGTACCACCTGATTTATTTCAGATACTGGACCTGTGCCTGGTGCTTATTTGCATGTCTGGCCACCTCTGCTCACTAGCTTCTCTCCTAGAATCATGTGTTCTTCCGTGTATTTCTCATCCTCCAGAAAGCTTTGCACAGCCTGGGCACTGATATATATACACATACATACACTGATATATATACAGTCCATATATATGGACTGATAAGTCATCAAATTTCTATAATAACAGTCATCCTTCTCCCACATATATGTATTACATTTAACAGTTTAGAAAGTACTTTCAGATAAATTATTTTATTTGCCTCCCAACCCCAGTTGTATAGAGAAGTACTATGAGAGGGAGATGGTAAGTGGAACACACATTGGTCAGGGATGCAGGGGTCCCAGGTGCAAGTCCTGGTGTGGCTACTTACTCATTCTGTGGCTTTGAGAAACTTTTCTCCTTAACTATAAAATGAGGGGATTAGATCAGATTGGAGATAAAAGTGTTTTTATTGAAGTAGAGTTGCAGTACAATATTATATAATTTATAGGTGTACAATGTAGTGATTCACAATTTTAAAGTTATAAAATATATGAATAATTAATTAACATTAATAATATACCCTTTTTAGTTATAAAATATTGGCTATATTCTCCATGTTGTACAATATATCCTTATAGCTTGTTTTGTACCTAATAGTTTGTACCTCTTAATCCCCTACCCGTACATTGCCCCTCCCCACCCGCTGGTAACCACTAGTTCGTTCTTTATGTCTGTGAGCCTGCTTCTTTTTTGTTACATTCAAGAGTTTGTTGTATTTTTTAGATTCCACATGTACGTGATATCATACAGTATTTGCCTTTCTCTGTCTGACTTATTTCACTTAGCATAATACCCTCCAAGTCCATCCATGTTGTTGCAGATGGCAAGATTTCATTCTTTTTATGGCTGAGTAGTATTCCACTGCGTATCACATCTTCTTTATAGATTAGGGATAAAAATTTGCACAATAGGCACTGGCTACCTGAAACACTGTCTGGAGGCAGATTTTGAGGGCATCTGTACTAAGGGAGAAAGAGTTCCATGATTGGACCAGTGATATCTGCCATGGATGAGGGAGAGAGGAGGCATAGGACATGTGCCACCTATCCACGCTCTTTGGACTAGAGGGTATCTAAGAACCCATTTCAGTTCTGAGAATTGGAAGTTTTCAAGTACTATGCCCCCGAGGTAACTCAGGGAGATCAAGGCAGAGCTGGGACTAGTCTCGTTCCTCTACCAAATAAGCTTTCCACCTCCCCTCCCAAGATCCATCGGGGGCACGGGACTCATTATTTACTTCGGTCCTAGGTACCCAGTAGAGATTTGCTGAGTATTTACTTTGTAGTTTGTGAGAAGCCACTCCCCCAAATGTTGTTTTCAAGGTACATTCATGTTGTAGCCTGGATCAATACTTCAATATTACATATATTTAATGGATAAAATTTGTTAAGTACTGACAGTACAGGGAAGAAAATAAAAATCATATTTAACTCCACCATGCTGGGAAATCAGTGTACACATTTTAGTGTATTTCTTTTCAGGCTTTCATATATTATGATATTATATTATATATTATATATACTATGCCATTAAGGAGCTTCCAAAAAAATAACATCCAGTGTTCCATCCTGTGGGTGAGCTGTATTAATTTAAACAACCCCCTATTGTTGGCTGTTTAGGTTGTTTCCAATTTATTTTAAACTGCCAAGTTTTAAACAGTGCAGAGTCTCCTTAGTCTGAGATGGTTTCAAGGTAGCCCAGTACAGAGGCAGGGAGACTGTTGATATGCACTCTTAAAGTTCATCTTGTGCTAAATTCTCTCTCCAAGGGGGTCGCTTTTGTTCTCCTTGAGAAGTTTATTTCAGCAATAGCTAGGATTACTTTTGTCTGCTCTCTGAGCTGACACACTCTTCCTTCCAGTTCCAGGCTGCTTATAGCTTTAGCCTTCTTGGTGACAAATCCCAATTCCTGTCTTATCAACCACTGTGGTAGCTGCCAAGAAGTAATCTTTGTTGAAGCTCACAAGCATAGCTTTAGGGATACCTTCCAGGGCCCAGTGGGAAACCATATCCTTCCAGAAATGAGCGGGGGCAAGGGCAGCTGAAGCCAGACTATAGGGTCAAGAATGGTGGAAGAGGGCCCTTGAGACGGGAGTCTTTTGTTCATGGCTGGGGGACCCCTGTAAGCTTCAGGTGGAGGAAAGTTGCGGGAGGGAGGTCCTGCTGAGGAGAGGTGTGGAGCCAGAGACAGGAGGACCAGTTAGGAGAGGTCGACACTCCTCTGCAAATAGAAGGAAATAAAAGGTGGATAAAAGGACAGATAATACCAAGGATTTCTCAGATCCTTTCCAAAGTATGCCAACTGACTTTGCATTCCCCCTCCCAACGACTGTCCTCAGGAGCTAGGTGAGACAAGGATTATGATGCTCATTTGAAGCATAAGGAAAATGAATCTCAGAGAACTGAAGTAACTTACCCAAGGAGGAGAACTCATCCCTCCATTCATTTGACAGACAAGCTCAGGCACTGTGCTGGTCACAAAGATGAATACAGCTTGAATCCTATCCTTTACTGGGCAACAGCCATATGATAGGAATGGTGAACAAGAAAGATGTTGTCCCCACCCTCAAAAAGCTCTTGTGTCTATAAGCACCTTGCCCATCAGGTTGGCAGGTTGTACAGTCCGCTCTGTCTGGCCTCTGGCTGGACCTGTATACTAGGGTCCTAAGCAAGGTCCATCAAACTTTTGGAGGCCTGACAAAAGATTCTAGCCCTCCACACCTCCATATCCCCTGACTGAGGGACAGACCAGTACCCTGGACCAAGACCATCCCCAAGATGGGATCTGAGCTTTGACCGCATGGTCCAGTGGGGAGAGACACCTGGATGAAATAGCAGAGTGTCCAGGTTTTTCCCTCTTCAGGAGTAGTGAGTGCCCTGTGGCTGGGGATGTGCAAGCAGACACTGTGAGAACACTTGCTGGGGAAGCTGTAGAGGAGTCTGGGGCATCGGGTACCAATGGCAGTGGACATGGAGAGGAACTAGGTGGATCCCCATGTCCTTTTCTGCTTTGAGAGCTGTGATATGGATATTCTGCCCAGCTTTCTCCAGAGACAACCCCACAGATCTCCCCCATAGATGGAGAGTGGAGTGCAGTTCCCCAGCCAGGTCAACAAGCTTCCCCTGGGGCTACTGGGTGGTCCAGAGAGACATTTTAATATTCCTGTCATTCTCCCTACCTGTCCCATACACCTGAGTCCCTACCCTCAGTGTAGCCTTGGTTGCTAGGTGAAGGATCAGCCTTGGACACTGAAGCCTATTGTGGTTTGGCATCTGCCCACACTTACAGTTGAGCCTGGTGGAAGTGGGAGATGCTGGGGATCAGGTAGCCTGTTGTCTGCCTCCTAATTTGGCCTATTCTGAGCTTGGGGTGGCCCAGCCACGCTCTTTTCTCCCGCTGACTCATCTGGAGTCTTAGTGCCTGAAGTTCGCACAAGAAGACACATATCTAAGCAGAAGTTTCCCAGGGAATGGGTCAGTGAGGGAAGGAAAAAAGAAGGGAGAGAGGAAGGGAGGAAATTTTTATTGAACTTCACTTATGTGCCAGGTGCCATAGTAAGCACCAAAGGAAAGTCTTTGATGGAAAGAACAAAGACTTTAGAGTTTGACATTCATTTATTCATAATTTTATCCATTTATTTAAGAAACATTTGTTGAGCATACTATGTCAGGCATTGGGCTAGGTACTGGGGATATTAGAGTGAAAAACCACAATCTCTGACCTCATGAAATTACAGTCTACTGGGAAAGACAGACATAAAGCAAATCATTCCCCAAATTGATCTCGAATTACAAAGTGTGATAAATGCTCTGAAAAAAATTAAAGTGGCTTTGAGAGTGTATAGCAAGGGGAGCCCAATTCAGATTCGGGGAGTGGGGAGGGAAGTGTCAAGGAAATCCCCTATGAGGAAAAGACCCCATAATAAGAACTTAAGGATGCGTAAGAGTTAGCCAAATCAAAGTGCAGGGAAGAATGTTCCAGAAAGAGAAACTACACCAAGCTAGGGCCTCAGGATGGGGAAGAGATTAGAATGCTTAAAGAATTGGGAGACTGGTATGACTGGGGCAAGAGATTGATCCTGCAAATTGATCCCTGCAGGATTTGTTTCTTCCTAATCCTCTTTCAGGTACCCAAGGGTCAGGGACTGCAGGCTCCATTGGAAGGGGGGAGAGTGAAGCCCCGCAGAGGAAACCAGCCACTCAGTTCTTACAGCAACAGTAGCCTGTCAAGCTTCCCCAGGCCTAAGCCCAGCTCTGCCTTTCATCAAGCAACCCAGCGTGGTATACGAGCACTTAGTGGGAGAGTCTTTAACCTGGAAGGGGCCTGAGTCCGCCTGGTTATCTCCACCTTGTTCTTAAAAATCTGCTTCTAGTGTGGCCCTTCCCCACAGTACTTTCTGAACACCTGCTCTGCTCCAGGCCTTTGCTGGGTGCTGAGGATATAGAGATGAATTTAACGGTTTCTTCTTCAAGGAGTAGGGAGACAGGCATAAAGAAAGAATTGCCTTTGTCATCAGGAAGTCCTCAGCATCTAACTTTCTCTCCTGCTGCAGTCCAGGACGATGTCACCCTAGACTCCTTTACACCAGCCCCCCCTCAGCTTCCTGACATCACCTTGGTAGGATGTAGTAGGAGCTTCAGACTTCAAGCTGAACTTTGGCTAATGTCCTCTGCTCACCAGGACAAAGACCTTCCAATTCCCTCTGGCTTTTCTGTCTGCATTGCTCTATCGCTTAGCTCTGAGGACACAACAGAAAAGTATTTCTGTGAACCTGAGCTAGTGGCAGGGGAGGGGTGAGGTGTGGTTTACTGGAAGCTTATGTACTCCTACCCCTCCCAGGTCAGAGAATAGAAGGACACTGGACTGGGACTTCTTCCAGGAGTGGGGGTAGAGAGCACCCTGGGACCATAAGGGATTAGGTGGCAAGAGTCATGGGAGAGACACTGAGCAGTCAGGGAGAGACCCTAATCTCCCACCCCTCCCACTTTCCCCAAGCCATGTCCATTGCTGGCTGTCTCACAGGAGGGGTTATTGGCCATTCCTCCCGGGTGTGCAGAGGAGAGCAGTGGAGCAGTGATAAAGAGGGAGGCTTGGAAACTGGGCAGCCTGGGGTTGAATCTCTGTCAGCTGTAGGATTGTGATGGGCATCATCAAGGGTTCATCAATGTCAAGTTCTCTGTACTTCCAGGTACACAGGGATTATATGTTCCCACTTGTTTGAAGTTAGATGTGGCCATGTGACTTGTTCTGGCCAAAGAAGTGAGGGCAGAAGTGACAGGGGTCACATCAGAACCTCAGCATTTAATTGTAGGTCTTCAATTCTCCATCTTTCTCTTCCACAGTCTTGGTGATGGGGAAAGTGCACATGGAGATGTGGTGTCATAAGACGGTTGCTGTCTCCCCAGCCTGGGTCTTAGAACCCTCCTGCTGACCACGGTAGACATATAAGATGAGTGAGAGTAAACTTTCTTTTGAAGTCACTGAGATTTGGGTGATATTTATTACTGTAGCCTAATCTGGCCTGTGCTACCTAAAATAGAAATCATGGGCAAGTTACTTAACCTTTCTGTGTCTCAGTTTCCTTGTCTGTAAAACTGGGTTCATAAAAGTCTCAACCTCCTGTGGATATAAGGAATAAATAGAGCAATACATAAGGGACTTAGAACAGTTTGGAGCATAAAATATTAATATATTCAATGAATGTTAGATTTTTACTATTATCTCCCACCTGGAAAATCTCCTAAAACTTGATTGGATTAAGCATAGAGGTACAGAAACATAGACACTTAGGGTTGAGAAAAACTTTAAAGTTTTCTGATTCCACATTTATTTTGCGTTGGGGTCTTTTGTGCAGCACCCTTGACAAGTGCTTTCCAGCTCTTCTGGAGGTCCTTGCACTGACTGCAAACGCAGAGCTGCAACATGTTCATAGATACCTTCCCTCTCCCCGTCCCTAATGCATCTATAGTAGGGGTGCCACTCACACCTGGTATTCCTGCCTCTCTGTCTGGTGTGTGTCTGATGACACTGTTACCATACATAGCACCAGTTTCTGCTGTCACTGATATAGTCATGGAGGGAAGGAACTGGGTGACATTCCCCTCAAGCTGCTTGCAAATCATATCATGCCCCACCCTCACACAGTCCGCTGCCCTGTGCTCCCATCGGTCTCCCCTCAAAGACACTTCCCTGAACATGCATCCTGGGCTCAGAGCCCCTCTGAGCATCTCTCTCAGTTGCTCCATCTCCTTTACTCCTCTTTTGTCCTTTCTGAAAGGGGCTTCCTGCTGTCTTCCTCCATGAAGTCACTCTGTGTGTTCTTCCCAGGCTCGTGAAAATTGACTCTTTGCCTCCCCATGATCTGTGCTTCCCAGGGTGGTCACAGCTCCCTCAGGCTGAGCTGTAGCAGAGGCACCTATGGGCCCGTGTGGTCACATGCATGAGGTACCACCTGAGAGAGGTGGAGAGGCTGGATGCCAAATATCACTCCCGCCTGTCACTCACAGTGTCTCACTGCCACCATTTGGGATAAATTACTGCCTTGTGTTAAGTTGCAAAGAACACAGGCGGGCTAATTACTGGCTCCAGCCGTGTAGAGGAATTTGGGCAGCTGTCCTTAAAGCCCAGTCTGAGGTACTCTTCATTGGAATCATCTCGGGTGCATGTTCAAAATGCAAATTCCTGAGGTGGTCTTGTGGGACTGGTTTTCTGCTATCAGAAGAAGGATAGCTGGGAGAAGAAGCAAATTTTGAGCATAGGTCCTTCCTCTCCCACCCTGGGGCCACCAAGATCCCATCTACGAGCTCTGCTTGTGACAACACCTTCAAGGTATAAAGTCAGAGACCATGTCCTCTTGAGTCTTGACTTTTAAGTAAAAGGAATATGGGGGCTTCACAAGATTCAGGAAGGCAGTTGTACCGTTTGGACAACACCTCATTCCACTTTGAAGAAGAAGGACTAGCAAGATGGTATGGGCTGAAACTACAACAAGGGGCATCCATGATAGAGGTGGTTTGCTAGTCAGACAGTAGGAAGAATTTCTGTCAATAAAACTTCCTCTCATTTGTCCAGTGGTTTATAATTTATAGAGCTCTTTCATGTTCACACTCTTCTTTAAGCATCCCACAACATTGTAAGGTGGACACGAATTACTTCTATTTTACAGAGTTGGAAATTGGGTTCAGAGAATTTAGGTAACTTGCCCAAGATCACTCAGTTACTAAGTCTTGGAGAAGAAATCTGGCTCCAGGTCTGCCCCTGGGTGATAATTACGGGCAGTTCTGTGTCAGTTGGATGAATCCTGGAACAGATTCCAGGTCTCAGAGAGGTCACCAAGTGGGTTAGAGGCCCCAGGGGTTCCCTACTCCCATTGTGATTCCTTCCCTCTCCCTAGGGTAGATCTGGAAGAGATGGAACCTGTCCTTGTGGATAATTAACCTTCATTGCTCTCCTGGCTCTCAGCAGCCACTGTTTGAACAAGGGTGTCATCTCCAGGTGATCTCTGGACTGGCCGATAAGGCACCCATGTCTCTACTTGAATGAGATACTGTCGGCGAAGAAGATGCCTGTCTCCATTCTCCTCCAATGGGCTGGTCCCAATAGCTTACCTAATACTTGCTAGGTGACATTTACCCCAGTGAGAACACATGGGGGGGCAGAGGTTAGCCTAGTACAACCCTTATCTTGAAGCAGGAGAGCCAGAGTCAACTGAAGAGTGACTCTCTGCTGAAGGAGTTTGGAAGACGAGATTTCCTAGCTCCTCTTCATGTCTTCATGGTAAGTGGACGCCCTCTGTGTTTGCTCAGTATCTCAAGAACCCGTTTTATTCTAGGAAGAATCTGCTCTATGCACTCAAGGACCAGCCTGGGCTACAGAAGTACCAGGTTCTAGTCTGTCTCTGCTATGGACTCACTGTGTGACCTTGACAATTCAATTCCCCTCTCTGAGCTTCACATTCCAAGGGCCTTTCTATTTAGTAACCCAAAAGCCTCTGATCAGATGATGCTATGTCAAGAGTTAATGTGCATATCTGCAGTTAAAAATTCACTATGGGGAAGAAACTGACTGACAGGAAAGAGTAATGTATTCATTAGAAATATGCAGTTGTACTCAGACATACTTAGGGATATTTAGTTGGGGTGGAACAGAGAATAAGGTAACAGGAAGGAGGTGGGCAAACTAGTAGATGGCCTCACAAAGAAGAGGGAAGAGAGGTATGAACAAAGAGATCTGGTAGAAATGACAGGGCGAAGGGGTGAAAATGAGAGAAGGGAGAATCCAAAGATGGACAGGACAGAGCTACTGGAGGGAAATGTTGGCACTCATGAGTCTCCCTGCCTGCTGGATATCTCCCCTTGGATGTCCCATCAGCACCTCAAAGCCACCATACTTCTACCCCAACTCAGCATCTCTTCCTCTTGAGCCAGATCCTCTGGTCAATCAGTCCCCAAGTCCAGGGGTTTTTCTCTCCTCCTTACCATTCACGTTTGAGTCTGTCCCCACCTCCATATCCACACTGCCACTACCACACCATCATCCTCTTTCAGCACTCACCTGTCCATATTCTTTTTATTGAGGTATAGTTAATTTACAATGTTGTGTTAGTTTCAGGTGTACAGCAAAGTGATTCACATATATATATACATACATATATATATTCTTCTTCAGATTCTTTTCCATTATAGGTTGTTACAGGATACTGAGTATAGTTCCCTGTACTATACAGTAGGACTTTGTTGTTTATCTATTTTATATATAGTAGTGTGTATATGTTAATCCCAAACTCCTAATTTATCTCTCCCTGCCCCCTCAACCGGAATAACATAGTGCCTCCTGTTTCCCTGAGTTCACGCTTGAGTTCTCCAACCCAGACTCCGCACCCCTGAAAGACCCTTCAATGGCTCAACAGTGCTCCCCAGTTAAAGTCCAAACTCTTCTCCATGGTCTCCAAGGCCCTGTGTGGTCTGGTGCTTGCCTTCCTCTGCAACCTCATCTCTTCCACTCCCCGTGTAGATGGCAACACTCCTATCTTACAAAACAGCTCTTGTCCATCTCCAGACTTTGGCACATGCTGCCTCCCCTGCCTAAAACATCTTCTTTCTTCCTACTTCATCACTTGGCAAACTCCTTCTCATCCTTTGAGCCTCGTCTCATACAACCTCTCCTTCTGGGAGCCAGCCTGGGTTGGCGGTTTCTCTTCTGGGTCCCCACAACCCTTGGGTGTCTCTTTGTGACTGAGCTGATCACACTGACTAGTATTTATCTGGTTACATTCCAGACTCCCGCACTAGACTGGGAGCTCCTTGAGGACAGGAATTATGTCTTTTTTGTCCTTGTATGGCATTTTATATATGGGTGCTTAATAAATGTGTGTCGAATGAATGTTGAAATGGCTTGGTACCTTATACATAGTAAGCCAATGTTTATCGGCTTGAATTGCTATCCAGGAAAGAAGCAGTAGATGGGGATGCCAATGAAACGGCATAGGACTAGAAAAGAGTTTGAGGTAGTGGAGCAGAGTTTCGACTGGAAGCCAAAGTTCTTGCTAGGAAGGATTACATGAGTTGAGAGAAGGGGAAGCCGGTCCAGGCCACAGGTGTGGGTGGGTGTTGTGCCATGGAGACCTGAAGGAAAGACACCAGATTTAGCTCTTCAAGCAAACCAGATGGTTCTCTGTAACCACACTGCTCATTCCCCACTGTGGAGGCTGGCTGTGTGCTTTTGCACACCGGGGTATTTTGCAGCCTGGATGGCTGGCACAGGGAGATTCGTGAGACCTCATTCACTGCATAAATATTAGTTGAGCACCTATGTTATGCCAGGCACTATTCTGTACACTGAGGAACTCAGCAGTGAATATAAGAGGCAAATACATACAAAAATCCCTTCCCTCATGAGCCCTTCTACACTGTTGGTGGGTAAAGTGGTGCAACCACTACAGAAAACAATATGGAGGTTTCTTATAAAACTAAAAATAAAGTTACCATATGATCCAGGAGTCCCACTGTTGGGTTTATATCCAGAAAAGACAAAAACTCTAACTGGAAAAGATACATGTACCCCAATGTTCATTGCAGCACTATTTACAATAGCCAAGACATGAAAGTAACAAAAATGTCCATAGACAGATGAATGGACAAAGAAGTTGTGGTGTGTGTGTGTGTGTGTGTGTGTGTGTGTGTGTATATATATATATATATATATATATAGGAATATTACTCAGCCATTAAAAAGAATGAAATGATGCCATTTGTAGCAACATAGGTAGACCTAGAGATTATCATACTAAGTGAAGTAAGTGAGACAGACAAAGACAAATATCATATGATATCACTTATATGTGGAATCTAAAAATTGACACAAATGGACATATTTATGAAACAGAAACAGACTCACAGACATAGAAAACAAATTTATGGTTACAAAGGGGAAAGAGGAGGGTAGGGATAAATTAGGAGCTTGGGGTTAACAGATACAAACTACTGTACATAAAATAAACAACAAGAATTTAGTGTATAGCACAAGGAACTATATTTAATATCTTATAATAATCTATAATGGGAAGGGAATCTGAAAAAGTATATATATACCAGAATCGAACTCAACATTGTAAACCAACTATACTTCAATTAAAAAAAAAATCCCTTCCTTCATGGAGCTCACATTCTAGTGAAGGGAGACAGACCAAAAGCAAAATAAATAAAATTTATAGACTGCTAGATGGTTTTATATATATATGGAGAAAAATTAAGGAGGGAAGGGAGTTAAGAAGTTGCTAGAAGGGGCATATGTTTCAATTACAAGTAGGGGAGTCATGGGCCTGCAGGAGGTTAGAAGCCTTTCCTGTGGTGAGGGGACATTGTAGAGGGGACTGGCGGTGCGAGCAATAGCAAGCTCCCCAACAGGCCTCCAAGTGGAGGGAGGCTACAATGAGGAGCCAGCGACCAAACTGGCAACCCTGGAGTTTGGGCTGATCCTGGAATTGCACGGCACCTGCAGTCCCATCTCTTCCCATGTCCCACTCAGCCCCTGCCTTCACCACATACACACATAGAAATAGCACATCCACCGTCACAGTCCCAGAGCTACTTCTTGGTGGCTTGTGTGTCATGCTTCACCTTACTTCCTTTCAGCTGAGACTGGTGCTCTTCAGTGGTGTGACCAACAAGTCTGATTAACCAATGCAGATTGTATCTGCTATTTCAGGTCCCTGCACTTATCAGGATGGCAGGAATGCTTGTGAGTGAAACTGCTGCTAATGTATCCACAAGCGTGCTCCAGCACTGCGTGTGTGTGTCAGAGTTAGGATTGCATGGGCAGCCTCGCTGACTCGGGGCAGTTCACTCTCTGAGCCTTAGTTTCCCCATTTGGAATATGAAGCCCCTGCCCCACCTCCCTTACAGCATTTTTAAAGATAAAAATGACGTGGAAAGCTTACAGCAGTGTATCAAGGCCCTTGGTGGATGCCACCCTGGTGTAGTCTTTCCTGAGAGGTGGAAACAACTTAGCTCCACTAGCCATCTGTGTGTCTGGCCCTTGGATAAAACTCTGAGTGGTTTCACCTAATTGTTGATATCTGTCATACAGAGCTGCTGGTGACCCAACACAAGGAGGGAAAGGATACTTCCTCATCAGCTGGTAACAATGCTCAGGGTCACGGTAGTTTGGGGGCACAGGGACATGAGGGTGGTGGTGGTGCAGGCCTTTCCCCTACCATCCTCAGTGAGGAAATAGAAATCTGCCCTCTTAGGTAGACCCAGGAAACTTAAGAAGCATTCAGCATACCAGGCACGGCACTGAGCACATTGTATGTGTGTGTTTGTGTTTGTGTGTGTGTGTTTCTTTTTTTGGTGGTGGTGGGGAGAAATACAAAAATAAACAAATCTGGACTCTACCTCAAGGACTCACAATTTAGTAAGGAGAGATAGAAGTCTTAAAGGGGAAGTGTTCCAAGTAGGGTTTTATAATCTGCCTAGGTGTGGAGAAAGGGGTGGCTGCAGGCAATGTCACCTAGGAGACTTTTCTGTGGTCTAGGGAAGGGATGGTGGTGTCTTAGACTAGGGCAGAGTCAGTGAGAATGGAGAGTAGGGCAAAGGTGGGGCAAATATCATGGAAGTGACCGCAACCTCACTTGGCAAATGGTTGAGGGGAAAAGGGAAAGTTCAAAGGGGCTTCCAAATTTGCTGCTGCTAAGCCCATCTTCCTCTTCCTAGACTTGTGCAGTTGGATTGGGGCATTTGGTGCTAGAACATTTCAACTCATCATTTCAGCCTGTAGAGAACTCTCTGAAGCTTGAGTCACTATAATCCTAGGGCTCTGCTAGTCCTCTGGGTTTTATGTAATTTGCAAATTCTCAAGAGCCAGGATGCTTGTGCTTCATTCCATGGTCTGCCACTTACTAGCTGTGTGATTTGAGGCAAGCTACTTAACTTCTCTAAAGCCACAGTTTCCTTATCAGTACTGTGGGGATAATAATAGTATTTACCATATAGGGCTGATGTGAGGATTGAATGAGTTAATTCATGAAAAGGGCTTAATACCTGTCACATTGTAAACACTTGGTAAGTGCTATTATCATTATTTTTGAATGCTTTTTTCTTAGTACATATATTGTACCTGGCTGTACCAGATGCCCTGCAGGAAGTAGAGAAAAATTAGGCCAGGTTTCTGGGAGAGAAATGTATAGTTACTGGCCAGAACCCAAGAGGCTAAATTATATAATAGACAGAGGTTCAGAGTGCTGTTGGAGCAAGGGAGAGAAGAAGAAGTAATTGAATCCAGTGAGGTGGGGTAAGGGTGAGCATGGTTAGTTGGATCAAGTTGTCCATCTGACCAAAGGGCAGTCTGCTTGGTGGTGCCTTGAAAGTGGTCTGGCAGGAACTTCTATGCAAAAAGGATTCTGAACTGGGAACTAGAGAAAATCAAGAAGCTGACTGGGAGATTCAACTGGGAGTTGAATCTGAAAAAATGAAAAAAAAGGCTAAGAGTGAATAAAGTTCTGCTGCAGAGGTCTCCAGAATAGCTTCGGCTTCAGTTCCAACCTCCATGAGGCCAGATCATCCTAAGGTTCTGTCTCTTCAAGTCCCATGTTTCTTTCCCAATTTTTCACTAATTGAGTTGGTCTGAGTGGATCACAGCTTCTTTTTTTAATGTTCTAAGTGGAGCTTCCTTTAAAAAGAACAGCTTTATTGAGATATAATTCACATACCATACAATTCATCCATTTAAAGCATACAATTCAACTGTTTTTAGTATATGTGTAACCACTACCACAGTCAACTTTAGAATGCTTTGTCACCTCAAAAAGATATCCTATACCTGTTAGCAGGCATTCCCCTTCCCCCTGTCTCCAACTACTGGAAACCACTAATCAACTTTCTGTGTCTGTGGATTTGCTTATAATGGACATTTCATGTAATTGGGATTATACTATAAGTGGCTTTGTATGACTGGCTTCTTTCACTTAATGTGATGTTTTCAAGGTGCATCCATGTTGTAGCATGTATTAGTACTTCATTTATTTTTATTGTGGAATAAATTTTCACTGTACAGATATAACACATTTAATTTATCTATTCATCAGTTGATAGATACTTGGGTTGTTTTCACCTTTTGGCTGTTTTGAATAATGCTGCTGTAAACATTCATGAACAAGTTTTTGTGTGAATGTATGTTTTCATTTCTTTTGGGTATATACCTAGGATTGGAATTGCTGGGTCATATGATAACTCTATGTTTAACCATGTAAGGAACTGCCAAACTGTTTTCAAAGTGGCTGCACCATTTTACTTTCCCTCCAGCAGTGTATGAGGGTTCTGATTTCTCCACATGCTTGCCAGCACTTGTTATTATCTGGCTTTTTGATTATAGCAATCCCAGTAGAAGTGAAGTGGTATCCCATTGTGGTTTTGATATGCATTCCCCTGAGAACATTTTCATGTGCTTATCTGTCATTTGTATATCTTCTTTGGAGAAATGTCTATTCAGATACTTTGCCCATTTTTAAAATTGGGTTGTCTCTTTATTAATCAGTTCTAAGGGTCGCTTATGGATACTAGATACAAGTTCCCTGTAAATTGAAAACATTTCTCCCATCGTGGGGATTGTTTTTCCACTTTCTTGATAGTGTCCTTTAAAGCACAGATGTTTTTTATTTTGATGAAGTTCAATTTATATATTTTGATTGTGTTTCTTATGCTTTGGTGTCATATATGAGATTCTGTTTCTAAACCTAGGGTCATGCAGATTTATCTCCATGTTTTCTTTTAAGAGTTTTATAATTTTAGCCCTTATATTTAGGTCTTTGAGTTAATTTTTGTATATGGTGTGAGGTAAGTGTTCAATCTCATTCTTTTGCATATGTCTATCCAGTTGTCATGGTACCATTTGTTGAAAAGACTATTCTTTCCCATTGAATGACCTTGGAACCCTTGTTGAAAACCAGTTAACCATAGACATATAAGTTCATATCTGGACTCTTAATTCTATTCTATTGATCTATATGTCCATCCTTATGCCAGTACCACATGTTCTTAATTACTATAGCTTTGTAGTAAGTTTTGAAATCAGAAAGTGTGAGACCTCCAACTTTGTTCTTTTTTCAAGAATGTTTTGACTATTCTGGGTCCCTTGCATTTCCATATGAATGTTAGGATCAGCTTACCAATTTCTGCAAATAAGGCAGCGAAGATTTTGATAGGGATTGCATTGTATTTGTAGATCAATTTGGGGGGTATTGCCATCTTAAAAATATTAAGTCTTCTAATCCACAAACACAGGATGTTTTTATGTGTATTTAGATCTTTAATTTCTTCCAACAAAATTTTGTAGGTTTTAGAGCATGTATAAGTTTTACACTCCTTTTATTAAAGTTATTCTTAAATATTTTATTCTTTTTGATGCTATTATAAATGCAATTGTTTTCTTAATTTCATTTTCAGATTGTTCATTGCAAGTATATAGAAATACCGTTTATTTTTGTATATAGATCTTGTATCCTGCAACCTTACTGAATTTGTTTATTAGTTCTAACAGGTATTTAGTGGATTCCTTAGGATGTTCTATGTATAAGATCTTGTCATCTGTGAATAAAGATGGGTTTACTTCTTCTTTGCATTTTGGATGCCTTTTATTGCTTTTTTTATGCCCAATTAGCCAGGCTAGAATCTTTAGTACCATGTTGAATAGAAGTGGTAAGACCAGATATCTTTGTCTCATAACTGATCTTATGGATGTTAGATGTGGGGATATCTTACATGTCTTCTATATACTTAATAAAGTTCTTTTGTATTCCTAGTTTGTTGAGTGTTTTTATCATAAAAGGGTGTTATATTTTGTTGAATGTTTTTTTTCCTGTATCTACTGAGATGGCTGTGATTTTCATTTTCTATTCCATTGATATGGTGTATTAATTATTTTTCAGATATTAAACCATCCTTGCTTTTCTGTGATAAGTCACACTTGACCATGGTGTATAAATCATTTATGTTGCTGAATTTGGTTTGTCAGTGTTTTCTTTTATGGCTTAGCATATGGTCTGTTCTGGAGAATGTTCCTTATGTTCTTGGGAAGAATATATATTCTGTTGTTGGGTGGAATGTTCTATAGATGTCTCTTTTCTAGTGTTTTGTTGAGGATGTTTGCATCTTTATTATTATGAGATGCTAATCTTTAGGTTTCTTTTCCTGTGATCTCTTTGTCTGGTTTTGGTATCAGGGTAATACTGGCTTCAGAGAATGAGTTGGGAAATTGGAAAATATTGCTTCCTCTTCTATTTTTTTGGAAGAGTTTCTGAAGAATTGGTATTAGTTCTTTTTTAAATGTTTGGTACGATTCACCAATGAATCCATCTGTGCTAATACGTTCTTTGTAGCTGTTTTTTAAAATTACTGATTCAACTCATGTTATAGATCCATTCTTATTGTCTGTTTCTTGTTTAATTGGTTTTGGTGATCTGTGCCTTTCTAGGAATTTTTCGATTTCATCTGAATTGTCTTATTTATTGACACACAATTGTTCAGAGTATTCCTTTTTAATCATTTGTATTTCTGTAATATCTGTAGGAATGTCTTCTCTTTAGTTTCTGATTGAGTAATTTGAGTCATCTATGGTTTTCCCTTTGTGAATATAGCTATAAGTTTGTCAATTTTGTTAATCATTTTAAAGAACCAGCTTTTGGTTTCATTGATTTTCTCTATTTTCTACTCTCTATTTCATTAATTTGCACTTCATTATTTCTTTCCTTCTGCTTGTTTTACATTTGTTTATTCTTTTTTTCCAGTGTCTTAAGGTGGAAATTAGGTTACTGATTTGAAATATTTCCTCTTTTTTAACATAAGTATTTACAGCTATAAATTTCCCCCTGAACACTGCTTTAACCACATCTTAAGTTTTGGAATGTTTCATCTTCATTTTCATTGATCTCAAAGTATTTTCTAATTTTTCTTTTGAGTTTTTTCTTTGACCAAGTGGTTATTTAGGAGTTTGTTGTTTAGTTTCCACATATTTGTGAGTTCCTGAAATATCTTTCTATTTCTAAATTCAATCCACTGTGGTCAGAGAACATAATTTATATGATTTCTATCTTTTTAAATTTACTGAGGTTTTTCTTATGGCCTACTAAATAGTCTATCCTGGTAATTGCTCCAGGAGCACTTGGGAAGAATGTATATTCTTTTTTTTTTTTTTTTTGCAGTATGCGGCCCTCTCACTGTTGTGGCCTCTCCCGTTGCGGAGCACAGGCTCCGGACGCGCAGGCTCAGCGGCCATGGCTCACGGGCCCAGCTGCTCCGCGGCATGTGGGATCTTCCCGGGCCGGGGCACGAACCCGCGTCCCCTGCATCGGCAGGCGGACTCTCAACCACTGCGCCACCAGGGAAGCCCTGGTATATTGTGTTTTTAATTTTAACTTGTATCAGAGTATTTTCTGACTTCCCTTCTGAATTTTTTCTTTCATTCATTGGCTATTTAATGTATGGTTTTATTTCCACATATTTGGAATTTTCCAGTTCTCCTAATGTTATTGATTTCTAGTTTCATTTCTTTGTGTTCAGAGCATATCCTTTGTATGGTTTCAGTCTTTTTGAATTTATTAACACCTGATTTGTGGCCTAACATATGTTCTGTTGTGAAGAATGTCCTATCTGCAATTGGAAGAAAAATATGCATTCTGCTGTTGTTGGTTGGAGGATTTGTGTATGTCTGTTAGGTCTAGTTGGTTTATAGTGTTGCTTAAATTCTCTGTCTCCATAATGATCTTCTATCTGATTGTCCTATCATTATTAAAAGTAGGGTATTGAGGGACTTCCCTGGTGGCACAGTGGTTAAGGATCTGCCTGCCAATGCAGGGGACACAGATTTGATCTCTGGTCTGGGAAGATAGCACATGCCGCAGAGCCCACGTGACACAACTACTGAGCCTGTGCTCTAGAGCCTGTGAGCCACAACTACTGAGTCTGCGTGCCACAACTATTGAAGCCCACACGCCTAGAGCCCATGATCCGCAACAAGAGAAGCCACCGCAATGAGAAACCCGCGCACCATGACAAAGAGTAACCCCTGCTTGCTGCAACTAAAGAAAGCCTGTGCACAGCAACAAAGACCAAGTGCAGCCAAAAATAAATAAATAGATAAATTTATAAAAAAATAAAAGCAGGGTATTGAAATCTCCAACTATTATTATAGAATTGTTTATTCTTCCCTTTGATTCTGTCAATTTTTGCTTCATATATTTGGGGATCTGTTGTTGGGTGCATATATGTTCATAATTGTTATATCTTATTGAAAATCTGATTAGAGCAATAACGAATAAAGAGATTGAATCAGTAATCAAAAACTTCCCAAGCAAGAAAAGCTCAGGACCAAATGGTTCCACTAGTTATTTCTGCTAAACACCTAAAAATAAGTTAACACCAATTCTCAAAATCTTCCTAAAGAAGATGAGAGAACACTTCCTAAGTCATTCTATGAGGCCAACATTACCCTGATACTAAGGATAGACAAATATATCACATTAAAAGAGAGCCACAGATCAATATCACTTGTGGATATATATCCAAAAATTCTCAACAAGGCACCAGCAAACTGAATTCAGCAGTATATTAAAAGTATTATACACCAAGACCAAGAGTGATTTATGCCAGGAATGCAAGGGTCTTTCAACATATAAAAATCAATCAATATAATACACCAGCATGGGCACACGCACTCCTGGGCACACAGAGAACAGGGCATGTGTCACGGAGCAGTGGTTAGCTGAGTTGGAGGTAGGGCCCAGAAACCAGCCAGGTTGGCGGCAGAACCCAGCACTTCAGAGCCACCGTGCACAAACCTCGGGAGAGAAGACGGAAGCAGCTGCAACTCCAAAGGCAGCCCCAGGCTGGCTAAAACAGTTCTTGGTGTGGAAACCGAGGCCCTTGAGTGCCCAGGCCCAGCCCAGCCTTGCTCAGGGAGCAGCTTAGCCTGGAGACTGCATGTCACAGCCACCGCGGAATCCAGCCAAGCCACCACCTCTGCCGCCCCTGCCCTAGGGGGGCCAGTCTCCCCTGACCGACATCACCTTCTTGAAGGTGTTCCTCTGGTTGGTCATGCTGGGACTGTTTGTGGAACTGGAATTTGGTCTGGCCTATTTTGTCCTGTCCCTCTTCTACTGGATGCATGTGGGGAAATGAGGCCCTGAGGAGAAGACAGAGGGAGGAAAAGCAGGTACTCCGTGTTCAACCCAGGCTGTGAGGCCATCCAGGGCACCCTGATTGCCCAGCAGCTGGAACGCGAGCTGCACCTGAGGCCTCTGCAGGGGAGATAGGGCCAGCCTTGCTGTTGGCTGGCCCCCAGGGCCCTCACACCCCTGGGGTATCGATTTGTGGGTTTGGCTGAGGGTAGCTTGCAGGTCAGTTCTATGACCCTGCAGTTCCACACACTTTCCCTGATTTCCTGCTGCAGTTTTATATCAGAACTTCT
Organism: Leucopleurus acutus; assembly: GCF_964270905.1. NCBI lineage: Eukaryota > Metazoa > Chordata > Mammalia > Artiodactyla > Delphinidae > Leucopleurus > Leucopleurus acutus. The sequence continues at coordinate 58,414,080 of NC_139148.1, forward strand.
TTTTGGTTTTGGTGAAACTCCCAGAAAGACACTCACTGTGGGTCTGATGCAATTTATAAAAATTACACACTCAAGAAAGGAGACCTATTTGTCTCTTTATTTAAGAGAGATGATTTTTAGAACAGTAGGAGGGCACTGGGGAGATAACTGTTTAAAATATCCAGCTGTTTGAAGTAATGGTTTGGTACATCAGGACTATATGTTAAAAGTAAATATTCTCTTTAAGTATTTTTTTAATTAATTAATTTTTAAAATTGACATATATTTGATTTACAATGTTGTGTTAGTTTCAGGTATATAGCAAAGTGATTCATTTATACATATATATATTCTTTTCTTATACAGGTTACTACAAAATATTAAGTATTTTGTAGTTCCTGTGCTATACAATAGGTCCTTGTTGTTTGTTTTATATATGGTGGTGTGTATCTGCTAATCCCAGGTTCCTAGTTTATCCCTCCCCCTCACCCTTCCGCTTTGGTAGCCATAAATTTGTTTTCTATGTCAAAAAAATTATAACATACCATGTTAATGGAATGAAGGAAAAATCCACATGATCATCTCAATTGATGCTGAGAAAGAATTTGACAAAATCCAGCACCATTTCATGATAAAGAAAACCTTAACATACATACTAGGAATATATATATATATATATATATATATATATATATAGAGAGAGAGAGAGAGAGAGAGAGAGAGAGAGAGAGAGGGAGAGAGAGAGAGAGAGAGAGAGAACATTCCATCTAAAAGCAGCAGATTACACATCTTTTCAAGTTCACATGGAACATTCTCCAAGATTTTAAATCACATGCTAAGCCATGAAACAAGTCTTAGTAAATTTAAGAAGATTAAAATCATATTAAGCATCTATTCTGACCAGAAGGCTATAAGACTAGAAATCAACTACAAGAAAAGAACTGTATAAAACATAAAAATGTGGAGGCTAAAATATATGCTTCTAAACAATCAATGGATCACTGAAGAAATCAGAGGAAATAAGAAAAATACCTGGAGACAAAGGAAAACAAAAATACAACAATTAAAAATCTATGGGACATAGCAAAAGCAGTTGTAAGAGGAAAGTTTTTAGTGATACAAGCCTACCTCAGGAAACAAGAGAAATCTCAAATCAACAGCCTAACCATACACCTAAAGAAAATAGAAAAAGAAGAACAAACAAAACCCAAAGTTAGTAGAAGGAAAGAAATAATAAATATCAGGGCAGAAGTAAATAAAATAGAGAATAAAAAATATAAAAGGTCAATGAAACTAATAGTTCTTTTAAAAGATTTTAAAAATTGATAAAATTTTATCCAGAAACATCAAGAAAAAAAAGAGAGGATCCAAATAAACAGAAACAGAAATGAAAAAGGAAAAGTTACAACTGATACCACAGAAATACAAAAGATCATAAGAGATGGCTATAAACAATTATGCACCAATAAAATGGACAACCTAGAAGAAATGGACAAATTTCTAGAAACATATAATCTCTCAAGGCTGAACCAGGAAGAAATATAAAATATGAACAGACTGATTACCAGGAATGAAATTGAATCATTAAAAACAAACAAAACAAACAAAAAAATCACCAACAAACAAAAGTCTATGACCAGATGGTTTTACAGGTGAATTCTACCAAACATTCAGAGAAGAGTTAACACCTGTCCTTCTCAAACTATTTCAAAAAATTGCAGAGGAAGGAACCCTTCCAAACTCATACTATGAGGCCAGCATCACCCTGATACCAAAACCTGACGAAGATATCACAAAAAAACAAAATTACAGACCAGTATCTCTGATGAACATAGATGCAAAAATCCTAAACAAAATATTACAAACCAAATACAAAATGATCACACACCATGATCAAGTGGTATTTATCCCAGGTTTGACATCCACAAATCAATCAATATGATATACCACATTAAAAAATTGAAGAGGGTTTCCCTCATGGCGCAGTGGTTGAGAGTCCGCCTGCCGATGCAGGGGACACGGGTTCATGCCCCGGTCCGGGAAGATCCTGCATGCCGCGGAGCGGCTGGGCCCGTGAGCTGTGGCCACTGGGCCTGCGCGTCCAGAGCCTGTGCTCCACGACGGGAGGGGCCACAACAGTGAGAGGCCCATGTACCGCCAAAAAAAAAAAAAATTGAAGAATAAAAAATCATGTGATCATCTCAATAGATGCAGAAAAAGCATTTGACAAAATTCAACATCCATTTATGATAAAGTCTCTCAACAAGGTGGGTATAGAGGGAACATACCTCAACATAATAAAGGCCATTTATGACAAGTCTATAGGCAACATCATACTCAATGGTGAAAAGCTCAAAGCATTTCCTCTAAGATCAGGAAGAAGACAAGGATGCCCACTCTCACCACATTTTTTTGGTTTGTTTTTTTAAATTATCTTAATTCCACTCTCATCACTTTTATTGAACATAGTATTAGAAGTCCTAGCCCCAGCATTCAGACAAGAAAAAGAAATAAAAGGGATCCAAATTGGAAAAGAAGAAGTTAAACAGTCACTATTTGCAGATGACATGATACTCTACATAGAAAATCCTAAAGATGTCACCAAAAAACTACTAGAGCTCATCAATGAATTCATAAAGCTGCAGAATACAAAACGAATATACAGAAACCTGTAGTGTTTCTATACACTAACAATTAATTATCAGAAATAGAAATTAGGAAAACAATACCATTTATAATCACATCAAAAAGAATAAATCTAACTAAGGAGATGAAAGACCTGTACTTGGAAAAATATTAGACACTGATGAAAGAAATTGAAGACAACATAGACAGATGGAGAGATATACTGTGCTCATGGATTGGGAGAATTAATATTGATAAAATGACCATTCTCCCCAAGGAAATCTACAGATTCAGTGCAATCCCTATCAAAATACCAATGGCATTTTTCACAGAACTAGAACAAATAATTCTAAAATTTGTACGGAAACACAAAAGACCTTGAATAGCCAAAACAATCTTAAGAAAAAAGAACAGAGCTGGCAACATCATGCACCCTCACTCCAGACTATGCTACAAAGCTACAGTAATCAAAACCAGTATGATATTGGCACAAAAATAGTCACATAGATCAATGGAAGAGAATAGAGAGTCCAGAAATGAACCCACCTTTATATGGTCAATTAATCTATGACAAAGGAAGCAAGAATATACAATGGGGGAAAGACAGTCTCTTCAATCAATGGTGTTGGGAAAACTGGATAGCTACATGCAAGGGAATCAAACTGGACTACTTTTTCACACCATATACAAAAATAAACTCATAATGGATTCGAAGGATAAATGTAACACCTGAAACCATAAAATTCCTAGAAGAAAACATAGGCAGTATTCTCTTTGACATTGGTCTTAGCAATATATTTTGGATATGTTTTCCCAAGCAAGGAAAATGAAAGCAAAAATAAAACTAATGGGACTACATCAAACTAAAAAGCTTTTGCATGATGAAGGAAACTATCCAAAAACTGTGAAGACCACCTACTGAATGGGAGAAGATATTTGCAAATGATATATCCAATAAGGAGTTAATATCCCAAATACACAAAGAACTCACATAACTTTGTATCAAAAAACAAACAACCCAATTAAAAAATGGACAGAGGATCTGAAGAGACATTTTTGCAAAGAAGACATACAGGTGACCAACTGATACATGAAAAGATGCTCAATATCACTAACCATCAGGGAAATGCAAATCAAAACCACGATGGGATATCTCCTTACACCTGTCAGAATGGCTATCATCAAAAAGACAACAAATAACAAATTGTTGAAGAGGATGTGGAGAGAAGAGAACCCTTGTACACTGTTGGTAGGAATGTAAATGGGTTCAACCAGTATGAAAAACAGTATAGCAGTTCCTCAAAAAACTAAAAATAGAACTACCATATGATCCAGCAATTCCACTATTGGGTATTTATCGAAACAAAACGGAATCACTAATTTGAAAAGATATACGCACCACTATGTTCACTGCAGTATTACTTACAAGAGTCAAGATGTGGAAGCAAACTAAATGCACACTGATAGATGAATGGATAAAGAAGATGTGGTGTACATACACAATGGAACATTACTCAGCCATAAAAAATGAAATCTTGCTACTTATGACAAAATGGATGGACCTAGAGGGTATTATGATAAGTCAGTCAAGGAAAGACAAATACTCTGCAATTTCACTTATATGTATAATCTAAAAAACTAAGCAAATGAACAAATACAACAAAACAGAAACAGAGTCATAGAAACAGAAAATAAACAAGTGGTTGCCAGAGGGAAGGGGTGAGGGAATGAAAAATAGGTGAGGGAGATTAAGAGGTACAAACTTCCAGTTACAAAATAAATGAGTCATGGGTATGAAATGTACAGTGTAGGGAATACAGTCAATAATTATGTAATATATTTGTATGGTGACAGTGGTAACTAGACTTATCGTGATGAGCATTTTGAAATGTATAGAAATATAGAATCACTGTATCATGCACCAGGAGCTAACATAGTGTTGTAGGTCAATTATACTTCAAACACAAACAAACTCATAGAAAAAGAGATCAGATTTGTGGTGACCAGAGGTGGTTAATGGGGCAGGTTGGGGGTGGGGGAGAATTGGATGAAGGTGGTCAAATGGTACAAACTTCCAGTTATAAGGTAAATTAAGTACTAGGGATGTAATGTATGACATGATTAATATAATTAACACTGCTGTATGTTATATATGAAACTTGTTAAGAGGGTAAATTCTAAAAGTTCTCTTCACAAGGAAAAAAACATTCCTATTTCTTTAATTTTGTGTCTGTATTAGATGATGGGTATTCACTAAACTTATTGTGGTAATCGTTTCATGATGTATGTAAGTCAAATCATTATACTCTACACCTTAAACTTATACAGTGCTATATGTCAGTTATATCTCAATAAAACTGGAAGAAAAATAAAGAAATAGCAGCTTATGTATATAAATTAGGAATAAATGAGGAAACTAATTACCAGGAGAAACCACTAAAAGAGGAGAAGGTCTGGCATGGGAAAGGATGGGGCAAGGGATGGTTGGTTGTTATATTGAACACTTCTGCTCTTTGATTTTTAACCATATACATGTGTAATATTTTGATTTCAAAAGTACTTTTTAAACTCTGTAATTCTAACTCTGTCCCCTCCTGGCCTCAAATCCTTCTAAGGCTCCCCCCTTCAAATGATACATGTTAAACTATAAATTATTTCCTTGTCACTAAAAGCCCTTCAACATCTGGCCCCGACCTACATTACCAGCATCATTACTGCTCTTTTCCTTAAAGTACCTGGGCCGCTAGTCACATCAATCTATTTGCAGCATCTTGGGTACCATTTTCTTTCATGCTTCCATGCTTTTGCACGTTTTGTTGCCTCTGCTTGACTTTCCCCTCTCCCTCCCCCTCTCCTTCTCCTCCTCTTCTTCCTCCTCATCTCCCTGATGAACCCACACTCATCTTCCCAGAGTCTGCAAATGTCACCTTCCCTAGGAGGCCTTCCCTACCACCCCCCAGGAAGATTTGTGCCCTTTCCCCTGTGCTGTCCAAGCATTTGGTACATTGCTCTACTACAGCACAGATCACATGGGATTTAACTTGTTGAGTCTGCTTTCCCCACTAGATTGTGGGCTGCTTGATGGCAGTGGCCAGCTTTTATTCATGTTTATATTCCCAGGGCTTATCCCATGGCTTATTGAATTGAATGTGTTTTTAAAGGACATTTGAAAAAATATTTCACTAAGAAACTAGGGAAAATCAAATAGTCTCAGAAAGCTAGTATAGGTGATTGTGTACAGCATCACCATAACTGTGAAGAAAGAAATGTTGATAGTGTGATAGTTCCTCCAAATATTAAACATAGAGTTACATATGACCCAGCAGGCCCACTCCTAGGTATATATCCACTCTTAGGTATATATCCAAATATATATCCACACAAAAACTGGTATATGAATGTTCATAGCAGCATCATTCATAACAGCCAAAAATGAAGATAACCTAAATGCCCATCAACTGAAGAATGGATAAAAAATGTGCTATATACATAAAATGAAATATTATTTGGCCATGAAAAGGAATGAAGTACTGATACGTACTACAACTTGGATGAACATTGAAATCATGCTAAGTGAAGCCAGACACAAAAGGCCACATATTGTATGACTTCATTTTTATGAAATTCTCAGAATAGGCAAATCTATAGAGACAGAAAGTATGTGAATGGTTACTTAGGGCAGGAGGTGAGGTGGAGGTGAATGGGAGTGACTGCTAATGGGTATAAAGTTTCTTTTTGGGGTGATTAAATGTTCTAAAATTAGTTAGTGATGACGGTCACACAACTTTGGGAATATGCTAAAATACATTATATTGTACACTTTAAAACAGTGAACTTTATGATTTGAATGATATCTCAATAGAGTTGTTTTAAAAAAAAAGGAACGTATAAAAAATCCTGGAAGGAAACACACCAAAAATTTAACAAGTGGTTGTTAACTTTGAGTTGTGGGGTTTTGTGAGGGAGATCGTTACTATTTTTCTTTTCTTCTGCTTTACAGCTCTTTCCATACACTCTATGATGAACATGTAATTAACGTCAGACACTTCATGCTTTAAAATATCAAGAAAGAAGAGAGAGAGAATTAACATATTCTGAGTACATGCTATGTACTCGTAAGGTAATCCCCACAGCATTCCTGTCAGGTTGCTATTCCTTATTTTCAATTTCACCAGGGTGACAGGGGAAAAAATGAGACTTAAAGATTCACTGTCTTTCCCCATTCTCCTCCCACTTCTAAAAATCTTCTTGGGTTTTCTGGCTTGATTTGGGGACTTTTGGTTTGTTGAACTGGTAGTAATGACTAAAGGAAAATTGAAAGAGGCCTTGAAAGTCAGGACTGATTTACAGTAAAAAGAGTAGAGAGTGACCAGAGAAAGCAAAGAAAGCTCTGGGGAAAGATCAGAAGAAGGCAGAGAAAGAGAAGACGTAGCAGGGGCTGATTGTGGGGGGAATTAGCCCCGTGTGTAAAAGGATGGATCGGATTCTGGATGCCTGACCCTTTTAATCATGCTGATTTCAGCTCAGACATGGCCACTTCAAAGGTCCCGTGATGATGTGATACCCACTTCTGAAGGAACCCCTGCCACTTCTATCTCGACCTCTTTCCATCCCATTACCCTGCATTATCCTCTCCATAGTATTGATTACGATCTGAACGTGTCCTGTCTTCTCTTGCTGGGATGCGAGTACCATTCCAGAAGCAGAGCCTCCTCTGGCTTGTTCACTGCTCTATTGCAGGACTGGGAACCAGGTCTGGTAACTTGTGGTGTTCGGAAAATGAGAATTGCGTTTTCTGTTGTCATTCATCGACTCCTCTCCCCTCACTTATCTCCACTTTTTCCAATGCTATTCATCCTTCAAAGCCTTGCTCAAGACCCAACAACTCCTGGAACTCATATCTCTTGGCTAGAAGTGAGCCCCTGTCCTTGACACATGAGCCCTCAACTACTCCCATACCGATCTCATAAGCTCTTTGATGTTAGGGTCCATTTCTTATACATCTTATACATCTTATACATCACAGCAACACATTTTACTGAGATTATTTGTGTGCATGCCAGAAAATCAACACATAAGAAAAATAGTCATTTTAGACTGATAACTTACGAAGAAAATAAAATAAATTAACGGCCTAGATGAAGACAAGGGTTGGGGGAACGGCACTAATTTCATCTGGATGGCTGGAGAAATTTCCCTGAGGAAGTGGCAATTGAGCTGAGATCTGACTGATCAAATCTGGATCTTTCTATATCTCCCACAATGCCCTACATATCGCATTTGCTGACTGACAGACCATGGAGTGTCAGGAGTAGAATGTTCCTAAAGGTTATCTAGTCTAGGTCCAATCTTACATAGGTTTCACCTCCTGACAGTAAGCTGCTGCCCCCAGGTAGGACAACCTGCCTCAAGGTCCCCAAAGTTTCCCATTTCAGTTGGTCCTCAAGACTCCCTTATGGATAGCTGCAGAACCAGCATTTTCTAGGCACCAGCTGTGTGCCAGACACTTTCATACCCAGTATCTTACTTAACTCTTACCTAGTAGTACTATTATTATTATTCCTATTTGAAAGATGAAGGAAGCTCAGAGAGTTTATGTAACTTGCCCAAGGCCACACTGCCAGCAAGTGTGTAGTGAGTGTGCCTGACACCAAGGCTGGTGCATCTTGCTACCATCCCTTGCTCTCCCTTCATTCTGAAGTTTAAACCATCCTGCTCAGGCTTTAGAAGTTCGTTGAGATTCCTAACCTTGGGACTGGCTTGATTTCATTGGACCTTTCTCAGTAGAGATATCAAGTTAGCCTTTCCCACGAACTGACCCTTTAGAGACACAAAGTTTTGCTGGCTTTATTTTTCATAATCACTGCATGAAGACTGAGATCGTGTCTGACCTCAAATGCCCCTGGCTGGACAATCTCATGCCTCACTCAGGCTCCTTTCTCCAAAGCTGGGACTGCCTCATAACACCTGCGTGTGTGTGTGTGTGTGTGTGTGTGTGTGTTTATGTGTGTGTGTGTGTGTGTGTGTGTGTGTGTGTGTGTGTGTGTGTGTGAGAAAGAGAGAGACAGAGAGAAACAGAGAATAACAGACTGATGCTGTTTACTTGCCTGGTCCCCAGGCTAAGAGGTCATTCTGATCTCCTGTATTGTGACTTCTTTCCCCCCTCAACCTTCAAATCTGCTGAGTCTGTTCTACTTCCCCTTTTATTCTCTTCAGGGGGTCGACACCCTGTATCTGCTCTTTTGTGCCCCAGAGAGGACCTTGTTAATCTCCTATGTCTCCTCCCTCCCTCAGCCTCCTTCTCAGTCTCAGAGTCAGGGCCAGCTGCCCTAGAGGTGAAAACAGGGAGCAGGAGCCCTGGCTTCTGGGAGTCTCTGAACCAGCCCATTTTGAGGGGCGCATGCCCTCGTGTGTTCGCCTTGTGTAAATTCAGCCTGAGATTACAGCCTAAGGCCCTGCTGGCAGAGCCTTCTTCTACTAACCTGGCCAAGGATCCTAGCCTTTCTCCACCTGCCTGTGCCGTTGCCTCCCTGGCGTTTGAATCAGCCTAGGTCTGGGGGACTGCATCTGGTCTCACTCCAAATGGAACACCTCCTGGTCATTTCCCCCTTTGTCTCTCTCTCTCTGACAACTGCAACTACACAACAATAATAGCCACTATTTGGCAAGCATGTAGTATGGGCCAGGGGATTTATATATATCAGCTAGTTCAAGCTGCACAGCACCCCCATAAGTAAGTGTTATTTTCTTGGCACATGGTAGGCACTTATGAATGAAGGAACGGTTTCTCTCCAATTCATCATAGAGCAAACAGAAGCTCAGGGAGGTTGCAAAAGTAATAAGGGTCAGAAACAGAATTGAAACCCAAGCCTATTTGATCTCAAAGCCTGGGCTCTGAACAGTCATATCAGGATGCTTCTAAAACCACTGCAGCACCTTGAATCCCAATCCCCGGGACTGTGTGAGGGAGAAGCTGATGGATGTGGTTAGGGATACCGGATTTGAAGTCATATAGCTAGTAAGCAGGCACCACCACTTCCTGGTTCTGTGAGTGTGGGCAAGTTGCTTAACTTCTCTGTACCACAGCTTCCTTATTGGCAAATGGCGATAATAATAGTAACAGCTCAGAGGGTTGGGCCACTTTAATGAGATAATATCCATAAAGGGCTTAGCATGGAGCTTGGCATATGGTAATCACTCAAAAAATGTTTGTGATGGTGATGATGGTTCAGCTATGTGCTAGGTGGCAGCATGTGAGCTCATCTTCCCTAATGAGCTCCTGTAGTACAGATATTCTGTATGGTGGGGTCCATGCACACCAATCAGCCTTAGCAATCAGCTAGCCTGGGAGGGAGGTTGTCAGCTACTGATGAAAGGTGGGTTGCGTGGCTAGGGCACATCTGCTTCTAGAGGAAGACCACTGTGCTTCTGCCCAGAAGTGGGCCCTGGGAGGCCCTTCTGGCAGGGCTGAGATTTCTTGCAGGAAGCAGTTCTATTCTGCACCAACATGAGGAAAGATGTGTAATCAGAGTCACAGAAGGCTGTGCCTTATTTCTTGGCTCTGGTCATTTCGGTCTGGACCTTTTTAAAAACAGGTGTTACCGATCCACTTTAGCCATAAAATCCCTTCATGAAGTGCCCCTGGGAAAGTCCAACCTGAAACCTGCAAGCTCTTCTCCTTGGAGAATGTGCCTGGGAAATGGAATAGGCTGCCTGCTTTCCAGAGCTGTCAACTCCAAGCCAAGACCTTGTGAGAACCCTAGTGGTGGGCGCAGGTAAGGGAGTGTGGGTTGAATTACCTCAGATCCCCTCAAAAGGTTATTTTCCTTTTCAGTCCGGACAGGCATTCTTCACACCAAGAACCAAGTGACTGAAAGAGAGTCTCAGGTGAGTGGCTTACCTGGGGAAGGGGAGAGGAAAGAGTGCCTCGATTTCCACCCAGGTCACCAGGCTGGAGAAAGGCAAAATGACTTAGGGAGGCCACGGACAAGAGTAAGGCTCAGGTCGATGGGCCCTCTACTCAATGGTGCGTATTGACCTGGGGCAGTTTGCTCTCAGATTCCAGCACCTGGCAGGCTCCCAGGGGAGGCCCAGCAGTGTTTGTAAACTGAACTGACCCATGTTGGTTCCTGGGAGGGTCTGGGTGTTTCATGAGTAGCAACCTCTGATGGACCCTCCTTCTGTGGTCCTGGATTCTTGACGTTTTCAGGTGTCCATTGTCTATAGGAGTCTCCTAGTTGGCCACAGCCTCCTTAGGTGACAGGACCTGAGAGACTGCCCATCTGGGGTGAGCTATCTGTCCTTCTGCCAAATGAGCAAACTAGAGAAGAAGTACCCTGAGATGAGAAAGAGGACAAGGAGGACGGATGCAAAGCTAGTCCCTCTGTGCTCCATGGAGCTACGGTCTTTGCTGTGGCCCACACCGTGCCATGTTGTCAGGACCTGTGTCATTGTCATCCCTGTGTCCCTTCCAGGGGTAAAGGCAGTGTCTAGCACGTAGGTCTGCCACTTACTAGACATGAGATGTTATTTGGGTCACTTGACTTCTGAGAATGCCAGTTTTCTCATCTGTGCATAAAATGACTTTGAATGAGAGAATGGATACAAAGTACCTGGAACGTAGTAGGTGCTCAGCAGATGGTACCTGTCACCACCATCACCACCATCATCAACTCCAACACCATTAGCATTTATTGTTCACCTCTTGTATGCCCATCCTGATGCTTGGCTTTGATGCAGAAGATAAAGGAGAAGCAGTCAGTGGTTTCTGCTCCAGGTTAGTATGTAGCGGGAGAGCTCAGATACACACAAATATTGAAAATCCAAGTGCCAGTAAGAGGTATACGGTCAGGATATGGAGATCAAAGGAGGGAACAGATCTGTGGGCTAGGGCCTTCTAGGAAGGCTGCCCAGAAGAGGTGGGTGCTACGGTAGACCTGGATAGATTGAATTTCTAGTACTGGGAGGAGGAGGGGGAAGAGGATAAAGGGTGTTCCTGGCTTAGCTCAGCGCAGGCCAGCACCCGAAGCTGGGAGTGTCCCTCATCTCCCTTTGGGCTGTTGGGGGTCAGGCTCAGTGCTGGGTCAGCTTTTGGAATGCAAATACTGGGCTGGCCACTGGGGGTCGACAGAGATTGAGAAATATGGAGGCTACTGGGGCGAGATTTCCTTGGAGATTCTACCCCTTTGATTGAACAGCCTGCCTAATGTCTCATTTCCCTACCTCTGAAATTCCCTCCTCCTTCCTCCACCGTCTGTAGAGCCCTAATCCCCCCGAGAGAGACACTCTTAGCTCTCCAGAGCTTCCTGACTTCCCCACCCCTGCCCAGAACACCAGTCTAAGGAGGAAAATTCCCTCCCTCTCCACATCCCCACCCCCAGCCCCACCTCTTACGGCTAAAGCCAGAGGCTGCCATAGTCTCTGGTTTGTGTCCAGGAGAGCGGCTGTGAAAGAAAAACAAGCCAGGCCAGGGAAATTTATGTTCTTCTGAGGGGGTTGGCTTCCTCATGAGGAAGATGATGGGTGGTTTGTCAATTGAGGTCTCACCCCAGTTCCAACTTGGGCAGCGCTGGGGAGGCAGGGGTATGGCAGGGGCACGGTGGGAGAGGTTGGTGGGGAGACTAAAGGCTTAGAAAGAAACTGGGCACTGGGAGGTACATTGAGCCCAGGCACTGGGACCTTGATGATAAAAGGTGGGAAGGAAGGTCTCTAAACCAAGCTGGACTAAGTTGTGCGTGTGGGGAGCAGAGGTTTCAATGTCAGAGATCCTGGCTCCGTTGGCTCAGGGGCAGCTGGAGGGTGGCGGGCCTGGGTACCATATATCTGCCATTGGTTATCTGGCCAGCTGGGTCCAGCCCCTTATCTATCCTCAGGATGCCCCCAGGGGTTTATGACCTTTGTAACAGTAGGCTTGGGTTTATCAGTCGAGAAAGCCCAGAACCTGACCCTTTAGCATTTATGGTAGGTTGGAAGGCAGGAAGTTATCTCATAGGCTAGTGAGGGGTCAGAGCTAGGAGGGCTGGAGAGAGGAAGAAGCACTGCCCCTTCCCTCAGCTCCTCGTGTTGTTCAAATATTTGCTCTGCTTCGGGTGTTCCTCCAGGGGAACTTTATTCCCTGTGTTTATGGGGCCTGACAAGCCCAGTGTGTTCTCTAAGGAGCCAAGAGCAGATTTGGGCAAAGATGTCATTTCTGCAGCCAGCGTCATCCTTCCCTGGGCTTACTGGCTCTCCGAGATGGGGAGCTAGGCCGGGGTCAGTGACAGGTGGTGACAACGGCTGCCCCCCACCCCTGAATTCCTGAGCCCCTGACAGTGATGAATGGCCCAGTCCCTCTTTGCACACTCCCCAGGTAACCAGAGTTGAGGGAGTGACAGGTGGGCCGGGCTGGAGTGCTGCAGGATTTACCCCATAGCTGTCCCCCACAGGGCTGGAGAGTGAGAACAGGAGGGACTGCTAGAGGAAGTTGAGCCCAGATCAGTGATACACAGGAGGGCACGGATATCCAAAGATGAGGTCTCTAAGGAGCCGAGGGTCCCGGCTGCAGTCCAGAGCCTATGCCACCTGCTATGCCACACTGAGCCATGCGCTGGCCCTCAGATGCTCTGCTCTAGGCTCTTTTGAGGAGCAGGGGCAGAGGCCATTTGCCTGTGTGGGGCCCATGGGCTTGGGACAGATTTCTAGGAGTCCAGGGAAGGGTAACGAGGTATAAGGAGGGGATAAAGAGAGAGGGAGGGACGGGGCAGGCCCATCTCAGGAAGAGAAGGGCTCCTCCTATCTCTGGTGTCATCCTGCCAACAGCATGACCCAGAGCCAGGCTGACACCTGGAAGATCAAGGTGATCTCAGTGCAAACACCCATAAACCAGGCATGAAGCTGGGGCAAGGACAAGGGAGGGGTGGGGGGGTTGAACGTTTGGTTGAACCCTTGGCCTTTGGGACCAGCCCCTCTTTCCCCAGCCACTGAGAATCTCCATGGCTGCAGTGAAACTAGACTAGCAGGGCTTACCCACCTGGGGCTTGATCTGGGGTGTGGTGCAGCCAGCAGGCGGGAGGAAGAGTAGGAGGGCTCAGGTCCCACCCTGGGCTTGTCCTGAGCCTGACCCAGAGATAGAGTGACTTAGGAAAAGCAAGGTATTCGTGGGGGAGGGAGGACAGCCTGGGCTCAACACAGACCCCAACTGGTCTCAGCTAGAGGGCAGTGAAGGCAGAGGGAGAGAAGGAGAGAAGCGGGTGGCGGGACAAATCTGGCTGGGCAAGAGAGGACTTTGCAGGCTGAGGTTGGCGGGGGCAGGGGATGCAGGCAGATTGAGCCTGGAGCCTCAGTTTCCTCTTCTCTAAAATAGGCCTATCAATATCAACCTCAGGGATGTTATGTGAATTAAGCAAAGATAGCATAGGACCAAGGGTGAGAGTACCCGGCTACAGTGCCTGGCATACAGAAGTTGTTCAAGAAACATGGCTCTCCCTTGCCCTGTAGGGAGTGGTCGTGTGTATCTGTGAGGAGGATGCAGGCAGCGGTTGTGGGTCTTCGAAGGGACAGACAGGAGGCTTAGGACAGGCCAGAGATGATTGTAGGTAGGAGAGAGGGCTGCTAGCCTCATGGAGTGGTCCCAGCTGGCATTGCCCCGGGCCTTGGGGCAGGCTTCCTGCCCTCGGTGTGCAAGGTCCACCCTTTGGCACACATTCCCTTCCAGAGCCCTGGGGTGTCCGAGTAGAGTCATGTGTAGAAGCTCAAGTCGTGCAGCTCAATGGCCCAGGTTTGAATCCTGACTCTTCTGCTCCCTGGCTGTGTGACCTCAGGTGAGGGAGTTCACTTCTCTTATCTGAGAGTACAAGGCAGGCAAGGAGAGGTCAAGGACAAGGGCCACAGTAATAGAGAGGGGGTGTGAATGTTCATGCACGTGAGCAGGACAGTGACTTGAGGAAACGTGGGGACTATGCGCCATGTCCCGTGAAGGCAGGAACCAAGCCTGTCAGCTGGTGCTGCGTGAACTGATAGGCGAGGAAGACGGCAAGTTCATGTATGAATATGTACACGTGTGAGAAAACGAGAGGAGCTAAAAAATGTGTGCATGGCACACAAAGCATGTGTGAACGGGTGAGAACATGTGTGACCCGGAATGAGGATGTCTCTGTGGGAGGCTCTGCGGAGGTATAATAGTTTCCATTTAGTAAGCACCGTGGTGGGCCAGCCATGAAGCTAAGCCCTTTCTGTGCATTATCTCACTCCCCACTCAGCACAGCTCCGTGAAGAAGAGATGATCTTCAGGTTACAGAAGAGTTAACTGAAGCACACAGGGGAAGCGACTTGCCCAAAAAGACACAACTGATAAGCAGTGAACTCTATGGCTCTGAAGTTCATACTCCCCCTGCCTCCCATTGGTGTGGGAAGCTGAGCTCTCCGGGGGCTGTTATGGTACCTGAGGCCTCCCGCAGCTGCTAGATGTTGTTCTGCATCCCTGGGTCCAGGAGGCCCCCACATACTGATTTCCATCTGCTTGGAGCTCCTTGAAGGCAGGGCTTGGTGGGCTCCTCTTTGGATCCCAGCTCAGAGGCAAGCACAGGATCAGTGCTCAGGAAACACTGGTGGACTTGAACCCTGAGGGATGTGTGTGTTCGGTGACACTGATCTGGGAGGCTTGGGGAGGGGTGTGACTGCCACTGGAATAGGGAGAGCTTGGATAGGAGAGGGTCAACATCCCCCACAGATCCTGACTTCTTCTCTGGCTTCCCTGAGGAGTAATTTTTCCCTACCTCAGGGGCATGAATCACTACATCAGAAGCCCTGCTAGGGTGGGGCAGGAGGTGGGAGCCTGGAGTCATTGGCCCTGGCTGCAGCAGGGAGTAGGCCCAGCCCTGCTACTGAGGCTCCGGTAGGCAGGTTGAGGCAGAAAGGCTATGTCGTGACCAGGGGTGACCAGCTTGTGGGGCAGGTCTAGACACAGAGTCCTCTCTTCTTTCCTCTGTGCCCTCCCCACCCAGGATGAGGCGTTGGCACACTCAGGAGCTGCTGCTGTCTTCCCAGGCTTCCCAAGTCTGGCAGCATAGCTTCATCGGCCCCATTTCCCACCTGGTCTTGGGCTCACTTCCCGAGGGGCACTGGACATGTTGGCAGTGGAATCTGAGGCTGATTCTGGGATTGGTGGTGGTGACTCTAGCTGGGAGCTTGGGGGCATGGCCAGGGACACAGATGAACTTTCCTAGGCCTAGAAACCTCTCAGAGGACTGTGAGTGAAGAGTGGAGCCCTGGCCGTCCTGAAGGTTGCTGCTTTCCAGGCATGAACGAGCTTTTAACCAGGAATGAAGTAAGTAAGCAAGTAAGCAAGAAGGTGCTGGAAATGTGGCGAGTCAGTAGGGTATAGGGAACTGGGCACAGGCTTAGGAGACAGAGAAGTCTGGGGCCAAATCCTGCTTCTACCACCGATCAGCTCCATGACCTCAGATGAGTCATTTCCCCCTGAGCCTTAGTTTTCCCTCTTACATAAAATAGGGATTGTGGAACTCATCTCAAAGGATTGTGAAGGGAAATGCCTCTACCATGGTTCCTGGCACATAGTAGGCACTCAGTAAGTGGCAGGCTGTTTTCCATTCTCAGGTTTTGCTGTCCTGCCATGCACTTCGGGCAATCCTAGTCTCCAAGCTGGACTACTGGTGTGTCCCTGCACCTTGTTCTTGTCTCTCCTTGCTCACACCCCAATAAGGGGTCCAGCTGGGAGCTGAGAGACCCTAAACAGCTCCTCTTCTTCTCTTTGTACACAGATCCTTCTCATCCTCCGGGCTCTATCCCTGAAAGTGGGAGGAACACACTTCTCCCTCTTTATTTCCCCCCAAATAGAGGTCCACTCTATGAACCAAAGAGATCATCAGAGGATCCAGTGAGGAACTCAGTAGATCAGCCTCCTACTTAAGTGAGAGAAGGACAGGAAACTGTGTAAATGGCGAGCACTTTGGGAATGTCGCTCACCTAATTATCTCCGTAAAGAAGCAGCGAGGAGACTTTATGTCCTCGGCAGTCGCCGAGACAACCCCAAACCCAGATCTTACTCCTAGTGCTCCCTCCTCCTCCCCATACCGGGCCGCGGTTCTAGCCAAGGTCACCACCCCTGTCCCGGGTCTTGTGCTCGAGCGCGTGTGCCAGGCTCGTGTGTGCCACGCTCCCGTTGGAGTGGGCGCTCTCAGTCTGTCCCAGGCAACCGCGGTGCTATAGAAGACCAGTAGGGGGAGACATTAGCACGTGGGTACATCTGCCGAGGTCCAACTGGGGAGAGCGGGTCGGACCGGGAGGGTCTGAGCTATGGGCTGGAGCCAAAGTTATAAGCACGGAAGCAAGGAGGGGCGGGGAGAAGGGGCTGGGAGACAAAGACCCAGATGGCGAGGCCGGGAGGTGCTGGAGTCCGGCGTCTTGGGACCAGGGCGCCAACTTTTACTTTTTCGAAAGGCTCCTCTGCCCTACGCCCTTTCCTCTTTGCCCTCGAGGTGTCTTTCTTTATCGAGGTGCCCTCTCATCCCCACTGGCCTATCCCAGGGCCTTGCCCGCGCCTTCAGACAGGACAAGACTCGAAATCTGGGCCCCTGGTGTCCCACAAGTCTCTTCCCCAAAGTTGAGATTCCCAAGGCCTGCTCCCCAGGGGCGAAGAACTCATCTTCCCAACTTTCCCGTACTTGACCCCTCTGAGACGCCACCGCCCACCGCTATCCGTTTGTTCAGGACTCCGGGTCCGGGTCCATGTGCAAGCGGACACTGCACGGCGAGGGCGGAAGGAGGAAAGCCCACCAGAGCCCTCTGTGAGATGGGACCAGGAGTAAACAAGCTATCCTTGTCACGGAGGTGGGCACCGAGCAAGGACTTCAGGGCTCGCGTGTGTAACAAAAAGAATGGTAGTACTTTCCCGGGAAAAGTACTGAGCCTGTTTGGCCCAGGTCAGTGGGCCGGAGTGTCGACCAGGCGCTCGGGGAGGAGAGCAGGCCGATAGCTCTAGAGGAGCGCCAACTTCCCACGGGCTGAGCGCTCTGGGAACAGGACTAGGCAGGATCCATCCATAACCGCAGGAGCCGCACACTCAGATTGGTGCCATCGAGAGCGCGGCGTCCTTAAGAGCTCCCTAAAACCCCGCCTCCTTCCTGTTCTGGGGGCGTGGTGCAGGGCAAGGACCCCGTGACGGAGCTTGCTATTGGCTAAGATGCGTAGGGTTGGCCTTGCGTACGCCTGAGCAGGGGAGTAGACAGCTCAGCGGCGGCGGAGGGAGTGTATGCGCGCTGGTCAGCAGTGGGAGGTGTGTGAGCCTCGCACTGACCGTAGAGCCTCGGGCGCAATCGCCAGGGAGCTAGGACTCGGCGACTGGGCTGCCGGGCCACCCGGCCTAGGCTTCAGAGGCGCAAACTGATGGGACTAGCTCGCTCGGCAGTGTCTCCGCGCTCTTCTAAGTACACTGAGCGGGCCCCGCGCTGAAGTCGAAGCTGTCGGGGGGCGCGCAGCCCGGAGTCCCAGTGTGGCCTGGAGGAACGGAGCCCGTGCTAGGGTGGCCCGGTCGGGAGCCCCCAGACCGAGCTCGTGTGGTGGGGAGACTCCCACTTCTTCCCAGGGGTGCCGATCCCGGGGCGGTCGAGGCGTCCGGGCGGCCACCGAGTCCCCAGCGGTGAGACCCCGTCGGGGAGAGGTCGCACAGTCCCAAACAGTCTCGGGGAGCCGAGCGGAATCGGACGGGATCACCCGGGGGCGCAGAGCCCCCGTCGTGCTTCGTGCGGCGGAGAGGCCAGTGGAGCGAGCCCTCGGAGGCCACAGCTCATGCTCGGGTTGGGGGCGGCTGCCCAGTGAGTCCTCCTGGCCGGCGGGGCGGAGAAGAGCGACACCGAAGCCGGCGGGAGGGGAGCACTTCAAGGCCGGCGGCTGCGGAGGATGGGCGCCTGAGCTTCTCGGAGCGCAGCGCGGCACGGGAAGGCGAGGCCAGCTTTGCTGAGGAGGCGCCAGGGCATCCCGAAGTGCAGCCTGCCCCAGGGAAGATGGCCCGGCCTGGCCAGCGTTGGCTCGGCAAGTGGCTTGTGGCGATGGTCGTGTTGGCGCTGTGCCGGCTCGCCACCCCGCTGGCCAAGAATCTAGAGCCCGTGTCCTGGAGCTCCCTCAACCCCAAGTGAGTAACTTATCTGCTCTGGTCCCTGGGGGTGAGGCCGCGCGCCCCCGAGCGCCTGTGGGAAGGTGTTCGGAGGAGGAGCGGCGCCCCATTTTGTCTATGGCTTTTTCGAGTGTGTTTCCCTGCGGCCGGGCGGGGAAGGGTGCGGTGGGGTTGGGTGGGGGCACTTGGCTGGGTTGTGACCCCTCAGCTTCCCGGCCCTCTCCTCCGCACGTCCCGGATCAAGTCGAGGTGGTCGCGCCGGGCGGAGCTGGGAGTCTGAGCGCCTTTGAGCGCACCGGAGAGCTGGGTCGGGGAGAGAAAGCAGCCCCCTCTGGGGCCCCTGGGAACGTGGCGGTTTTCGCCAAGAGCCGCTGGGGGCGGGGGGTGGGCGAGCTTGACCTGGGCGGGGGAAGAGGCCGGAACACAGGTTCCCCGTTTGTTTAGCTGTGAAGGGACCGTGGCGTGGGACTTCGCGCTTGGGGCGGGTGGCAGTGCCTGTATCTCCATTCGGGCTTCTCTCATTTTCATTTCTCTTTCTTCCCAGTTTGCTTCCCTAGCTTTTCGCTTTGCCGTCTCTCCTAGCCTCCCCCACCCCCGACTTTCTCCCTGCTGGGTCCGTGGAAGGGCGGGCGCCGCTCCCAGGCTCACAAAGGCGGCGGGTGGAGAGGGGCGGAGTGGGAGAGAGGTTTTGTTGGGGGGGGGGGTGTCGATCCAGCGCTCGTCGGGGGTCCAATGGAGCCGGCGGCAGAGCTTCCAGGGCTGGCCGGGGTGGAGAGTGGCGGCCGAGGTGGCTAGGGAAGTGGGTGGCAAGCAAAGGATTCCTGCCCAGGCGGGTCCCACTGGCCCCCCCACCTTCTGTCCTCAGATTGGGGAGTTGTGCTTAGCTTTCCCAAAGGGGTTGGGGAGGCAGCTATGTAGAGGAGATCCTTTCTTTTCTCCCTCCTCCTTACCCTTCACAATCCTCTCCCACCTCCCAACAACACACACACCTTTCAGGGCGGTGGCTCAGTGGTTTCTGGGCTGTTAGTGGGGAGTCGCTGGATTGTGTAGTGACCTCTGGACCTTTTTCTCTTTTGGCATCCAGGACTCAGGTTGGAACCCAGGGTCAAAATTTCTCTTCCTTCTTGTTTTCTGGAGGTCCCAGCAGTGTGCGGACACCCCACTTAGTGGGAAGCTGGGGGCCCTTGGCCTGCCCTCTGTGCTCTATGATTCCTGTACCTGGAATCTCTTCCTGTCCACTCTTATGGGCTCCCCGCTAACTTCCCGAGCTCCTGCCTGTCTTGACCTCTTAGGTTCCAGGGGTCATGCACCTCTCAGCCCTGGAGTGGGAGAGGGCGGCTTCTTTAGTTCTCTTCTCCTTAGGTTAAGGTACGGTCCTATTTATTGGTCAGTGGGATGTCTAAACCAGGGTCAGAGTACAAGGAAAGGGATTGACAACGATTTTTCCTTAACCCAGAAGCCAAACTGGGCCCAGTGCTCTCCTAACAGCAGGGACTCAAAATGGTCTGGGGGCCTCGGGCTGTTCAGACCAAGGAGAAAGGCTGTGAAGTGCCCAGTTCCCTCCTGTAAAGGTGGAGGCTGGAAATGCTCTCTCTTGAGCCAGGAGAGCTGAAATCAGCCTGGGGTAGCCCATCCTAGGGGCTCATGGGAGTGACCTAATTGCTCTCTCGGGTCTCTAACCAGAGATAGCAGGCAGCTCCACAGCTGGAAAGGAGCCCTCCTGCAGAGTGAGGTCGGGGGTGGCTGGGAGAAACAAGATCTCCCTGAGCTTCACCCTTTTTGTGTCTTGAGGCCTGAGTGCTCTGGAACGGTTTGCAGGTTTTTGAGATCTGCCCCATTCCCCGATCCACTTCAGGCTGAGGGTAGGCATCCTGGGGGTGGTGGGAGTGGTGGCTGAGGCCTCAGTAAGACTTGCACGAATTCCATCCTGTAATTGAGCAGATCCTGGGAATGGTGGGGGACTGATACTGGTGCCCCTGCGCGCAGCACCCCCTCCAGAGTTCCATCTATGCTCAGGGGTCTGGAATGCAGCCTGTCTGTGTGTGTTGGCACGGGTTTGGGGGGGCAGGAGGACAGGAGGAAGGCACTGCCCTCAGCTTCACTCTGAGCTCGGGGAGCCTGTCTCTGCCACTGCGCCCAAGCCTGGGACTGCCACAGCCTTTCAAATCAACGGTCTTTTCCTGTCCGTCTCTCCCTCTTTTCCTCCTGCCTGACTTCTCCCTCTCAGGCCCTTGTCGGTTCGCCCTCTCACATCCTGTGTGAGCCGCGTTCACCTCCCCTCTCCAGCTCTGCTTGCCCGCTCTCCCTCTTTCTCACACTCCCTCTCACTCTTAGTCACTCTCTGCCTCTTTTTCTCGAGTCCTTTTGTTTCTCGCACATGCCCGTGCTCTCCCTCACAGGCTCATTTTCTCTCTTCCCTCCCCTCTTCCTCCCAGCTTTTGGTCTCTCGCCTCAGTCCTGTCAGGAGCTGGCAAACCACCCCCCCCCCCCCGAAATCTCCCAGCGCCTATAAACCCTGCTTAATTGCTTCCTCCTTGGTAAAAAATCAAAATAAAGAAGTGGTGGGGCTGGGGGTATGTTTCCAGGTTCCAGGATACGGGCAGCCCCAGCCCTGACCGGGAGAGGGGAGCCGGAAGGGCTGACTCCAGACTCCCAGCCTCTTTCCCAAATTGGTGCTGTGGCCTTCCAGGGTGGTAGTCCCTGGGTGGCAAGAGCTTGGCCCCTTGTCAGAGTTGCCCGATAAGTGTAGGGTGGGAAGGTGGGTCTGGGCCCGTTAGAGGTTGGGAGGAACCAGAGTACATGGGCATGCTTGTGTGGAGTGGGGGGGCTGTGATGGAAGGTCCCAGGGCAGACCCCTCCTCCAGCCTCCTCCCCTGAGAACTTGGGGCAGCCGGCAGGCCTCATACTTGAGTCCTCAGCCAAGTCCAGCTGCTGCAGTTCAGTCTCTCAGTCCCATTCTGACCCCTTCCTGCCCCCCACTCAGGTTCCTCCACCTCCAGAGAGTGGGAATGTGCCTGAGATCATATTACACCTTCCCTGCAAGGGGCGGGGGTGGGGGCTTCAGCTTGGCATCCAGGACCCTTGACTCCATCCAGCATGGGTGGGGGCAGCTGCAGACCCCAACCCAGGCTTGCCTGCTACAAGCCAAAGTGTAGGTCCCAGCCCCCTCACAGCTGTTCCAGCTCACAGTCCTGGGGAGGCCAGCTCAGGGGGCCCCTTTCCGGGGTGGCTAGGGACCTGACCTCTTCTACTCTGTGGCTGATTGGCCACAGGTGGGGGCCTGAAAGTGATGGGAAGCCAGCAGCCCCTCTAAAGTTCCCTGTTCCCCTCCCTCCCCCACCCCCAGGCAGCCAGACCTGGGGCAAGAAGGGCCTGGTGAGGCTGGACTGGAGGCTGAATCCAGGGTTCCCTTTCTCCCCTCAGGCTCTCCACTGCCTCACCAACTATGAGGGATGGGGATGAGTGGGCCCTGGATACCACTGTGCATCACTGTTTCCTGGTGTTGGGAGTATTGAGTGGGTGGGCCAGCCAGGAGGCCGCTGGTTGCCATGGGAACAGTAGGTTTGCAGGGAGGGTCCACCCTGCGATTATTAGGGGAGCTGAGGTAAGGGAATGCTCACCAGCCATGTTCTGGGTTCCTTGCCCTGGGCTCTGTAGCAGCCCCTCCTGGGTGGGTTCTCACTGTAGTTGTTTTGGGTGGCGGTGCTAGCAGCCAGGAGTGTAGTCAGCTCGTTCAGCTTCTTCTAAATGGTACTGTGCTTGGTGTGCTAACTAACAGTTGGGCAGTACCTTGCTACCTCCAAAGCATTCTCAGATATGAACTCATTGGATGTTCCCAACAGCCCTGGGAAGTTGGAATTGCCCATTTTCCAGACGAGGAGGCATTTGCCCAGAAAAGGAAAATGACTTGTTTAAAGTCAGTCA
Source organism: Leucopleurus acutus (assembly GCF_964270905.1). Lineage (NCBI taxonomy): Eukaryota > Metazoa > Chordata > Mammalia > Artiodactyla > Delphinidae > Leucopleurus > Leucopleurus acutus. The sequence continues at coordinate 58,436,716 of NC_139148.1, forward strand.
GCTCGTAGTGGGGAGAGCTGTGCCTTGTGCCATTCTTTCCACACCATCCCACTGCCTTGGAATCTGGGAGAGACTGGGTTTCGGAGGAGGCGCTGGCTTTTGCCCCCGGCTTTCGCTCTCACCTCACAGGTGTGTGTGCATCTGTCCTTGTGACTCAGGCCCTGCCCACGTGGGATGAGCAGTGCTCCAGCTTCCTCATTTGATTTTACTAGGCCTACGTCTGAGGGCCGCTTGCTCGGGGTGACCTGATCTAGAGGCAGCCAGCTCGATGCCTGGCACTCTCCCTCCCGGGCTCTGAATAGCAGCCTTGGTTCCTCTCTGGGCCAGGAATCTCACTGCCTCTCAGGGACCCCACAGAAAGCAGACAACAAGGAAGGGGCTGTTAAGCCCTCAGTGGGCCCTAGCATTGGCCAGGTGGGGCAGAGGGGAGGCACAGTTCAGTGTAGGTGTGGGGGGGACTTCCTCTGGGGCTCTCCTGGCTTCCCTGCCTCCGACAGTGCTGTGTGTGTGCCAGGACCCAGCTGCTGTTTCTGCCCACCCACGCCTGGGCGGGCACTGCTGGGACATGCCAGGCCTGCTCCTGCTGCCTCGGGGGCTGGGTGGAGCTGGGGGAGTGAAAGAGGAGCCTTTAATTTGGGGTCTCCCCACCCTTGCTGGGATGAGAGCACACTTGAGCTCCAGCTTGGGTTCTGTCCTCCGCTGGTCCTGCCACCCTGGGGTGCAGGCGCAGTGGTGCCGGAGTCACTGAATCAAAGCTGTGACTAGAGTCTTCTACCAAACCTGGGCTGGCATGGCCTAGGACCAGGCTCTCCCTTTGGCCACTCTCTGACCACAAGTCCCTAGAGCCTGAGGGAAGGATGAGAGGGAAGGAAGTGTGGTGGAACGTGGGCAGCTTTCTAGGCATGACCCCCATAGCTCCAAACTCTCTCTGCTATAGATTGTCTGTGTATGGGTGGATAGGGGCTTAACTGGACAAAGAAGCGGGGGGGGGGCAGTTGGCCTCTGACCAGCACTGGCCACTACCCCAGACCCTCAGGCTTCTTCTCTCCCAGGATTCTTTTCAGCGGTCATGGTGATACTTCTAAGCTCAGTAGGCAGGCTGGGGGAGAGACTTGGGCTAGGGTAGAGGGGAAGAGGCAGGCCACAGACAGGAGACTGAATGGCAGGCTGCCTCCCCTAAGTCCTTTTACTCCCTGGGGTGGCTCCCTGGGGTCCCAGGAGCTATCAGAGGCTAAGGAGGGAAGGCCTCAGGGGTTACCATGGCGACCTGCTGCAGGCTTCCTGCTGGGCCATGTCAATCCCCTTATTTTCCAGAAAAGGGCTTTGTCTGGGGGTGGCCCCAGGCAGGAAAGCTTGGTTTGATAATGGGGGGAGTAGTAGTTTTTGAAAACTGGGGGGTAAAGAGTTTAACTAGGTACTCTCTTCCTCCTCCTGTCAGCCCCTACTCCTAACCTGCTGGGTACGAGGGGAGACCAGCAGGGTCCCCGCTGTACAGGCTGACTAGCGTCATACCTGACCTTGGGCTTTACTCTCACGGGCTGCATACCCACACCTCGTGGCCCCTCACCACTTTCTGGGGCTTCTCACAGGCCCAGAGGCACTTTTCTCAGTGGTGGGGAAGAAGCTGAGAAGGTACCATCATGGGGACCAGGGTCAGGGAAGGTGGGTCTCATCAGGCTCCTCTCCCTTCTGCACTTTAGGGGAAGGTGAGTTTCCCTCTGCCAGCTGCTATGCAAATGAACTCATGAATATTTATGAATTCTGTTCTCTGAGGTTGATGAGAGTCTGAGGGGTGTTGGGGGCAATAGTCCTCTCTCCTCCCCCTCCCCCACCCACTATGTAGACATCTGTTTCCTCGGTTGTCTCTGGGTTCCAGGGCTCCAGAACCTGAATGGTGATGGGAGACTGCTCAGGGTAGACAAGACTCCCTGGTGAGTAAGGCGGGCCAAGTGGTTAGAAAAGTGAGCTGGCCTGTACCCCTTTGCGTGCCCTCTACCTGCTGTCATCTCCAGTTACGGTCTTATGGAGGTGCAGCTCTATAAGGATTCAGCCAATGTTTAAGGTACTCTTAGACCCCTAGGAGTTAACATCCTGGGTGAGTTTAGGCTCCTTGGGTTGGCTTTGAGCACCCCTCTTCAACAGGAACATTCACCTGGTTACTCATTCCCTCACATGAGGAGCCTGGACTCAGTAGGTCTCGAAGTTTCCTTCTATCTCTAAGATGTTAGAAGTTGTCTAATCCTACTGCCTGGATGGAACCAGTATGAAGATTGGAAAGTGAAAAATGCCTTAGGAATTATAGAGGCTTTGGTGAAACTTCTTGGCTTTCTGTAGCGCATGGAGTTGGGGGTGTTTTCTCTCAAATGTTTGTGTGGGCCTCCATCCCATGCCTGCTTCCTTTCTGGCTTTCTGGAGTGTGGTAAAGCTAGGTACTAAGGCGGGTGAGACCTCCTTGTTGTTGCTTTTACCCTCCTGCACAGAAGGATGGCAGGTCCCAGCTTAGTGGAGCTTCCCTGGACGTGGAGAGAGGGCTGCTGTTCTTCATCCACTCCATCTACTTGGTCTAGTTCCCTTAGTCACCTCCTTGGGTATCATTTCCCTCCATCCGGTGAGGATACTGAGCTCCCAGGAGGCCCTTGTGCCTTGTAGCCCCCACTGTGGAATGGGCGCTCAGGGAGTAGAACCGTGTTCTTCCACCGTTAGCTTCATTCCCTTGAAGCACTGCCTTCGGCCCTTCATTGTCCCTTCTGCTAGAGAGTCTGTCCCCCACTGGATGAAACCCACACTGCTTCTTGTGACCCTGGCCTTTCAGTCTGGCCCCAGCTGAGCTTTACCCCCTCTTCTGCTCCTCTCTACCCACCACTGGGCCAGTCACTGGCCTGGGTTTTTTGTCCCAACCACTGCTGTTGCTCTTGCTGGGTGTTGACTTCTTATTCCTACCCCAGGATCTGCTTTCATCCCACTCTTTCTGTGGGACCATTTCTGACTGTCCTGTCAGATGAGCTGTCTCCTTCCTCTCTCTGCGTCCAGCCCTTGCCTTTTGAGCCACCATCCTCTTACACAGCCTCCAGATAGCCTGGTGCTATCCATTGCTGCAGCATGGGCCGTTTACTTTTCTGAACCACACCAGACAGTAAAGTCCTTGAGGATGGAGCTGTATCATCTTTTCCTCTTTCCCACCCAAGAAACAAGACTGGGCTCATAGGTCCTTGGTGTTAGTGTCTGGCCTCCTGCCTCTTGGCAGACCACGCTATTTCTAAGCAGGAATCACGGTTGAGTGCCAACTATGTGCTCTATACATGCCATCATGCCTCCCCTCCACCATCCTTGGAGGAGGGGCTCTTCCCACCCCCAGTTTATAAGTGAGGACACTGAAAGATAGGGAGATCAGGCAGCTCATCCAAGGTCACAGAGCTGGTAAGGGCCACCATCCATCTGATTCCAAAGTCTGTCTTCTTTCTCCTACATTGTACCGACTTGCTCCCAGGCTCAGAAATGGCCGAGAGCGCTTACTGTGCTTAGGCAAGGACAGGATGATGTGAATCGGTGGCCCCAGGCAGCTGCCCTCCCCCTGCTATTTCCCAGTGCCTGGCCTTCTGGATTAGAAGATGAACCTGGCTCGGGAGGCATTTGTCCATCTCCTCTCAGGATGGGGAGCAGAGGCTGTGTGTGTGTGTGTGTGTGTGTGTGTGTGTGTGTGTGTGTGTGTGTGTGTGTGTGTGTGTGTGTGTGTGTGGTGGGAGTGGATTAGAAGGCAGATGAGCGAGGTTCCTGGGGCTCTGTCTTATATGATCTGTTGTTCCTGCTCAGGCCTCTTCTCCTCTTTCTCTGTTATCCTTTGCAGTGAGACTGGCCAGATTTGGGGATTCAGGCTTTTGCATTATGGGGGTGGGATGAGTCCTGGTAGGATGCCAGGCAGTGGGAGTGGGGAGTGGAGAGAGCTGTGTGGAGCTGTACCTGGCTGGAGACTGTGCCCATTATCCCTTGGCTCTAGGCAAGGCCTGTTCCTATCTCCCCATCATGCCCAAGATTAGCAAGGATGGGGGAGAAGGCATGGGGCCAAGATAGGTTGTGCATCCCCAGCCGTTGGCTGGGAGCTGTGGGGGTGGTTTCTAGGGCTCATTGTGTGTGTGCTTCTTTGTGTGTGTCTGTGCGCATGAGCGCATGTACACGCGTGTGTGCTGGAGGGCCGGTAGCAGAGGCTATGAAGGAATGTGAGTATGTTGGGAGTGCGAGGAGGACAGGGCTGCCACATCCAGGCAACCCAAGCCTGACATCTAGGTGCCCAGCCCATCTGCCACGTCAGCCCCCCTGCGGAAATGCCACATTAGGACAAAGGGCTCCCCCAGCCAGGCAGTGCCCCACCCTGCCGAGCAGTCAAAGCCTGGCAGCCTTGCCCATGGGCCACCCCTTCCACACCCTGCTGGCAGCATGGTTCTCTTTCCCCACCCCCAGCATAAGGATGGAAAAAGGACAGAATGCCTGTCCTCGCCATCTCCACCCAGTGTGCCCAGCCTGGCCCTCATTGTCTGCTCCCCTGGTTCTGGGGATGGCCTGAGACCCCCAACCCTGAGGCTAACCATCTCTTCCCTCTTGGGCAGGTTCCTGAGTGGGAAGGGCCTGGTGATCTACCCAAAGATTGGAGACAAGCTGGACATCATCTGCCCCCGAGCAGAAGCTGGGCGACCCTATGAGTACTACAAGCTGTACCTGGTGCGGCCTGAGCAGGCAGCTGCCTGCAGCACCGTGCTCGACCCCAACGTGCTGGTCACCTGCAATAGGCCAGAGCAGGAAATCCGTTTCACCATCAAGTTCCAGGAGTTCAGCCCCAACTACATGGGCCTGGAGTTCAAGAAGCACCACGATTACTATATTACCTGTGAGTCCCTGCCCACCACATGGTTCTTTCCTGTCCTGTAGCAGTGGGAACTTCTGAGTAGCGCATTGAGACCGCACACAGTTCAGGCCCAGCCTGATCCAGTCCCCTTTGAAGAGTGGCGTGCTCTCCTCGTAGCGTGGCCTTGGAATTCTGGCCCCAGCGTTTACCAAGGGACCTCTGCTGCCAGCTCGCCCTGGCTCTAGTAGTTGGGTGGGAGAAGACTCTGATTCGTGGTGCTCTCTCTCTTATTTTCTTTGCCCACCTAAGATCTAACCTTGGGAATGGCAAAATTGGCAGAGCTTCAGCCTTCCTCTTCATGGGAAATGGAGGCCCCAAGAGGTGAAGGGGCTTCTTGCCCTAGATCACACAGAGAGTTAGGGAGCGGGTTGGGTTTCCAACCCCGTTCTCCTGACACCTAATCTAGGATTCCTTCTAGTCTGTGGAGAAGTCTTCCTCACCATGCCAGTTCTAATTGCTTGGCCTCTGAGCAACGTCACCCAATGAGGAGACACATGTAGCTTCCACTGAGAAAGAAGGGCCTGTGGCCTTGGTCATGATAGGGGAGCAGCATCCTCATGGGAGGGGCTAGTTCCTGGACTCTGTTCCTAGTGGGAGGAGAGAAGTAGAAAGGTTCACGGGTGGGTGGGAGCTGCTTGCAACTCCCTGGTTCCCAGTTCTATTCTTAAGGGCTTAGACATCACTAGGGCTTCTGGGTAATGCTGGCAGACCTCTTCCTCCTCCTGACTGCTCTGGCCTCTTGCTGCAGCTACATCCAATGGGAGCCTGGAGGGACTGGAGAACCGGGAGGGAGGTGTGTGCCGCACACGCACCATGAAGATTGTCATGAAGGTTGGGCAAGGTGAGCACCCAGGCCGAGGGCTCCTCAGCTAGGCTTTTGCGACAGATGCTCCTCACTGGGTGGCGGGGGGTGGCGTGGGGAGTAGTGGCAGAGGGGGCAGTAGGGATAGGGGATCTGAGGTCCAGTATCCAGGCCATTCTTGGCCGGTGGGTGCTATGTAACTGAGGCACCTACGCTGCCGGAGTTCCCCCTTCACTTGTTCTCTCCCCACCCCCAGACCCCAATGCTGTGACGCCCGAGCAGCTGACTACCAGCCGGCCCAGCAAGGAGGCAGACAACACTATCAAGATGGCTACACAGGCCCCCGGTGGTCGGGGCTCCCTGGGTGACTCTGACGGCAAGCACGGTGAGTGTATGGGAGTCTCCCAGAGGGCAGAAGCCATTGCTCGGCTGCCCTTTCAGGCCCTAGCTCTGAAGGAAGGCAGGGCGTGGCCCGAGATCTGCCATGTGTCTCTGGGACCCCTGGCTGACCTTCTTCCCCTCCCTTGCCTCCCTCCCCCGTCCACAGAGACTGTGAACCAGGATGAGAAAAGCGGCTCCGGTGGGAGTGGAGGCAGCAGCGGGGACCCCGACAGCTTCTTCAACTCCAAGGTGGCATTGTTTGCGGCTGTGGGCGCCGGCTGCGTCATCTTCCTGCTCATCATCATCTTCCTGACCATCCTGCTGCTGAAGCTGCGCAAGCGGCACCGCAAGCACACGCAGCAGCGGGCGCCCGCCCTCTCGCTCAGCACCCTGGCCAGTCCTAAGGGGGGCAGTGGCACGGCGGGCACCGAGCCCAGCGACATCATCATCCCCTTACGGACTACAGAGAACAACTACTGCCCCCACTATGAGAAGGTGAGTGGGGACTACGGGCACCCTGTCTACATCGTCCAGGAGATGCCGCCCCAGAGCCCCGCGAACATCTACTACAAGGTCTGAGGGCCCTGGCAGCCTCGGCCCCGAGGGACAGTCAGCCGGGACTGCACCTCTCCATCCTCACCCACGTCCCTCCCCTTGCCAGCTGTGCCCATCTTTGTATTTAGTTTTGTAGTTTCTTGGCTTTTATAATCCCCCTTTTGCCCCGCCCCCTGGGCTTCAGAGGGGGGTGCTTGTGCCCCCAGCCCCATGCTCTTGTGCCTTCCCCCTCTGGCCAGGCCTTTGGGCTCTGCGGGGGCACCCCTTCTTGGAGGGCAGGGTCGGAAGCTGATGGACAGCAGGCAGGGAGACGCCCCCCCTGGCCCTGTGCCCCCTCGCCCCCTTTCTCCCTTCCCAGGACTTCTTGTCCGCTATCATCACTGTTTTTTAATGTTTTTGTGTTCATTTTTTTAGCTGTCAACTCATTTTCATCTGTTCTCTTTTTTTTTTTTAAGAAAAATGGAAAAATGGAAAAGACAGCCCCTCCCCAGGTTTTCTGAGCCCAGCCTTCCGCAGTATCAGGGGCCTGGGGCAGGATGTGGCCAGCCGGGAAGCATAGGATGGCATTTCTTTTATAAACTTGTTGGCATATTTTATGTGGGGAGGGGACAGGCCAGGGCTGTTCTTGCCCACGAGGGAAGACAAGAGTGCCATTGGGCAAGGTGTCTCACCCTCCCCCACTGACTCTCCTTCTACAGTGCTGATCTTGGCAATGGGGTAGTGGCTGCCACCCTTCCACCAAAAAAAAAAAAAAAAAAACTTCCTGTGGGATACTTGGACATATCCTGCCTCCCTCACTCTCACGGTTATTAATGTCTTAATTGGCTGTTGCCTGGGGAACAGGAGAGCTGCTGCAGGCAGATGACCTCATGGGGGGTGGAGGGAGGTGAGGTACCCAGGTGGCTATTTGCCCTGCAGAGCTGGGAGTTCCCCCTTCTCCGCTCTGCCCTGTTCTCCCCTCACCTTTGGCACCCTTCGGCCTGGTGGGGAAACAGAGGCCCAGGGCGGAGAACTAAGCGGGTATAAGGCCAGGTAGCCTGCTTCTTTTCTGGGCTCTAGCTCAGGTGGGTGCCCCCCTAACCCAGCTCCCGCTAGCCCCCCAGTCTTGGGCTGGGGCTTGGAAAGAGGAAGAGGCTTGCCTAGGGCTGGGCCAGCACGCCGTGCACTTTGACCCCGGCTCCTTGCCAGCACGGCTGCTAACAGACTGCCACTAGCAAGCGCCTTGCAGGCACTCCCAGAGTGGCCATGGAAGGAGCTGGGCCTCCCACCATCCACTTCCACACTGCCTCCTGGCCAGGTGCCCACCCCACTGCCAGGTGGGAGAGGGAGCGGAACAGCCAGTCCCTTCCAGGTGGCAGTCGAAAGGTTTTTTTTGTTTTTGTTTCTGTTGCCATTTGTGTAAATACTAGTCTTTTTTGGAAAAAAAATAATGTAAAGATGTTTTGTATAAACTCTGAATTATTTTCTTGTTGCTTTTTTCTTAGAAAAAATGAGAACTAAAAAAAAAAATTAACCACATGGAGAAATGGGTGTAAAATGGTGTCGTGATGTTGGGGAATGACGTGTGAGTGTATGAGTGAGTATATGAGTGAGAGAGGGAGAGAGAGAGGGAGAGAGAGAGAGAGAGAGAGAGAGAGAGAGAGAGAGAGCGAGAGAGAGAGAGAGAAAGAGAGAGAGAGAGAGAGAGAGAGAGAGAGAGCGCGTGTGTGTGATTTTCATGTGCCCAAAACACTGGTGATCTGGTCTGGTATGGGAAGATGGTGGCTGTCCTAGTGGAGCAAGATGTTGAAAATGCTCTGTGCCCTTCTTCGTCACAAGTTCTTCTACCCTCTTGTTCTGCTGGACCCTGTGACCATAGCCCCCTGTCTATCCTATCACCACTGTGGCATAGGCCATGGGCATCTGCCCCGTCTGGCACTAGACTCAGCTAGAGAGAGTAGATGGGGGAGGAGGTGTTTCCATGGGGACCTGGGTGTGTCCGCAAGTACTGCCACCACCTCACTGGGGCTAGATCTGGGACCTGCTGGCAGGCCCAGCCCTGCCCTGCCTCAAGACACCTGGAGGTGGCTAGAAATAACTTCCCAAGAGCTGGGCCTCAGCTGTGGCCCGCTGGGTAATGAGGCTGCTTCAGGCTGTCCAGTTCGCTTCTTAGCCAGAAGAGCCTTCCTTCTCCTGCACACCAGAGCTCTCACCATGGCACACTCGGGGACTTCCGGCTGACAAAGCCCTCGAGCTAGAGCAGCCCCGAGCACCCAAGCATCTGAGCATCTCCCTCCTGCAGGCTGATGGTCTGAGAGTGGAGTGAGGGCCCTGAAGAGGGTTTGGCCTCATTGCCACAGCAGAGACACAGGCTGGCAAGGCCCGGAGCAGCCCGCAGGTCTTCTGGGCGGGGGACTCCCTCCTTATGGAGATGGCTGAGACAGATGTCAGGAGAGGAGGACAAGTGGGATCCCAGCAGCTAAAAATGGGTAAGAAGGCACTAGAGGAAAGGAGGAGGAGGAAGGAAGGGGAGGGTTGGTTAGCGATCCAGAGCAGGAAGCCCCAGCGCACCAGCCAAGGAGCAGGCAGGGCTGTGAGGGAAGTGGGAAGCGCACGGAGGAGGCAAGGGAGGAAAGTCACGGGACCTGCAGGGTGAAAGGGAGGGAGGCTGGCTGGAGCAGGCAGGGCTGGGCCTGGCTGGGGTGCTCCCGAAGCCAGCTGGGGCAGAGGCTGTTTATTTGGTTTCTCATTAACCAAAGGAAGTGCCTGGATCAGATGGGGCCTCTGCTGCTTGACTGCCTGCCCAGAGCAGGGGCCCCTGCCTGGGCCAGGGGTCTCTACTCAGGGCTGGTTCAGGCCAGATTGATGTCTCTAACTGAGGGGGAGCCTGATCTGGGTTGGGTAGAGCCCTTCCCACACATCACCAATGAGTGTCCTTGGGTGGTCCCCCGCCCAGCCCAGGACACGGCTGCCCCCACCCTCTCAGTGGAGGATCGAGTTTCTGGGGGCCCCTTGGGAGTAGCTGTGAGGAGTGTGAAGTAAAATCTCTGGGAGACGGCAAAGCAGAGTATAAGGCAGCCTCTCCAACAGCCCAGAAGGTTTGTGACTGCTGTTGTCACGTGCCCTGGCCTGGGCACCGTGGCCGCTGCTCGTCTGAGCTCCGTGTCTGCTGTGCCGGCCACACAGCACTGCTCAGTAGCCCCTTGTGGCAGTGTCCTTCACCCGGCCAGTGCCTGCCACTTAAAAATAAAAACACTTACACATGTTATCTCATTGACTTTCATAAGCTTCCCTGTGAGGGTGGACGGTGGGGAATTCTTTGCCCCATATTTGAGGTGAGGAAACAGACCCTCTGCAAGGGGCAGTGACTTGCCCAAGAACACACATCAAGTGAACGCAAGCACGAGGCTTTAAGTCCAGGTGTTTTTACTCTACCATGAGCAAACAGAAGTTGCTAGAAGGTGATTCTCCTCCGGCCCACCGCCCTGCTCCTTGCCCCGTCTTGGGTGGGACTGAGCAAGCGTGCTTCCTTGGGGCTCTTGAAGAACGGGAACCATCCCCCCGCCGTTCCCTTAGCCTCTGTGTGGGTCAGGAACGGAACAAGCTAAGCTAGCTGGAGGCAGGGGTTGTGAGCCTCCTGTGGTAGGGCCCCAGACTGGCCCCACCCTCAGCTCTCCTTCCTGTCCCAGCTGGGCCCAAACTCCTGGTGAGTCAGGGATAGAGGATGCTTCCCAGGTGAGGGTGGAGCTGCCTCGCTTCCTCCACAGGCTGAGCCCAGATCACCAACGAAGCCAAGTTGAGCAGGTGCTAACCAGGCCTCAGTTTCCCTGAAGGGATAGGCCTTGTGGAGCTGGAAGGCCAGGGCTCTTGGGACTTATTGCGCTGATCCATTTTAAGCTCCCAGGAGGCCTCCCGGAGGCACCAGGGATGTGGATGGCCTGGCACCCTCTAGGCAGGGGCATGAGGGTGAGCTGAAGAACCCAAGAAGAGACCTGGCTCTACTGGGACCATCCTAAGTTGGTCCCTGCTGAGCCAGCGGCCCTTTGGCCACCTGGCATCAATCACTCTCGGAAATCCGGCCCGCCTGCCTGGCCTCCTGTCCTGCCCGGGCACGTCACAGTCCCACTGACACCCCAGCTGAGTCAGCCCCAGCCTGCCAGGGGACCCTCCTCGCCCATCTGCTGCCGGCCTCCTGTACAGCTGGCCATTGGATCTGGGGGGCTGGGGCCTCAGCTGGTGCTTGTTAGGTTGACTCCCCCTTTGGGAGGCTGCTGAGGGGGAGACCAACCCCCACCCAGGACGGGGGTCATGGAGCCCAAACTGAAAGCAATTTAAGGGCATGGGGAGGACAGTAATTACAGGTTTTGTTTCCAGTGGTTAATTATCCAGCTGGCAAAGAGAAAGGAAAGAGGGAAAGCTGGGGGTGCGGGGAATAAGGAATTCGTGAAGGGATAGGGAAGGGCAGGAGGAGTTTGCCACGGGGGCCTTTTGATACCGGGGAAAGAGCCCTGTGCTGAGAGGCTGGAGCCCAGGGCCTGTCCCAGGTCTGCCGTGACTTTTTGACCAGCTGCAAGCAGGTCCCTGCCTCTTTGGGCCTCGACTTCCCTGTCTGGGTAATGAGGAGTGGGGTTAGATTTCTTCAATTATCCAGAGAATATTTACTGAGCACCTACTATACGCCAGTCAGCAATCTGGGCACTAGGGTACAGTGATGAACAGGATAGTCAAGGTCCCTGCTCCCAGGGACCTCACATTCTAGACTGGCCTTTAAGTGCCTGATTAGCTCTTAAAGTTCTTGTGTGGTGATGTGAGAGGCAGAATGGAGGATACACAGATTAAAAGCTTGGGTACTAAACTTAGCCTTCCATTTGTTCATTCATCCATAGTTTTTAAACAAGTGTTGAATGCCTGGCACCAATAAGTGGTAGCTGTTGCTTCTCTCACGAGGTGTGGAGTGGGCAGTTGGACTCTGGGGCTGGGCTTCCCAGGGATCCTTCTTGCTTTGAGAGTGGCCCCCAAGCCCTGGCTGTTCCCATCATCACTGACCAAAGCCGGCCTCTTACAGAGTTCCTAAACATCCTCATCAGAAGTTATCTTGAGGCCTCAATCCCAGTCTGCCTCCCCCAGCCCCAGTCCCACCTGGACTGGGGGCTGGGCAAAATATACCCATGATAAACACCTCCCAAAGCCGAAGTAGAAGAGGTGTGTGTCCTCAGCCCTTACCTACCCCTGTGGCCCCACGGGCTGGTCTCTCTCAGCCTCCGCAGGAGCAGTGGGTAAAGACCTGGCTTCTGACCAGGGCCCTAGGGAGGAGCTCCAGGTGGCTCCTTTGCTTCCAGGGTCCCAGGAGCAGCCGAGACCGTGGAAGCCACCCTGCACCAGGGCCTTTCCACCAGCTGGATTCTGCGGGGAAGAGCCCTTGTTCTCAGGGGGGACTGGCTGGTGGCCTCCCTTGCTGCCCTCATGCCTGTTCAGTAGAATCTGAGAGGTCAGAGGCCAGGAAATGGCAGAGCTAGGACTTTCCTGAGAGCTCCTTTCCAGATCAAACCCCTTATGGGGAAACTGAGACCCAGATACCGGAAGGGACTTAAAGGCACACAGGGAGTGCTGACAGAGCCACCTCTCTTTCCTCACAGGCCACAGCTGTGAGCCCTTTTTGCACACAGCTGCTTTGTTCTCCCAGAATCCCCAAGAGTTTGTGTGAGTGAACCTAACAAACATATATATATACACACACACACACACACACACACACACACACACACACACATAGTATTTATATTGACAAACTATGTAAGTTTATACAAAGCAATTACCAAAAGGTCACATTATAAACCTGAGGAAAATATGGTCTTGGGAGGTTTAGGCCTGGTAAGAGCAGACCCGGAAAAGCAAATGCACTAATAGTTTGTCCCCCTCCCTGGGGGCCCCTCTCCTGTGGCACCTCACGCAGCTCTGAAGTCACTCCTCGACACGACAGCTTGGAGGTCCCTGTAGGGGCCAGACCCAGGATTGGGCATCTCAAGCTTGGGTCCCTAAAGGTCTTGGGATTCACCCTTCCCTGGGAACCCAAGGTGGTGGTCCAGCCTCCCTTGCACACCTCCAGGGCCTCCCTCCCTCCCTCCCCCACCCAGGCAGCGGGCCTTTCTGGACAGCCTGACAGTTAGCTGTCCTTGCCCTGTCTTCAGCCCCCCTGCACACACTAATAGCCATGGCAGTAACATGCTTTCACATGCAAATTGCTATGGAATTCTCAGCCCCTGCCGGTGCCCCAGCCCCCAACGCCTCCCCCTGGGCAGATTCAGAGAAGAGAATGGAATCTTTCAAGCTGTTAGGGCGTTTAGAGACCTTCTAGTCCAGCCCCCTAGTTGGATGGATGGGAAAACTGAGGCCCAGAGAAGGGAAGAAGGAACTGCCCAGAGTCACACAGAGAGTTTACCGGGACTGGCCCTCACCCAGGTCTTGTGACTTTCAGCCCATTGCCTCTTCACATTACCTCACAGCCTCCCAATCCCCCTTCTCCCACCCCACCCCCACACCCATCCAGGGCTGTTGATTGTGGGCTCTGGGATCCCTCCCTCTAGCACAGACACTCATCCAAGACACCCCTCAGTGGAGCCTGGGAGCGTGGAATCCAGAAAAGAAAAGGCCAGAGGTGTCCATGACTTAGGGGCACTGCCCAGGGAAGGGAGCCTTTCTCCTTTCAAAGAGGCAACAGGCAGGATTTGCTCGCTTCTCTCTCTGTGCACAGCCCCCTCCAGTCCCCCAATCCTGGCCAAACTGCTCTCATCCCCCACAGCAGTCCTGCCAAGCCATGCCAAGCCTTCTCCTGGGCTCTAGCCCCACAGATCTTCCCAGCTTTGTGTAACATCACCCTGCTGGAGTTGCCACCAGCAAAGCCTGGGCCCTGGGAGGCCCTGGGAGGCCCCAGGAACCCAGATCCCATCTGGGGTATGGAAAAACCTTCCTTCTCTTCAGTTCAGCTGAAACAAGATCGGAATTTTCTGAATTGAACTTTACAAGGAAATGAAAATAAACACCAAAGGGGGAAAAGAGACCAGTTTACAGAGCACAGGTGTCTGCTCCCAGCTCAGCTGAGGTCTTGCCACAGATGGGCCTGAGCTAGAAACTTCTGGGTTATACTTCAGTTCTGCCTCTGCAGCATCTCTTGACTCTGCCCACTTCTGACCACCCCCAGTGCCAACACTCCGGTCCTCCTGCCGGGACTATGGCAATCGCCTCCCGACTTCTCTCCCCGCCTCCATCTGTCCGTCTCTCTTGCAAAACAGCAGCCAAAGTGATTTTTCCCAAACTCCATCCTGATCTTGTCATCTCAGTTTCCATTTCACATTGTCAGTCATCCCTCAACTCCTCATCATGGCAGTCAGGGCCCTGGTTGATCTGGCCCCTGCCCACCTCTTAAGTTTCTCACCTCAACCCCTCCAACACCGCATTCAACTTACACCCCAATCACACAAGCCTATTCACGGGTCCCTGACCAGCACAGGCACCCTTAAGCCTCTGAGTCTTTCGAATTGCAGTTCCATCAGCCAGAAATGCCCATCCCCTTGCCCCTGGCCCGCAAACTCCTGTGCATCCTTCATGGACACTTCTGACCCTCAAATCAAGGCAAAGTTGCTACTCTTCTCAGCTCTCGCAGTGCTTCTGCTTATACTGTGTGCCTGTGTCTGTTTCCCCCAATAGGTTGGGAGTTTCTGGAGAGCAGGAACTGTGCCTCATCCACCTCTGTGTCTTACCTAGAGTGGGGCCCAGAACAGACCTGAGCACAGAGTAATATCAATGAACCTTTGAAACATTTGTCCACTTGAATGGGCTTAGCTGGGCTGGAACCTCATCCCAGGGCTCTGTCTCTGCCCTCTACCTGCTCACATTACTGTCCAGCCAATCGGCAGAGTCAACGCCTTATTATATTACCCTACAATGAAAGCAAACATTTATTGAGTACTTACTACGGGCCAGGCACCGTGCTCAAAACTTAGTCACATGCATTGTTCCATGGACACCGCAAGTCTCATGAGCCTCATAAGGGAGGTCCTTATCTGAGGTAGAACCACTATTAGCCCTGTTTTACAGATGAGGAAATGGAGACTTGGAGAGGGAAAGTACCTTGCCCATGGGCACACAGCTAGGAAGTTGTAGAGCAAGGATTTGAAATCAAGAAGCCTGAATCCAGAGTCCAAACGCTTAGGTGCTTGAGGGGCGTGAGGTGGTGGTACCAGCATGGGGAGAGAGTGAGGTGGGGTCCTGTGGCCTGCACCCTTGATGTCAGACACATGGCTTCAGGGCCTGTCTAATACGGTAGTGCAGAGCCCAGACTCTGGGATCAGGCTGCCAGGGTTTACATCCCAGCTTTACCACTTTCTAGCTGTGAATTCTTGAGCAAGTCGTTTAAACCCCTCTGTGTTCCTGGTTTCTCCTTCCATAAGATGGGGCTGAGAGTAGCAGCCATCTCATGAGACTGAAGTGAGAATGAAGTGAATGCACACACAGAAAGCCCTGAGAACAGGGCCCTGGTGACTGCTCAGTACATGGCATCGGCTAGCTTCTGAGTCCGGAGGCAGCCTTTCTTCCTGTCACCCAGCCATAGGCAGCCAAGACCATTCCAGGCTGGTCTCTGAGTGGCCACTTTAATCGGAGGCTCAGTGACCAGAGATTCTCTGGGCCTCAGCCTCGGCCTCAGCCTCAGCCTGGGTCGCTATGGCCCCAGTGAAAGTCCAGCGGTGAGCGGGGGCAGCCTCCTTGATTCCTGGAGCTGAACTGCCTGGGCTCTTTCCATGCTTTCTGTCTGGGGTCCCTGTGGTCAGGTGATCTTCAGAGCCAGGGCAGTTGTGCTGCCCCTCCTCTCCATTCTTTCCCTCATTCCCTGCATCTCAAGCTCAAGGCCCCAGGGCTTGGCTGGCCTGGCCTTGACTCCTGTAAGCCAAAGGGGAGGAACACCCAGTCAACTGTGCCCCCACAGGAGCTTGGAGTCAGAGTCAGAAGCCCTGCATTTGAGGCCTGACTCTGCCACTCATACTTGAGGCCTGGGTTTCTTCTTCATTTATTGGGAACGGAATGATGTAAGCAAAACTGCTTTGTAAAAAGCAGCAAGTACACCTTGATGCAAAGAGCTACCACTTCCCATCAGAATGTGTGTTCCTTTGGGGCAGTGAACCTGGCACTCAGTAAAGAGCTGATAAACACATGAATAAGTGAGTGTCTCTCCCACCCAGAATCCATGCTCAACCCCAGCCAGGCTCCAGCAGCCAGAGGCCCAGATCCGAAGCAGAGACACTGGAGTTTCCAGGTACTGTTGGAAAGAAAGATGCTACACTAACTGGCTTCTTTCTACACTCATTAGCCTGGTGATGTTTAAGCTGGTACAGCCTTTCTGGAAGGCCACTTAGGTAACAATATATATGTATATATATAAATTATATATCACATATATATGATATATATATATGATTTATTATATATAATATACAATATATAGCATATATATAAAATTATATTTATGTGTGTGTGTATATATATATATATATATATATATATCTCAAGAGTCTAAAATGGTACCCTTTTACTGGGTTCTTCACCTCTCAGTAACTCAGTTTCCTCATCTGTAAAATGGGGCTGCTGATACTACCAATGGCGTTGGGTCATTGAGAAGATGCCACGAGATAAGACATGGAAACGCTTAGCACAGGGCCCAGGGTATCATGACTGTTCAGTCAACACTATTGTAGTATTGTAATTACAATTACTATCTCCATGTGCGATAGTTACATGACTGCCTCTGTCATTACCATGATGTCTTGAAGGGTAAGGACTATGTTCTCTTTTTTTTTCTTTCTGAACCTCCAGGGCCCGGTACAGAGCTTGGCACATAGTAGCTGCTGAGTGAGTTTGGTGAAAAGAAATTTAGTCCAAAGTCCTCAACATGGGGAAGAGGCAGCCGAGGCCCAGGAGAGGGCAAGGCAAAATTTGGACCTAGAACTCAGGTCTTCTGTCTTCAAATTGTGGTCCCTTGGGGACTTGGGGGTACAGTTGAGGATTGGGGCAACTACCCGGATTCCTTGAGCTGAACTGCCTGGGCTGTTTCTGTACTTTGGGTCTGGGGTCCCTGTGGTCAGAGGATCTCCAGGGCTCGGGCAGTTGTGCTGCCCCTCCTCCCCATTCTTGCCCTCATTTCCTCCATCTCAAACTCTAGCCTGGCCCAGCCAAACAGGAAGATTCATTAACCGTCTAAATATACAGAGCCCAGGGGCCATGTGCAGCCTGCAACAGAGCTGGGGTCCCAGCAGGGCCAGAGGCTGAGGCAGCGGTGCTGGCTGCTGCGGGCTGACTGGGAGGGGTCCTGGCGAGGGAGAAGCCCCAGGAACAGCTAATGTGATGATTGATGGGGAGGTGAGTGAAGCCACGCCAGCGCCAGGCCCCAGATCCCTCAGTCTCTAGTCCCCTTCATAGCCACCTATCCCTGCACCCCCCTCTCCCCACCCGCCAGGTCCAATCCTGGTCCCCACAACCAGTTTTGGTACCATCCCCCTTCCTGCACTCCCCAACTCTTCACTCTGGGTCCCTGAGCCCTCAGAAGTATGGAGCCTAAGAGGTGGGCGACCAGGAGTGGGGGTGGGTTTCCCCAAGCTCCTGCCTGCTTATTATTGTAAGGGCTATTTCTCTAATCAAAACTCCCCAATTACCCAAGGGCCCCTCTGATTAATATTCCACGATAACAGGAACAGGTCACATCTGGCTGCAGGAGCTGGAATTCGACACTCCAGGAGCCCCATGATTGGTCTGCAGGAAGAATAATAAACTTCCTTTCTCCTGCCCCCCTTTCCCTTCCTTCCCACTCAGAGGCTCCCCTTTTCTTCCATCTCCCCTTCCCCAGACCCTGTCTGCCCCTCTCCATCCCCATCCAAGCTCCCTGCTTTGCCCTCTGCCCACCTCCCCAGTCTTGGTCAGCCTCCTGGCCATTACCAGCCCCTGCTTTGCTAGGCTGGCTCTTTGGCCCAGGAACATTTTACGCTGAGATGCGGCAGGCTGAGCAGGGAGGGCGATTTCTGAGGCATTGTGGGCTCTCTGAATGTATCACCTCATCAAATCCTCATTACCATCATCCTATGAGGAGGTGGTATTATCCCTGTTTTTTGATGGGCGTGGTATGTCTGAGAAGCCACAGGACTTGCCCAGCGTCACAGGCTTTAAGTGACAGCTCTGGGGTTTCAAACTCGGCTTTCTGCTTCCAAGGGTCCTCTTCTCTCCACTCCTCACCTTGATCTGCCAAGGACAGTGTCAGTCCCTGGATGCTTGGATGGGGATGTGACCCACTGATAGGGCACAGTGTGATGGATTTTTAGGCAGAAATGAGCTGAGACCTTTTAGTTGAATCTCACAGTCCAGAGAGGAGAAAAGGCTTACCCACATTCATATGGGAAAGTGGCGGTGAATATGGGACTTGGCCGCAGGTCTTCTGACCCTCAGATGAAAACCCCTTCCATTTGCCATCTTGCGGACAGCTCCGAGTAAGAGCGGTTTCCCACCACAGCTACATGCAAGGGACTGCTGGATGCCACCCCCCTCTGACCTGACCCGCAGACACCCACACATGGCACAGCTGCTTGCGTTTGTTCAGTCTTTACCAGGGATCCTGGGCAGAAAGAGCTCTCTGCCAGGAGCTGGGGTGGGGACGGCAGGGATAGGGGTTGGGGTGAATGCTGGGGGCCAGAAAGGATTTGCCTTCAGCCAGCCCTACCCTAGGGAAAGGTGTGTGGACCTCTGGCAGCTGCTTCCTCATTTGCCACTGTGATTCTCAGTAGCCAGGAGGAGGGGAAGGCCCTTGGGTGTCAGGGACACAATCCTCCCCCGTCCTCTGTCCCTCCTCCCAGTGGCGGGACTCAGGCTTGATCAGTGCCTGACAGCAGTCTGGCTTTGCTGAGGAGGGGCAGGCCGGTGAAGTGTGTCCCTCTCCCCTCACTCTCCCACCTGGCCCTTTCCTCCCCCTCTCCCCTCTCTCCTAGATCCTCTGGCATGCACCTTGGCTTGACGCTGTTCAGAAACACCCTGGAGCCAACTTTCCAATTCATCACTGGGTAAACCGAGGGCCCTGGATAAGGAGACTAAGGCTTTGATTCAGTCAGTGGCCCCTGGCTCCGACAGCTCTTCCCATCCCCTCCATCTCCTGGCTGGACAGTCCTGGCCAGAGGGCTACCATGTGGGGCTACTCCGTCTTCGCATCCAGCCCCATGGTGGGGTCTGAGACCCACTGTATTTTATAGGGAGTCATGAGGCTTCTGGGACACAACTACCTCAAGACTAATGGATGCCTAGACAGGACTTGTGAGATCTTGAGCCCTCCCTGTACAGCAGGGGCCCATGTCATCCCTCCGTCTCTGCTATCTCCCTGTCGCTGTTCTTAGTGCCCTAGTCCCCCAGCCTCTCACTCAGTCCCCTGCCTCTGCCTCCTCCCTAGTCCCACATTGCCTTCATCTTCTACACTGAAGCCAGCCTGACCTTCAGTTCCAGATCCAGTTACAGAGCTTCTCTATGCCTCAGCTTCCTCCTCTGTAAGATGGGGATAAAAATCAGACCTGTCTCGTGGGGTTGTGAGGAAGAGCTGAGAGCATGCACATAGAGCACATAGGACCATGCCTGGAGCAGAGGAAGCCGTCTGTCATCATCCAATCTGCTAATAATGAAAAAAGCTAACACCAAGTGAGGGGTTGCTGTGTGCCAGGCACTGTTCTAAGCATTTCATGTGTGAGAGTTTATTTAATCTCCAGTGCAGTTTTCCACGGTAAGTATTGCTACTATCATTTCCATTTCACAGATGGATATGCTGAGGCACACCGACGTTATGCAACTTGCCAAAGCTCCCATTTGCCAGTACCCTGTTGAGCAAGCATTTGAACCCATATAGTCTGACTCCAGAGTTTGACCTCACCCACTTGGCCATTTTGCCTCCCTAGAAACAGTCTGTGACTCCCCAGTACCTACAGGATAAAGTCTAAATTCCTTAAGCCGCCACTCGAGGCTCTCCCACCCCTCCTCCTCCTCACACTACAAATCACCTTGAGAATGGAACACCATGAGAATTCACCTGCTTCCAAGCCCTGGCTTAGGCAGTTTCCCCCACTTGGAATGACCTCTCCCCACAGCAACCAAAAAAAAAAAAAAAAAAACCAAAACAAAAAAAAATCCCTGCATGTCCATACACACAAATCCCACCTCTCCAGGTGTTTAACTCATCTCCAAAGCCAATGGGTTCAAAGTAAGCACCTGGAGGGGCGGGGTTTGTGTGTGTATGTGCAGGGTGGAGTTGGGGGGGAGAAGGTTTAGAGGGACATTTCAGGTCTGACCACCCTCATGAGGCTAAATGGGGCCTTAGAGGTGCCCTGAGCCACTGGTTCTTAACCATTTCACCATCTAGGACTGTCCTTTTGAATTATTCCTCCCCACTCCTCTCTTCCCCCTGTGCTCAATCTGAAGGCTTGGAAAGACCTTGTCTACCGAACACTCTGCATTTAAAAAATATACAACAGAACCAGCAGGGAAGGCTGGTCTCCTGGGAAATCAGATACCACATTTGAGAGGTGTATGGATTTTACATTCTCTCCTGACCCCGCTTTTTCTGAACCTGAGTTTGAATGACTCGATGCGACTTCTGGGCAAACCAGATGCCAGGGCTCGGCACCCTGCAAATGAGAACAGAAAGATCAGTCTTTTTCTCTCTGCTGTTGGTATGGTTTTATTGTCATGGCCTAGGACTGACTGCAACAGACAATTGATCCTACTGTTCAATTATTTTCAGAAAGCAGGCCTAAAGATCAACTACCCGAAAACCCAGATCATCAGCATTGGCAGACAGCCCCTGGCATCCAATTGGTTTCTCTCCAACAATGTAATACAACAGGTCAAATCATTCAGTTACCTGGGGGTGCAATTTGCAACTAATTCATCTTGGAGGGTTCACCAGGAAGCTATATTGCCTAAATTAGATGTTCTCAGGGTGTTTTATTGAGAGTTTTTAAATGGCCACAGAGACAATTGGTAACGCCTGCTTTGAAAACGTTCCAGACAGAGACGGCTGCAGGCCTGGCTCCATGGCGGAGAACTTTGCACATTGGAGGAGATTCAGAACTCTTTTCAGGGGAACGCTGCCCTCACCCATAGGAACCTTCTGGGCCTTTCTGTGAGAATCGCTCTTAGGCCCTCTTGATCCGTCTAAGCCCTCCCATCTGCTGGGCTCTCTGAACAAGCATGGGGCTCTGCCCAGCATCAGCGACTCACCACTGTGGCACTCTGGGATCCCTCCAGATAACTCAGCCTTGAAGCCCCTGATGCCCCATCCTTATCAAGCGCTCATTCCAGAGAACTAATATTTATGGTCGGCTGTCTACAGAGCAGACTGTCCACCTATCTCCTGGAGTCTTTTATTATCCTTAGCTTAAGGCAGCTCATCAGAGGGCTGGGTATTGGGAGAGCAACACTGGGGTCTTTCCGGAGGGAGGAGAGGATAGTGATCATGAATTTGGTTCTGGTAACGGACAGACCTGGGTTTGCGTCTAGCCCTACCACTTCCTGCCTGTGCGTCCTTGGGCAAGTGATTTCACCTGACGCTCAGTTTCCTCATCTGTAAAGTGGGGATAATAACAATGCTCACCTCCTGAGTTGATTTAGGGGGGATTCTATGCCTGGCACATAGTAAATTGTGGCTATTATTGTTTATTTTTATTCTTGGAGAGTTGCCCTGGGTCCTCATAACAGGTAGCTGGAGGGAGCATTGTGAGAAAGTCAGCCTGGTCCTCGTTGGCTTCAGGGATGTTGTTGAGGACACAGGGTGGTCGCTTCTCCCAGGGTCCTCTTTGTGAAGGGCCAAGGGAAGGATGCGATTTCTTTTCTGACCAGGAAAAGCCATGCTTCCCTGGAACACTTGGTTCATTTTTATGTTACAGATGCTGTGAAGCTTATAGTTGATGATGTTTCCCTCTTTTATGTGGCTACCAGGGGAGCTGAGAGCCAAATGCAGACTCTAGTAACTATAGAACTTTAGAGAAGGCATTTTGTGTGTGTGTTAATCTTACTTCTGGCTTTACTATTTTCCTGCCTCATTTTTCTTTATCTTGATTTCTCTCAAGTACACATTTTATCATTTTCTATTTTATGGCATTTGTTCAGCTGTCCCAAATTCTTTGATGAATAACTTGTGATATAAATTACTGTTGTAAGAGGCATCATCATTTAGTGAATGTTTTCCGTTACCAGTGCTTACCAAGAATTAGCTTACTTAATCTCACAATCACCCTATAAGAAAGGGACCATTATTATCATCTCTCTTTTACAGATGAGAGAACTGAGGTTCAGAAAGGCTAAGTTACTCACCCTAGGTCATACAGCTTGGTAGACCTGGGAAGGAACCTCTACCATCCGAGTCCGGATCTATACCCTCACTCCACTGTGCGCCTCTCTCTGATAGATAGGCAGGTATCTAGGGGATATATATATATATATATATATATATATATATATATATATATATATATGACAGATTAGATAAATAGATATAGGCAGGTAAGGTAGACATAGGTGGCAGACGGAGAGTGAGATGAAAGATATGATTGGTTTTTCCGTAAGATAACCAAGGTTGCCTCATGGAGGTGATATAATTCTAGCCCAAGGCAAAAAGAACTTGATGTCTTAGCCTGAGCAATCCTACCATAAGGAAATGTTCATTTTCCCTTAGGGCTTTTGAAAATTGAGATACTCATGGCTGTTCATTAATGCCTTTGCAGACCCCTCTTCATTCATGCGCGCATCCTTCGTGCAGCTACTCTGTGGCTGGGCACTGGGGACACAGAGATAACTAAGGCACAATGGGTCCCCAACCATCAAGGGGCTCCTGACTCACTGAGCGAGACATACATGAAGACTAGAAATCACGGGTACAGATCCTGGAGCCCAGGCCTCTCCAGGGTGTTTGGGAAGTACAGAGGCAGCCAGGGGTGGGAAGCAGGAGGTCAGTGAGAGTCAGGAAATGATTTAAGTCATCATCTCATTGAGAAATGCTTCCAAGATGAGGAGTTGAGCTAGGGGTAGAGGATGATTAAGAGTTTGCTAGGCTGTAGAGGTGCCAGAGGGCAGACAGAATCACATGGGCAAAGGCACAAAGGCAGGTGAGACCAGGGCACTCTGGAGAAGCTACAAATAATCTATTCGGGTTGGAAGGCAGAGGTGTGTCAGGTGGCCTAAGAGATGAAGCTGGAGGGGTCAGAAGGCCAAATCATGAAGGGTCAAGGTGTTTGGAGTTCACCTCAGGACTGATGAGGAGTCCTGGAAAGGTTGGAAGCAGGGGAGGGACCTGATCAGCTCTGGTGTTTTGGAAAGTCATCCACATCTTCAGAGCAGTGTGGGGGGCCAAGGCCAGGAGACCAGCTAAGACTCAGTTTCCCCTGCCCCATTCTGAGCCACTACTCAGAATGTGCTGCTCTCTCAGCCAATATATATATATATATATATATATATTTTTTTTTTTTTTTTTTTTGCGGTACGCGGGCCTCTCACTGTTGTGGCGTCTCCCGTTGCGGAGCACAGGCTCCGGACGCGCAGGCTCAGCGGCCATGGCTCACGGGCCCAGCCGCTCCGCGGCGTGTGGGATCTTCCCGGACCGGGGCACGAACCCGTGTCCTCTGCATCGGCAGGCAGACTCTCAACCACTGCGCCACCAGGGAAGCCCTCAGCCAATATTTATTGAGCACCTATTAAGTTCCGAACACTGTTGTAAGCACTGGAGATATCTCAATAAACAACATAGACAAAGCTCCCTGCCCTTGGAGACACACAATAAACACTAGACATAATAAATAAAGAATTTATATATTATGTTAGAAGGTGATTTGAGCTACAGAAGAAGAGAAAATAGAGCACAATTAGGAGGGTCAGGATTGTCAGGGTGGGGCTGGCTTGAGACCTTATTGAGAATGTTGACATTTCACTAAAAACGTGAAGGCAGAAAGCAGAGGTTATATGGGGATTCTTCCCGTGTCTGATTCCCACAGCCTCTCATAGCCCAGGCCAGTGGACTTGGGCTTTAGTAGTCCTGGGTTCAAATCCTGGTACCTTGGGCAGGAAACCACCTCTCGGAGCCTCCATTTTCTCCTGTGCTCCTTGCCTCCTGCGGCCATGGTGAGATGATGGGCACAACAGTGTTTGTAGTCTGACAGGCAGGGCCCAAAGTTAAAGGGGTTATCACGAATCTTCTCTCTGGCATCCCTTCCCAGGCCTCTGGCAGCCCTAAGGCTCTTTGCGCCTGAGAAGCCAGTGGAAGAGATGGCTGTGGGAGAGTTGCTGACAGTCTCCTGCTCCGGGGAGGGCGAGCAGCTTCTCTCAGCTCCAGAAAGGCTGAAACTGGGCCATGGGCTGGGCCTGTGGCATTGCGGCTGTTGCCTCTGCCATGCACCACTGGGCATGAACCCACCATGTGGCAGAGCTGGAAGAAAGCCCTGACAAATGATCCAGCTTAGCCCCTATGGGACAGATGGGGATGCTGAGGCCAGAGAGGGCAAAGGGATTGACTCACGGGCAAACAGGGAGTGACTTAGAAACACCTGGGGTCTAGGTCTCCTGGCTTCCAAGTGGGTTGTGGTGGAGCCAGGAGGCTGCTTTGACCCAAGTGGGTTTGTTCATGGTTATGGACTGCCCTGGATTTTTTGTTTTGCTACTGAGGCTTCCTTTGGGGGCTTGGAGCCCACTGCTAAAAATAGCTAACATTTAACATTCTTCCAAGAGATTTCCATTTGTTATCTCATTGAGTCTCTCAACAACCCTATGAGGCATTCTTATTACCCCTCTCTTTACTGATGAGACTGAAGCACAGCCAGGTTAAATGATTTGTCCAAGGTCACACATTAGGAAGCGGGGGAGCTGGCTGATTTGGGCAGTTTTGTTCAGTCTTTGTTATGTAGCCATTAGGTTATACAGGTGTGAGATGAGTGTGTGTTCATTGTGGTTATACGTGTGAATATGTTTGAATGTGTGTTGGGAGGGGTTCCTGGCTAACTCTTGACTGCTCATTCGTGCTCTGCACAGGGGCTGCCTGGGGAACAGGGCAAGCTAGCTAAGTGATTTCTCCCTGGCAGGCCCCTGTGAGAGCTGAAGGGGGGTGCCTGTGGTTCACGGGAAATGTGACCTAGAGCAACACACACAGCAAGGACATGCACAGATAGCATTTGCACGTGACACCCTCTGCACATGGATCTCCAACTGTGGTCTCAGGACCAGCAGCCTCAGCATCACCTGGGAACTTGTCAGAAATGCAAATTCCTGGGCCCCACCCCAGCTCTACTGAATCACTCAGGGTGGGGCCCAGCAATCTGTGTTTTAACAAGCCCTCCAGGTGATTCTGTTGCACATTCAAGTGTGAGCGTTAGGACAGACGGGAGGGGCCCAAAGCATGCTGGGATGCCTGCTTCCGTGTACATGTATGCATGGGCTCAGGGCACAGCAATTTACAGTCTGCAGAGGACTTTCTCACCCATAACCTCCTCTGATCCTCTCAACGATGGAGATCCCGCCCACCTCCCAGATGAGTAAACTGACATCCAGGGAGGTTAGTTCATACAGCAGCCAGTCCCTGACAGATGCCAAGCCTGGCGGTCTTATCCCCATGCCCAACGCCTACCTTAGATCCTCCCACCCCTACCCCCTGTGCTGGTCTAGGGCTCCCCCTGCCCACAGCAGCCTCTCAGAGGAAAGAGGGAATAGAGAGAGATGGCCGTTCTTGGCTTCCTGCCCATCTCGCCCCACCCCCCCCTCTCGCTCCAGTCTGCAGCACCTGTAGAACAAGTTCGTTCTTTCCCAGGTGAGTTCACCTGGCAAGGAAGGAGAGAGGTGTCCACGGAAGGAGAAGACGCTCCAGGGACCCAACGGCTGTTTTCTAGGAGATACCTAGAGGTGGATCTGGGTCAGCAGAAGTCCCTGCCTTCCCCCAACTCCTGCACTGTGTCGGGAGACATATATAAAAGTGACAGTGCCTCACAAGTCTCCAAAGCAGACTTTTCCATCCATAGTGATAACAGACATTTATTGAACATTTACTATATGCCAGGCACTTTACATGTAAGATGTCAAGATGTCATTGAGGAAGGTGTGGCCCCATTCTGTAGATGGGGAAAATCAGGCCCAGGAAGTTTAAGTAAATTGCTTCTAGGTGGCAGAGCCAGGCAGATTGATTCCTGAGCACACTTTCTTAACACGTCTCTATCTTGTGTGGTCCCTGTAATAGCCCTGGAAATGAGCCTGGATGGGGCTCATTTCTCCCCATTTCACAGAAAAGGAAGCTGTGGCTCAGAGAGGGGGAGTGGTTGGCTCACAGGGTATGAAGCCCGGAAGTGTACTGTCTGCTTCCTCATTGCAGGCCTGAGACCAGGAGACCTTCGAGGATTTGCTAGCATGTCAGAGACAAACTTGTCAAACAACTTTGCGGTGACAATGGCAAATTAGTTGAAATTATAAATTGGTTGAAAAGAAATCTTTCCAGTCACTGGTTTTCCATGTAATAGTAATTTCCAGGCACTGTGGGGAAGTTTTTTGTAGTCTTTGAGCATGTTTGCCTGTTTTCTGGAATCTTCCATTTTTATCTTTGGGGAGAATAATTTGGGAATTCATTTTCAACTCGTCTTCCTGCTCTGTTGGTTCAGAAGTATTTCCCTGAACTTTGAAATCTTACCTCTGATTCTAAGTAAATTGCCCCCAAAAGCCAACAAGTTGAAACTGAAGTTTCCATCTGCTGCTTCCGGCTTCCCTAAGTTTGTGCAACTGAGGATGGATATATAACCTTTAAATGCAATATAATCTGCTTTCCAAGTGATCTGCCTTTAAGTTTTTCAAATAAGTGTTTTTGCCAGTAATGCCAACTTTCTCTGCAGCCCATATTCTCACCAATTTCAACGTCCACCCCTTTTCAGTGTAAGCGGCTTTCGCTTACTATCTTCTCGACTGTTCTGTGGTAATCGTTTGCTCCCATTGGGAATGCTGCTCGCTGTCAGAATTGAAGTGCTATGTGGTTTCTGGGACAGGGACAGGCTTAGGCTGAGCTTTGTTTGTGTAATGGTGCTTGAAAATATTGGCAAGGAAAATGCCAGTGGACCTAATGTCCACACACACGGCACACCAGGTGGGGTGTGAGGTGAAGGAGGCATCTGAAGCCCTTGGAAGGAATCAGGGCATATGGTTCATTGCAGCCCACATACTGCCACCTCAGTGTTGGTCTATGTTGTCCTAGCCACTTGGTGCTTCCAACACGGGCCCTCCCTCAAAAACTGGTTTGGGCCCCTCTCCTGGGTGGCAGCAGTATAGATTCCAGGCTCAGAGTAGTTGCTCCAGTGGCCCTGCACACACTGATCTTTGCAACAAAATGAGATAACGTCCCCAGTGCAGCTGGCCAGAAAGAATAGGAGTTTAAATGAGCCAGAGATAACACCCCACGACTAAAAACCAAACTCCTCCCCTCAGCATGGACAATACACTGAAAGTGCTTTACGTTGTCAAAGAATCTGTTAAAATATCTCCCAGTAAGTCAAATTGATCAATATGTGGAAAACCAGTGACTGGGAGTATGAATTTCTCTCTAGTTTATCATTTAGAACCAGCCTTTTTGTCATTTCACTTGGAGCCAGACCAGATGGGTTGGAACAAAGGTCCTCATCTCCTTCTCCCTGGAGTTGCCCAGAGCGCCGCTGGGTCCATGGTTGAATTGAATTCAGCTGGGCCTTATGTCGCCTTTGTCTACACACATTCACCACAATATCCATACTGAATCAGAATTCAGAGAATTCTGAATTCTCACAGTTGTGTGTGGACCAACTGAGGTCAAATCAACCCTATAGCTGTTACGGATTCAAAATAGATTTCTTCTTTCAGAGGTTTGCCAAAATTTTCCAAATTTCCTACAATGACCATGCATTACTTTTGAAATCCCACAATAAAAAGTATGAAAGTACATACTCTAAATGCAGAACCAAACTTACATATCTGACACTGTGATAGGCACTTTGTGGTTGGGATTGTGGGTCCCTGTCCTGGGCTGTCTGGTCCTACTGGGGGCTTACTCTCCCAGCTAGTAACTGGGCTTCTCCCATCCCTCCCCTTTCCACACTGGCTATATCTGCCAAGAGAGCCAGGGAAGGAGGTAGGGGTCTTCGGTCTCCATCACCGGAAGAGTAAAGTGATTAGTCTAAGGGGACACATAGTAAATTAAGGCTAGGTTGGCATAAGACAGCAAAATCGAAGATGGTGGGAGAGATTATTCAGCACAGGTTTTCTGACTGCCAGCTATGTGCCAGCTGTGGGGAGTGCTCAAGAAGGCAGAATTCTACCCTTTGAGAGGCAGTATGATGTGCGGCTCAACCGTTTAGCGGCCATGAAACTTTGAATGTCAGCCCTTAAGCTCCTAGAGACTCAGCCTCATCATCTGTGAGATGTGTAATGTGTACCATTACCATTAATAATCATACCATTACCATAAGTAATCATACCATTACCATAAGTACGTATCTAGGGCTTACTGAGTGTTAGATAGGTATGTGCACTTGACATATGTGATCTCATTGCGTCTCCGTAGCAACCCTGCAAGGCAGGTACTCCTTCCCCCATTTGACATGTGGGAAAACTGAGGCCCAGAGAGATTAATTGATTGGCCAAGCATCACACAGCAAGCAAACAATGTCAAAATTTGAAGCCAGGCAGGCTGACTCTGGAGTCTTTGCTCTTTGTCACTCTGTTTTACTGTCTCCCATAACTGAGCTGGTGTCATGAGCCAATGGGGCATCTGTACATCAAATGTGCCCCTAGGCCCCGGGGCAGAACAAAGGGGTGGTTATAGCACCCCACTTCATTGCCCTGTCATACAGTAGGTGTTCAACATGAGCTGGTCCACTTCCCTTGAAGATCTCCCGGCCCAAGGTGGGGAGGAGAGGGAAAAGGACAGAGTTGTGTCCCACCCGGGAAAGTATTTCCACCCCAGAAACTAATCTCTTCTGCTTCCTGCTTCCCTGACCCTCAGGCAAGCCTAGAGCCCCCTTTCTCCCTCCTCCCACCCCGACTCCAGGTCAGACCTCTTCTGCCCCCTCCCCATGGTCTGTCTGGGCCAGTCTGTCTCCCCGACCCCAGCAAAGCATTAAAAATTGAAAGCTCCTTTGAAGAGAAAACAGTTTAATAAAAGCTCCATCCATTTTTCATGAGAAGATCAGGAGAAGGATGGTGGAGAGAGGAGAGTCAGGATGGGAGAGACATGGTATGGCGGGCAGGGAGGGCAGTGAGGGGCTTAGGGAATCCCTGGTTGGGGCTCAGTAGAGCAGGGGTCAGGAAGTGCAGCCTACCCTTTACCTGAAGCTCTGCTGGCTGCAATGGCCTCTTTTCCACTTCCTCTTAGCAGGATCCACACTGGGCCTGTTGATACTGGGAAGTATGGCTTCCTCCTTGAGGGAACCTCCTGCTTTCTCTTTGGGGAAGGCCTCTGGGCTGCATTCTCTCAGGAAGGGGAGCGCAAGATGACCTCTGGCCTGCAGGGGTCTTCCTCCACAACTGAGCAGCCTCCCAGGCTGGGCATGAGAAGGCCAGTCTCTTGAGCCCTGGGCACATGTTTGGACCCCAGAGGACCGTGCGGGGCAGGGCCAGGCCAGAACACCGGGCTGGGCACTGGGCAGGGAGCTGAGTTTCGGGAATAAGTCCAACACAGAGGTTGGGGCATGGGGGGCTGGGGGGAGTTAGGTCCAAACACTGGCTCATTTTCTTTGGACCCTAGAACCTTTTCCAACCACAAGAGACACAATTATACCCGCAGGTATACACAATTATACCTGCCCGGCCTCTACGTTTTCTTATCTCTTCCACCTCAACACAGATGGGTCCACCCAGGAAAGAAACCTCACAGACTGGCCCTGGCAGGAGAGGTGTATACCTAGGTCTACTTGAATGTGTGTCTATCTTTGGTACAAGCCTGTATGTGTGCATGGTTATCTATACATGCCGGTATGTGTGTGTAGTGACATAGGCGTGAGTGTGAATAACCAGGGGAGTGTGTGTGCCTGTGAGCGTGTGTGCGCAAGGTTGTGGGCTGATGCCCATGTGTGAGGACTTGTTCCTACCGCTCTCTGCTTCTGAGCAGAAATGTGCTCTCCTGGAGCACATGCTGGAGGGCAGGTGAAACAGGTAAGGTGAGTGAGAAGGTGATGGGAAGAGTGGGAAAGAGAGTGGGCCCTAGAGAATTGAGCAGGCCTGGGGGTCTGATAGACAGGAAGACCGGATGTGTCAGCCCCAGCCACAAAGCTGTTCCCTGTGTGCCCCGGGAACTGAGAAGGGGGTTGCTTTATTAGCGCCCAGATCAGGAGGGCAGTGGGCTGTGTGTGTTTGTATAGGGGCAAGGGCTCTGCTTCATCAGCAGGATTAAGGAGGGCTTCAGAAGGAGTTCCTTGAATGATGGTGGGAAAGGAGGCTGAGGGATGCACTGATGGTGACTCTTCAGGCTTTTCAATCAAAACCCCAGGCCAGTTTTTGAAAGAGCTTCTTCCCCACGCCTCTCCAGCTCTGGAGGAGTCGGATCCCTGGGTTCCGGCCTCCAGATAGCGGGGTGGGGAGTGAGGTCTTGGCTCCGGGGGAGGCTTCAGGACCGGTGTGGAGTATCCTGGCTGGGCCTTCCTCTGGGTTTGTTCCAGACATGTATCCACCCAGCCATTCTTCCATCCATCTATCCCACATACATTCACTGAGCCGTGACTCTCACGCCAAGCATTTTATCAGGACACCAAACAGGCAGATATGTCCCTGGCCTCCAAGACTACCGAACCTAGTGCGTTCTTGGGTGTTCTTCTCCATGGTTTCACAGATCCTGCCTCCTCCATGGCCCTGTTGGGCTGGTGGCCGGCCCTGGTGCTGCCAGTTCACTCTGGTAGCTCAACAGGCCAGGTAGCTGGGAGACACAGAGCCTGACTTCCATTCACCACGTGACCTTCGCAAATCGCTCTCCCTGCCAGGTCCTCCGTTTTCCCATGTGTCCTGGGACTTTTTGTCCTAAGGTGAGCTCAGAGGGCCTTTCCTGCTTCAGTGACTCTTGTCCCCACTTCCGGGGGACTTTTCCCCTTGGTTAATGGCTGTGGGTAACCTTAGGCAATTGATGGCATCTCTTTAGGCTCGGTTCCCTCAACTGTAAAACAACCATAATAAAACTACCTTGCTCGTAAGATCTTTGGGGGCATTAACTGTGGGTGCTCATGTATGCAAAAGTCCTGGCACAGAGCCTGCGGGCCTAGAATAGCATGAGACCGTTGGGCTGGGGCTGGTAGCGTCATCCCCGAAAGTGTCCCTAGTCTCAGGACCAGTCTTAGCTCCCCCTGCACGTTCAGGCAGGGGTGTGAGTTAAGGTGGTAGGCGCGGGGATTGGTGAAGGTACTGGTCTGGGACTTGGAAATCTGACAAAGGAGCCAGGGAGAAAGGCCACACCAGGTATGGGTTCCACTTGTCTTGGTCACCTGAGCCAACTCTGCCCATAGGCCCCGGGCCAGAACAAAGGGGTGGTTTTAGCACCCCACTTCATTGCCCAGCACCCCGCCCCCTGTCATCCCTTAAATGTAAATGCCAGAGCTGGAGAACTGCTGGCTGGCATTGCCCTTGGTGGTTAAAGCCTGGCAGGGCAAGGAAACGAAGGGATACACAGGAGGCTGTTGGCCACGAGCTTGAGCCCCCTTTCCCCACTTCCCCCTTCCCAACTGCCCTCTTCCCCTCCTTCTCCTGAGTCTAACCAGCCCATTCCCCAGGGGACCACACGCCAGTAATTTTCTCTCTGTTGCTGGCTCCCTGCCCTCAGCCTGCAAATATGTTCCAGTTTTCCCCTGAAAAAATCCTGTCCTCCATGCTCCTCAGGCTCCCGCCCTCCTGCTTGCCTCCTCTTGCACAGCTGAGTATCCACGTTCACTGCCTTCTGGTCTGGCTTGCCTTACATTCCCTTCTCACTGCAAAAGCCGAGGATGTCTGGATGGCTAAAGGTCATCTCCTCCCCACTTGGGGCTGGACAACACCCCCTTGCCGGTTTGGACACGGCTGTCAGGCCCCTCCTTACTGGGCTTCTTCAGAACTGCCCTCTGTGTCCTCCTTTCTCTCTGCTAGACCTTCTCAGGCTTCTCCCTCTTTTTACCCACCACCTCACATCTTCTGAGTGATTACTCTATTCTAAGAGCTTTGTCATGTTGGAGGGCTCAGCAAGAAGGAGGTCAGTGGGGTTGGAGGTGAACAGACAAGGGAGGCAGTAGTAAGGGTTGAGTGGGAGACGCAGGCAGGGCCAGAACAGACAGGGCCCTGTAGGCTAGGGGTGGGGGACTTGGGGTTTTCTTCTAAGTCAGATTGAGAGGCCAGCGGTAAGCAAGAGAGTAACTTGATCTGATCTGCATTTTTAAAAGACACTCTGGTCTCTGCGTTGAGAATAGACTGTGGGGGTGAGGGGAGATCTCTTGGGGTGAGTGAGCATGGTGGTTTGAGACGGGTTGGTGGAGGGGGAGGTGCCGAGGAGTGGATGGATTAGGATATATTTCGGGAGTAGAGTGGCTGGACTTGCTGATGGATTGGATGTAGGAGGTGAGAAAAAAAGATTCAAGGGTAACTCCCAGGTTTGGGGCTAAAGCATCTGGACAAAGAGTGATACCATTTACTGAGCTGGGGTGCACTGTGGGAAGGAAGGTTTGGGGGAACTCAGGATCTCTGTTCTGGCCGTGTCAACTTTAAGATCCTATTAGACATCTAAGCAGAGGTGACTGGTAGGCGCTTGTCTGGAGCTCAGTACCAGTCAGGGCACGAGATATAAACGGAAGAGAGCTGAGGTTTTACCTTGGGCCTTTGAACCTGCTCTTCCGACACTGCCCAGCACTCAGTCCTCATTCATCTCAAACATCGCCTCAGTCTAAAGTCACCTCCTGCTTCCGTTCCAGGTGTGCTCTATCCCATAGCCCTGTTTTATTTCCTTTCCGACACTCATCACTACCAGAAGTTATCTTGTTCACTTGCTTCTTCACACGCTTCTCTACTGTGCGAGACTGTAAGTAAGTTCCATGAAAGCAGGGCTTGTCTGTTTTTTGTTTACTGCTATATCTCTGGGGCCTAGAGCAGTGCCTGGCATATAGTAGATGCTCACTAAATCTTTGTGGACTGAATGAATAAGCACTTTACAGTGTATCAGCTCCCTTCATCCTGACGACAACCCCATGAGAGTGGTAGCTGTAACCCCCGGTTTTCAGAGGAGGAAACTGAGGCTTTGGGAAAGTCCAAGTCCTCACCCTTGGAGGTGGTGTAACTGGAACTCAATCCCACATTTGTATGGCTCCAAAGCCCATGCTGTTAACCCTCCCTTGTGTGAGAAAGTGCCTTTGAGACAAGGCTTGGGTTGGAGGCCACATCTGCCACATCTTTGCTCTGAGATCCTGGGTAAGTTCTTAGGCAGTTCTGACTCTCAATCTCCTCTTCTCTGAGTTGGGCATGTGAATCATCCCTTACTTACAGGATTGTTCCAAGGATGCCATGTGGGAATGCGCATGAAAGAGCTTTGTCCACCCTATCAGTGTGGACCTAAATAAGGGACTAATAACCTCTTTGGGCTTCAGTCTCCTTATCTGAATAATGTGTGGGAGCTGGGGAGAGGGGAGAGGGGATTAGATGATCTCTGATCATCTTTCTAGCATTGACATTCCAAGAATCCTGGGTCTCCAAAGTTTGTAGAAATGAATGGAGTTTAAACATTCCAACTGTGAGCACTGCGAACACAGGGTCCTCTACTTGGCCCATTGAAGCTTCAGCCCTGTGCACGTGGGAGGCCTCTTTGAAGTCTGAGGGAGGTAAATTGAGGACAAATCAAAGGAAGTCCTTCCTCACCCCAACTTAATGAGCTTATGGCTTTCATTACACACGGGAGTGGTCCAGGCAGGAAACAGGAATGGCTTTGGATGGAATGATAAATGCCAGAGGCTCTGAGCAGAAGCTGGCAGTGCTGACCTCTAAGGTCAATGGGAGGGAAGTGGCCCCTTAGGGCCCAATCAGCGACTAGCCCTAGGCTTCCAGAGTGGCAGTCCTGGGTGGTGGGAATTCGGGGTGGGGAGGTCACCGAGACCATCTACCTGTATTCCCTCCTTTCAACTCCCTTCAATTAGCCCCTGGAGGGAGATTGGTGTGTAGAGAAGGGGCGGGAATTGCAGGAGAGGCAGTAGGATGCAAAGTTTCCAGCTCCCCACCTCCACCCACCTTCCCAGGAAGTCTCGGGCTGGCTGTGCCAACACTCACCAGCTGCTGTGGGGAATGTCTGGCATATGATCTCCCTATCCTTCTGCCTCACACCCCCCCACACACACCTGGTGACATCGGCTGGAAGGAAGGACTCCATCCCTTCCATACACTGCAGGGCAGGACAAGATTGGTAGTTTGGTGGGGTTTGGCCCTGGTGCTCTCCTCTCCACCCTCTCCAAGCCCCTCTATTTCTACTATCCCTGTCCTCCTTCTTCCAAAATCCAGTCCTGCAGGGTCTTGCTCTCAGCTGGCTGTCAACTAAGGTGTTAGCTGTCAACTAAGGTGTTAGCTGCCAACTAAGGTGTTAACTGATATCTAAGGTGTTAGCTGATAACTAAGGTGTTAGATGACAACTAAGGTGTTAGTTGATAAGGCTTAACACCCCCCAAGGGGTATGTGCATTTTAATAGGAGATTGTTGAAAAGAACTGGCCTTCAAGACTCAGACGATATATACTATATTGGTGGAATTTCGGGCAATGGTGTTGATTAAGGGTGGAGGTGTGGGTAGTCCCTTCTAAATCATACCACTTCGGTAATCACTTATTCATAAGGTCACATGTGCACATGTGTGAGAGCACACACACACACACACACACACACATACACACACACACACATGCACACATGCACACATCTCTCTCATTCTCACAAAAAGTTTCTGAATTGTGTGGATATAGGTATATATTTTTATGACAGGTAATAATAATAACAACAAACACTTATATAACGCTCCATGACAGGTACTGTTCTGAGCACCTTACGTATTTATACATACTTATTTCCTCTGCACAACAGCTTTCTGAGGTAGGCATTACTATTATTCCGATTCTACAGTTGAGTAGGCTCAGCGAGGTAATGTAACCTGCCGCCAGGCCACACACTAGTAAGAGTATAGGTAGCTGGTGTGGCCCCGCATCCCAGCTCTTACTACCACACTGAATGGTTCTCACCTGGTATGCAGCGGGGTCCATCCACTGTAGGGTGGGCAGATCCTAGGGTGTGAGGTTGTGTGCTTGTTTACAGGTGTGCACCCCAAGTCTTTAACCCCTGAAAGATAGGGCTGGGGAGAGGCTTCTTTGAATGGAGAAAATGTGCACATTCTGTGTTGGGGGTGTGCGTGTGGGTAGAGGCTGTGGGAGGTGCATGTTGGTGGACTTACTGCCGAGTATGAGAGCTCCCTGCACTGGGGGAGGCACGGGCCGGCTACTACGAGGGAGAGTGCAGACTGTGCAGGGCTGCGTGTGCATATGTATTCTGAGCTCTACAGTCCCATGAGACAGTCCCACGGTCCTCTTTGCCCCACACCCAGCCCCTACTTTGTGACTCACCTTGCTGCCCTTTGGAATTGCCTCCATCAGGAGGCTGGGCTCTATTAGAGTCTACTGCTGAACCACAAGAATCAGCCTCTGGCTGGCCAGGGAAGATGAACCCAGTGCCCAAATGAGGGCAGACAGAAGAAGTGGATTGGAAGTTGAATAAAGGGCATGTGTGTAGGTAGGGTGGCACAGGGAGAGTCTTGGTAGGGCTTTTGCCAAGTAGCAGCAAAGGTGGGAAGTGTGTGTGTGTGTGTGTGTGTGTGTGTGTGTGTGTGTGTGTGTGTGTGTTCCTCCTCTTTTGGGGACAAGAACCTTGGAAATGAGGTTTGCAAAGAAGCTGCAGGCCCATAGGTCCTTTCCTATGGGCACTTTGCAGGTGGGAGAGACGTGATTGCAGAGGCTGCAGTAGCCCCGCCTAGGTGTGGCTGTGGGGAAGCTGGGAAGGGCTTAGGGTGGGGACAGCTAAAGGGACAGCTAATGTTGATAAGCCATAGGAGGGAGAGGAGCCTGCGGCCCCATGTTCTGACTCTAGCTGGTGGGACAACCAACAGTGGGTTTTGGAGACTGGAGGTCAGGAGAGAAGTCTGAGCTGGAGATGAAGGTTCTAAAAAGTACTTTACATGTAACATTTTACTGCTTTTTCTCATTGCAAAAGTAATAC
This sequence comes from Leucopleurus acutus, assembly GCF_964270905.1. Lineage (NCBI taxonomy): Eukaryota > Metazoa > Chordata > Mammalia > Artiodactyla > Delphinidae > Leucopleurus > Leucopleurus acutus. The sequence continues at coordinate 58,472,624 of NC_139148.1, forward strand.
ATGCTTATTAAAGAAAATATGGCAAATGTAGACAAGCAAAAAGAAGACAGCAGTAATTTCCAATATCCTTGTCAGAGATAACAAGTGTTAACATTTTGGTGTATTTCCTGTTTCTGGTCCTTTTTTTTCCCCCTGCATGTATTTAATGGTTTGGTTTTATAAACTGGTCTTTAAAGTGTACTGTAAACATTTTCTGATACTAAATTTAATCTATAAGTGCTTTTTGTTACAAAGCATTCAACACTATAGGTAAACTAGAATTTGTATACTCAATCCCCTATTGTTGGATATTCAAGTTATTTTAAAAATATCCCTATTATACTGATTATTGTAATGAATATCTATGTGGCCAGTGAGACAGAGATTTGGAGGCTGTCAGCCCTATGCCTGTCCACCCCTTGGGTGTTTGGAACCCTGCCAGGGACAGGCTGTGGGGTCTTGGGCAAGTCCCTTTCTCTCTCTGGGGCCTGAATCTACCCATCTGTACAGTGGAGGAAATCAGACTTGGTGAAGTTCTTGGGTTTTCCCTGGCAATGTAAACACTGTTCTCTCTGAGTGTTTTCTTTGCTTTCATTCTCTTTAGTGTCTTTCTCTGGCCTCCATCTCCTTCCCTCCCTAGACTCCCTATTTCCCTTTTTCATTTCCTCACTTCTGCCAGCCCCTCCTCTGGTCTGCTTCTCCTTGGTTCTCTTACTGGGTCAGTCAGACTGCCAGTGAGCTGTGGCCTTGACTGCAAGGTGCAGTGCTCCAGCAGAGATCTGCCATGGACACCAGGGCTTGGGGCAGTCCTTGCTGCCCCAGAGGCTACAGTGATACTGGGCTTTTGTGGCACTGGCTGTCAGGTAACTGGGTGGGCAGGCAAGGCGCTCCTGAAGTAAAAACTGAGGCTCTGGGAAGAGGCAGGGAAGGTTGAGGATTTCTTGACCTCATCCTGAAGGGGTGATCTTTCCTGAGAGAGAGTGGCACTATTCTGGGAAGAGCCATTGGATCAGAGTTTCTGGATCCAAGTTTATGGCCAGGATTTCTGGACAGTTTCCAGGGGTCTGGGGACCAATTCTTTGAAATGAATTGCAAACGGGTGTGGATGTGTCTTTCTCCAGTCCAGTTCTTCTATCAAGATGCTCAATAGTCATGTGACTTCAGGAAAAGATTAAGGAGCCTTGTCCTAGAGGTCTTTTTGTCCCTCCCCTTGTCTCCAGGCAGGATCCATTCTCCAGTCCCCAACCACACATACACACACACAAATCCAGGCACTGTGGATTGACTCCAAATGAAGTCACATCCCTGGGACGGTGACCTCAGTGTTGCCTAGGGAGGTGCTGCCTACACATTGCTCTTGGGAATCACTGTCTTTCTAGCCACCATTCAGTGCCCCTTCCAAAATTTTCTGTGATGAGCAGAACCTGCTCAGCCAGGAGGCCAGGAGGAGGGCATCTACATGAGAGGTAGCAAGGGCTGGAGCATCTGTTGCCTGGGGCCTCTGAAAATGCCTGAGGATGCGAGTGTGTGGAGCAATGCAGAGCTGGATTGGAGAGGATTAGATAATTGACCTCATAATTGACCTAATTAGTGAGTGGCTGTGTGGAGAGCCCTTGGGGACGCTGGGCCTGCAGGTGGCACAAAGGCCAGGCAGAAACACATAGAGGCTATGAGAGCCAAAGCCTGGGTGTTTGCCAGTAAGCGGGGAGGGAGAGCATTGCAGGGAGAGGGCTGGATTTGGGGGCACCAAGCAGAGAAGGGCAGGGATAATGGGGGTCGCTGAAAGGACAACCCTGAGAGCAGAGGCACAGAGGCTGGGGCGGGGGATGAGGGGAAGGACCAAGATCTAGGCACACCGAGGGGTGAGGCACTGGGGCTATGGGGACAAGTAAGGGGAGGGGGTAAGGCCTGGGGACACAGAGGGAGGGTCAGAGGAGGGACAAGGAAGACCTAGAGGGCAGACAGACAGAGGCTAGGGGGCCTGGAGAGGAAAAGGGAGTCATTGGGGAAACAAGAGCAGCAGCTGAGAGAAACTTGGGAGGGGAAAGGCAGGACCTGGGGGCTCTCTGGAGTTCTGTCGGCCAGCAATGGAAGCAAAGAACCTGACTTCAGTGGCCATACCTGGGCAACGTGTGTGTGCTCACGCCCACACACATGTGCATTTGTGTGTATCATCACTCTAATCCCATTTGGGGCTTCAAGGAATCTAATGGCATCTCGGTGGGAGGAGAAGGGGTTGGGTAGTATTGGGAATGAAGACTGGAACTCCTGGAGCTCAAAGCAAGCTTTGGGAAGAACTTGACCCTTGGGGCTTCTCCCACAGGAGGCATTCTTTCAAGAAGTGTTCATTGTGTGCTTACTAGATGGCAGAAAATGTTTTAGGAGCTGGGAGACATCAGTGATTAGCTCTGACAAAGATCTCATGGAGCTTACATTCTAGTGAGGGGAGACAGACAAATACTAAACATAATAAATGAGTAAATCATGCAGTGTGTTTGAATGTGGTAAGTGCTGTGGAGAGGAAAAGGACCAGATTACAGAGAATAGGGAGCGCCAGGATGGGGTAGGTGGTGATCTGCAATTTTAGATAGAGTGGTCCTGGTGGGCCTCATTGAGAGGGTGACAGGAGGCATATGAGCAAAAAACGAAGGAGAGGCAGTGAGCCTTGTTTATATCTCAGGGAAGAGTCCTCCGGGCAGAAGGAGCAGCAGGTGCAAAGGCCCTGAGGCAGGAGAAGGCCTGGTTGCTGGAGGACAAGCAGGGAGGCCTGTGTGGCTGGAGGGCAGTGAGCAAGAGGGTTAGGAGAAGAGGTCAGAGAAGTGATGGCGGGCGGGGAGGGCACATCTTGTAGTGTTGTGGTAAGGGCCTTGGAAAGAATGGTGGCTTCTACTCTGAGTGAGGTGGGAGCCACTGCAGGGCTTGCAACAGAGGAATGACAGGATCTTAGTTTTAATGGACCCTCCACCCACCCCAAACTGTTATACAGATACTAGGCTTTGGCAGGGTCAAGCTGGAGAGCAGTGAGGAGACTAGCAATCTTGGTGAGACATGAAGGGAGCTTAGCCAGGGTGGCAGCGGAGAGGCGGGTTTAAGACCCCATCACTGCCAGCCTCCCAGGCTTACCTGGCCCCGGCTATTGTTAGTCAGGGCAGAGTGAAGGGCCCGGTCTAAGAAGGGAGTATGAATCCAGGTCTGGAAGTTCCTACCCATCAGGAATCTGGCATATTTGATGAAGATTTAGATCTAGTGATGCTCTGTTGGAAGCTACGAGTCCTTGGCGTTTGGTAGGCAAGTAATTTATAGAAGTGGCATCCGCAGTCCTGTCCCCGGGGTGCTGGGAGTGTGGTTGAGGAAACCAAACACACACACTCACACATCAGCAAAGGAAGAGCCTTCAGATACACATTCAGATACGAAAGTCCATCGCCAAAGTGGTCATCATTGTACATGCCCACAAGCTGAGATGCACACTCATGTCTACAGCAATGTGCACACATGGACACCGATGCATGGCTCACACCATCTTATACCTACACATGCAGAGCCTTCACCATGGGCCACAGCCCACTCCCAGACTCATCTTCCACCAGACTTTGCCTCTCCATCCCCATCCCAACTGAGCCACCTTCCTCAAAAAGGCTGTGTGTTGCACACCAGTCATTGTGCTTTTGCACACATTTCCCCTGCCTAGAGTGACCCTCTTCTTTTCTCTGACCTCCTTCAACAACAGTTGCTGGGCCCCCTGCTGCAGCATGGAGCACATGAGACTGTCAGCACCCATGCATTTCTCTCTCTCCTCTCCTGCACTGGGGGCCCCTGGGGCCTTGTCTGTCTTCTTTACCACTAGACCCCAAGATCAGTGCCTAGCACATACTAAGTGCTCAACCAATTGTTGAATGAATGCAGAACTTTAAGGAGTAGAGGGTCTGAGGTGGGTTGCAGGGGAAGACGGACCAAAGGTAAGGTGGCCAGAGAAGTTCGGGTCCCCTTCTCTGAGGGGCAGCAGTGATGGCAACCGAGGGAGGTGTCTAGTGCCCCTGATGCAGCTCCACAAGCCCCAGGGGCTGGCCTCCCTCCCCCTCCAGGCTGTAATGAACTTCTTGGGGCTGGGGGTGCAGGGGTGTGGTGGAGATGCGGGCACAGGGTCAAGGAGCAGATTAATCTGGGGATTAATTGAAGGACTTGGCGGCCTGGCAGCACGTGCTTGGGGCAGAGTCTCTAATGGCTTAATCAGATTACAGGCCTTGGCACATGGTCAGTCCCAGCAGTGCCCAGCTCCCCCTCGAGAACATCCCCATTCCAGGGCTCTCCAGGATGGAGCCCACACCCTCTGGTCAGGACCCACTCTGAAACCTGGCATCTTGAGCCTCCACTGTGGAGACCCCTGCCTGTCCAGCTTAGCCAGGTCCAGGCCCACAAAGTGAGCTGATTGGAAGGGCATGGATTTGCAGTTGAGACAGCACTTCTTAGCTGTGTAACCTCAGGTAAGTTATCTATAACCTCTCTGAGCCCAAGTGTTCAGGCTCCTGTCTATGCCCTGCCTTTTCCCCTCCATCCTAGCCCAAGTCTCTTCCCCAGCCTGCCTATTGAGCTTAGAAGTATTGCCGTGATGCTGAAAAGAATCCTGGGAGAGGACCTAAAGTGTCTGGGGCAGTAGCCAATACTGGTCAGAGGCCAACTGCCCACCTGATGGTTTCGTGAAAGGGGATAGTAACTCCTCCCTTGAGGCACTGATGTGAGGATTAGACAAAATGTAAGTGAAAGCGCTTTGCAAGTGTTCCTTATTGATGGGAGGGTCCATCATCCGTTTCCTCCCAGTGGTCCAGTCCAACTAAGGGAAGAAGTAAAGAATACAGAAGGGGCAAGAACTAATAACAGTCATAATCAACAGCAATTCCAACAACCAACCCGTGTGTGGCACTTTAAAACTGAGGCAGTGCTTTCTTGTCCATGATCTTATTTAATGCCTAGGATAGCCCTCGGAGGGCTATCTGGGGCCTTGGGGGATTTACAGCCTTCATGTGAAAGACAAGAAAGACAGCAAGTCCAAGAGAAGAGATGATTTGCCTCAGCCAGTGGCCAGAGCTGGATCCACAAAGGGAATCCTGTCCACACACATGCTGGTAGAACGGCCAGGTACCGATAAGCTGGGGGCCTCCAACCTGAGGCCCTGGACCCGACAGTCTGGGGGTGGGAGCCCTTGGCCTTGCTACCTCTCCTTCTGTGCCCAACAGAGTGGGCCTGAGGCCCGGGGCTTCAGTTAAGGTGAGAAGCCTCTCTGACTTGGGGGAGCCCCATGGTTCTGAGGCCTGGGGAACCACAGATCCCAGGGTTGGGGCTGGTCAGGGTGGGAGTGGCTGGAGAGGTTGCCTGTGTAGGCCTCCCTGCAAGAAAGCCTCTGGTGGTCCTGGGAGTCGCGAGGCCCACTAGGGCACAGATGGAGGTGCCGTTTGGGAGCAGGCTGGCTTCCGGCCTCCCCTCCTCTTTCCCCCAGTAGTTTATTAGGAGTAATTTGTTAAGCTGTTCCAACTTGTCAGCAGCCACTTCAATGCCTCTGCCTCCTGCTTGCTTTTTTTTGCGGGGGGGGGGGGGGTCCAAAAGTGTCAGGAGTTGAGGGACAAGCTAGACAGGTGGAGGTCATCTGAGAAAAGGAGATGCCCAGGCCTCTCTCCACCTTGAAGCCTTACCTCCATAGGGTGTCACATCTGAAGGGAAGAGAGACGGCCTAATTTGTCCCCTGCCCTCACACCCCTGCCCCTTTCAGTTTGCTCCAGTCTCAGGGAAAAGAGAGAGGTATCCAGGCAGGAATTAGCGGTTGGGGTGGGTTTGGACAGTCAGGGTGACCTCTGGTGGATAGGGGTAGAGTCTGAGCCTGGAAAGGAGGTGGAGGTGGCTGTAGGGGGGTGGGGCCAGTTGTTCTGTGGCACTCGGCGTCAGGTGGGATGTCAAGAACCTGCATGAAGAGGACACTAGATAGGGTCACATAGTGCCAGGCACTAGGTTTCACTCACTGGAATTAACTCATGTTATCCTCGTAACCTTGTCATTTTATAGGTGGGGAAACGGGCTCAGAAAGGTAAAGTGACTTGCCCAAAGTCACACAGCTCAAAAGTGAAAGGGCTAAATTTGAACATAGAGGGACTTCCCTGGTGGTCCAGTGGTTAAGGCTCTGCACTCCCAATGCAGGGGGCCCAGGTTCGATCCCTGGTCAGGGAGCTAGATCCTGCATGCCACAACTGAAAAAAAAAAAAAAAAAAAAGAGATCCTGCATGCCGCAACTAAACATCCTGCATGCTGCAACTGAAGATCCCGCATGCGGCAACGAAGATCCCATGTGCCGCGACTAAGACCCGGTGCAACCAAATACATAAATATTAAAAAAGAAAATTGAACATAGAAATGGCCAACCGCACGGCCTTTAGAGTACCTAGGACTACTTTGAATGAAAAAGAAATGAGAAGCCCAGTCGGGTGGGCCTGGGAGTAGCTCACCAGCTCGCCAGGGCTCTGGCTGATCTGAGCTTTGGTTTCCCACCCCTGTGAGAAGCAGGAGCTGGACTGAGGGATCCTGGTGGATCCTGCCAGCTCTGATGGTCAAGGATTTCCCAGATCTGTCTTTTACTCCTTGTCACGGCCAGTCTGCCAGCCAGTCGGGGCCAGGGGCGGAAGGCAAGCCTGGAAGAGCTTGAGCCATCCTGGGGTGAGGGAGGCGTGGGGGGGGGGCATTTCTCCTTAGAGAGCAGGCCCATAGCACCCAACCAGGTGCGTCTTTGAGCAAGACTTGGCAAGAGGAGACGGGCCTAAGGTGAGCTTTTGCTCGTAATCACTGCTTGCCTCCCTCCTGCGCTCCCTGCCACCCTCCAGGGAGCTGGGCACCATGGGGGGCTGGGAATGGGAAGGGCCTGCATGCCACATCCCCTCACCCTGGCCCTGCTCCATGGACTCTGGGGGAAGCTCATTAGCTTGGGGGGCACCCTGGCCCTCCCCTCACAGCTTGTCACACAATTAGCCACCCTCTCTGTACAAGTTGATGTGTAATTATTGGGTCTTGGCGGGCTTGGGGCCATGTAATTAGCCTGCCCCAGCCTCCAACCGGCTCTCAAGGTCATTATAGGCCCACTGGGGGTGGGCAGCCCAGAAAAGCATCTGCATGACAATGCACACATTATGCCCTGCACCCAGGGCAGAGGGGCAGCTGGCGGCACTGTGCAGCCCCGCTCCTGGGCACATGCCCCTACCCCAACTGCCTGCTCAGAAGCACCTCCAACCTAGCTAGTCAGTCATAGATTACAAACCCTTTCCCATCCAATCTCTTCTGGGAGCCTCACTGCAGCCCTGGCAGTAGGGATTCTGCTTAACCCCATTGCACAGATGAGACAACTGAGGCTTAGAGAGGGTCCAGGACTCCCCTAAGGTCGCTCAGCTCACAAGTGGTGGAGCCAAGATCGGCACTCGGCTCTGTCTCACTCACTCACTTTCTCCCCGGGGGAGGCCTGGGGGAAGCCTGACTTGCTCCTGAGGGTAAGTGGTTGATGTTGAGCCAGAGGCTGCCCCAAAGAGACTTGCTCGCTCCCAGGGACCCCTGGGTGGTCTTTTTCCCCCAGCCCTGAAGCCCCCTGTCGGCCTGCTCCTGAGCCACTGGACCCTCCTTCAGGAGCTCTCAGAATTTTCCCCCAAGCCAGCAAGAAGGCAACTTTCTTAAGCATTGGCCTTCCAAGGGAAGAGCTTCCAAGACCCTCTTGATACCTCTGACTGTCTGGAAATATCTCTTCTATCTGTAGCCAGCTGCATCCTTGGAGGGTTAACAGTGGGCACCCCCAGTTTCACAAGGATATTCCTTCACTGAGACGCTGTTTCCTGTGCCCCTTCCAACGTCCTTCTCCCTGCCTCGAAAGATCTTTCACCATCTCCCAGGCTAACCTGCTGTCTAGGAGCCTGGACTGTGCTGCCCTCCATTAGAATCCTCTGTCCAGTTGGTGGTGGTGAGGAGGGAGGTGGCTAGGGCTCCTGGATGCTTAGGCCACTCTCTCTGCTTTACAGGGGTCTTAGGGAACATTTACCATGGACCTTGGCAGGTCAATACCTTGTTACTCTGGCCATTTATAGCTGTTCCATCTTGAGCAGGTTCCCTAACCTCTCTGAGCTGCGCAGGAGTTGTACAAACTGAATGGCATAACTGGCAAGTGCCCGGCTCTGCTAGCTCAGGGCACAAAGTGAGAAAGTGAGTTCCCATTCCAGTTCCCAGCAGCTCTTGGCCCCTGAAGCCAATCCCAGCTTCCATTTCTCCCAGGGCCCCAAACAAAGTCCCCACAGAGCCCCAGTGTTCTGCACTTTGCCCCCTCCCCAGCTGCCTGCCCCTGGTGACCCCCAGACACCTTCTAACTCCGCCTGCACCCTTTCCCCATTTTGAAGGCTGCATTATCCTGGCTGCAGGGAAATTAGTTGTTCCCTTGAAACCCCCTGCCCCGCCCTCCCTGCCCCCCTTCCCAGGGCTGGTGACAAGTATGTGGGACTTAATTGGCTGGCATGAAAGGCAGCACTGACATTAATTGGCTACATTTGGCAGGCAGGCCCCCAGCCTCCCCCCTTCTCTCTCCAAACCCCTACTGCTTCCCAGGAACCTTATCAATCCCACCACGGGGACCAAGAGCTTCGAGGCCCCTGCCAATTAGGCACTTTTTGCTCCTTTTCTTCCCCTGATGGGGTTTCGTTAGAATTTATGACACTCTATAGTGCTGGGGGTGAGGGGGGTGGGAAGCAGGAGATGGGAAGGCTGAGGGAGGCCCATTCCTATGGAGAACAGGCTGGGAGAGGGGAGGGGTGCAGATGTGAAAAGGACACTTTGGGATTAGGCCCTGAAGCTGGAGGGGAGGGGGTCTGTGAGGCAGGATGGAGGGCCCGGAGGAAGGGGGAGGAGGGCTTTGGCCAGGCCAAGAAGACTGATTTAATAGGCACTGCGTGCACAGTTGGAGGTAGGTTTGAGAAAGTTTGAGGCAGTCCGGTAACATGGCTATAAGAGCCGGAAGGCCCAAGACCTGGCTTTTCTTCCCAGAAATCCCTGTACACCCTTAGGTTAGTCCCTGGCCATTTTGGGGATGTGAAGGGATGGGGCAGGATCCATGGTTCCCATCCCAAGCCAGCATCCGTGAAGAGAAGAGCTGGAGAGGCATCTGAAAGTCAGCTGCAGCACTTCAGGAGGCCTGTCCCGGGTCTGGGCTGTCATTCCAACGGCAGCTCGGTGTGCTCTTGGCCAATCTCATGCTGGCCAGAAGCTTCGATTGGCAGCCCAGGATGTCTGTATGATAAAACTAGGAAGACAAATAAATTGTTATGCCTCCAATTCTGAGTGTTTGGGAGAATGAATCTTTCAAAGCCTGAAGAAGCTGGTGAAAGAGATTCCCAGTGATGCTAATTGGGAGACCCACTGGCCTGGACGGGTTGGCACAGGTGAGAGAGGAGGTGGGGACCAGGTTATCACTCCCTGAAACCGCCTTTGCAGCCAACTTTTGTGTCCTGGTGGGGATGGAATGGGAACTGTTCAGCTGATTCACGGCTCCCAAGTACATCTGAATGCAGGTGTGCTCTTTTGAAAAAGGAAGGCCTTGGGCATTTTGGATCTATGCTAGCATTTTGGTGTTGACTAGTGGGTCAGACACTATTCTTATAGGCCCACAGCAGTCTGGAGAGGGAACACCGAGCTCCAACTCTTATTGCTGTTCTGTTTTAACAATTTTCAACTAGAAGAGATGGAAATAGGACCTGTGTCCCCAAGGTTTTCAGTTCCATTACTGGGGTTTTTGGGTCCCTCAGGACAATTCTGGGTTTTGTCTGATGGTCTCACTGGACCCCATGTGACTTGGCAGGACTGGGCAGTGGGTGGTGGCCCTGAGAAATCTTGGCAGGCTCCTTTCAGACACATCATGAACACAACTCACCTCTCACGTCTGCCCCTTTGTCTCCTTGAACAGATGTTTCCCATTGCCCAAACTCATCTCTGTTTCTACTGAGATGGTGCTATTACTATGATAAGGACTACTATTAGATAATTATAGTAACCATGATTTTTGAGAGCACGCTAGGTCCCAGGCATATTCTAAGCATCTTGTTTATATTAACTCATTTAGTTCTCATAACAGCCCTATAAGGTAGAAACTATTATTATTCCCATTTTACAGATTAAGAAACCAAGGCTGAGAATAGAAAGTTCATTCGTCCTGGGTCATACAGCTAAGAAGAGGTAGAACTGGGCTTCACGTGCTGGTCAATGTGACTTGGAATCCTTGGCCTCTTTGCCTTTGGGAGGGCTGGGGGTACTTCTCATGGTACAGGGGGGCAAGCTGCTGGTGTGGGAGCCTGCTGATTGGAATGTCCGTGGGGAACCTGTGCCCTTCCTTTGTTCCTTGATTCAGTGACATTGATGCCTCTCTAGGCCCTTGGACCCTCTTTATTCTGGTGTGACATCTGGTACCCCATCTACAAATCCTGAATCCCCTTTGATGATGACTTGTATTCCATCTAAGAAAGTTGAATCTCCTCTGCAGTTCCTGGGGAGAAGTGAGGGACAGCCAGCAGAACACACACTTGGCCACAAACTTACGCCCCAAAGCTCAGGGACAGAGACTTCAGTGGCCACCAGGGTTGGGTTTTAAGAACCTTTGAGGCTTTAAGCTCTGAACAGACTGCACACCCCCTGCCCCCCACTGTCCATAAATAATTAAACTTACAAACAATACTAGCCCATAAAGTACATGTAAAGAAGTCCAACAAAGTTTTGATTTTTCCCGAGATACTACTTTGATGCTTGAAAAACAAATATCAAATTATTTCAAAATTTTGTGCTTTCTCTCTCGTGTGTGCACACGGATGAGCACACACCACTGTTAGTGCCTTAAACGCAGGCTGCCCGCCATTCCTGGAATCAAGCCCTGTTGCCCTCAGTGTTGTTCTCACCTTGCCAGCAAAGCTCTCCATTGTCACCTCCTCTCTGATACTGCCTTTCGGCTGAACTTCTGACTGTGAGCCCTGCACTCCCCTCCCCGGGTCTGTTTGCCTCTGCTAACCTGCTAGCCTCTCGGTTGGGAAGGGCCGGTGATGAACTAAGTGTCAAGCACTCCTCTGAGCCTAGCTACCCAAAGTGTGGTCAGTGGAGCAGCAGCAGTAGCACCTGGGAGCTTCTTAGAAACACAGAATCCCAGGCTCCACCCCAGATCCACTCAATCAGAATTCACGGCTGCACAACTTCCCCAGGTGCTCTGTCTGCACATCACAGTTGCTGTTCTAAGGCAGTGATGCTCAAAGTGTGCTCCCCGGACCAGCAACATCAGCAGTTCCGGAACTTGTTAGAAATACAAATTCTTAGGCCCCACCCTGGTTCTACTAAATCAAAAACTCTAGGGGTAAGGCCAGCAATGTGTGTTTCCATAAGTCCTCCAGGGGATTCCGATAGGCTCTAGAGTTTGAGAAGCACTGTTGCTCTAAGACACACGAAGCAGGAAGCACTTGCAGAAAAGTCTCAGGCCCTTGAATTGCCCCAACCCCTGCAAAGATAGGTACCAGGCGGGCCGCAGCGTCTAAAAGGGATCCTGCATTGTACTGGTGATTACGCATCTGGGATAGTCTCTGGGAAATGGTGCTAGGTGTTTGGGAGATTTCAGGAGGCTGTCGTTTACTGAGCACTTACTAAGGGCTGGGGATGGCCAGACACAACTATAGGCATTTCTTCATCTAATCTATAGTCTGTCCTGTGGGCTAAGAGTTAGTCCACCACCTCCTTTAAAGATGAGGAATCTGAGGCTCAGAGAGGTCAAGTGAGATATGGAGGGTTTGCACCCACATCTGTCAGAATCCAAGTCTAATGCTTTTTCCATAGAACCTCTGCTGCCCAGACTCTAGTGTTCTAGAAATATTAAGAGTGTTGGGCTTCCCTGGTGGCGCAGTGGTTGAGAGTCTGCCTGCCGATGCAGGGGACATGGGTTCGTGCCCCGGTCCGGGAGGATCCCACATGCCGCGGAGCGGCTGGGCCCGTGAGCCATGGCCGCTGAGCCTGTGCGTCCGGAGCCTGTGCTCTGCAATGGGAGAGGCCACAGCAGTGAGAGGCCCGCGTACCGAAAAAAAAAGAGTGCTTACTCTGTGCCAGATACCATTCTAACTGCTTTACCAATATTAAATCATTTAATCTCACAACACCCCATTTTACAGATAAGGAACAGAGAGGTTAACTTACCTGTCCAAGGTCTCACAGCTAGTAAGTGGTAGAGCCGGGATTCCAACCCGGGTGGAGTGGTACCAGAGGCCTTGCCTCAAAACCAGAGTTAATTTGCTGTGCCTTTATAAGCCAAGTACAGGTCATGCAATGGGAACAAAGGAGGGAGTTTGTTGGCCTTGACAGGTTTATTGAGGTGGTTTATGTTTGATTTCCCCAATTTCCAGCTCAGCTGTTTTACTCACATCCCCTCCCTGCCGGGCAGGATCAGTCTGGGGCTGCAGGCCCCTCCCTGCTCAGTCTAGGGCTCTCCCACTGCATTCTCTAGGTCCCCGAGGGTCCCCTGTAGAAATGCCCCCCAGCTCAGGCTGGTCCGCTGGGCTTCCTGCCCAGCATCTAGTTGGCCAGCCTGAGGTCCCAACTAGCCAGAAAGGCAAGAAATAGGAATCATATAGGTCCTGGTGTCTCTAGGGAACAGAGTTAGATGGCAGCCAGTTGGATGCCTCCTCTTGATCCTCCCATGCTTCCCTCTCCCCGCATTCTGGTTTCCCATCCCTTTCTCCACTGGACTCCTACATGCCCAGGAGCAGCAGGTGCCTAGGTTGGTACAGGTCCTTAACGGCCAGCTTCCTGTACTGACAAGTGGGAAGATGGGCCGCTGGACAGCCAGACAAACTAATGGGTCCGCTGGCCTTCATCAGAGTGCCTCGGGGCCACAGCCCTCCTCCCAGTGTCAATGAGATGCTTCCAACTGATATCTCTGCAATGACTAAAGGTTTACAAAAACTTATCAGAGCATTCTCTCAGTTAATTGTCATAACCATCTTGTGAGGAAAGCAATGTTACCCTGGTTTTTCAGGTGAGGAAACTGATGAAGTGCAGAGAACAAAGCAGTAGAATAGAACTTACACAGGCCTGCTTACTGTCCTGGGCCAATACAGTGTTCTGTCTACATCACCAAACACCTGACCTCAATTCTGTTCAGGAGATATTAGGGCCAACTTCTTGACAAGTGAAGTGGAGTTGGCTGGTTGAGCTGAGAAACCTCCAGGAAAAAACAGGAGGCTTGCCACACTTTGTGCTGATCAGCCTCAGGGACCCAGGCAGCCTTACTCTCTGTTGCCTCTTGCACATGGTTCTGCTGGGAGGAGTAGAGGGTGGACCAGCTGCTGTGGTCATGCTCCCAGAGGCCAGTCTCATCTCCCTGGCTGCCGCATTCCCTGACCCCGGGTCCTGCCACCTGTGATGACATTCCAAGGACAAAGGGTTCTCTCAGGAATCGCCCAGTCACTTGTCCTTCTCTCCAGGTCTGATCTTACCCCATCAACACCCTGAGTGCTCTCCATGGAAACCGTTCTATTGGCCACAAAGCCACCTGCCTCCATCTTTCCTCCAAAATCATCCCCCCTTTACCCTCAGATCAGAACTGAAACCTGTGTCTGCCTTCAGCAACTCTCTCCAGTGAACGCCCTGCTTTTAGCTTTGCCCAGCTTGGCTTCTAGAAGCAGTAGGGAGACTGCTGTAGTCCAGGTTTTCAATTGCTGTTTATGGCCCAGGGCTACCATGCCTACTTCCAACACCCGCTCTTCCATAGAAAGCCATGCTATTGACCAGAAACCCCTCTCCCCTTTCTCAGCCCCACTGCCCACCAGAAAATATTGGTTGGTCTTCAGTTCCCACAGCACCAGGCCCCTGGCCTTTCTCTCCACCCTGGCTACTGCTGCCTTCTCCACTGCCTTCAGCATCTTCATGGACATCCCCTCAGCCCGACCCCCAGCCATCCTACAATGCTCATGACCTCATCTACACATCCTCTCTATAGAAGCTTCCCACTGACTTGGCTACATCTTCAGCCTTGTCATTACTTGGGAAGACTTCAGGCCCAAGATTTCCAATCCTCCACTCCTCTACCCCCACCCCTCAGATGACTGGCTCCTTCATTCCTCCTAAACCCGGTCTTGGTTCCAGTGCTTGGCACTGGGCTAAGTAACCATTTGTTGGATTAATGAAAAAAAATGAACTGGTCCCCCCACTCCTGAGCATTTCAGTCTCTCATTGCAATTCCCTACCCCGTTCTACTGGCCCTCAGTCCTCTTCAGGCCTCCCTCACCTCCCTGTGTTGTCTACTCTAGACCCTGATGCCAGCCATGACCTTCATGGCTTAAAGCCATTCAAGCTTTGCACACCCTCTGCTGGTTCTGCTGCTGCCCCCAGCCCTGGTTGGTTAGCTCCTAGAACTTACAAGTTTGCCAGCCTCAACAGGAGGCCCTTACTGATACTGATGTTCCACAATCTTTAACTCATCCCATGGGGACTGCCATTCCCATCTTCCACTTTTCTTACATTCCAGCCTCACGGCTACACCCCTCCTAATATTTGGCTTCCAATTTTGCTAAGACAAAGGCTGTCCATCTCAGAAATTTTCTGTATGTCCTCCCTCCCAGTCTCTCTCTCTCCTCCTTCTCCCTCCCTCCTTCCCTCTCTCCCTCCCTCCCTCTCTTTCTCCCTCTCCCTTTTGTCTCCTAGGAAGACATGTCTATCCTCTGCTCTATACCTAACCTCTAACTCCATCAATTATTCTCTTTATCTATATCTCCATCTCTCCCCCTCGTTTGAGTGCTATTTCCTCCTCAGCCTACAAGGATTTTCAGCTCTCCCCCATCCTTCAAAGAAACCCTCCCTTGACCCTGCCTCCCTCTTAAGCTATCATCTTCTCTCTTGCCTTCCCTTCTCAGCCAAACTTCTTGGAAGCATTGTCTCCCCTCATTACCTCTGCATCCTCACCTCCCACTCTCTCCTCAGTCTACTGCATTATGGTCCTCTGTCCCTCTTGCCTGAAATTGCTCTTTAAAGATCACCAATGGCTTCCTTGTCACCAAATCGAGTGGCCTTTTTCCATCCTCACATCTGACCCTACCACGCGCCCCTTCCTGCCTGCCATTCTCTCTTCCCTTGGCTTTGGAGACACCAAACGGCTTCAGGTCTCTTGCATCTTGCAGCTCCTTTACTCTCTACTCTTGCCATACATGGGCCAGTTTTGCTCTACTTTTGTCTTTGTCTTCTTCTCTCTCTATGCTCTCTCCAGAGCAGTCATGTCCATCCTCCTGCTTCCAGCCATTCTCATCACATCCCATTATTTATCATCACTAGCCCTGATCATTCATTCAGTTCCAGACTCAATTCAAGCCCCAAGGTACCTACTGGGCATGTTCATTTTATGTCAGACAGGGACTTCAAACTCAATGCCTCAAGCTGAAGGTATCATCTTTTCCTCCAAACCGGTCTTTTTTCTTATTGTCCAGTTTCATAAATGGTACAACCATCCACTCAGTTAATAAAGCCAGAAACCTGGGAGTCATCGCTGCCTCCTTCCTTCCTCTCACGCCCCACATCCAATCCATCACCAAGTTTTATCATGTCTACTTCCTCAATATCTCTCTAGTTTGTCCCCTTCTCTCCAGGCCTATTTTCTGTTTTGCTTCATTTATCCATTCATTCAGCAGTCATTGAATTCTCTGTGACAGTCACTGTGTCAGATTCTGGGGAAACCATGGTGAACAAGACAGTCGAGGTGTCTGTCCTCATGACACATTCATTCTAGTGAGGGAAACAGGTAGTGAAGAAACAAATGAATAAATACATAAGGAGCTAGGAAGGCAGTAAATGCACGGCTGTGATAGAGAACAACAGGGCCACCTATTTTAGGTATGCTGTTCAGAGGAAGCCTTTTTAAGGAGGCCTTATTTAAGCTAAGACCTGGAGGCTGACAAAGAGCCAGCAATGTGAAGAGCTAAGGAGTCAACTTTCCAGGCAGAGGAACCAACAACTGCAAAGATCCAGAGGCCAGAAAGAGCTCAAGTGTGTTGTGGAGAAGAAAGAATGCCACCGCGGCTGAAGTGAAGAGAAAGAGGGGGTCAATGGGACAAGATGTGGTCAGAGGGGGAGGCAGGGACCACACCTTGCAGGGCCCTGTAAACCAGAGAAAGAAGCTTACCTTTGATTCCAAGTACAATCCAAAACCACCGCAAGGTTTTAAGTTAGGGAGAGGTGGAGTCTCCTAACACATTTTGAAAACCAATGACTAGACTGCCACAGGCTAAGAGAGAAGCAAGAGAGCAGCGAGGAGGCCTATGCAGCTGTCCAGGAGAGAGACATGGTTATGGTGGGGCAGGTGGAGAGACGTGGATGGATGAGATATACTTGAGGTAGAACACAATCTGTCGATAGATTGAACGCGGGGAGTGAGGGGAAGGAAAGAACCAAGGAAGACTCCTGGGGTTTGGGCCTGAGCAACTCGTAAATGGTACCATTTACTAAGATGGGAAGACTGGGGGAGGAACAGGCTTCCTGCTGAATTCAGATTTTTCCTTTGGACATGTTTAATTTGGAGTTTTCTTTAAGCATTCAAGTGAGGGTATCAAGTAGGTGGTTGGTTAAATGAGGCTGGAGATCGGGGGGGTTGGGATGGACATGAACATTTGGGAGTGACAAGCATATACATGGCATTTGAAGCCACAGGAATGGATGAGCTCACCTCGAGAGAGAGTGCAAAGAGGAGAGGAGAGTTTGGATAGAGGAGAGGAGAGTTTGAATAGAGGAGGAGTGAATGGAGGGGCCAGTGAGGTAGGAGAAAAAACAGGAGAGCGTGTTCTCCCAGGATTGAGAGAAGAGACTTTTTACAGAAGGAAGAAGTCAATCAGCGCTGGGACACCTGCTGAGAGGTCAGGTCAGATGGAGCCTGGATGGAACCAACCCATGTGGAGCACCTGCTGTGTGCCAAGTGCTGGGCACAGGGGGTTAGGTATTACCTCACTGACTCCTCACATCAACTCTATGAGATAGGTGCTATGATTATCACCTCCAATTTAGAGGTTAGGATATTGAGTCTCAGAGAGGTTAAGTATTTTTCTCAAGGTCCTCCAGTTGGGTAGTGTTAGAGCCAGGGTTCAAACGCAAGCAGGCTGTCTCCAGAAGCCCTGTCTTAACCACCACACTGGCCTGCCTGTCATAATATCGGATCCTAGAAGTGTCTGCTGGATTTGGCCATCCGGCAGTTGTTGGTGATCTTGACAGGAGTGATTTTAGTGAAGGGGCAAGGGTAGAAGCCAAAATGCAGTGGTTGACAGATGAATGGGCGCTAAGGAAGCAGAGATGGAGTGTAGATGGCTTTTTCGAGAAATTCCCCTGTGAAGGAAAGCATAGATGTGGGGCCATAACTAGAGGGAGATGTGGATCAAAGGAAAGTCTAGTCTTTAAAAAGTGTCCCTTTTTCCCCTTCCCTCCCCTTCTGTCCTCTTCCTTCCCTTCCCCTCCCCTCTCCCGCTCATTTTTGTTAAGAAGGAAGTTACAGAACTTGCGTCTTTGTTAAAGGGAATGAGACAGAGAGTGGAAGGGGCTACCCAAAAAAGCCTTGGGAAGGTGAGAAGGGTGGGCAGTTTGAAAGGTTGGTCTGAGATAGGAGGAAGGCCTCCTTCTCCATTGTGATGGGGGAAGAAGGAGCAATGGGACTATAGAATTTGTGGGGAGAAAAGGAAGTTCCTGTCTGATGGCGCTCATTTTCTCAATACATAATGAGGCGAGGTTATCAACAGTGAGGGGTGGGGACTGGGGAAGAAACAGAAGGACTGAATCATATCCTCATCAATTGTTCCCTGAGCTAGAGCAGTGGTCCCCTCCCTACTTCTACATTTTCCTCCATCCTCCACGCAGAAGCTAAGTTATTCTTTGGAAAGATTAGAAAGATTAACCCTGCTCCAAAACCTTCAGTGTCTTCACCCATGTCTTTTCCTTTGCCTGGAATGCCTTCTCCATGGCCCACCTTTGGCTGTTGAAGCCTTCTCTGGAACTCTCCAACTGGATACAACTTCTCTGTCTAGATGGAACTGATCGCTTCCCATCCTTTGTGATGAACAGATCTACAAGCCTGGCTCTGAGCCCTTTGAGAGCAGGGACTCTGCCATATTCACCTCTGTGCTCCTTCCATGCCAACACAGTTCCCGCTTCATAGTAGATGCCCTACTGTGTGTTTACCTACATAGTAGATAAACGTACATTGACCTGAGCACACACATGAGAGTCGAGACACCAGCTTTCTGGTCTCTTTCCCTTCCTGCACCTTGGTTTCCATTTTTGTAACATGAGTGAATGGTTTCTAATGCCTCAGTCCTGATACTTTATTCCTCCACCATTGATGAATTTGCCCATCTCTTCTGGGACGCCATTGACATTGCCAACCTGTAACCCAAGTTTACAGGCCTCTGGATGAAGAGGGAATGACTTTTCCACCTACGTGTCAGCCTCTGCCGGAATCAGCCCTTTCGGCTAATAATAATAATAGCCAACATCGTTTGAGTATTTCCTGTGTACCGTGCTAAGATCTTTGTGTGTATTTTCTTGTGTAATACTCACAACAATCATGGAGGTCCGATTTTACAGATGAGGAAACTGAGGTTTGATGAGGTTGGGTAATCTGCCACACGAGGAAGCGGCAGGGTTGGGATTCTGACTCAGGCTCTCTACTTTCTGAGCTCCTGTTCTTAACCGCTCTGCTTCTGCTGGGTGCTTGCCTCTAACAGTGGTCTCCACTTTGGCTGCATATTGGACTCACCTGGCGGGCTTTAAACTTATTGATGGCTGGATCCTACCCCCAGAGATCCCGACTCAGTTGGTCTGGGGTATAGTCTGGTCCTTGGGGATTTTTCGAAGCTCCCTAGGTAATTCAATTGCGCAGCCAGGATTGAGACCACTGACCTAGAGACCCAGCCCTCAGGTCTGAAGCTAATCCTGACCTGGGCCACCTCAGTCCCACTGGGTTTTTGGGATAGGAGTGGGGAATGGAGGTTGGGATAGAGTCAGGACACAGGGGCAGGAGTAGGGGAGGGGTGGTGCGATGGGAAAGGATATGGAATTCCTCTTATTATATAGGCTGTAGTGCCTGGGGCTAGGCAGACACTACAGCAGAATCCTGGGCCAAACTTGTGTCCGGCGTGGCTTCCTTTCCGCCCCACCCCGCAGGCATACATGGGTCCAAACCCTATGATTTGTTGTCCAGGGGAGCACATCTCTTCCTCCCAGGGTTGATGCTCTTCCCAAAGCGCCCTCCCCACCCAGAGCCTTGGATGCTATTTCCAGTGTGCTCAGACCCTGGCTAGAATGCTGTTGTCAGTGCAGAGTATCTAGAATCCTCTGACTCTGCTACCAACAGACGCACACACCCCCTGGCTTCTTGTCGCTGGACCTGCCTCAATACTGAGTCTGACCAAGTTAAGGGTCTATACCCCACTGGACCAAGCTTCCTGCTCAGGAATCAGGTTCCTGGCTTCAGCTTCCCCAGGGTCTGGCCTCCTTCTTCCCCACCAGTCCTGATGGCCAAGGTCACAGCAAGCCTTATACACAAGCCCACCCAACTTATGACATGACAGGGTCAAGCGACCTCTTTCCAGAGGACCAGCGTGCTCTTCTGAAGACAGTGCCAGGCGGGAGCAGTCCTCCGCCCCTAGAAGCTGGCCTCTGCACGCATGCATGCCAGGGTGGGGTACCCCTGAGGTGGAAAGGGCCTGGATGGGGGAGGAAGGCTGGGAGTTGCTGGGTGGGCCAGGTGGGTGTGGAGGAATTCTCTGTCCAGCTGCACATCTTTATTCATAATGCTTGATTGTTCCTGGCTAGGGAGCCGATCATGCTGTGTGTGTTGGGGTTGGGGGAGCCCTGGGCAGGCCGGCAGGCGGTGGGCTCACTCCACTCCCTTCTTCTGTAACTGCAGTGGGAGTGGGGGTGGCCACGAGCCCGGGGCTCTCAGGCTGCTCACAGCTGGTCCCGATTTGTGGACAATGGGAACTCAGCTCACAGTGCATATCCCATCCGAGCCCCCAGCTCAGTCTGGGACTGCTGGAAGGCTTGCACAGGAATGCGGGCGGAAAGGCTCGGAGGGCGCGCTGCAGAAGAGCCTTCGAGAAAAAGCTTTGCCAGGGAGGGGAGAGGAGCAGTGTGGGGGCAGGGGCGGACAGTGGGAATGGGACATGCCAGCTGACCTCTGCCAACTGACTGCACTGAGCGGGGCAAGGCCTTAGCAGTGACCTCCAGTTCTGCAGCCTTGGAGATCTTGCTGCCTCACCGCTGGGGAAGGGGTGCCAGCTGACACCCCTATAGAAGCAGGGACTCAGCCAAGGGCACACGGAGTCCCCGGCACATCTGGGACGGGCAGCCAGGCTACCAGACCCCAGGCCACAAAATTCCTGCTCCTAGAGCCGGCTACTCCTGGTGCTGAAGCCCCAGTCCCTGAGCTCACTGCCTGGGCCAGCCTGAGCCCCTGTGAACCCGGCTCCCCCAGGCCTGCTGCGGAGCACAGGGAGGAGCCCCGGGGGTGACATGGACCCCTGCAGTCCCGGCCCAGCTCCCCCGGGGCGGGGACTCCCTCCACGCCCTCTGCCCCACCAGGCACGGGAGCATCTGGGCTGCTCTGGGGGGATTTGGATCTGGGCTATGCCATATGGGGTGGGGGAGATATGGGGAAATGGAGGCAAGAGGAGTGATAATAATAGCCCAACATGTTCTCATAGTAAGGAAAAAAATTGTAACTGTGGTGATGGATGTTAACTAAACTTATTGTGGTAGCCATTTTACAATATATATGTCTGTAAATAAATCATTGTGTTGTACACCTAAAATGAATGCAATGTTATATGTCAATTATATCTCAATTTAAAAATAGTCCAATATACTGAGCATCTAGCACGTGCCAGGCACGGTTTCTAAATGCTGTGTACACATGATCTCGTGTCATCCTCGCAGGCATACCACGAGGCAGCTGTGGTCATTAACACCATTTTACAGAGGAGGACACTAAGGCTCAGAAAGGAGAGTTAAGTTGCTCAAGGTCTCATGACCAGTGATTTGCAGAGCAGAGATCTGAATCCAGGACCATCTGACTCCCAGATGAAGATTCTTGCCACTAAGCTGTTCTTATGAATGCTTCGGGCTCTGAGAGCTTTTGAAATGGCGTCTAATTCATGCCTCCGAACTTAGGAGGAGTGTCAATGCCAGCCCCAAAGGCAAAGATTGAAGTTAAATCTTTTTTAAACTTTTTATTTTATACTGGAATATAGTTGATTAACCATGTTGTGTTAGTTTCAGGTGTACGGCAAAGTGATTCAGTTATACATATACATGTATGTATTCTTTTTGAAATTCTTTTCCCATTTAGGTTGTTACCTAATATTGAGCAGAGTTCCGTGTGTTATACAGGAGGTCCTTGTTGGTTACCATTTTAAATACAGCAGTGTGTACATGTCAATCCCAAACTCCCTAACTATCCCTTCACCCCACACTTCCCCCCAGTAACCGTAAATTCGTTCTCTAAGACTGTGAGTCTGTTTCTGTTTTGTAAATAAGTGAATTTGTATCATTTCTTTTTAGATTCCACATATAAGATATAGTCAGACAGAGAAAGAGGAATATTGTATGAAGTTAAATCTTCAAAAGACTTGCTGGGAGCTGGCAAACGTCCCGTGAAGTACTCTTCTGCCTGGAGATGGCAGCCCCTGCCCCCGGGGTGGGCAGGGGAGCGCAGGTCACATGTCTTGCAGATGGGAAGGCTGAGGTCAGCCAGTGAGGAGGAATGGGGTAGACATTCTGAACATCCCCCCCAAGGCTGGGCTGGAGTAGTGTGAAAGGCGAGCTTGGCACAGAGCTGGGCTCCTGTTTTGGGAGAGGTAAGTTACTAAGAGACCAAGGATTCTGAGAGAAAGTGAGTGAGCTAGAGTTAGTTCATTAGGAATATTTGGGACCTTTGTAAAGACACGGGGGGCCGACGTGCCCTGGGCAGCTTTGTCTGTTGCCCAAGCAATAGTCCATTAAGGCTGCCTGTGCTGGTGATGGGGCACAGGCCAGCAGGCCCCCAGGTCCCGTGCAGTGCTCTGGGAATAGTTCAGCCGGGTCTGAGTCTGGGAGGGCATTGGCCAGAGGCAGAGGCTGGTGGTAGAGGAGCCCATCTGTGCCCAGGTTCTGCACAGAGTGCTTCCGATTCATCCCACCAGCCTTGCAAAGTGGGCCTAAGGATTCACCTCATGTGACGCATGTGATCCCAAGAGGGGATTAGCCCAAGGCCACAGAGCTCCTGAATTGCCTAGCCAGGACTGGAAGCTGGGCTGAACTTGGTCCTTAGCCCTGCAACCCTGGGCACTAGAAGGGAGGCTCGGGTTTCTGTGCCTACCTCTGACCTGGCCAGGTTGGGCCAAGGAAGTGCTGAGCACGGAGAAGATGGTTGCAGGCTGCCAGGAGGGAGAGCTGTGTGTGTTTGTGTGTCTTTTTGTGGGCATGTGTGTGCCTGTGCATTTCTGTGTGTGTGTCTCTCCCGGCGGCTGTTCTGCTTCCTCAGCAGCCTTTCCCTCCCCCCTCCACTTCGTTTCTCTTTCTTCTTCTCCTATTCCTCATTGTTGCCTTCTTTTTTTTAAATGAGACTTAATTAGCGTCGAGTTCCTCCTCCGGCTCCCTCTCCGCCCCCTCCCCGCCCCTGCCCTCCCCTCCCTCCTCTCCCTCCTTCCCGAGGTACAGGCCAAGCGATCTGACAAATGCACTTGAGAACAAAGCGCCAGGCTAATTCGGGGCCTGCTCAGGAAGCAGGAGCTGAGCTGAGATAATGGGTCTGAAATAGCCCAGCATGATTATGCTTCCTCAGCCTGTGGCCAGGCGGGTGCAGGCTCGGGCAGGCAGGCGGGTGGCGGGTGGACTGGCGGGCGCCGGACACCGCTCGCCTAAGTCCCGCCCGTGGGACCATCCATGCCCAGTCCTGCTCTCTTCCTTAAAAGCCCTCCAGATGCCCCTGGAGGGTGAGAGCCATGTTTCTGCAGCAAAGTCAATTCTCCACTGGGCTTCCCAGGAGCCGCTATCCCTCCTGGGGACCTTCAAACCCCAGCAGGGACAATCCTGGGTCAGCAGGGGCCAGACACGGGACCACAGTCACCCGACAGGTTGATGGCAAAGCCACATCAAGAATCCAAGAGGCCAGGTCCCCCTGGCCTCAGTTCACCTGGCTTAGTAGTGCTGTCCCCATCCCAGCTTGGCGGGAAGGGAGTGGGAGGGGTCATATAGAGCAGGGATTGAGCCCCCGGTCAGGGCGCTCTAGGAACTTGAGTAGTGGGAGAGATGGAGCCCTCCCAGATGGCCAGAGAAGAAGGGGCGGCTGGGTGTGTTCTGACATCCCAAGCAAGACAGGACATTGGCATGGTGCCCACCAGAAGGGTTGGTCAGATGTCACTTGGATATCCTCTGCCCTGGCTTCCTGGAGCTTGTCCAGAGCTTGAGGCCAGACTGAGGGAGGAACAGTCAGGAGGATGGGACAGTGATGAGCAGGAATCACCCTCCATGGCCCCCGCCCCATCCCATCCCCCTGCCCCTGCTGCATGCTTTCATTCTGATCCACACACGGCCTGGAGGCCTGCAATGAGAACAGTCAAGGATCTTTACTCCCTGGCCCAGTTGTTGAGTTCACTGTCCTTCCCAGACCCAGCGACCAGTGACCTGTGTGTGACGTGTATCCATTTTGCTTCATTCATCCTCCCAATATGCATTTCTTAAGCTCCTCCCAGCACCAGGATCAGTGCCAGGCCCTGGGGACTCAAAGGCAAATTGGACAGCGGCCCTGCTCTCAGGGGCCCTTAGTCTGGTGGGGGTGACAGACAAAAAACTGAGAGAATACAGTACAATGAGATCCATGTGGTGACAGTTGGAGTCCAAGAAGTTGCGAGAGCTGAGAGGATCTCAGGGCAGGGGCTCAGAGGAGGCTTCACAGAGGCAGTGACATTTGAACTAGGCTTGAAAGATGAATAGGGCTCTGCCAGGGTAAAGATGGAGAGGGCTAGACATTTGCTCCCTTCAAGGCACAGAGGAACTGGAATGCGAAAGTGCTAAACCAATGCGTTTTAATGTCCTAATGCTTGTTTACAACCCTGGGATCCTGGGGCTAGAAGGAGGCAGATGAATGGGAACTGCTGGGCTGGGCAAATGGGCCCCGCTCACACGCAGACCTGCTGGGCCACCGCCCACTGCCCCTACCCTGATAGTGATCTGACCTGACACAGGACTGCAGGTTCGCTCTCTCCTCAGATCTGCAGCACTGACCTCTCCATTCCTCCATCAGTCCTCAGCCCTAACTGCACTGCTGGAACCTGGACCTCAGCCCTCGACTCCTGTTCTCCAAACGGAACTCCAGGCCTTAGCCCTTTGGTTTTCATTGTGCACTTTATTTATGAGCCTGCTGTGCCAGCATGCCCTCAGTCCTGCGTCCCCTCTCTAACCACCAGAGTCCCAGAGATGCCCTTGCCATCTGCACATTTGCTTCAGACGTGGCTGCCTTTGGAGTGAGCAGATCACCTCCCTTTGGTGCTTTTCCATCTCCTGAACTGCTCCAGGACTTAATATAACCTTCCTGGCTTTTCCTGAAGCAAGCTCTCTAAAAGAGCCCAGTCCAGGCTCTCCGAGCATGCGTTAGAAGGCTCAGGCTATCTCCCAGAGCCACTATGTATGGTTGCACAGGTTGCAAACTGCACAAGGGTGTCTGGCCAAGGGTGTGAGTGGGGGCTGACAGCCAGCCTGCCTTCTCTTTACCAATCATGTGAGCACTGGTGCAGGCTGCATCTGCCTAAAGGGATGCCCTTTTCTAATTAGCACAGAGGTGCTGAATGGGTGGGAGGGGTCCCAGCTCTCCTCCCACCACGTCCACCACGTCCTGTCCCAGTCTTTGCGTTGAAGGAAGGGGACGAGAGATGATGAACTCAGCAAGGCCCTTCCAGCTGAGAAACCTAGGTTTGTGAGTTGCAACAAATATCTGGTGAGCGGGGCCAGCTCTGGGACAGAGGCTGTTCTGGGCTGTGCAAAGGGACTGTGAGTGAGGATTAGTGAAAGGAAATGAAAATTGGGGATGGCCCTGAGGGGAATTGACTGCAGACGATGTCAGAGAGGAGGCTGTCTCCTGGAGAGCAAGGGACCCGAACGCAAGGCTGCAGAGATGGGGGTGGGGGCAGGAAGGTGTGGGAAGGAGGGGGCTATCTCCACTGTCCTCAGCAGTTAGGCAGGCAGCCACCTTCAAGGCCCAGGCCCTGGTAGGCCCACCTGGCTTCCTGACCCCTAGCCGCCTCCTAGCTCTCCTGGAGCCTTGGGAGCTGAGGGGATGTATTCCTGTGGTGGCCTCCAAGGACACTGGGTAGAGGGCAGGGAGGAGGGGATCATGGGGAGAGGGTCCTACCTCCTGGAAGCACATTTCCCAGCTTGCGAAAGGACTCACTCTTCCAAACATGTTCACTATAGGTTCTCTCAGCCATGTTACAAGGTGGGTATTATCATTCCTATATTTTTCCCATTTCACCTCACTGCCAGCCACGGACACAAGCTGAGGGCCAGGTGTTACCCGTTAATGATTTCCAAAGCTCAAAGCATTCTGTTTTGGAAGGATTGCTCCATTTTGCAGATGAGGAAAACTGAGGTCATATTTCGCTAATAAGTGGCAGAGTTGTCAATGATGTCCTTGGAGTGGGGCAGGGAGGGAGGAATGTTTTGAAAGAAAGTGAAAATGCATGTGTGCGTGCCTGTGGGTGCGTGTGCACGTGCATGTCAGACGAGGGGCCAGGATGCATCACAGAGCACCCATGCCATCTGGGCAGAGGAACAGAGACAGGAGAGCCCAACTGGAAGTGGCTTTGGGATGGGTGGGGAGGGGAGTGGGTAGTATGGGGCTCTGGTAGTGTGGCTAGAAGGTTGTGCCATGGAGAATGGCAGGTTCCATTTATCAAGCTTTTCCCCTGAGTTTGAGAAGAGCTCTTTCTTCTTTTTCAGGGAGGCTGGGCTTTCTCTCCAAGGCTCTGATACCGCCTGCCCCGCTGCCCCCTCTCTGGGGGCTCCACCTGCTCCCACGTGCCCAGCTGGCGCCCCCAGCCCTGGTCCCTAATTCCAGCGGGGCAGGCAGCGTGCCCGCATGCCCAATTGATTCTCCTAGCACACACAGATAATTCATCTCAGACTCCTTTCCAGGCCCCCACCCCCAGATGTGCAGTCTTCCCAGCAGCCAGAGTCCAGCTCACCCCGCCCATATCGCCGGCCAGCTGCAGCCCCTCATTTTCCGGGAAGAGAGAACTAATAAAGGACAGTCTCTGAGCCACAGCACCCCCCCAATTCTTTCTTGCCACAGCCACCCCATAAAACTGAGGGGAGAGATATAAAGGAAGCAAGTGTGAGTGGAGATAGAGTTTCCATCTGAGGAGGGGAGTGGGAAGGTGGGATGTGTGGCTAGGGCTGGGACAAGAGTGGGGCCCGAAAAAAATGGAAGTCCCTATTCACAGCCACTTTGGCCCCTATGCCAGCTCCTAAGGAAAGGCGAAGGGTGATGTGGGTCTGAAATAGAGGGTGATGAATATGCCAAAGATGGTGGGTCCGACATGGGCACCCAGGATGGGGAGTCCTGAGGGCATCCTTCCTACCTTCCCCTTCCCTTCCCAGATCCCTCCCAGAGTCCAGCAGGAGAGTCAGGAGCCCTGGCCTCCGAGCCTATCTCCACACCGACCCAGAGTGACCTTGGTCTGCTCCTTTACTCTTCTCTGCAGGCCTCAGTCTCCCCAACTGTGGAATGGGCTCGGGCAGCCAGACACCTTACAAGTCTGTGAGTTAGGACAGGGTGTGCTGTTGGCTGTGTTCTGTGGGAACATGTGGGAAGCCCTTGTTCCTCTCCTCTCAAGCCTGGCTGAGCCCTCAGGAGAAAGTGGGGTGTTACAGGGGTCTGTGCCAGGTGCTCTGGGATAAGCAGAGTCTGAACTCTGCAGAAGGGATGCCCTCTCCCGTTCTGCCCAGGAGAAGGAGGTGGGCAAATCTTTTAGGCCATGCAATCCTCCCCCTCCCCACTTACGGGGTATAACATTCATTCATTTATTCACTCAATATTCATTTATTCACGCAATAATTACTCAGTGATTTATTGAGTGCATCCTATGTGCCAGCCACTGTTGTAAGGCACTGGGGATGGAGCAGTGGACAAAATGCAAAAATCCCTGCCCTCATGGAGCTGACATTATAGTGAGGGTAGAGAGAGACAGTAAGCAGGTATAAATCACAAACCAGAGTTTGAGGATGGGGGCCGGAAGGAAGGCCAGGGTTCTCTGGGCCATGCCAGGACCTCTCCTCCCTGGCATTGCTCTCAGAGAGGAGCCCTGTGCCCTTCTCTCACAGCAGCTCCTCAGCCAGCTCTAGGCCACCTTGGGCTTGGTTCAGAATTTCAGACTAGAATGCAGTGACCAGTTCTTCGGGTCTGGCTCCTGGACTGGGAATGCTCTCCTGCCTTGACTACTGGGCTCTGCCTGCTTGAGGTGGACCGAGATTTGCCCTGTGAGTACAGCCTGAGCTGGCCCTGGTGTAGCCCCATCCATGGCCAACACCAACCTTCCCAGTTGTAGGGGCTTGGGCCCCCTGCTGCCAAGAGGGGCATGGTAGACAGAGCCCTGGAGTAGGGGGTGTACACTAGGCTCTGACCCTCTGTCTGTCATCTACTCCTTAGCCGACAGTGGGCATAAGGTTAATCACCACTTACCTTGGTTATTAGGAAGGTGGCTAATGAGGGAGTACTTCAGAAATAGTCAAGCTCTCTCCAGAGATTAGTTTATTGGTGTCTGCCTTTGCGTTTCCCTGGGTCCTTGCTCCAAGTGGGTCTTCAGTGTCAGAGCCTTTGCATTAGAGGGCGCCTGCCCACTCCTTTGCCCAGCACGCCCACGGTTCCGGGAGCAGAGTTGGGTGGGACATCCAGAGCTGTTGATTTTGCTTGGCAGTTTTTACCCTTGCTCTAGATCTGTCATGGGCTGTATGTCCTGGGCCACGTCCTTTGACTTCTTGGGACTCAGGGGTCTTGTCTATGAAGCAGACAGAAGAATCTCTTGCTCTGCCCCCCCGGAGGTTTCCAGTGATGATCAACTCAGAGGCAATCAGAGTACTCGGCCAGTTGTAAAGTGGGGAGTGGATGGCACTAACTCCCAGGCCCCCAGGGCCGACTGGGTGCCAGGCCCATTCCTCCCTCTCAACTGGCCCTAGGGTTTAATTGGGGTGGTTGTTCCCAGGACTTGACTCAGGAAGGGCCTGGCATGGGGGGAGGGGTTTCCCAAGCAGAGCCAGGCCTACTGCCGCCAGTCCCCACCCCGCCACTGCTCAGCTTGGCCCTGGGCGGGTCGGGAGTCTGGGGCTCTGAAAGCATCACCTGCACCTGTTCCACGTGCCCTCGCTCACTCTGGGGAGGGGGCAAGGTGATGGTCATCCTCGGCACTCATCGAGGGATGGAGAGAGAGAGAGAAACACAAAGAGGGTGTGTGATCCAGAGATCCAGACACACAGAGAGAAACCTCCACCAGCTGACAGAGACCGGGAAAGTGGGAGAAAGGGAAACAGTGTCAGATACAGAGAGGCAGAGGGTACCAAGGCAGAGGAACTGAGAATTGGGAGAGACTGGCAGCATGTGTGAGAGACAGAGACAGGGGGACTGAGCGACAGATGAGGGCAAGAGCAAGATTTGTGAGACGACTGAGACAGAGAGAGATGGAGAGAGCCCTCAAGGTGTCTGTGAGCTAGAGAGAGGGCGAGTGTGAGTGCCGCTGTAAACCAGAGGTGGAGAGCAACTCAATTTTCCTTCTGCTACTTCCCCACCAAGGCATGGGGTGCAGGACTGGGGGAAGAAGGCCTGCGCTGGGCAAGGCTGAGCCCCTTGGGGTACGGGAGATGGATGAGGTGGGGTCAGAACTTCAGAGTCCCTGACTTCCTCGGCCAGAAGCCCCTGGGGCTTGTCCCACTCCCCTGCTGCTTCAGAGGGGGGCTAAGAGTGTGCTAGAAGGGGGGCCCTAGGGCTGGTGTAGCCACCCAGGCTGAGGAAAGGGCCCTGACTTAGGAGCTCTGGATTCTGGGTCCAGCTCTACCACCACTTAGCTTCGAACCTGGGTTTGGGCATTTCTCCTCTTGGGGCCTCAGTAGGTCTTTCTGTAAAATGGGTGTGTCTGGGAGGGTTAGGGCCAGGGAGTTGACTTTAATAATCTCTTCCAGATCTAATGTTCTAGAATTCGTCTAAGGAAAGGCAGGAGAAAATGAGATCCCTCAACGTGCAGAAATGCACAGGCTGAGAATTTCCAGTCTCTGTATGGATATTTATTTTTTCTGTAGAGAAGGCTAAAAAGTTAGATTCTCAGTCTCTGGGGGAAAGCACAACTGGATGTCTGAGAGTCGGGGGGTGGAAGAAAGCTCTGCAGAAGGACTGCTTTGTCCTGAGCAGAGGAAGGATCCAGTGGGCAGAGGAGAACTGAGCTTACCTAGGGTCACTGCAGAGCCCCCACTAGTCTGCTTACAGGCATTTGGAGGGTTGCTGGGTAGGGGTTGGGTAGCCCAATAGCTGTGCCTCCCCTAGACAGCCTGGAGTCCTGGCCACTGTGAGACACAGTCTTGTACCCTGCTCGAGCAACTGAAAGCTCCATCAGAAGGTAAAGGAAGGGCTTCCCTGGTGGCGCAGTGGTTGAGAGTCCGCCTGCCGATGCAGGGGACACGGGTTCGTGCCCTGGTCCGGGAAGATCCCACATGCCGCGGAGCGGCTGGGCCCGTGAGCCATGGCCGCTGAGCCTGTGCACCCGGAGCCTGTGCTCCGCAACGGGAGAGGCCACAACAGTGAGAGGCCCGCGTCCCAAAAAAAAAAAAAAAAAAAGGTAAAGGAAGGTGGTGGGGGGCAGCGCTGCTTCCCAACAGTAAGCCAGCTTGGGGAGGGCTAACAGAGCCCTGTCATCCTGCTGTGCTGCTGGAGTGGGGACCCACAGAGATTACACAGCCACCGCCCCAAGCGCCAGAGACCTGGAGTGTGGCAACAAAGATGACAGAGCATCTGTCTGGCTGGCAAGTTGCGGCAGAAGCGAGGGTCTCCCCATGCAGGTCCTCTCCAGTGTGCTCTGTGCTTCCTCCCTCCACCTCATCTTGCAGGCCCGCCCGCCCCTCCCACTCCCAGTCCCGCAGGGTGCAGGTCTTGTTCTCAGTGGGGCTCTTGTGGCCTGGTGAGCAGGCCCTGTGGGGGGCAGGAAGGCTTTGCCCAACCCAGGAGCATTCCCCTCCCCAGCTCCAAGCACGGGGTTCGGACCTGCTCAAAGTGCTCTCATTTTCCATGTTGATAAACTGAGACCACAAAGAGGTCCCAGCCACATCCTCCCCTTTCTCTATTTGGCAGGAGAAAGCAGTTCTGGTTGAGACTGAGGGCCACATCGGCACTTGCTTGCATCCTGGTGACTTTGTCTGGGGATAAGGATGCCAGTTTCTCCACCTTTGTTCTTGATCTCCCTTGAGGGATCAAAAGAAAAGATAAGTTGACTCTACAGCAAAGACAAGGAAATGTGAGATCACAGCGCTCATCTCAGAGGGGAGGCAGTTGAGACTCAGAGAGCCTGGGTGCTTGTCCACAGTCCCCCAGCTGGGGGAGGCACGGCCACGACCCTCTGTGTGTCAGGCTTCAAAACATCTGCCAATTTTCCTGTTTCTTTTAGTCTTTCTCATTTTGAGGAAGGAGAGGAGGGTGATAAAAGCCATACGTATGCACTGTAGATAATTTGAGAACCACAGAGAGTATTACCAAGAAAACGTCACCTAGAATCCCAGTAACCAGGGAGAAATATTGTTAACTTGGGGTATCTTTCTTTCTAGTTGTTTTTTTTTTTCCTCTGCACATACACACAATCCCTGTTTTTACCCAAGAGATCATATTGGCTATTCTGGGTTTTTTTTTTCCTTAATTGTGGTAAAAAACACATAACATGAGATGTACCCTCTTAAATTTTTAGGCGTACATTATTGCTAACATAGGCATGTTGTACAGCAGATTTCTAGAACTTTTCCATCTTGCATAACTGAAACTTTATACCCGTTGAACAGTATCCTCATTTCCCTCTCACCCCAGTCCCTGGCAACCACCATTCTACTTTCCGTTTCTAAGGGTTTGACTACTTTAGCTATTTCATACAGGTGGAATCATGTAGTATTTGTCTTTCTGTGTCTGGCTTACTTCACTCAGCATAATGTCCTCCAGGTTCATCCATGTTGTTGCAAATGGCAGGATTTCCTTCTTTTTTTTTTTTTAATTTATTTATTTTTAATTTTTTTTTTTTTTTTTTTTTTTGGCCGTGTTGGGTCTTTGTTGCTGTGCGTGGGCTTTCTCTAGTTGTGGCGAGTGGTAGCTACTCTTCGTTGAGGTGCGCGGGCTTCTCATTGCGGTGGCTTCTCTTGTTGCAGAGCACGGGCTCTAGGGGCGTGGACTTCAGTAGTTGTGGCACGCGGGCTCTAGAGCGCAGGCTCAGCAGTTGTGGCGCATGGGCTTAGTTGCTCCGCGGCATGTGGGATCTTCCCGGACCAGGGCTTGAACCCATATCCCCTGCATTGGCAGGTGGATTCTTAACCACTGCGCCACCAGGGAAGCCCCTCCTTCTTTTTTTAAGGCAGAATAATATTCCATTGTGTGCACGGTGCCACATTTTCTTTATCCATTTATCTGTTGATGCATACTTAGGTTGTTTCCATGTCTTGACTATTGTGAATAATGCTGCTATGAACATGGGGGTGCAAATATTTCTTTAGGATCCTGATTTCAATTCTTTTGGATAAATACCTAAAAGTGGAATTACTGGATCATATGTTAGTTTTATTTTTAATATTTTGAGGAACTTCCATACTGCTTTCTACAGCAGCTACACCATTTTACATTCCCACCAACAGTGCACAAGGGTTCCAATTTCTTCACATCCTCATCAACACTTGTTATTTTCTGTCGCTCTTGTTGTTGTTATAATGGCCATCCTCACAGGTGTGAGTTGATATCTCATTGTGGTTTTGATTTGCATTTCCCTGATGATGAGGGATGTTGAGCACTTTTCATGTACCTGTTGGCCATTTGGATGTCTTCTTTTGGCCATTCTGTTTTGTTCCCCGAGTTTCCCATATATCATTAAACCGTAAGCATTTCTCTATATCATTAAGTAGTCTTTGCACTGCTCTTTACTTTACCCTGAAGGCAGGGATCTGAACTTGGAGAGCTTCGAGTTTCTGCCAGGCTTCTCTTTGTACCTGGTGCATCAGCAGGTCCACGGCCTCACAGGTGTAGGTGTGGGGATAGATCCAGGAGGGGCCCTGCAACAACAATGGCTAAGAGCGTAAGTAGGCAGCAGACAGCCTTAGGCTCAAAGCCAGATTTTGCCACTTCCAGCCTGCCTGGATTTGGGCCAGTCAGTTCCTCTCTGAGTCCTGGCTTCCCCATCCATAAAATGGGGATAATAGTAGAATCTATTTTATCACCCTTTTGTGTGGCCTCACTGAGCACATTGGGGTTCAGTGCACACGCCAGGACTTTAGCCACAGGAAGTCCCCCGTGAACATCAGCTATTATTATTGCAGGAATCAAGAGGCCAGAGCAAGTCCCTTCCCCTGTTTCTGGCCTTAGTTTCTTCTCCTGTACTATGGGGGACTGTACAAGATATCCTCTTTCAGCTCTGATTGTCTTGAGGTCTCTATGAATACAGGTGGAAGGAAGGTGGATATTAGCCATGGAGGAGCTGGGAACTCCTCCTGTGACTTCCTTGTCTTTGTGGTCCTCAACCCTTTCCTCCAGCAGACCCTCCCCCCTGGGGCTGAGGCCCAGATGGGTTCTCATGTGGCGCTGGCTTGGTGGGGCCTCTGGCCATAGTAGGGCTAGGCTGGGCTGCATTGCACAGAGAGCCCTCTATGGGCCTGGGTTGCATCTATCAACACCCTGGAGAATGTGAGCATTTGATTTTGGCACCTGCTGGGAGAGTCACAGGGAGCAGAGACTGGCCCGCCAGAGCCTGGCACTGGGCAGAACTAGTTTCACCTTATTCTGGCTCAGAACCAGCTACTCAGTTTAGCTTTATAAAGACAGAACCAGCATCTAATATGGGGTTCCTGCCAGTCCTCGAGACTGGCTCTCTTCTTGCCTGCAGGAGGAACTCAATCGTGGTAGGGCCTTCAGAAAATATCGAATCCAATTCTTCCTATCGTACAGATGGAGACACAGAGGCCAGGAGGGAAGAAAGGATTAGTTCACATTGCCCATCTCTTCCACATTACTGGGTGGGATGCAATGATCAATTGGTTCTATTCTAGTTTTTCTGGAGATTACGGGTGAGTAGAATCAGAGGCTGCATGGGATAGAGTTTAGATAAGTAGATGAACTTCCTGGCAAGGCCCTAAGCTCATCAAATCTTAGAGTGTCAGAGCAGAAAGGCACCAGGAGAGGTTATTCTAAGTCAAAGGTTTGAAAACATTTTTAGCCACATCAACTGTATAGTTGGAGGCCTAGATGGGGAGCCCAACCCCTGCCCCTCCTCCAGCAGCACCACCAGATACACCTGCAAAGAAGCCTGGAGCTGAGCTCACAAAGAGGGAGTGGCTGGCTTGAGGGCCAATGGGGAGGCCTTGATTTGCCCACATCGGTGTCCTTCCCAGGATGCATACTGTCCTTCAGTTAGATTCCTTTGGCCTGTCGTCTGCCAAAATGCAAGCTCTCTGGGGACCCCAGCTTACAGTTTCTGTAGCATCTCTGCTTGTCTCCTGCATATGTCACATCAGGGGCACAGCTTTGTGTCAGAATCTGTGTGGACCAAGGGGTACCAGACAGGGAGGGGCATGGGCAGAGCAAGCAGGCAGAGCCATGGCCCAGAGCCCACAGCTGTGGCCCTCTGTGTTCCAACACTGGAGGAGCTCTTCCCCAGTGGTGGCGACCAGGGTCCTTTCCTAGGCAGCCCCTGTGCACCCAGGAATTGCCCAGAGGGCTGTGCGCATAGTCCTTAGGCCACAGGATGCACTGGAAGGGGAGAGGTTGGTCCATCCAGCCCTCACCTCTGGAGCCAATAGCCCCTTCCGAAGTCCAGGCAGGTGGCAGTGGGAACTGCTAACATTAAAAGCCAAAGCTGGGGGTGGGGTGACAGGCCTGGTCAGGAAGATTTTCATTTCTCACCCAACTTCATTCAGCTTCCACTTTTGATAATTCCTTCTTGGAGGCCAAGAATGGCTGGCCCCTGTCTCTGGATGATATTAGAGGAGAAGAAGGAGATAAGGTTCGTGAACTGAGCACCAATTATGTGTCAGGCATTAGGGTAGGGGCTTCTCTTACATGATTTTATTTAATCCTCATACAACCCCATGAGGCAGGCATGATGGTCTCCATTTCACAGCTGGATTAACCAAAGCCCAGAGAGGTTGTGTTATTCCCTTAAAGCCATGCAAGAGACAAGAGGCTGAGCTGGGATGGAGCCTAGTTAGGTTGGCCTCACCCCATAGCTAGAGCTCTATCCATTGCCCCTATGAGCCTCTCGGAGAGACTTAGAAAGCTGCTTGCCGTTGGGGTGGTGCAGGGAAAAGAGAGAGCTGAGCTTGGGAGCCCTCATCTGGGGCCCCTGGAGCCCTGGCTGTCTTTGATCGCCTCTTCTCCCCTCTCCCTTGGAGCTTTCCGACCTGGCAAGCGGCAAGGAGGACAGGGGCTGGGAGGGGCTGAAAGGGGATGGGGGATAGGAGAAGCAGGGCTGAAGGATGCAAAGAGCTGCCCCCAGCCCCAGGAACTCCCTGCTTGGCTCCCTGCCAGTGAGGCGGCTCCAGAGAGACCTTCTGGGAATAGAGAGAAATTCATTAGCGGATGTGCAATCCCAAACCGATTAGCGATTTATACTCTGGGCTCAAACGGCAGGTGGCTTACGTTTATTATCTGACTTAGCCCAAAGGCCACCGAGTTCCACCCCTCCCTCCTTCTTTCCCTTCTCCCCGAGAGCCTCAGGAACGGATTCTCAGCCTGACATGTCCTAGACACTTCCTTTAGTCCCTGTAGCCTAGGCCAGTTCCCAGGAGGGAATGTGCTGGGGATGGGAGTGGTGGGGAATGACAGGTGGCAGGGTGCCAGGATGACCTCCTGAACAGCAGGAGGTTTTCTAATTTGAGCTTTGTCCATTCAGGAACCAAAGAGGACTTCATTTCCATTTGGGGGCAGGGCAAAAGGAAAGAGAGTGGGGTACTGAAGCAGGAAGGATGAAGGATAGATATCAAGGGGGAACTTCTAGAGTGCTTGAACTTCGATTCCCGGGCTGGGACACATCTACCTTTTGGCTGTGGAGAAGGGGTTGGGATGGAAATGGCACCGGCTGGGCCTATAGCCAAGGGGAACTTCCCCACAGAAGATGCCACTTAAAAGTGTTATTAAACCCTCTGGACTTCTAAAGCAGAGAGCAAGGTAACTATGAACACCCTTTAAAGAGCTATTGAGAATTCCCAAGGGAGCTCTGTGTCTTTCTCGGTCCCCTCTGCCTTAGGATGGAGACATGTGGTTCCCCCATCCGCCACTTCCACCACCCCTGACCCCCCTCTCACACTGTGTCTACAGTCATGGCTGCCGTTCCCTTCTTTATCCTCCAGCCTAGCCACATTTTGGGCTCTCAGCCAAGGGGCCACCATTGATTTCTGGGCTTCTCTGTAGTGAAGACAGACGATGGGGCCTGGGTCTGTCTGCCTCAGCTGGGTTCTTGGATGGCTTACGGGGAGAAAGAGCCTGTGGTGGCCTCGAGCTTCCACCTGTAATCAGCGGCCTCAGAGCTAGACTGGGAGCATTCCTAGGTGCCATTAGCTCATGACTAGTGATAGGAAATGAGGTGAATTGATTCCCCTGCCCCAATCTGGGGACCTCCCCCGACCTGTCAACGCTGAGCTCTAGGCTGAGGGATACAAGTGGAAAAGTCACTCAGCCAGCCTTTGCCCAGTTCTGAATGTTACTCCCCCCCCCCCCCCCCCCCCCCGCCTATTGCACTTCCTATTCAGGTCAGGAGACTCCAGAGTCCACCTGGATTGCTGTTTCCCAGGGGTTCCACCTTCAGGAAGTTCTTCCTGGTGTCTGACCTTAAGCCTTCCTGTTGTAACCAACTCATTTTTTTCCTGGTTCTGTGCAGAGAATCATGAAGGGAAGTTTTCTTATTTAAAAATCATGCTATGAGTGGAGCTTAGAAGACTGGGAAGCACTGGCTGGACCAGGAAGCCTGAAGGGGCTCAGAGTCTGCTGAAGTGGGAGCTGAGGTGGCTGGCTCCTCCCCGCTGGCTGCTCTTGAAGTCCCTGCCCTAGTCCTGCGAAAAGAAGCATCATGGGAAAGTGCTCAGGGCAGCTTCTTCCTAGCCCTGTGACCTTGAACGGAGTCAGTCCTAGAGCTCCGGTCATTTGCCTCCTGGTTCAGGGTCTTGTCACTCATGATCTCTCCCAGTACTACGAGTCCTGCCTGTTAGTCAGTTATTCAGCCAAGGTCTGTGTGCCCACCTCAGAGTGAAGCACGGCTGGGGGTGGGGGTGGCACTGACAGGAATGTGACCCGAGTGGCCAGGTCCTACCCTTCAGGAGGCTCCCAGCCTAGCAGCTCTTTCCAGCTTTCCCTCCTCCTAGGTAAACAACCTGGGTTGGGGGTGTTTCCAACCCAGCTGAATTGAGTAATTAAAATCTCTCCTCTTCCCTGACAGATGACCTCCAAGGTCCGTTCCAGCCCTATGATTCTATGATTCCAGCTGTGGGTATCCAATTAACCCTTGTCATGCTTGGCTGGGCTTCAGGGGCTGTGGAGTGGGAAGGGGCGGGGCCGCACACACCAGGACGCTCCACCCCCTTCCTCCCCTCCCCGCTTCCCCCTCTCCGTCTTCCCCAATCCCTGGCCTGGGTGGTGCTTACCAAGCCCGGGCCCTGGAGTCAGAGTGGCAGAGGAAGGACACACCTGCATCTGGGGAACTGCCTCTCTTCAGCCTGGTCCTGAGGGCTTTACATAGTACCTTGCCTGGTCCTTGGTTCAGGTTCAGGCAGGATGTGTTCTCAGAGGAAGGCCTTGAAGGGCTCAGCTGAGGTAGGGAGAGGTGGGGGCTTTGGAAGCAAATCACCAGCCAGTAAACAGGTCATCTGGAAGCCTAGCTTCTCGGGTCATGTCTCCCCCTACCACCCAATGCCAGGGCACAGCAGCCTCCTCCTCGTGTTACGTCTGGCCGCTCTCCAAGACCATGAGATTTGGGTGAGGTTTGGACTCCACTCAGGATGGTGGTGGAGTCACAGATGTGGCAATTGTCAGAGCTGGTGTGCGCCTTTGAGGTACCTGTACATAAACAGGTACCTTATGGGCCACTTAAGACCCTCAGAGTGTTTTCTTTGGCTCACGCAGTACCTACATTGAGAAGAAATTAGCTGCCATCATTTAAAATTCAGGAGAGCTTTACATAGAAATCCAAATTTATAACGTCTAAAAAATCTGAAGATCTAGTAACACCAGGTCCACATTCTCACAAGGCTACAGCTGGAGGTGAGTGGCAGCTGCCCTCTTAGCCAGAGCACATACGCTGCTTCTCCACGGTCCGCACCTGCCCGAGTTGGTCCTTCATGGGGACAAATGGGGAAACTGAGGTCCAGAGAGGAAGGAGGGCACTTGCCCAAGGTCACCCAGCCAGGGTTGGAGAGTGAGTCAAGATTAGAACCCAGGCCTTCTTCCTGCTGGCCAGCCCTGGCCCTTTCCCATGCACCCTCCTCCCCAGAGCTCTGCAGAGGCTGCAAGGCCTCTCTGCCATTGCCATTCCCTCTATTCCTGAGGCCTGGTAGCCTCAGCGGCCAGGCTTTGTCTGGTTGCCTTCCTGCACAGCCCCTACCGCCTCTCGGGCCCCAGCCCCGGCCCAGGCTCCCTTCGGGTGAGAGCAGAGGCGCTGCGGGGCCTCTGTGGCCCGGCCCCATCTCCCGCAGTTCCGAACAAGAATCTCATTAAGTGCAGGGGGCGGCTGCCGCCGGGCCTGGGGCGCCCTGACCACAGAGCTGGCTTCCTTCTGCAAACAGCCCTGGCTGGGGCTGGGCTGGCCGTATGTCTGTGCATGGAGGGGGCACTGTGGCCGCCCCCATCCAGCCCACCCCGCCGCCTCCAGTGCTGCGTTTTGCTCCCCTCCCTGCCCAGCCCTCTGACCACCGCAGTCCTGTTTCTGTCTTCCCACCACTCCTTCTGTTCCCATCCCCTTTATTTCCCTCTCCCTTCTCCTTTTTTTTTTTGCTCTACACCTGGCTCCGTTTCTGTTGCCGTCTTGGTTTTGTCATCATCTCTCTCTCTTGCACAGCCCCCGTTCTCCCTCACAGCCTGGTTTCCCATCTCAGCCCCTGAGTCCTGCCTGTTTCTCCATCCTGCTGCATCACCATCTTGCTGCCCCAGAGGGGCGCCCTCTTAGCTTATGTCTCTCGCCCTCCATCTCTGAGCTTCACTCTCTTGTCTCTTTCTCAGCCTCTCCCTCGGGCCTCCCTCCCTCATGCTCTTGGGCCTGCTCTGAGTCTGGGTTTCTGAGGCTGCCACAAGACACTTCTGGGGAGGTTTGCTATACTGGATAAACATGGCCCCAGCAGCAGGATGTGAGGAATTCTGCTGACAGCGCTTTCCTCGGGGGCTGAGGAGGGGCAGTGTGAGCTGGCGGCCAGGGGCCCCAAGGAGACGGCAGTGTCCTTTCCATGCTCATGCTCCTGCCTTCCCAGACCCTCAGCCAGTGCACAGTGTCTCCCTAGCAGGAAAAAAGGAACAGACCACAAGGGACTGCTCACCCAGCTTTGCCCACTCACCACCGACTCCCCCCACCACACACACACACACACACACACACACACACAATGCACACACTTCCCTGCAGTATCTACAGCCTGGAGCGAACTAAGTGGAATTCAGTTCTGTTTCTCCTGGTCTGGCCTGCGTAGGCCTCAAGGGCAGGGGCTTTGGGAACGGGAACAACCCCAGGGACCTTGGAAACAAGGCAGTAGATGCAAGAACCCATTAGAGATCATCGCAGCCGTGCCTCTGTATCCAGACAACACCCAGCCCTTTGCAATTGTTCTATATTTAAAATCCCTACCCTCAGGGGAAAAGTTTATCGACCTCCCCCTCTCAACTCCTCTGAGGCCTCATCCCACTGTCAAGAGGTTCCTAAATCAACCTGAAATCCTTCCTACTGAGACTCAGACAGCGTGGGTGTCCTGGGATGTGTGTGGTGTACGGTGCTTGTGTGTGGCGGTATGGGTGGGGCTGGTACAAGAGTCCAGAGGAGACGCAATGGGTTCCGGTGGCAGAGGGGCTGGAGGAGAGAAGGCTCGATAGCATGGGAGAGGCTGTGGATGCAACTGCTGAGGAAGGGGAAGCAGAAGAAGGTGCTGAATGATGTGAGTCCGGGAGGCTTCCTGAAGAAGCATCAGGGCAGATCTGGGAGAAGACGCTTTGAGGAATATCAAGTGCCGTGGAGTTATTTGGAGAAGCGAGAGGGTCTTCAGAGGTAAGCGGTGGGGTCTGCTTTCAGGAGCGAACATTCACCTAACACCTGCTCTGAGGGTGACCAGCTCATCCTGGCTTGCTCAGGACTGTGGAGACTTTAGCACTAAAAGTTCTACATCCTGAGAAACGCCTCAGTCCCAGGTAAACCAGTTGGTCACCCTCCCCACCCACCCCACCTACCAAGCAGTGTGCACAGGATGGCTCCCGTCAACCTCACAACAATCCTGGGCAGGGGGTAGAGTGTATTAGCCCCATTTTCCAGAGGAGAAAATGGACGCTAAGAAAATTTAAATAACTCGCTTTAATGTCACACAGCGAGGGGCAGGTTTGAAGCCCAGGTCTATTATTTCACTGCGTTGAATTGTTGTATCCTAGACTCAGAGACCTTCAGGGTCAAACTTAGTAACCCTCCCCCCGCCAACCTCCTCCCCTACACACATTCCAACCTCAACAGAGTTTCAAAGTCTAGATGTGAGGTGGTGTCATTGGGACCTAATGTCCAAGTCCCTCTGGGCAGGGGCTGCAAGTGGGGGTGGGCTAGGGCAAGGGGGGCTTCGTCCCCTTCAGCCCAAGTCCTACCAGGGCTTCACTCTGGACCGCCACCTGTTGAGTTTTTGGCTTCTCCCCCAGCTGGGGGCAGGACCAGCTGCTGGGGGGTGGGGGCGGGCTGCGGAAGCTGGGGGAAGTGCTGAGGGAGGGTGTCTCCAGGGCCTTGCTGGGTTCCTGGGCTCCAGGTGGTGGGTCTGGGGAGGGCTGGCCCAACATCTGAGAGCTGGCTGGGGGCCTGGCCCCAGGAGTCCTGCACTGCTGGTCAGCGCCTCCGGTGTGCTGGGGTGTGAGGAAGCAGCCACAGAGCAAACAAACAGAGCCTGTGAGGACAGGAAGCAATTACGGACCACCCGGCCTAGGCTGCCGAAGAGCTCAGAGTGGAGGGAGGGCAGACGGAGGCAGGGATAGGCCACCAGCTAGGTGTGGCCTGGGGCAAGTCCAGCAAAGTGAAATGAAGAGGTCCTAAGCTGGCAGGATTCTGGGCAAGCCATAGCAGGTGTCCCCCTGCCTTTGGGGGACATCTCTCACATTTAGAAAGAACTCCAGAGAAGGGACTACCTTGGTGGGCATGGGGTGTTGGAGTCTGGTCAGGAGACCTTGCCTCTGGATTAAGATGCAACACTCATGTACTTTGTTTGAGGCCTATCACTTCCGCTCACTGAGCCTCGGTTTTCCCATCTGTATAATGAAGTGGTTAGAATAATGAATATTCAACGGTTCCTCCAGGTTTGATAGTCCATTATGCCATAAAATGGCTGAGAGCTAAGAACTTCTTAGCTAACGTGGGTTTATCGAGTACCAGATCGAGTATACTGGGGCTAAATGGTGAGGTTGGAGACAGAAATTTAGACGTTGAAGACCTGGGTTCTGTCCTTGAGGAATAATATTATCTTAAAAAATAATATGTATTGAATGTTTACATGGGTTGCGAAGTGTATTGAAATGATCTCAGTGAATTTCCTCACAAATCCCGTAAAGTAGGCACTATTATTATTCCCATTTTACGGATGAGGAAACTGAGACCAAGGAAAGTTAAGTGATCTGCCTAAGACTATATATCTAGGAAGGGGAGACCCAGACTTTTACCTAAATCAGTCTTACTCCAAAGCCAGGGCTCTGAACCCTGATTCTAAATTGATTCTTCCATTGATGATAAACCGAAAACTGCCCACATTCTGTATGATGTGGTTTTCTGTTCATTAGCTTATTTCAGCTTCACAGTAACCCTGTGGTGCCTGGTGGTATTATCCCCACTTTACAGTTAAGGGGATTGAGGCTCAGAGATGTGAGGCTCCTGGCTGCCCTCATTCCAATGCCTGATAGGCACTGGGGTGCGGCCAAACCTCCTTCTCCCTCACCACGCTGGCTCCAGCAGAAGCCCAGCAACGCCCCCGCAGTACCTGGGGTGTGTCCCATCTTGTCACCCCCTGTGGAGCTGGTGGATGGACAGGAAGCATTGGGCTCTCTGCTCCGGCATAGGCGTCTGCACCCTCCTCTTTTCTCCCGTCCCCAAGGGTTTCTTGAGTACCTGTGACGCTCCAAGTGTTATGCTGGGGGGTTCTCTGCATTATTCCCTTAATCTCACAGCTACTCCATGAAGTAATTTGAACCCTCATTTTGCAGATGAGGAAACTGAGGCTGAGGAGGTGCCAGGGAGCCCCTGGGCATTCCAGCCTCCTTCTCTCCCTCCCAGGACTGGATTCAGGGACTGCAGGGGCCTTGGGAACCTGTGCTTACAGTTCCATTGCCCTCTGTGAACTGCCTAGCCAAGGCCAGATCTTCCTATCAGCCCCTAAAAATGAGGCCATGTTCAAGCTCTCTCACAGCACTTTCCTTCCCTCCCTCCACCTCCAGCTCCATTTTCTGACTTGCATGGAGTTGCGGCTGAGACC
This sequence comes from Leucopleurus acutus, assembly GCF_964270905.1. Lineage (NCBI taxonomy): Eukaryota > Metazoa > Chordata > Mammalia > Artiodactyla > Delphinidae > Leucopleurus > Leucopleurus acutus. The sequence goes on from NC_139148.1 coordinate 58,514,579, forward strand.
CACTCAGGCTGAGGCCTCTTTGGGGCCTGAGCCACAAGTGCTCTATCGCTGCTGGTGCCTCAGCTCATAGGTACTGTCCAGAGCTCTGTTATCTGTATTACCTCATTTACTCCTCCCTCCAATCCCAGGAGGTAGATACTGTCATTATCATCAGCATTTTCAAGATAAGGAAACTGAGGCACAGAGAGGTAAATGGATTGGCCGAGATCATCAGCTGGTAAGTGGCAGAGCCAGGATTCATACCCAAGCCAGCTAGTGCCACGGTCCTTAAGTGCCACCCTTGAGCATGGCCTTGATCCTGAGGCAAAAGGCAGTAACTGAGGGGCTTAGCCTAGGAGGGACATAATCTGCTTTGCCTGAGAACAATCTGTCTGGCAGCAGTGAGGAGGGGACTTGGAGGGGCAGATGTGAGACAGGGACACTAGTGAGAAGGCTAGGGCAGCTGGAATCCCAGGGAGGGGTGGTGGGAGCCTGACTTAGGGCAGTGACAGTGGCTGTGGACAGAAAGGGGCAGAGATGGGGGATGCCCCAAAGGACATGAAGACAGAGCTAGTGCTCTGCTCCTGCTCTTCCTGCCAAGCTGTGTGTCCTGGTGTAGAGTGGTGTCTGCCCTCAGTAGGGGGCACCCATTTCTAAATTGTCTACCCAGAAAGGCACCTTTTTCAAATTGTCACCAAGCACCATATGGGCTACCTGGGGGCCTTGATTAGATGCCTGCATGGAGGAGAGGCAATCATTCTCCAGGAGGCTTCTGAGGAGGGTCCCTCCATGACCTTTCCCTGCTATGCCCTGGAGTTCCCGTCAAGGTGGGGCAGATTATAACAGTAGGGGGAAATGCAACCTGTGTGTGTGTGTGTGTGTGTGTGTGTGTGTGTGCGTGTGTGCGCACAGGTGTATGAAGTCTAGAGATAGATGGCAAACTGTCAACAGTGGTTGTGCTGGGGAGAGATGGGGATGAGGAGAACTTTAGTGTTTGCCATATACACAGGCATGGTGTGAATTTTCCTACAATGACTATGTTTTGTTGAAAAAATAATAGAAGTATTTTTAAAAGGAAGAAAACCTTAATGCTCAGTGTTGATGTGAATATCAATGAGATAATAGGCAGCACTTTGCAAATTGAGAGGTTAGGATAACTGATTAGTGATATTTCCACCCCTCCTGTGAAAGAGGAAAAAGTGAAATGTCTCAGCGCTGATTATTCCCAGGTGCGGAGCCCTGGTCGGGCCGAACCCTGGGAAGTAGGTGGTCAAACTCAGCTGCCCTGGGCTCCTCAATGGTTGTCCTTATCCTATCAACCCCCTGGAGCCAGGCAGAATTTGCACAAAAGGGAGCTTTAGTTGTAGGCCTTTGCTGGGGCCCTGAGAATCAGTGACAAATTGAATGGGATAATAAGTTAATTATAGCTGTCCCATATGTGAGGCATCCCAGGTTAGAGGAAAGAGGCTTGGCCAGGGAGTCACACAGAGCACCTGGACTCCTGAGTCACAGACTCCCTGAGGAACCCTAGGCCAGTCCCTCCCCCTCTCCGGGCCTCAGTTTCCCCATTTATACAATAAGGAGACTGGCATGCCTGGTCTCTTAAGGCCGTGCCAGCTCTAACGTTCCAGGAGTCTCTAATTAAAACTGTCCCCTGCGTATTAATCTTCTTGTCAAGTTTTAATTAATGGCTGATGGAGCCAGAACAGGCACCAGCTGCCACCCCCCTCCTGGGAGGCAGGGGACACCCACAGGATGCTTGACCTGATAATCACTGCTAAGTGGCCTCTATCCCCATCTCTCCACCCCAGGCCTCCTCTCATAGCTCAATGCGTTTTCCAATATACTACACCACCTAGGGTTTGAGGGCTGGTGTGTGTGTGTGTGTGTGTGTGTGTGTGTGTGTGTGTGTGTGTGTGTATTTGATAGTAGTAAAGGGTATAGCCTTCATCTGGCTCTGCTACTAACTAGCTCTGTGATCTTGGTTTGTAACTTAATCTCTGTGATCTTCAGTTTCCTCTCCCATGAAATGGGGATAGCATTTGGCTGCAAGTAACAGAATACACACTCAAAATGGCTTACACAATAAGCACATTTATTATCCCACAGGGGAAGTCCTAAAGATGAGTGCTTTGATGGTTGATTTATTAAGAATCAAGAACTCCAGTTCTTCCCATCTTTCTGTTCTACCATTCTCACAGCCCTTGCCTTTTGTCTTTAGGTCTGCCTCCTCATGTTCATAAGGTGGTTGTGGCAGCTCTGAGTATCACACTCTAATTGAACAAAATCCAAAGACTGGAAGACATAACAACCTTCCCTTATGTCCTCTTTAGCAACTTTCTGTCCATGCCTCTCATTGGCCAGAATTGTGTCACGTGCCCAAGCTGAACCCAACCACACAGTAGAAAGGTTGGAATTACCGTGACTGGCTTAGAGGAGTATTCTCAACTTTGGCTATACATGAGAATTTCCTGGGGTGCTTTTAAAAATTACCGGTACCCACACTGCACTCCCAGATCAATTTAATCTCTGGAGGTGGGGCCTGATTACCAATATTTTTTAAAAGCCCTTCAAGCGAGTCAAATAGGCTTAGACTAACCAAGATTCAACCCCTGTAGCCCAGCTTCCCATGCTCTGGCTCTGATAGAAAAGAGGAAATGGTGGCAAATTGCTGTCAGCTACCCAATATCCATACACACCCTTTTTTTCATATTAGCACCAGGAGTGGGGTTTAAACATGGGTCCTCCAGAGATTTCCGCCCTGCCCTTAGAACGTCAGGCTCTCCTAAAGCAGTTGCTTCCAATCCTGGCTACACATCAGATTCTCCTGAGGTGTTTGTTAAAAATAAAGGGATTGACATATATACACTAATATGTATAAAATAGATAACTAATAAGAACCTGCTGTACAAAAAAATAAAATAAAATTCAAAAATTCAAAAAAAAAAAAGAACAATAGGGACTTCCCTGGTGGTCCAGTGGCTAAGACTCCACGCTCCCAAGGCAGGAGCTAGATAGCACATGCCACAGCAAAGATCCCACAAGCGGCAGGGAAGATCCTGCATGCCTAAACTAAGACCCGGCGCAGCCAGGTAAATAAATTAATATTCAAAAAACATAAAGAGCAATAAAACTAAAAAAAATAATAATAATTAAAAAAATAAAGGTTCCTGGGCATACCTAATGGCTATGGAATCAAAATCATTTAGAACAGAGCCCAAGAATACATATGTGCACACGTGCATGCACACACAGAACCATATATTTGTTAATTCCTCAGGTGATTCTTAGGCTCTTATCTATAGGGTGGTGTTTTGGAATGACTGCTCCATACATCTCCCTCATGGGCCTGAAATGGTGCCTGAAAGTCCACTATTAGGGTCACTTTTCTAAGTCGTCATCCATAGTACCTCCTCCCCCACAATTAACACGTGTTACATCATTGGTTGTTCATGAAAGGTAGCTGGAAAGTCACTGAGAGTCTCTTGGCTTCGGTTTCCTTTTTCTTAAAATGAAGGTAATCATGCTTACCTCATCTGTAAGTGCAAAGGACCCAGGAGGACACAGAAAGTAGTTTGTTAACCTGAACATGCTAAGGGATGGGGTGAGAATATCTTCAGAACAGGAGATGGGTGGTCAGTGTTCCATCCTGTCATTGGGTCACCTTGGCCAATCCCTTTCCACTCTCCAATCCCAAACCTCTGTTTTTTTAATTTTTGAAATGTGAAGGGTTGCATGCATGGATAGATTCTTTTTGGGGGGGGCCCACAACATTCTTAATGACAAGAAGAAGAACCTCTTCCACAGAAATAATTTCCTGGTTTGGCAAGTTGCCCTGCCATGTCCTGATGGGTAGGACAGAAGTCCTCTGTGTTTGGCAGGATGAAGGCAGAGGGAAAGGACTGAATTGTAGGGTTCTGTTCAGAGAAGAAAGGTCTGGGGGATATCCAGGGTGAGGTCAAGGGAAGCCTGAAATGAATGAGGAAAGTTTCCCATATCTTTGGAATTTCTACTGGGGTCTATGGGGCCCTTAGCATTGCCCACTGGACTTTCTAATGCCCCTGCTCCAGAAGACGCTCCCTGCCTCACTCAGCAACACCTAGGCATTGAAGGGTTGGCAAGGTCTGTGGGTCCCAGCCTGGCCCCCAGGCTCTAGTCTCCCTCCAGGCTCTGGATCTCCCGTTTCCCCATTTTCCTTCGCTCTACATCTGGCTCCGGGTCAAATGTGGATTTCCTTTCAGCCAGCCGGCCCGAGAGTGTCCACCTGTGGAACCAGAGCTGGAGCCAGAGGCAGTCAAACCAGGAGCTCATCCATCAGCTGAGCCCAGGCTGGAGCTGGGAAAGAAGACCACAGGGTATCAGGCCACCCAGGATGTGGGGTGGAGAGGGGAGCTTCCGGATCCTCCAAGGAAGTTTCTGAGGAGTGGGGGGGATCCAAGATGGGGAGTGAGGAATTCTGGGTCTAGTCCTCTGAGACCACTAATTCTTTGTGTGACCTTGAGCATAACCCTGCCTCTCTCTGGGCCTCAGTCTCCTCATCTGTAGCATAAAGGGGTTGGATTAGAATCCCAGAGACATGGGCTCCTGAGGTTGGAAGTACCCTTAGTGGCCATCTAGTCTGAACCCCCACCCAGAGCTTGAATCCCTCTGCAGCATCTTACACAGTGATCACCTAAATTCTGCTTGCATACTTCCAGTGATGGGAAGCTCGCTTCCTCTAATAACTTTTTGTCTTATCTCAGCATAGCCATCTGTTAGAAGTTTCATCTGAAATCGGTCTCCCTATGGCTTCCATCAATGGGTCCTAGCTTTGCCTCCTGGGGCCACACACCTCATCTTCCCTGTGACAGCCCCTTGGAGGTCTGAACTCAGAGTTCAAGTTCCCCTGAGTCTAACCAAATAGCCCCTTCAGCTCTGACTGTTCTCAAAGAGCCTGGTCTGTGACCCCTTAGTGTGGGGTCCATAACTGGACACAGTCCCCTTGGTGGGGTCTTGGCAAGGCTGCAGAGGGCCAGAATATCACCTTGCTCCTTCCACACGCAATGGTTCTTGCAGTTGAACCTAAGTTCCCATCGGATTTATCACCTAGAGGGTCTTTCCTATCCTGTGAGCTCTGTGAGGGTGGGGGGCTTTCCTGGTTCCTTTCTGTTACCCCAGGTCCCAGCCCAGGGCCTTGCCCAGAGTTGGCATCACAACTTGTGTGTTGAGGTAGCTGAGAGCAAGGGCGTGTGGGGATGTGTGTATGCACACATGGACCTGCAGCCCAAATTGGAAGAGTGGGCTGGGCCATGGAAGGGTCCGGATTATTCATAGACATTCAGGCAGCCTCCTCCCTGCACTGGCTACAGTGGTCCACAGTGAGGACCCAGCGTGTGGGCCTGGTGGTAATTGTGTTCATCAGTGCACAAGCCCAAGGGAATCTGGTATCTTCATCTATAGCCTCACAGGGTTCCTGGGAGCCCCGTGTGTCTCTCACAGCTCTGCATGCAAGCCCCCAATGTTGTGTACATCTGTGTGTGGCTGCCAGAGGTATCCCTTGGTGCCTAACAGAAACAGGAGGAGGTGGCTATATCCCAGGGGTGACGTGGGGATCTGTCTAAGGCAGTAGGAAATGACTGTGCCCCATCAGTTGGCACGGGTGTTCCCGGCTGGTTGAGGGGGAGGAGGACAGTGGCTGAGCCCTGTCACTTGACGGGGGTATTCCCAGCTGTCTGCATGAGGAGGGGAAGGCAGCTGCCCTGTCAGGCGGCTGGGATATCCTGGCCATGCCCACTTTGACGTGGCCCGTCTCTCTGTGTCCTCTTGCCACTCAGCTGTCATCAACACCAACACCACAAGGGAAGTTGGCTATGCCAGAGCTCAAGGTCATGGGAAGCACACTTCAATTATTCCGCCGTCATCTGTCTGGGTCCTAGTGGAGTGGGCAGCCACTGGCCGCAGGGAGTGGTAGGCTGCAGGGAGTATGTGCCAGGGAAGGACAGGTCAGATGAAGGGAAGGAGAGGGAAGGCTTTGAGGGGAACCCGTGGACCATCTTGAGCAAAGGGAGTCAGCAGAGACTGCTCCAGACAAGGCCTTCCTAGAACTAATTCATGCAGTTGTTGGGGTGACAAGGGCAAGCATGGGTTTGGGAGTCAGGAAGACTGGGTTTCAGTCCTGGTCCCGCTGCTTCCTGGCTTCCTAGCCGTTTACTCAGCTGTGAAAAAGCGCCAGGTCAGGTCCACGGTGGGCACCCAGGCAATGGAAGGCCCCTCCTGCTGTCTTCTCTCTCCAAGGCTACCCAAGTGATGCAGATGGTGGCTGGCAAGGGTGGGAATAGAAAACGCCTTGGGAAGCCTCCATCTGGCTTGTCCTGAGCCCAGTACAGAGTCTCTTTTTCTCCTGGCTCCTTCCTGTAGGCTGGGAAACCTAGTTGTCATCAAAGACAGGAAGGGGCAGTAGGGGCAGGGCCAGGGTCCCCGTGAGTGACTCTGTGGCCAGATCTGGCTGCTGCCTGGGGTTTCTTGACATTCTCCATCTATGAGATCTTTCTAGAAAACCAGCTAGGGGTTGAAGACACACCAACTCCACAGCCTAAAAGGCTTTTCTTCCATCCTCTCCCCAGAGGGATAGGAAAGTGTTAGTGCAGATGAGGTTTAGTGACGTGTCCAAAGGTCACACAGCTGTGGGCTTGACACAGGCTTCAACTTCACAAGGTGCTCACTCTCCCTTCAGTCTTCTTTATCATCACCCTACCTCCTCCCACTCTCCCCCCAGCATCCTGGGTCCCCGCTGGGAGAGACTAGCCGCTCAGGATTTCCACAGCAGTTTCTATGTGGTCCTGCCTCTGGGTTTTTTCCCACCCAGCTCCTTTGGCGTGGAATGTCTAGCCCACCCTCTCCAGCCCCACTCCTTCCACTTCCATCCCTTTTCACCTCCTGGGCCTGTGGAAAACCTCCTTATTCTTCAAAGTTGTGATGCCTCTTCCGGTTCCTGAAAGCTGAAGGGCTTCCTGTGCTCCCAGAAGACTTTGTCGCACTCTTGTCTTGTGTCCTTAGATGCTGTGCCCACAGAATGAGAGAGATCTTGGAGGTGAGTGAGGAGAACCCTTTCAGTGCTCTGAGGAGCAGTCTAGAAGAACCAGAGAGAGGAAGGGGCTCCAATACTCTCCAGCTTTTCTCCTCAAGCCTTTGGCCACTGTTTCATAATCTCTTTCCTACTGGAGGCTCTCAGGACTTCAGACCCTCCCTGCCCCTCCCCTCTCTCTTCCACTTTTCTCACCCTAGGGGAGCTCATCTATGATAAGGCCTTAAAGACAGCATTTCTAATTGCCTACAGGTCATCTCCACCAGGATGTCCCCTACCTACATACCTCAAATTCAACATGTCCCAACTAAATCCAGCAGCCGCCATCCTCTTGAGCCTGCACTCCTTCCAGTGTCTCTTCTCTCAGTGGATGGCATCACTACATCCCCACCAGAATCCTGGAGGCATCCTCCACACCTTTCTCCCCTGACGCCTATTACAACCAATCAACCACCAAGTCCTTCCCACCCTACTTCCAACACAGGCTGAATTAATCCACTTTGCTCCACGGTTTCCACCTTGGTCTCGGCCTCACCATCTGTTGCCTGTGGTTGTCTCCTCTGCTCTTCCTGCTTCCACTCTGCCCCCCCCCCACAACCAGCCTGTTTACCCATAAGGTAGTCAGAAGGAATGTTTGCCAAGACAAATCAGATCACATCACTGCCATGCTCAGAAATCCCAGGGGTCAACAATAAAATTCAAGAGCCTGTAGGATCTCACCTTGCTCTCCTCCTTCCCTGCCATGTTGAGTGTGCCAGGCCATCTTCTGCTCTTGAGCCTTGCCCAGACCCAAGCACTTGTCCTTTCACCCTTCACCTGGCTAACTCCTCCTCAACCTCTGGATCTCAGGTTATACATCAATCTATATGTGTCCTTTAGGATGTAACTCAGGTGTCACCTCTTCCCTGGGAGTCTTCCTGAATTTCTCTCCACCCCCCACCCCAGTCTAGGTCAAATGCCCCTCCTGTGGGCTCTGATCCCCCCTCTACCACTGTCCTCCATTGCCCTGTGGATCTCTGTATCCTATCATTCATCCTGGATTGTACATACTTGGGTACTTATTTGTTTCTTCCACTAGACCAGGGGTTGGTGAACTACAGTCCACAGGCCAAGTCTGACCTACTGCCTGGTTTTGTAAATAAAGTTTTATTGGAGCACAGCCATGGCTATTCCCTTACATAGTGTCTAAGGCTGCTTTCACACCACAGCGGCAGAGTTGACTGCAAAGCCCCAAATAAATACTATGTGGCCCTTACGGAAAAGGTTCCTGACCCCTGCTCGAGACCATGTGCCCCCACGAGGGCAAGGACAGCGTCTGTCTGGTTCACTGCTGGGCCCTCAGCACCCAGCACAATGGCCACTGGTTGGCAGGTGGTTGAGAAATGTTTGTCAAATCGAGTTCGAAGCATATATGGTCACAGAGGAAGTCTGAGGGCCCTCTAGGGTCCCTGGATCCCCAAGTAGGCTGTGACTTTTGGTTCCTAGTTCTCTGTCCCCAGGGGAAAAGAATGAGGTCAGATTCCAAGGGATCAGAGAGGCTGTGTCACCATTGACCTCCTGAGGGGCTCAGGGGAGGACAGCAGGACCCTGGGGCTGCTCTGAAGGAGGCTCCACCCTTGTAGAGGATGTTTGCTTCCACCTCAAAGCTGTCCCTGACGCTAAAGCAGTCGTTCTCGATCAAGGGCTACTTTGTTCCCCAGGGGATAATTTCCAATGCCTTGAGACATTCTTGCTTGTCACATATGAGGGACTGGGGAGGGAGGTTAACTGCTAGTGGCACCTAGTAAGTAGAGACCAGGGATTCTGCCAAGCACCCCACAAATGCACAGGACAGCCCCACACAACAAAAATGGTCCGGCCGAAAATGTCAGTAGTGTCAAGGTTGAGAAATTCTGCTCTGAAGCAAGGGTTCTCTGCCCTGCGTGCACCTTAGAAACACCCAAGTCTTGGGCTCCAGCCTAGATCAATTAGAACAGAACCTCTGGGCTGTGGCCCAGGCATCAGCATTTTAATAGTCTTCCCCAGGTGATTCTAATGTGAAGCCAGCCTTGGGAACCTTCTGACTAGAGCCTACTTTCTGGGGAAATCTTCCGAAGCACTAGCCCCGAAATCACCCAGGATAGTCTTTGCCTCAAACATTTTGCCCCACAGCCAGGTCCCGGGGCCTGCTGGTCATTTTGGCCAATTTGGCTGCAGCGCTCATGAGGTATTTCAGAGCGCTGAGGGGACAGCAGAGCCCCTCTTCTCCCCCTTCCCTCCCCTGCCCATCTCTGAAGGGGGAGGGGCGCTGGTGAAGGAGAGGGGAGGGGCTGGGGAGCACAGCTGGGATTCCAATCACCTCCGACCACAAAAATCCATATCAAGCCATCTTTCCCCCTTCTCCCCCTTCCAAGCTGTGTTGTAGAGAGAAGCACCCCCTTCCTGAAAGCAACCCAGAGGCCCCAAGCTGATGTGGAAGGAGGGGCTCAGCGGTGTGGAAGTTGGGGAGGAGGGGCAGGAGCCCATAGCTTCCTGAGCTGGCCCTAGTTTGGGGAATGTGTGTGAAGGTCTCCACACCTCTTGAATCCGATCAACCCTGGGCCTAAGCAGGCCCCCTGTCCGGCGAAAGGAAGGAGCTGGGTAGGTGAGGAAAGATGGGTTTCTCTGCCATGGGACAAACTTAACCTCTCCCTCTAAAATGGTGACTTCAATGGGCAGACCCAGCCTGGCTCCCCCATTCCCTCCCCAAGATGGCCTTAGGTGTCCATAGCAGACTGTGGGCCTTCCTCGCCAGGGAGAGCCCCCACCCACCTCCACTGCTCACCAGGGCCACGCAAGCCCTGATCCCAGCCTAGGCAATGCCAGCCAATGCTGCTTAGCCACAGAACGCTAGGAAGAGGGGAGGCTGGATAGAGCAGGCTTCCATGGAACACCCTGACCAGGAAGACTTCTCCAGCCCAGGAGCTGCTGGGATTCAAGATGGGAGAGGCCACAGTTCAGCCAGGGTTTGACAGTAAGCCTGCAAGAAAGTGAGTAAGTTAGGCCAGATCTGGCCTTCGGGGCCAATTCCTGAGGCCTAAATTGGGAAGCCATTTCCAGAGGGACAGAGCAGAGGCACCAACAGAATGAAGCTGAGAGACAGATTCGTGCTGCACAGAGTTAACCCTGGAAGGAGCTCTCTGAAAATGACAGGTGAGGCTCCCGAGAGCACTGGAGCGAGATGCTGACTGCCCTGATTTGGTGAGGGCAAAGGAAGGGGGATGGGAAATGGCAGGCTGGTGACATTGGAGTAAGACACTGAAGCACAAGGGAGAAATTGCAGAAGACAGAGAAGAGTAATCAAGTGAGGACAAGTGGAGGCAAATGCCCAGAGGTTTGCTGTTTTGGGGAGCTGGCACATTGGGCCTTGTGGATAGAACACATGGTGTGAGCAGGCCAAGGATGACAGAGCCGGGGCGGGGGGCGGGCCTGCTTGCAGTCAGAAGGTCTGTGTATTCACCCGGATGAGAAACCTGACTTTATCCTGAAATCCATGGGGAGCTATGGATGTACTTGAAGCAGGGTAAGTGATATGATCTGATTTGACAGATGTAATATTTTTTTCCCCTCACGGTTGGAGGCTGGATTGGGGCATGGGAGGGTCCAAGACCTGAAAACGAGGGGCCATATGGAGGCCAGTGCAATAGTCTGGGTGTAGGCCCATGAGGTTGATGACAGAAGGCATCAAAGGTGGCAGAGAGCCATTGTGGAGCTATACTACTTGAATGTCAGCGTGAGGAAGACTGTAAGCAAGTGAGTGAAACTCCCATCAGAGTTTCACTCACTTGCTTAAAGCATTCTAACAGCTCCTGACGGCTCTCAGAATAAAGTCTAAACTTCCAGTGACCTACGAGGCCCAGGTGCCCTGCTGCTTAGCCATTTCTCCAACTCCATCTCCTCCCAGGTATGCTATATGCAGCTTCTCCCGGTCCCCCACTAGCTGCACACACTCCCTTACCCTTGCCCTTGGCACATGCTCCTCTCCACCTGGAATACTCCAGTGTGCCCTCCCTGCCACCCCTCCCCCAGCCCGACAACCCCACATACTGGGCTCCGGCCTCCTCACTGATCAGGCCTCAGCCTTCTGGGAGGTCCTCCACAATCCCCACTCCTCTTACAGACTCCCTCAACCCCCTGGACAGCTCTTATCTCAGCCCTTAGTCACCTGGACAGGGATTTTTCTGTCAGCTGTAGACAGGCAGGGATCACAATCACTTGTTCACCACTGTCTCCCAGCTCCGTGCCCAGCACTGGCATGTGGTCAATGAACACCGGAGGAAGGAAGGAGAGAGGCACGTCGAGAATGATGCAGGGCTGACGGAAGGTGATATTACTCCTGGAGACAAAGGATGGATTTTATCTTCGGAGCTGGGGAGAGATGAGTTTAGATTAGGCCCAGTTGAGCTGGAGGTATGGGAGGTCACCCCAGAGGACATATCGAGTCAGCTGTCAAGTCTGTGGGCCTGGAGCTCAAGGAGCAGTTTGGACTGGCCTGGTCTGACATGAGGTGAGAGCTGAAGCTGTGGGAATGAATTTGAAACTTGATGTTTCTGACTCCTAGGTAAACAGCCAGCCAAGAACCAGTATGTTTTGAAACACTGCTGGCCAAGGACGGGACAGGAAGAGGTGGAGGGAGGTGGCGGGAGGTGGCACCCTCCCCTGGTGGGGTTGAGGGGATCCCTCCTCTGGAAGGGTCCTGGCTGTCACACAGCTCCTCTGGGAGAGAGGGCCCTGGCTGGAGGTCCTGGCTTGGGAAGGAGGGCTGGACAGAATAAAGTCTCCCTGGCCAATCTGTGCCTTGCCCCTGACAGGTGGCCCCAGTGCTCCCTGGGTCCTTTCCCTGGCTGGAGCCTGTGGACCTCAGTTTGCTGTGGGTGCCCCATCTCCACGGACTCACCGACATCCCTTCTACACTGCCTCCCCCTTGCCCTAGGCGGCCTCTGTAACTCAATGCTCCTGCTCCTTCCTTAGCTGGGCCTAGGAACCTTGCCAAACATTGTGCTTCCTGGCCTGAGGATGACTCAGGCTTCCCTCCCAGCACCACCCCCAGCCCCTGAGCCATGCCACAGGCAGAGCAGGGAGAGGAGCTAGGGGGCGGCCTGACTCGAGGAGCTGGGTAGGCAGGCCTAGGCCCCTGCTCCTAGTGCCAGCCAGGTAGCATCCACAGGGGCTGGGAGTACTGCAGACAAGGTGTCAGGGCTGGGGATCGATGGGAGGCCTGGCAGGCTGGCATCAACAGTCGGACATGACAATACCCTAGGAACCAGCCCATCAGTAAGTACCTATTCCATTTCAAGCTCAAACCCTGTTTGCAGCAGTTCAGACCTTCTCACTTATAGCCTTAGAGTTTTCCACTGGAAGTGGAGGGACCGCTCAAGTGTTCTACGGACCACAGATCTGATCTAAAATCCCGATGCCAACTCTTCCATGCTGAGTGGCCTTGGACAAGCAAGTCACTTTGCCTGAACGAACCTCAGTTTGCTCATCTATACAATGGGGAGAAGAAGAATACCCTCCTCCCAGGGCTGTTGGGAGGATTAAATGGAGGAACAAGTTGAAAGCACTCTGTAAACAGCCAAGGGCTGTAACAGGAGGGGTGTTATATTTATCTACATGGTTAAGACGGAGAAGAAGAAACAGGTGGCTCTCTGCTTTTCCGTTATCCGGGGGCACATTCCCCAGTCCTTTCCACTTGATACTATGGGATTCCTTGAGGCCTCGGCCCATGGAAGGTCAGGACTTAGAACGGTGGTTGCATATTTTGCTGGAGGACCTTCAGCAAGTGACTTGACTTTTCTGAGCCTTAGTGAGCTGTGTACAGAGTTGCAGAGAAAGGGAGAATTTCTCTGCTCACTCCCCTCCCAAACTCTCTCTCTCTCCCTGTGGCTGGTGTGATCAAAGAAGAGGTTCACACAGAGGTGAGGCCCAAAGGCCCAGCACCCTTTCCAGATGTGCAGAAGAAATGTGGACATGTGGAAGGCAGGGCCAGGGCTGGCCTGTGTGTGTGATCAAAGGCACAGCATTGGGTGGTGCAGGGGGTGGGGGGTGAGTTCTTTGCATTGCTGAGGGTTTAGTGCTTTCTCTTGGTTGCCTGGATGCCTTGATATTGCCCCCTCCCCAGTGTTCACCGGGGGCCTGTGCCTGTAGCCCCCACTCAGGCCTAGTGTGAGCGAAGGGCAGGCCGCTTACCTGGCTAGTGAGCGCTTGGCGGATCACTTGCTTGGCCAGCTGTCAGAGCCCTTCCTAGCTGACTGCCACCTTACCTAGCTGTTGTGTGTGTACCCATGGGCCACGAGCTTCCTGGACTCACTGTTGGAGGACTGCCTTGCCGGCAAGCTGCCCGCGGCCTGGCTATGTGAGGCATCCCGCTGTCCCACCGCCTGGCACTCGCCAGCTTCCAGCGTGTGTGAGAAATGGCCTGTGCTGTGGGTGGGTCTGAATCTCTCAGACTCCTGGCTCAGGGCAGCAACTCCTGTGTGGCAGTGTGGGCGCGTGCAAGCCTGTGTCCTGGGCCAGAGGAGGTAGAGCTCAGCTCTGCAACCCCTGCGGCCTCCTCCAAGAGCAGGAAGATGATAGTAGAAATAGTGGCTTTGTTCTGGAGGACAGGAGGAAAGATGTAGGCCCTCCTGAGCCCACTCCAGTACCCCAGGCACTCTGACTGCCGAGTCAGCCAGGAAACATGCCTTCTAAACAATGCCCAGGCCAGCCTGTCCCGAACCCTATTTCCCATCCTTGGTGGGAGTCCTGGGGAAGACGCCTCTGAACCATTGTTCCCGAGGACAGCTCACCAGGGTCAGGTCTAGGCCAGGATGGTGTCTTGAGCCCTCACATCCTGGGATGAGGCACATGATGTCTCCTCCAGCCTTTGTTCTTGGCTGGGCAGACAGCCACTCAGGATGCAATGTTTTGCTGGGGTGAGGGCTTGGGGTAGACAGTGCTCCTTTTTTTTCCCTTGGGAAGAGTTTATGGGGGTACGCCGAGGAAGAGAGCAGACACTTGGCCCAGGATCATAGTGGAGCTGGAATGGTACCACAAAATGGGAGAAAGCCCAAAGTGTGCATAGTTGCCCTTCAGAGTTCTGGCTCCACGGGGACAGGGACTTTGTTTTGTTCTGAGCTGTATCCGCAGTGCCTAGAACAATGCCTGGCACATAGCAAGCTCTCAAGCAATATCTATGACTGCATGAACCCCTCTGCTTTCCCATCTGGTGCTCCACCCACATGACTGAAGTCTGCTGAGGCGCAGAGTACTCCGGACTCACAGCTCAGTCTACCACACTCTCCAGCCAGATGACCTCAAGACTCAATTTCTTTATCTGTAAAATGGAGATAGCTATTCTCACCTCTGAGTTGCCAGGAGGATTTTTGAGATAGCTTTGGGAGCTTTCCTGGCCCATAGTATACGCTCCTTAAAGGTGAGTTCTCACCCCCTTTCTTCTCTCTGAGTTTTCACTCGTCCAGGCAAAACAACCCAGCAACCTCAGACATTCCTTATTATCTCATTTTTGAGCCTCCCAACAAGACCTGTCATGTGTGGTGGTGTCTATATCCCCATCTTACAGATATGGAAACTGAGGCCCAACGAGAGAGATTCTGGTCACATAAGTGCTAGAGGCAGGATTTGAACACCATTCTGTCTGGCTCCTTGCCTTTGTCTCTAATGTAATATTTGACTCTTACCGTTCACAATAGCATATGTCTGACATTCTTACCTATGTGACCTCGGGCCCCTCGCTACATCTCCATAAGCCTCGGTTTCTTCAGCTGTCCAATGGGAATAATTATCCTGACTGCCTGAGCCTTGATGACGATCCAGGGCAGTTGGCTGTATCAGCCGTGCTTCGCCCGCCCCCTGCTTCTCTCCCAGCAACTGACAGATGCCGAGCCTCTGACCGCCATCCTCTCCAGGCATTCCTGGCAAGGCGGCTGGAACTCCAGCCCTTTCGCTCTTTCCAGGAAACATATCTGAATGCAAGTGAGCGAGAGGGACGTTATTAGAGGGATAACATTGGGTCAACTCTAGTTTATTAAAATAGCCGTAAATCATTTTTAAGGCTATTATTAGCAACAAATGACTTTCGACACACTGTGCAACTGATTGTGACACACCAGTGGGTCATGGTCACAGCGCCTCAGGGAGAATGGCTGGTGTTTCTGGTAGGTCTTTTGCAACCATTTAAGTCCTATGGAAATGCAAGTAATAATTAGTATTGTTATATTACCATTGTTCCTATCCTGGAAGGGCATGTGGTACAGATTAAGACCATGCGTTCAGGAGCCAAACTGATGGAGTTCAAAGACAGGCTCTGCCACTTTCCAGCTGTATGACATTGGGCTAGTTGCTTACGTTCTCTGCACCTCATTTTCCCCATCTAACAAATGGGGATAATAAGAGTAGTGTCTACTTCCCAAGGTTGTTTGAGGATCAGATGAGATCATATAAATAAAGCGGTTAGTACAGTGTTTAGTTCAAAGGTCAGCAAGCTACAACCTGCAGGCTACATCTGTCTCTCTGCTTGCTTTTTGTAAATAAAGTTTTATTGGAACCAGCCAGGTTAATTTGTTTACCCACTGTCTCTGGCTGCTTTTGTGCTACAACAACAGAGTTGAGTAGTTGCAACAGAGATTGTATTCCCTGGCCCCTTACAGAAAATATGTGCCAACCTCTGTGCTAGTTCATAGAGGAATTGCTCACTAAATGTGAGCTGTTATTATTTCAATACGTTTCCTTCTTCTATTTTTTTTAACCAGGTGATCAAATGTTTATTTTAATTCTTACAAAATACTATAGAAATGAACCCGAACTAAACAAATATGTACATGTACATATGTACAAAATTTTAAACTTCTGAAAAAGAATCTATAAAAGTAGATGGTTAAAATAAAAATAAACTTAAAAAAGATTTAAAACCAGTACTATGAAATTGATTTTCTTCTAAAAGCCCATTCATTGTAATAAAAAAATGGAGGTACAAGTCTAGAGAGGGTGTCTAAGGCCACACAGCTAGGATGGTACAGGATTGGGTGTGGAACCCAGGCCCATTGACTCCCAGTCCAGGGAACTTTCTAGTACATGACGTTGACTGACTAGAGATCCCCTATGCTTGAAGTCCTTGGGCTCAAAGTTCTTCCTTCAAGACATGGAAGGAGCTGGCTTAGCTCCCAGACCAAAGGGATGCCAGCTACGAAGCCCACCTCTCTCCCTGTGTCAGAGGCTCTGCCAGGTCAGCTGGCACAGAGCAGCTTCTTTGCCCCATGCGAGCCCATCAAGATCCTTCTCTGACCTTCTATACTTGGGTCCATTGCCCTGGTAGGCTGGGCTGGGGTTGCAGCCTTGCTGGGTGATTAAATGTTTCTGTCCCATATGCTCAAGACTCTTATCTGCTTGCTGGCCTTGCCCTTTTGCTCTTGTAATGGGCTGGTTTAGGCCATTTACATTTCCCTTGGTCTGCTCTCCTGTCCAATAGCAACTATGTCATAATTATGTTGCTCTCCCTTATCCTTAATCCTCTCAAACTGCCTAGTTATCTTTAATTTCCTGTCTGTTTCCCTTACTGGGGAGCTAAGTAGAGCGAAGTCATGCCAAAAGTGGTGGGATAGCACGAGAAAGCTGATAGATGCTCGCCCAGGGTCCCTGGAGCCCAGAGAGGTAGCTTGGGCTCCAGAGCCTGTGAAGGCTGGCAGGACACAGTACTTCCCAGTTTGGGCTGCCTTTGTTAACAAGTATAACTCATTGGTGGGGCAGGAATGGAAGACCTCTGAGGTCCTTTCCTCCTAGCTTGCGCAGTCTGGGAGTCTTCAGATTTCATTTCAGTGGGTTCAGTAACCACTAACCTCTCCACCTCCCCTCGGTACCTATATCACGTTCTATTCCCGTCTCCTCTGTCTGCCTTGGGTCTCAGGGCCCCAGGAGTGGCAGGCCCAGGACTACTTCTAGCTAGAGAGAGCATGTGTGTGTGCGCATGTGTGCGTGCACACATGTATATGCGGGCTCATGCATGTTCCTTTGACACCATGGACTCCCTTTGACACGGGGTCTGGCATATGGTAGGCGCTCAGGACTGCTCATTTTCTTCCTCTCTCGGGTGAGTACAGTGCTTGATGTTGGGCAGAGCTACTTGGGTGGGCACACAGTAGGTATTCAATCAGTGTTTATCAAATGAGTAGGTTGAACAGGTGTGTTCTTCCTGGGGGTGGGTTCTGTGTGTGTGTATGAAATGTGTGCACTTTGGGTATGGAGTGTGTGCTCTATGAGCATGTGTACCACATGTTTGACATGTGAGCAAGAGGATATGGCGTGCTGTTGTGTATGTCTACACAGGAGCGGATGCAGGCAGGAGAGTGCGGTAGTTTGGAGTTCAAGGCACAAACTCCGAAGTCAGACAGACCTGGGTTGGAATCCCAGCTCTACGCTTTTTGTATGGTGGTACATGGGTCCCAGTTTCATCTGTAGAAAGAGGGGGTACAAATGCCCAACTCACAGGGACATAGCAGGAAATGTGTGAAAGTAGATGAAAGTCCTAGTACATGACCTAGCCCATGGTGAGTGTACAAGATGATGATGATGATAATTGGTATGTGGAGGGCTTGGCTGTCAGGGGCATCTTTGCTGTTTGGGGAGTGTGAGTATGTGCATGTACGTGCCAGTGTGGGGCCGAGTGTGTGAAGGAAGACCCGATAGGAGAGGCTGGAGGTGTTGGGCAGACCCTGGCGATGTCCCCCTGGAAGGAAGCAGGAACAAAGGCCACATGCACAGAGAGAAGCCTAGACTTGGGTGCATGGAGCTGATGACTTAAGAAGCCTCTTCCCCTCTCAGCATCAGGATTCATGGCATGAAAGTGGGCAAAGGACAGTTTATCCAGAGATTCAAGAAGCAGCCCTCAACAGGGCAGCCTGTTAGCTTAAGAAACAGTCTCTTCCAGGATGCTATGTGGTCCTCACCCAATGCATTTCAAAGCCCTGCCTGTCCAGCAGAGGATAAGAGAAAGCTGGGAAGATGGAGAAGAAACAGCAGGGAACTAAGGAGCAGATGCTGGGAGGCAGGCTGGAGGGGAGACTGGGAATGGTGCCAGGTGTGCAGGCAGTAGTGGGAGAAGGGGTTGAGAGAGGAGGGGGTATTAGAAGAAGGGAGAGAACAGGAGGCTCTGGAAGGGAGGGGAGGGAAGAGGAAAGCAATGGCACTGGGAAAGCCACCTCCTCCCTCTCCTTGGGTCTAGTGGAATCTCCTTTAGGCTGGGTGTTGCAGCCTCTCAGTGGTCCTAGGGCCGTTCCATGCTCCAGTGACTGAGAACATGGAAGGTGACCAAAACTCCAGGGTGATCCAGGGACATCTGGATATGTTGAAGAAATGCTCCTCAACCAGGGACTGAGTCTAAGAGCCAACCACTCTATATCTCCCTAGTGCCCTTCCATGGCATTTTTAGCCTACCGCTATGCCCTGTCCTTTGGCTTCTGTCTCTCAGGGCACCGTCTTGCCTGGCCTGGCCCTGGTCATTTCTGAGGCTCAGCTGGGGCTGACTTTCCATGTACTCTGGGAGGTGGTGGCTGGCTGCCCTTACCATCTGCTACTCTAGGCCTGAAATCCTGTCCTGCTTCCCTCACTCTCCAAGACAGAGCTGCACCCCTGAATGGGGACACTTCTCTGGCCACAGTTCAGATGGACATCTGGGGACTTCAAAATTCCCACACTTCTGTTCTCTGTCCTTATGCTCTTTACTTTCTGCCTGAGTACCTACCAATTGTCTACGGGTCCTTGAAGGCATGAACCACAACAATATATTTCATTAATGATAAAAATGGTGGTGGTGGTGATCATAATATTACTGCCAATGAATATAGTGACAGTGTCAATGGTGGCAAGGAAGGTGTTAACAATAATAGCGTTGACGGTGATGGCGGTGATGAAGGTAAAGGTGAGAAGGACAATAGAGGTGGTGATGATAGAGGTGATGATGGTGATGGCACATGTGGTAATGGCAATGGTGTTAATGGACTTGGTAATGGTGATTGAGGTAGTGATAATGATGAAGGTGGTGATGGTTGTTAGAGATAGAAATGGTGACGAGGAAGAGGATGAGGGTGATGATGGTTGAAGTGGTAATGTTAGTGATGATGATGGAAGTGGAGATAGTAATGTGGAGGTAGTGATAATGGTGGGGAAGGTGGTGATGATGGTAGATGTGGTGCTTGTGATATTAGAGATGGTGATGGCGGTGATTGATGGAGGAGTTAGTGATGTTGAGACTAATGGTGGAAGCAGTAGTGGTGAAGGTGATAGTGGAGATGATGGTGAGGATGGTGATGTTGATGGCTGTGATAGCAATAAACGTGGCAATGGGGGTGGAGATGGTGGTGGCAGCGGTGATGGTGATGGTAATGAAGACTGGAGCAACTGACAATGATGACGGTGATGACATTTATGATAGCCAAGAGTCTAATAGGTCTACTCACAAGGTCTAATGTTTTTTGCATTATTCTGGACTTTTCTTCCAATACCCTCCATCTTAGCTCTAGCTTATTTTCCATTGAAATTCTGGAGAATTTGAAAATTGGGCCAACCAGTAAAGATGCTGTACAGCCGTTGGTTTCAAGAAGAGTAGCTGGGTCTCCCAGTCTCGTTTGTTGTTGGGAGAGTCATAATGCAGGCAGTGACTTTCCCCATTTCCACTAAATTCAAAACAGCAAGGACTTGGCATCATGGGCTAAAGTTAGGTATTATGAAGAGCATCCTAACAGTGAGGAATGCCATGCTGAAAATTTACCCAAGGAAGCCTATGGGATGTCCTAGCTTTGAGATAGTGCAAAACAAGAGAAAGACCCCCATTGGTCTACACGAATCATGCCTAAAGGCGGGGCGGAAGGGGTCTCTGTAGGTCAGGCCAACTTCAAGAGTCTGATTCTTTGGCTTACTAGGCAGGGAATGGAGGTGGATTTGTCTATTGAACCCTGGAGTTCCATCTCTGAAGCGAATGATTAGGAGATGAGAAGAGGAGGTTTGGGAAAGGAAGAAGCAATGTAATCTGGTGGTTTACAGAAATGTTGGCATTCTCGTCCAGATTCCTTGTGGTTCTGAGTGGGAGGTGACCCAGGATGTGGGCCTCTGTGGCACTGCCTTCAGCCTGTGACTGCCAAGAGGCCGCCCTTCAGGACCATGGTTCCCATACCCCAGCCAGGCTGTGGTAAGAAGGAGGGAGAGGAAGGAAAGAGGGAGGGACAATGCTCACAGTTCCCAGGAGGAATCTGCTTTCTCCCACAGACTCTTGGAGCTCTTACGTCCCCCACAGTTTTCCTTTCCCCTCCCTCCTCTCAGTTCCCTGATTTCTGAAGGCAGTTCACTGAAGCCCATCAGGGATAAGCTTCCTGTAGCAACTGGATGGGTACCAAGGCAATGGTCAATGCCAGGGTAAGAGGGCACAGAATGTTGCCCAAATAGCATGGGCTTTAGAATCAGAACAAGGGCCAAGTCATAACTTCATTACTTAATCACTGTGTGACTTTAGACCTAGTGGTGCCACTCTCTGAGCCTCACTGTAAAATGAGGACCTACCTCCCAGAGTTTTATAAGGATTAAATGAGATACTGTATGTAAGGTACCTAATATTCTACTTGGCACCTAGTGGATGTTCAAGAAGCATTTGTTTTCCTTCCCTGTTCCCTCATCCCTTTTCGAAGAGGAGAGAGTAGGCATGGCCTAGTCCACTTCCAGGCTCCCTGAGCACAGACCCTTCTCATTTAGCTTTGCCATCTGAGCCTCCTCCTCACATTCCCCATGAGACTGGGAAAGTCTACAGAAGGTTAAAGGGGCAGGCACCCCTTCCAGCCTGGGTGCTAGGTTTGGAGTCAGAGGACTTGCTAGTGGTGTGACTTTGATCATTGCTTAGCTTCTCTGGGCCTCAGTTTCCTCATCTGAAAATAGAGGTAATAATTCCTGCTCTGCTGGCCTCGCAGGGTTTTAATGAGACTCAGATGAGATCATGCTCTGGGAAATGCAAAGTGTTGGATACATGGAGGGCTTATTAGCTTAGTCTGGGATGGCAAGAGGGGAGGATTAGTCCCTAGAGACTGGGTTAGTGCCCAACTCAGAGGTTTTTTCCCCTCAGGGATACCAGGGCCAAAGTATTCAGGGGCTCAGGGGTGGCTGGGGACATAAAATTGGAATCTAGTCATGAGGCCATCCGTGTTCAGCTTGGGTAAAGTGGGACAGGGGGCATTCATTTATGTCCCTTGGCATAAGTCACAGGTAAATATGTCAATTATGGGGTTTGAGTCAACTGCCTGGGGATGTCTTGAGCCAGATGACAATCTCAAAAAGCCAAAGGCCTCCCTCCATTCCGTCCTCCCACCCTCTGGCTCTACTGAGGTCAGAACTTGACCAGTATCTGAAATTGCCAATCCTCCCCCACCTGCCACAGGAAACCATGGGCCAGGCCTTTCGGAGTGGCCTAGAGTCAGAGTAGGGCATTTTGGCTGCGTTGGGAGCTCTGATGGGGCGCAGTCCTTTGCGGTACCCTCTGCCTGCATGACTGTGAACCCGGTGTTGGTGGCATGACAGCCCTCACCATGGTCTCCTTTCTCCCATGTGTACTTCCCCCTGGCTTCCCTCATCAACAGCTCACTCTTCTTTCTCTCCATAATGGCCGACTCCTTCACACTCTCAGCTCTCATCGGTGGGTCCTCTTCTTTCCGACCAATGTCTAATTCTCCACTCCCACTTCTGGGCAGCAAGGGTGCCCATGCCTGACACATGCCCCAGTCTGATGACACAGCCTCCAAGTACATTTCTACATTTCTCTATCCTTTGTTCCCTGTGTACCCCACCCTCAGCCTCTTGCTCTTCTCTGAAAGCCTCATTTCCAAGCCCCTGTACGAGCCTCTGGCTCTGGCTCCTCCTGCCTCGTTTCCCAGCCCCTGCCTGTCACTTCCCTGAGGGCGGGCTAGAGGGGCATGGAGGCTCTCCTTCCAACCCGTCTCCCCTCCACCAGTCTTCCTGTCTTTCCACCATAGCATCTCCTCTCACCTCCTGACTCAGCTTCTGTCTCAGGCCCCTGCTGCTGCAGAGGCATCCTTGTGCTCCTCCCACCACAAGCAGCCTGAACGCGGGACGCCCCCTCACCCCAAGTCAGCTTGGTTCCTGCCTGGCCCCCAACATCAAAGCTCAGTCCAGTTGGTCCCTCCCTGTGAGTGTCCCACGGCAGTCAGCTGCTGACTGCCGTTCATTGGTGCGGACCACTACCAGCCGCCCCTGGAGCCAGAGTTCACATGTGGACCTCCTAGCCTGTGTTTGATCAGCTGAGGCCAAATCCGCAGCCTTCTAGGAAGTGGGGCCCACCAGCTCTCCTGTGTTCTGGAGCCAGGGTCCTAAGGCAGGCCTGACATGGCCCAGTGGCCAAGACATAGGGAGGGAGGGAGGGCGAGGGTAGAAAAGCTCTTTTTCTCTTTTCAGTGTGTGTGTGTGTGAGATGAGCGGGGGTGGTGGTAATGTATGTATTGTGTCACTGTGTCAGAAAGTGCTGGGTGCCACAGGGGTGTTTGTTCGTTTGTCACTGTGCTGTACAAGCGCCAAGCACTTACTCCGTGTGTTGTGTGCCGGAGGTTGGAGGGCTGCCACGCTGTGGGTGTGGTGTGTGTGTCAGGTATCGTTACGTCCCGTGTGTGCTCATGCTGTGGCTGAGATGCGTGCTGGGCCAGTGGTCTGGGGTCCGGTGGGTGCTCTGATGGGTGTGTTATCTCACTAGGTGGCGGTGCTGTGGGGGGTTGCCTCACACTTGGCTTCTTGGAGACTTGGGTGTCACGGTGCTGGTGTGTAGTGGGGATATGCTGTGTGTTACTAGGTGTATGTGTCTGTTGGGAGGCTGTGACCTGTGTGGCGTGAGGTTCGTAAACCCCAAACCCAGTTCCCAGTGCCTGTAGCTCAGATCCGGGAGTATCCAATTTCAGGTGAATTGGGGCCAAATTCTTGTATAAGTTGTCCCACTTCCCACTCCACCCCTGCTCTGTAGGTCAGGTCATCCTGCAGTTCCTGCAGTTTAATCCAAACCATCAACTGAAGTTCCCCGAATACTCGGCTTCTGATGACCAGAGTGGGAGGAGGTAGAGGAGAAGCAGTGGGAAGAGAAGGAGTGGGAGGGGGAGGAGGGGAGAGGGGAGAAGCAGGAGGAAAGGAGGAAAAAAAAGAAGGAGGGGAAAGAGGAAGAGAAAGAGGAGAAAGAGGAATAGGAGGAGAGGAAGCGTGGAGCATGGAGGGCCAATCGGAGGGCTTGCCTGAGCCCTGCGACACTCTTTTAGGTCCTGGAGATACAGTAAATCCAAGTGAGGTCAGCACTCAGAAGGCCAACTTCATGGGGTTGTGGGAGAGTCAATCAGGCGGACCTGGTTTAATCTGGGGGAGCAGGAAAGATGTTCAAGAGGAAGAGATGTTTGGGCTGATGTCTGAAGCTGTGATGTGTGAAATCTGCTCTGGGTGTCTGATTCCAGCACTTGGGAACATTTCCACTTACTTTCTCGGTTACCCAGGCTCAAGCTAAGGGGGTTTTCTTTGGATGATTCCTCTTCCCCCACATCCAATCAAGTTGGCAGATGTTGCAATGGCTCGTGCATTTAACGGCTCACTCGACAAACAGTCATGGAGCCTGGACTCTGCTAGGCTCCATGCCCGGCCTCAGGAAGCCAGCCATGAGCAAACGGGACCAGGTTCCTGCCCACATGGGTCCCACCTTCTCGACGCGGCCCTCTCTGCCACTGCTCTGTGTCAGGCCCCAGGCAGGACTCTGGCAGCCTCTTCACTTCTCTCCTGCCTCTAGGTTCACCCATCTGGCCCACGTCCTCACTGCAGCCAAGGGAGCTTGAAAAAGCTGTGTTCATTCAAGGAAGTTCATTGTGGTCCTACTGCACGCCAGGTAGAGTTTTAGACACTTGGGATATATCAGTGAACACAACCAAATTCCCTCACAGAGCTAACAGTGGAGCAGGAAGAGATGAACAACAAGCACTAATATAATAAGTAAATTATATGGCATGTTATAAGCTGGTACACATTTTGGAAAAATCAAAGTAGAAAAGTACTAAGGATTGGGGATGCTAGAGTGAGGGGCAGGGTGCAGAATTACTTAAGGTGGTCATGGTAGGCCTCATCTAGAAGGTGAGATTTGAGCAAAGACTTCAAGGAGGTAAGATAATTAGCCATCCAGCTATCTGGGAGAAGATCGTTTTGGACAGAGGGAAGAGTCAGTGCAAAGGCTGTGAGGTGGGAGTGTGCCTGGCATGGTTCGGGAATAGCCAGGAGACCAGTGTGGCTGAAGTCCAGTGAACGAGGGGCTGGAGATGCCGAGGATAGGATTGCAGAAGGTTTGGAGGCCGGTGTAGGGAAGATAACTTTTACTCTGAGTGAGATGGGGAGCCTTGGGAGGATCTCAAGCTATGTTGTAAGGGGATCTTCATGGGCTCCTTAGTGAGGGAGTCTGGAGGGGGCAGGGGCATAGGCAGGGAACCAGTCAGGAGGCTACCGCAGTGATCCCGGCAAGCTCAAACCGATCAAGTGGCAGAGGAGCTAGGATGATGGGTTTTGTGTGCTCTAAAAATCTGCGCGGGTAGGCAGGGGCTGTGGAGGTGTCATCATAGCTGGCAAGCAGAGGGGTGGCCACAGAAAGGTCAGACAGGCAGACAGACGTGATCTGGCCACCGAACACATGCAGGGGCGGGGGGAGCCCTAAGATGTGCATGGAGTCCTTTCTGCTCAGGCCAAGCATCTAGCCCCACCCCAGCCCTCAAATCAGCCAGTAATGCTGGGCCAGGTGCAGGCTGAACATATAGACTCATCCTAGAACTTATGGAGCCCTTGCTAAGCCACTGTCTTACACAGTCCTCCCACAATGCTGTGCAGTAGATGTTTGCATCCCCGTTTTACAACAACAGTAGCAATAGCTGCAGCTTGCATGTTGCTTACTATAAAGCAGGCACTTATTCTCAGAGCTTTATGAGCATCATTTGACCCTCACGACCATCCTATGAGGTAGATATTGTTATCGTCCCCCTCATACATGTGATGAAATCGAGGCACAGGAGAGGTCAAATAACTTTGCGCAAGGTCACACAGTTGACAACAGACAGAGCTGGCATTTAAACCGAAGCATCCTGGCTCCAGAGTTTGTGCTCTTAACCCCTATGCTGATAGGAAAACAAAACTCAGAGACATGAGCGACTTCCCAAGCTTATACAGCAAGTTTGCGGTGAAGTTCATATTTGCGCCAACACACCTGACTCACAGCCCAGCGATTCCTCTGACATGTCGCACATTTCCCCAGCTTTCCACCCTAGCACTCCAAGCTCACACAGGCTCTGAAGGTCGGCCATTGTCTTTAGATTTTATCTTCATTTAAAAAAAATGTTCTTTTGCCTCATCCCCTCCCCCACTTGCATGTTTCCAAGTAGAAACTTGGCGCTTTCACACCAGCCCATGTCCTGAATGGCAGAGGACAGGAAAGGAGGCTGAGCTGCCGACAAGTGGGTGGCATTTGCTGGAGGCATTTTTCCATTCAGTAAGTGTCTTCATCCCTCAAAGACTAAAGGAGAGATCTGAGCAAGGAGTGCTGTGGGCTGGGCTGGAACAATCCCTCCCAAGCCTCCGCGAAAGGTACACACGTATTTGTGGTTGTTCACACATATGTGTGCCCGTGTTCTCACACATACGTCTGGACGAACGAGGTGTGGGGAGGACAGCGTTTGTAGGAGCTTCTGTGTGTATCTGTCTGGACTCGTTTGTATTTACCGATGTCTGTGTGTGTGTAAAACTGCGGCGGGGTGGGGAGTGAGTACATGTGAGCATGCGTGTGCCTGATGCACGATGGGAGTGGGCTGGGTGTGTGCATGTGTCTGTGAGTGGGGATGGGTGTGTGAGGTTCTGGAGCACGGGCTAACCTCTGGGCCCTTCTGCTGATCCAGCTGGCCTCAGCCTGCCCTGCCCAAGTTGGGCACACCTGTTGGCCCAGTTCTGCAGCCCACATCAGAGATCGCTTGCCTCTCTGCTGCAGCTTCAGTCTCCTTGTCACTCCCACCCGGTTTGCAGCCTCTCCCTCAAGACCATTGTAAGAGAGGTAAGCACGCGCTAGTCCAGGACCCCGAGACCTGGCATGATGGTGTTCCTGGGGGCCTGGGATCAGGCAGAGGCTGCTGCCATCAGAACAGGAAGGGATATTCATATCAAAGCACTCTGACAACTCCACTTTCCCCACAGCACGGATGGGGGCTGTGTCTGTCGAAATGTAGTCAGGAAAACAGAAACCATCCTAGGTCTTTCAACAGGAAGTTTCATCCAGGGGTTAATCGGGTAGCACAGACTCAGGAGTCAGACAGCCCAGCTTCAGGTCCTGGCTCTGCTGTTTACTTGCTGTTTGACTTGAGTAAGTTACTTAACCTCTCTGTGCCTCAGTGTCCTCATCTGGAAGCTAGGGATGATAATCGTGGTATGTAGCTCACAGGCTCATGGGGAGATTAAATGAGCCCATGTATGTAAAAGTGTTCACAGCAGTGCCTGGCACAGAGTAAGTGCTGCATAAGTGCCGGTTGTTATTGGTAGTAGGATGGTGGCTGAGGAGTTGAGATGGACTTTCTGGGTTCCTAGGATTTGCCCCACCTTAAGAGGGTACTTTCCTTTCTCTGGATCTCTGCCTGTCCCAGCATCGGGTCAGGAAATCCTTACACACTGCCAGTACGGTGGCAGAAAGAGGCAGTGGGCAGTATCTTGCCACTTGGATCTGAACTGGGGCTTCTCGCCCTCTTTTACCCAGAGTGCTCTTCATCAGCTTCCAGATGCACATGCACATCTGGATGCACATCAGAGACTCAGCCCCATTCCAGGCATGGCCCCAGCCCTTTAATCCCAGCCCCTTGGAACATCCACACACACCTGCACAGCTCGTGATTCACAAAGGACTCACCAGCCATTAGTTCATTTGGCAGGCATGACAATCCTGGGAGATGGATATTTTTAACCTTTTTCCTCCTTGACAGATGAAAGCTGAGTCTCAGAGAGGTTGAGCAACTTACCGAGGGGCACACAGCTAGTACATGGCAGATCCAGGACGTGAACTCACAGCTGTCTGACTTGAGGCCCTCATTCATAACCGCTCTAAGCCATGGCCTCTGAGGGTCTGTGGACGTGGTCTCTCCCACAGCAACCTAAGCTCCCTGAGACCTGTGTCTGTTTGTCAATCGGCGTCCAGCAGTGCCTGGCAGAGTCGAGTACCCAATGGGGTACAGCCCAGAGGCCAAACTCAGCCTAGATATAGGTTTTGCTTAGCTTGTACAATATTTCTAGGAAGTTTAAGATTAGTCATCAAGATTGCAAAATGGGATGATTTTATGTAAAGATCCCAATTTTCTGCTCCTCTCCAGAAATTCAGGAGATGGGGCACATTGCCTCCATTTCACCCCAGCCCTGAGCACTCCCTGCTGGAGCTCCAGCTGCCATTCTGCAAACTGCTTGCCCCGTGGCTTCCTGTCACTTGAATGGGCATCTGAGCCAATGCCTCCTGGGGAAGAGTGGGAGCCCTAGGGAAGGGCTGGGGGCCAAGGTGGCTGTCTACCCACATGAGCTCTCCAACATTAGCTATGTATTCATCTATCCTCCAGCTCATTCACCCAGGCCTCTCTCTATCTCCACCCCATCTAGCACAGGACTTAAGACAGGGACACAGACAGGAGTTTTGCTCATAAATCAAGGGCTTTGGGATGGTAGAGGACAGGGGCATTTCTTCTGGCCAGAGTGAAATCGGGGGAAGCTTCCAGGAAGAGGCTGCATTTGAGCCTGGAAGGATAGGCAGGCTTTTGGATGAACGGAGATGGGAGCGGAAGGGAGGGTACAGTTAGCAACACAAGTAACAAAGGCAAGGAGGTGGCCGTGTCCGTGTTGTGTGCTGGGACACTTGAATGGTTGAGTACAGCTGGGTCTTGGGAGGGGAGCAGTGGAAGAGGGGATGGGAACTAACATTTGCTGACCCTTCATCTCTGGAGATCCTAGTCCCTGCCTGGCACCCTGTGAAGGACATGCCTGCAGTAGCTCAGTTAGTTCTCACAGCAATCCTGTGAACCCGAGACTACAGAGGCAGTCATTATAAATGAGTGAATTGAGGTTCAGAGGTTGGGCCATTTGCCCCAAACCACACAACTAGTGGAAGAGCTGGAATTTTCCCCAGGTCCATGTTGAGAGACAGCGGGCTGGGGAGCCAGAGAAGGCTTTCAGCAGGGGAGTGGCCTGGTCTGTCATGCCCTCTGGGCCACAGGGAGGGCCCAGGGGATATGGGAGGGGAATTGCAGTCTCTTCCACCTCCTCCCCCCACAGCTTACACTCTCCAAGCCTGTTGATCCCACCTCCTAAATAGGTCTCCATCCCCACTGCCTTGCCTTTTATCCAGACCCCCATTCCTCTCAGCTGGACCATGGCAGGAATCTTCCACCTAAGTCTCCCTGCTCACTTTCTTTCTCTCTTCCCATCCACTCTCCGGCCGCAGCCAGAGTGAACTTCCAAAGGGTCAGAGCTGACTGTGTCACCCCCACCCCATGCTCACAGCCACTCATTTGCTGGGAACTCTCCAAACAACTCCCTGTCGCCTGAAGGGTCTGCTTTCCCATCAGCTTCTGCCTCTGTCCTTTCACTCTTCCACGCCTTTCAGTGCCCAGCTCACTCCTTACATCCTTTAGGACTCAGTTCAGGTACCACTTTCTCCTGGAAGCTTGTCCTGACTTCTCTCCTCCCATAGCTGGTTTAGGCGCCCCTGCCCTGGATTCTCAGAACTCTCTGGGCTCACCTCCACCATGGTCCTTTCCTGTGCACCCTGCAATAACAGTCCCTTCCTTCGCAGTCTCCTGCAAGACCGGCCTTCCTCCCTGGCAGGACCGAAGGCCGGTAGGGTGCAGTGGTTAAGAGCATGCACTCTGGACTCAGATTGCCTGGCTTTGAACACTGGAACTGCCATGTAGTAGATGTGGGCACTTGACTAAGTCCCTTTGCCACTCTATGCCTCACTTTCCTTCTATAGAATACGGATTATAATAGCATCAACCTGGCTTTTGTGAGAAAGAAAGGAGAGGGTCCACATAAAGCACTTAGAACAGTGCTCAGCTTACAGTAAGTGCTCAATAAACACAGCTATTATTACTCATTTCTGTAGCCCCAGGGCTTGGCACCAAGTAGGAGTTTGGTGGCTTAATGGGGGGTCTGGTGACCATGGGTCAGGGGAGACTGGCCTTCTCAGAGAGAGGCCTTGCTGGAAGATGAGCCCCTTGCTAAGTGGCTGGAAAGGGGTTGGGGGCAGTGTGGCCCCCCGGGGAGCAACTTCAGAGCTAATGGCTGCTGCATGTGGCAGCTCCTATCTGGTCCAGTCGCCAGCCTCCCCCATCAATGTGGTTCTAATAGTCAGCTGACACCTCATTAGCCTAAGTCCAGGCCCAATTCTGCTGCTGCGCAGTGAGCGAGCAAGTCGCTGGGGGTCCAGAGGCTCGTTAGGGCCAGGCCTTCACCAGGGCCAGAGGGCCCACAACCACTCAGGGCCCAGTCAATGTGTTTCCAATCAGCAATTAGTCTTTAATTAATGGGGCTGCAAAATGATTGTTTTCCCGTCTGAATGGTGGAGTGGGCAGGGAGCCGGCAGGAATGGCCATCTGGGGAATGTTAAGCTGGAGTTACAAGAGGAGACATAAAGAAAGGAACCAAACACCCCAATTTGGGCCCAAATCATGGCCCTGGGCAAGCTGAATGGCACCCAGCCCAGTGGCAAATGAAAGCCAGGCCTGGGCTCCTGGTGCCACCTGCTCTTGCCCAGGGTCCAGCGTCCCCAGTGGCTCTGGGGATGGCCAAGAAGATATTCTGTGGGACCTTAGTTTCCCCAGATGCACCACGAGGGGTTTCCTGGTGGTTCTCCAGGGGCCTTCACAGCTCTGGGGCACTGACAGAATTGCCCATGTCATACATCACTTAGTTTCTCCCTCTTTGACATCCTAGCCAGGCCTCATCTCTAAAATGGTCATCACCATTTCTACCTCCTAGGCTCATTGGGGTGAAAAATAATCCTGTAAACTGAGAAGTGCTGTGCTGGGCCCCTGGGGCTCGGGACAGGGAAGTCATCCATCAGCTCCTGGGGGTTCCTGTCCTGAGTGCCTCTGAGCCCGGTTCTCATATCCTCTACTCCCACCAGCCAGAGGAAGGAGAGCGAATGAGGACAGAAGCCACTGTACGTAGTAAGTGGCTGCTGAGTTTGTCTGCTGCACTATCCCACTGAAGCTTTGCTATAGCCCTCTGAGGCAGGGATTGTTTTTATTGCCCCAGTTTACAGAAGAGGAGCCTGGGCTATTGGGCAGTTTACTGAGTGAGCATTGAATCCAAAGAGGTCTCACTTTGGAGCCCAAGCGCTTAACCACCAAATAAGCAGCAGCTTCTCTTTATTTTGAGAGGCCCCATCTTGGACAACAGTTTGACACACTTCCCTGACATCTAGAACCACAGGCAAAGGACATCAGCCCTGGCTAAGCCGTCAGTGATAAACATATTCAGCCCTCCCACAGTGTGGATGAGGAAACTGAGACCCAGAGAGGGTAGGGATGTGTCCAGGACCATACTGTAGGCTCTTGACAGTTCTGGCCTTGAGACCCAGCTTACTGACTCCTAGGTCTGTTCAGCTGGAGCAAAATCCCATCCCTGGGGCTTCTCCCTCTCCCTCATCCCTGCTAGCCTGTTGATTCTGGCTCCTAGGTACGCCGCTTATACATCAGCACCTCCCCATTCTCTCTGTGCCTTCCCTGGGGTCAAGTCTTCTACTCCCCCTACCCAGACTGGCTGCCTCAGCCCCCTCGATGGGTTTCAGATGAATCTTCCAAATGTACACCTCGGATCCTATTGCACACTTGCTCAGAAAGCCTCAGTGCCTCCCTACCGTCTGCTGAATGAAGTACAAACTCCTCAGCCTGCCATACAGGGCTTTCTACATAAAGCTCGCATCCACTTTTCCAGCTTTGACTCCATTTTCCCACTAATAAATCTTATGCCTTAGTCAACCTGAACTCATCAAAGATTGGTTTCCTGCCCCATAGGATTATTGTGAGGATTAAATTAGTCATTCTATGTAAAGCCCTTGGAACAGTGCCTGGCACAGAGCAAGGGCCATATTAGCGTTGTTAAACAGATACAAAAACAATATGTGGACCTGCCTGATCTATGCCCATCTCCAGGCTTCTCTGCTCACTCGGTTCCCTAAACCCTAACCTTTACCCTAACCTTTCCACCACTCTCTCTGCATAGCCAAACCCTACCCAGCCTTCAACGCTTTCAGCTGTCCCATGTTACTTCCTCCAGGAAGGCTTTCCTGATGTCCTCTAGCCCTGGAATCCCACTGGCATTCTTTTCATCCTCTCCCATGGCTGCCTAGTCAGTCTTTATTATTTTTATTTTTTATTTTTATTTTTTGCTGTACGCGGGCCTCTCACTGTTGTGGCCTCTCCCGTTGCTGAGCACAGGCTCCGGACGCGCAGGCCCAGCGGCCATGGCTCATGGGCCCAGCCGCTCCGCGGCATGTGGGATCTTCCCGGACCGGGGCACGAACCCGTATCCCCTGCATCGGCAGGCGGACTCTCAACCACTGCGCCACCAGGCAAGCCCCTAGTCAGTCTTTTATTAGCGATTGGTGTGTGCATATGCTCTTGAGTAGCCCCGAAGCAACTTAAGGGTAGGTGATATGGTGTAGGGAACAGAGCGCAGGTGTGGGCATCAGACTGACTACCATTTAAATCTCAGCCCTGCCAAGTTCCAGCTGTGTGACCTTGAACCTTAGCCTCTCTAAGCCTCAGTTTCCTCAGCGGTAAAATAGTCCTTACCTGACAGGGTGCTTTTGAAGGGTTTGGCCCAAGAGGGAGTGAACTCTCTGGCACACAGTGGGAGTTCAAATCTCTTACCCTTTTGTGCTGAGGAACTAGAAAGGAGCCCTGGCAGTTATGGGCTGAGACTTGGCTGCTTCTGGCCTGGGAGTTATTTCATAGGTGACTTGACCTCTTCCCATATCCTGAGGCCCAGGTGACTGAGCCCTTCCCCAGTCCTCTTCCCTAGTCCAGCCTTCAGCACTTACAGCAGTGACCTGAGCTGGTCACAAAAGCCAGCTGCCCTTGTGTTTCTTAAAATGATATTTGCCATTGACCGAGGAGGGGTGGCCACCCTGAGTCAGTGCTTTCTGGCAATTTCCTTCCAATCACCTTCATGGGAATCAGAGGGCAAAAACCCTGGGAATTCTCCATGGGTTCCAGCCCACCTGCCAGCTCCCAATGGCCTTGCCCAGGCTGCTTCCTTGGTCAGACTGTGGGCCAGCCCTGCTTTCATTCCCTGCATCAAGGGAGCTGGAAAATGACCCCATGTCTGGCCTCACCTTCTGAGGATTCCCAGGTGGGCAGACTAGGAGCTGTGCAGAATGCCTAGGGAGGCAAGAGGCCTGGATGTTGTTCTCACACTGCCGATGACTGGCCATGAATACCGGGGCCAGTCCCTCCCTCTCTTTGACCTTCAGATTTTGAATTTCTACCATGACACAGTCCTGGCCTCCATGATCTCTTACCTGGATGACTTCACTAGCCCCTGACTCATCTCCCTGCTTCCACCCTTTCTCACCTCAGTCTACTCTCAATACAAAAGCCAGCAGGGTCCTGTTAAAACATATACCACATCCTGTCATGCCTCTGCTCAAAACCATCCCTTGGCTTCTCAACAGCCATAATAAATGCCAAAGGTCTTATAGTGACTTATAGACACAAAATCATGGATTTTCAATCTTGGCTGCACATCAGAGCCATCTAGGGAGTTTTTTTAAAAAAAATACCAATACCTGAATCTCATCCCCAGAGGTTCTGGCTTAATTGGTCTGGGATGCAGTCTGGGTGTGGGAAGTTTAAAAAGCTCCCCAGATGAGTTTTGGTGAGAACCACTGCCCATGTGATCGGTTTCCACCTCCCCCCTTACCTCTCTGACTTTAACTCTTACTCTCCCCCCATTCACCCTGCTCCAGAAACTGCCCTTGCTGTTCCTCAAACACTCAAGGAACACTCCCACCCAAGGGCCTTTGCACTTACTGCTCTGACTGCTTGAGTTGCTTTATCTCCAGCTACCTGTGGAGCTACCTATGTCCAGCTCCCTCACTTTATTCAGATTCCTGCTTAGATGTCACCTTCTCAGAGAAGCTTTCCCTATTCACCCAAGCTAAAATAGCACCATCCATCACCACTATTACTATCTGACCATTGCCCTGCCTCATTTTCCTTATAGCACTCATCACTATCAGGCATATTGTTTGTTTATTCATTTCTTTATTTGTCTGTCTCCCTTCACTAAGGTATCAGCTCCATGAGGGATAGTGTTTTGTTTTGTTTATTGCGGTATCTCCAGCATCTACAATAGTGCCTGGAACATAGTAGATGTTTTATAAATGTTTGTTAGATAAGTGAATGAATCAAAGCAGTAGAAAGGAAGCTTGAGAATTGGTCCCATATAGATTGGAATTTCCAGCTCAGTCTTTGCTAGCTCTGTAACCTTGGGCAAATCATTGAACCTCTCTGATCTTCAGTTTCCTCAGCTGTTAAATGGGCCTAGGAATGTCCACTTTATAGGGTTATCATATAGACTGATTGCTTAAGCCAGGTGACTGGTCATTTGGTATTTTACCTACCTCCTAGCTTTCCCCTAACAATTGTTTAGCTTTTTACTTTGAAATGATCATATAGTCGCATTACAAAGACAGTACAGAGACATTAGCAAGAATGGCAGAGTAAGGACTTCCAAAAAACCACTCCTCCATAGAAACAACCAAAACACTGGTCAAAACAGTCAGGATCAACTTTTTTACAACTCTGGAAATTAACCAAAGGTTTTCAGCAATCCAGGGAGTGTTAATTGAAGAAAAGAGACTGAATCTTGGTAAGAACAGTGAAGTTTTTGGTATTATAACTTGCTTCATTCCTACCCATGCTCCCCAGATCTACAGTAGCCTTGAAGATGAACAGCCTGAAATCACAGTGAAAACCAGCAACCTGGCAACCACTGGAGAAGGAAGAATAGGGTCGGAGCCTCATTCTCCGAGAATTGTCATTGTTTGACCTATCTGGTGGTTCACATGAAGACACCGCTTGCAAGGCTTGTCATTATTTAACCAGACTAAGAGTTCACCCAGTGCAAACAGCTTTTTC
Organism: Leucopleurus acutus; assembly: GCF_964270905.1. NCBI lineage: Eukaryota > Metazoa > Chordata > Mammalia > Artiodactyla > Delphinidae > Leucopleurus > Leucopleurus acutus. Next base: position 58,548,845 of record NC_139148.1, read on the forward strand.
CTCAGAAGTATTTGTTGAAAAAAATCAGTGGAAATCATTTAATTGTTTAATATCATGGCTATCTGAGGTAGTAGATAAGAGCTGGAACAAATGATAGGCTAACCAAAAAACTTAAAAGGAAAAGCTAAATAATGATATGCCCATAAGGGTCTTGGAAGATCTCTCATATATTCTTGTAAATCTAGAAGGACACACAGGCTTTGCACCTGTTACTGAAATAATTGAGAAGGTCCTAAACATTCACTTCTGGCTGACTTTGAAGCTCTGCACAAGCAGGAAGTGAAGGATAAGGTCGAGTTGTAAACCGCCTGGCTGAATGTTGAAGATGTGCCCCCAACCTTGTGGCAGAGACTGGGAAATTTATTAGTTCCAGGCATTTAAGAAACTTTCTGTTTAATCATTATCTGACCACTAAACAAGCAGAAACTTCACTGGCCACACATGTCAAAGAATACATACTTTCTGGAATTAGTTCCAGAAAACTCACTAAACAAGTGAACAGCAACAGCAACAAACCCTGATGACAAGGGAGAGTCTGATTTTTCATAGTTGCCATATCATATTATTTAAAATGTTCAGTTTTGAGCAACAAAAAAAATGAAACATGCGAAGAAACAAGTATGGTCTATAAACAGGAAAAAAAGCAGTTCATAGAAACTGTCCCTGAGGAAGCCCAGACATTGCACTTACTAGACAAAGCCTTTTATAATATGTCCAAAGAACTAAGGGAAATGAAGTCTAAATAATTAAAGAAAAATATAATGACGATGTCTCACCACATAGAGAATATAAAAATAGATACATTATATACAAGGACCAAATATATGTTATAATAACTGAAATGAAATATTTACTAGGGGGTCAACATCAGATTTAAGCAGGTAGAAGAAGGAATCAGCAAAGCTGAAGATAGGTGAATTAAGATTATTCAGTCTGAAGAAGAGAAAGAAAAAAGAATAATGAAAAGTGAACAGAGCCTCAGAGTTCTGTGGGAAACCAGCAAGCATATCAACATATTCATGATAGGAGTCCCAGAAAGACAATTGAGAGAGAAAGGGGCAGATAGAATATTTGAAGAAATAATGGCTGAAAACTTCTCAAATTTGAGGAGAAACAATAATCTACACATCCAAGAAGCTTAATGAATTCAAGTAGGATAAACTCAAAGGCATCCACACCTAGACACTTTGTAATCAGTCAAAAACCAAAGCCAAAGACAGAATCTCAAAAGCATCAAGAGAGAAGTGACTCATCACATAAAAGGAATTCTCAATAAAATTAAGAGCTGATGTCTCATTAGAAATAATGGAGGCCAAAAGGAAGTCGGATAACATATACAAAGTGCTGAAAGGAAAATGTTGCCAACCAAGAATTCTATATCCAACAAAACAATCCCTCAAAAAATGAAGTAAAAATTTAAATATTTTCAGATACACAAAAACTGAGAAAATCTATCTTTACCAGACATGCCCTGTAAGAAATACTAAAGAGAATAATACAGATGTTGATGAAAGGGCACTAGACAGTAACTTGAATCCACATGAAGAAATAAGGAACACCAGTATTTTTTGTTTGCAATGTTTCTTCTCTCCCATCTGACTTAAAAGACAACTGCAAAAAAACAATAATTATAAATCTGTGTTGATGGGTATACAATATATAATAGTGTAACTTGTATGACAATAAAAGCATAAAGGAGGGAGGAGGGAATGGAATTATATAGAAGCAAAGATTTTGTATACTACTGAAATTAAGTTGTATTAATCTGAACTTGATTGTTATAACTAAGATGTTTATTATAATCCCCAGGGCAACCAATAAGAAAATAACTAAAAATATATATAGTAAAAAAAGACCAAAAAGAGGATTAAAATGATACACCAGAAAATACCTATTTAACACAAAAAAAGCCAGCAATGGAGGAATAAAGGAACAAAAAGACATAATATATATATATATATGAAAAAGTGGCACGATGGCAGATATGAATCCTACCATGTCAGTAATTACATTAAAACAAATGGATTATATACTCTGATTAAAAGGGAGAGATTGGCAAAATGGATTTAAAAAAAAAAAAAACAGGATCCAGCTATATATGCTATATACAAGAGACAAACTTTAGAATCAGACAAAAATGGATTGAAAGTAAAAGAATGGAGAAAGATATACCATGCAAACAATAACCAAAAGAGAGCTGGAATGGCTATACTAATATAAGACAAAACAGACAAAACTTGTTACTAGAGATGAAGACTATTTTATAATGATAACAGAGTGTCAACCCATCAAGAGAATATAACAATGATAAAAATATATGCACCTAAAAGGAGAACCCCAGAACACATGAATCAAAAACTGACAGAATTGGGCTTCCCTGGTGGCACAGTGGTTGAGAGTCCGCCTGCCGATGCAGGGGACACGGGTTCGTGCCCCGGTCCGGGAAGATCCCACATGCCGTGGAGCGGCTGGGCCCCTGAGCCATGGCCGCTGAGCTTGCGCGTCTGGAGCCTGTGCTCCGCAACAGGAGAGGCCACAACAGTGAGAGGCCAGCGTACCGCAAAAAAAAAAAAAAAAAAAAAAAAAAAAAAAAAATAGTTGGAAACTTCAATACCTTACTTTCCATAATGGATAGAACAAGACAGGAGATCAACATGGAGATAGAAGACAACACTATAAAGCAACTAGACCTAAAGATATCTATAGAACACTCTGCCCAACAACAGCAGAATACACATTCTGCTCATGTCTATGAAACATTCTCAACATAGGCTCTATGTTGAGTCATAGAAGAAGTCTCAAGAAATTTAGAAAAATTTAGATCATGCAAATTATATTCTCCAACCATGATAAAATGAAATTAGAAATAAATAGCAGAAAGAAGTTTGATGATATCTCAAATATATGAAAATTAAACAGCACACTCCTAAATAACCAAAAAGTCAAAAGAAAAATTACAAGGTAAACTAGAAAATATTTTGAGATAAATAAAAACAAAAACACAACATACCAAAACTTATGAGGTGCAGCTTAAGGAAAAATTTATAAATGAAGATGGTTTTATATAAAAATAGTGATTTCAAATCAATAACCTAAACTTCCAACTTAAGAAACCAGAAAAAGGGATAAAACTAAATCCAAAGTAAGTGGAAAGAAGGAAATAATAAACACTAGAGTAGAAATAAATAAAATAGAGAGTAGAAAAATGACAGAGAAAATAAAAGGAACCAAAAATTGGTTCTTTGAGAAGATCAACAAAATTGTCCAAACTTTAGCTAGACTGACCAAGAAAAAAAGTTGGAAATCTCAAATTACTAAAATTGGGAATGAAAGAGTGTACATTACTACCAACCTTACAGAAATAAAAATGATTATATGGTAATACTATGGGCAATTGTATTATACCAAATTAGAAAACCTAGATGACAAATTGGACAAATTCCTACAAAGGCACAAACTACTGAAACTGACTCAAGAAAATCCTAAGGAACACACACATACACACACACACACACACACACACACAAAAGCTATTAGAGCTAATAATCAAGTTCAGCACAGTTGTAGTATACAAGAGCAATATAAAAATTTTGTTTCTATGCACTTGGAGTAAAAATTAAAAATAGAATTAAGAAAATGGTACTGTTCACAATAACATCAAAAAGAATAAGATATTTAGGAATCAATTTAACAAAAGATGTGTAAGGTTGAACGCTACAAAATATTGAATGAAATTAAGTCCTAAATAAATGGAAAGACATCCCATGTTCATGGATGGGAAGACTTAATATTGTTAAGATGCCAATACTTATCAAATTGATCTACAGATTCAACACAGTCCCTAACAAAATCCCAACTGCCTTTTCTGCAGAGGTTGACAGACTGATACTAAAATTCAAATGAAAATATGAGGGCCAAGAATAGCTAAAACAATTGTGGTGGTTAACATTATGTGTCAACTTAAGCGGACCATAGAATGCCCAGATAGCTGGTTAACATTATTTCTGGGTGTGTCTGTGAAGGTGTTTCTGGAAGAGATTAGCATTTGAAATGATGGACTGAATAAAGCAGACAGCTCTCTCCAATGTGGGCAGGCATTATCCAATCTGTTGAGTTCCTGAATAGAACAAAAAGTCAAAGGATGGCCAAATTCACTTTCTGCTTGACTGCTGAGCTGGAACATCGATTTCCTCCTACCTTCAGTGTTCCTGGTTCTCAGTCTTTTGATTGGACTAGAAAGGACACCATTGGCTCTCCAGCTCTCAGACCTTTGGACTATACCACCAGCTATCCTGGGTCTCCAGCTTGCAGATGGCAGATTGTGGGACTTCCTAACCTCTATAGTCATATGAGCCAATATGTATATCTATATCTATATCTATATCTATATCCTGTTAATTCTGTTTCTCTGAAGAACGCTGACAATCTTGAAAAAGAACAAAGTTGGTTCTTTGAAACTTCCTAATTTCAAAACTTGCTACAAAGCTACATTAAATCAAGTCTCTGTGGTACTGGCATAAAGAGAGACATGCAGATGAACAGAAAAGAATAGAGTCTAGAAATAAACCCATAAATTTATGTTTAATTAATTTTCAATGAAGGCATCAAAACCATTCAACAGGGAAAAAGAATGGCCTTTTCAACAAATGGTTCTGGCACAAATGGATATCCACTTGCAAAAGAATAAATTTCGACCTCTACCTCATACCATATACAAAAAAATACCTCAAAATGGATCAAAGACCTACATTTAAGGGCTAAAATAATAAACTCTTAGAAGAAAACATAGGTGTAAAACTTCTTGAACTTCAATTAGACTGTGGTTTCTTAGATATGACACCAAAAGGGAAAGCAACAACAAGAAAGCATAAATTAGACTTTATCCAAATAAAGACTTCTGTGCCTCAAAGGACACTATCAAGAAAGTGAAAAGACAACCCACAGAATAGGAGAAAATATTTGTAAATCATATATCTGATAAGAGACTAACATCCAGAGTCTATAAAGAACATTTAAAAGTTAACTATAAAAAGAAAACACAATTTTAAGATGGGCAAAGAATTTGAATATCCATTTCTGCAAAGATGATATACAGATGACCAATAAGACATGAAAAGATGCTCTACATCATTAGTCATTAGTGAAATGCAAATCAAAACAATGAGATACCAATTCACACCCACTAGGATGACTAGAATCAAAAATTCAGATAACAAATATTGAAGAGGATATGGAAAAATTCAAGCCCTCATACTTTGCTAATGGGAATGTAAAATGGTGCAGCCTTTTCGGAAAACAGTCTAGCCATTCCTCAAAATGTTAAGTATAAGTTACCGTACAACCCAACAATTCTACTCCTAGCGTAGATATCCAAGGAAATTGGAAACATATGTTCACACAAAACCTTGTACATAAATGTTCATAGCAGCATTATTTATAATAGCCAAAATGTGGAAACAGCCTATATGTCCATCAACTGATGAATTGATAGAAAAAAATGTGATATATTCATACAAGGGAATGTTATTCAGTCATAAAAAAGAATGAAGTACTGATACATGCTGCAACATGGATGAACCTTGAAAATATCATGCTAAGTGAAATAAGCCAGTCAAGAAGACCACAAATGATATGATTCCATTTATATGAAATGTCCGGAATAGGCAAATCCATAGAGACAGAAAGTAGATTAGTGATTTCCAGGCCCTGGGAATTTGGGAGGAAATGGGGAGTGACTGCTAATGGGTACTGAGTTTCCTTATGGAGTGATGAAAATGTTCTGGAATTAGATAGTGATGATATTTGTGCAACATTCTGAATATACTAAAAATACTGAATTGCACACTTTAAAGGGTGAATATTATGGTATATTAATCATATCTCAATAAAAATTGTATAAGAAAAACAGAGTCCAGAGAGGTTCCATGTGCCCTCCATCCAGTGACTATATCTTACATAAATATAGTACAATATGAAATCCAGGAAACTGACATTGGTACGATGCATGCATATAGTTCTATGCTATTTTATCACATGTAGATTTGTGTAACCACCGCCGTAATCAAGACACAGAACTCTTCCGTCACCACAAAGATCTTCATGCTACCTTTTTAGAGTCACACCCTCCTTCATTTACCCCACTATCCCTAGCCCATGGCAGTCACTTATCTACTCCCCAACTCTGTAATTTTGTCCTTTTGAGAATGTTATATAAATGGAATCACATACCATAAGACCTTTGGTATTGGATTTATCAACATAATTCCCTAGAAATTCATCCATGCATCTATCAAGAATTTGTTTCTTTTGATGCCCGAGTAGTATTTAATGGTATAAATATACGTTTGTTAAACCACCTACCTATTTAGGGTCATTTTGGTTGTTTGAAGTTTTTGGCTATTACAAATAATGCTGCTGTGGATAATAATGCACAGGTTTTTGTGTGGATAAGTTTTCATCTCTCTGAGATGCAATCGATGAGTTGGATTGTAAGTATATGTTGAGCTTTTCAAGAAGCCACCATACTATTTTCCAGAGTGGCCATACCATTACACATTCCTACCAGCAATGTATGGGATTTAGTTTATTTTCATCCTCTTCAGCATTTAGTATTGTCACTAATTTTTATCTTAGCCATTCTAATAGATATGGAGTGATATCTCTCATCATGTCCTTAGTTTGTAATTCCTAATTCTTATTGAGGTTGAACATCTTTTCATGTGCTTATTTGCCATCCACATACCTTCTTCAGTGAAATGTCTCATGTTTTTGCCCAGTTTCTAAATGGATTGTTTGAGTTTCACTATTGAGTTTTGAGACTTCTTTGTATATTCTAAATAGAAATTCTTTGTTAGATATGTGGTTTGCAAATATTTTTCTCCACAATGTAATTTGTCTTGTAATCCTCTTTACAGGGACCTTTGTAGAGCAAAAGATTTTAATTTTGATGAATTCCAAATTATCCATTTTTTTAATGTAATCAACTGTGCTTTTGCCGTTGTGTCTAAGAACTCTTCACCAAGCCTTAAATATTGCAGATTATCTCCTGTGTTTTATTTTAAAAGTTTTCTAGTTTCTAGTAAGTCTGTGTACAAGCCTTTTAAGAGCAGGCTTTCCATTCTCCATGGCATTTTAGGCCTGCTGAGTGTTAGCCCCATTGGTTTTCAAAGCTGGACATTTTGGGGGCTTGTGTCTCCAGTGCAGGTCCCAACAGTTGGGGTGTCTGATGTGGGACATGAACCCTTAGCTCCTCAGGGTTGAACTGCTCTTGCATCTTTGTCAAAAATCACTGGGATGTATTCGTGGGTCTAGTTCTGGGGTCTCTTCTGTTCCATTGATCTATGTGTCTATTCCTCCACCAGCACCAGTCTTGATTACTGTTCATATATAAGTTTAAAATCATGTAGAGTGAGTCCTCCCACTATATTCTTCTTTTTCAAAATTATTTTAGCTATTCCAGTTCCTTGGCCTTCCCATATGGATTTTAAGGTAATCTTCTATAAATCTACAAAAATATCTTGCTGGTATTTTGATAGGAATTGCATTAAATCTGTATTTCAGTTTGGAAAGAACTGACATCTTTACCATGTTGAGTCTTCCAATCTATGGACACACTGTGACTGTCCATTTATCTAGATCTTCTTTGGTTTCTTTCATGCACATTTTGTAGTTTTCAACGTATAAGTCCTATACATGTTTTGTTCGATTTATTCCTAGGTGTTTCATTTTTTGAGTGATTGTAAGCAGTACTATATTTTTAGTTTCTGTGTCCATATGCTCATTAATTGTTCATAGAAATGCAATTGGATTTTTTGTATGTTGAGTTTTTATCCTGAGACCTTGACAAACTCACTTATTAGTTGTAGAAGTTTGTTTCTGTATTTTTTTTAGGTTCCATGGCATTTTCTATGTCAACCATAGGGTCACTTGCAAATAGGGACAGTTTTATTTCTTCCTTTCTGATTGACATGTTATTTTCTTTCTTTGTCTTATTGTGCAGGCTAGAACTTCCAGTGCTATGTTGAGTAAGAATGGAGAAAGTGGGCATCCTTGCCTTGTTTCTTATCACAGGAGGGAAGCATTCAGTATTTTACCATCAAGTATGATGTTAGCTATAGGGTTTTGGTAGATGTTCCTTATCAAGTTGAGGACATTCCCCTCTATTTTTAGTTGTCTGAGAGTTGTTATCATGAATGGGTATTGAGTTTTGCCAGATGCTTTTTCTGTATCAATTGATGTGACTATGTGATTTTTCTCCTTTTGCCTGTTTATGTGATAAATTTTATTGATTGATGTTCAAATTTTGAACCAGCCTTGCCTCCCTGGAATAAACCCCACTTGGTAATTATATGTTTAAAAACATTGCTGAATTCTATTTGCTAATATTTTGTTAAAGATTTTGTTTCTATAGTATGAAGGATATTGATTTGTAGTTTTCTTTTTGTGCTTTCTTTGTCTGGTTTTGGGATCAAGGTAATATTGGCCTTGTTGGGTATGAATCTTCTATTTTCAGGAAGAAATGGTATAGAATTTGGTGTTGATTTTTCTTAAAAGTTTGGTAGAACCCTCCAGTACAACCATTTTGGCCTGGAGACTTCTTTTGGGAGAAGTTTTTAATAACAAATTCAGTTTCTTTGACAGTTTTGGGGCTAATATTGTGTGTATTGTTGTAGTCTGTGCTTTGCTAGGAATTGGTCCATTTCATCTAAGTTGTCAAACTTATGAGTTTAAAGTTGTTCATAGTATTCTCTTTTCATCCTTTTGATTAGTTCAGGGTTTGTGGTAGTATCCCATATTACATTTCTGATATGGGGTGATGTGTGTCTTTTCTCTTTTAATCATCAGTCTTGCTAGAGGTTAGTCAATTTTATTGATCTTTTCAAAGAACCAAATTTTTATTCCATTATTTTTCTCTGTTGTTTTTTTCTATTTTCAATTTTATTGTTTTCTGCTTATTTTATTATTTCCTTCCGTCTGTTTGTTTTTGGGTTTAGTTTGCTCTTCTTTTTCTAATTTCTTATGGTGAGAGTTTAGATAATTGATTTGATTTTTTCTCTTTTCCAATGTAAGCAGTTAGTGCTATAAAGTTCACTCTTAGCACTGCTTCAGCTGCATTATACAGATTTTGATTTATGTTGTGTTTTCGTTTTTCTTCAGTTCAATGTACTATATACACACATAACCTATCATCATCAACTGGTGTGAACATTTCACCATTTTGAGTAAAGTGTAGAAAACCTACCTCCTTTTATGTTCCTCAAAATTCTCCCATTCATCGTATAACTTTCTTAAATATTTCCTCTACCTACACTGAGAGCTACATTAGACATTTTATAATTTTTGCTTTAACTCTCAGATATAATTTAGAAAATTTAAGAGGAAAAAGAAAGGCCATTGTATTTACCCATATTTTTACTCTTTCAGTCATCCTTTCTTCTTTCCTGATATTCCAATATATCTGTTTTTTATCACTTCTTTTACATTTTAAGAGCTTCCTTTAGCCATTCTTTTAGTGTGGACCTATTAGCAGCCAATTCTCTTAGTTTTCCTTCATCTGAGAATGTCTTCTTTTACTCTTCATTCCTGCATGATAATTTTGCTGGATATAGAACTCTGGGTTGACAGTTCTTTTCTTTCAGCTCTTGAAAATACTGTGCTACTTCCTTCTGGCTTCCATGGTTTCTGAAGAGAAACTCACTGCCATTTGAGTTGTTGTCTCCTATAACTAATGTGTCATTCCTCTCTTGTTACTTTTAACATTCTTTTTCTTTGTCTTTCGTTTTCAGAAGTTGGACTAGATGTGTCTTGGTATGGATTTTTCTGGGTTTACCCCATTTGGGATTTACTCAGCTTGTTGATGTCTTTTGTCGAATTTGGGGGACTTGGGGCCATTAATTATTTTTTGTAGGTTTTCAGGCCCATCTGCATTCTCCTCTCCTTCCATGACATGGATTCCAGTGACATGAATGTTAGATCTTTTTTTTTTTTTTCGATACGCGGGCCTCTCACTGTTGTGGCCTCTCCCGTTGCGGAGCACAGGCTCCAGACGTGCAGGCTCGGTGGCCATGGCTCACGGGCCTAGCCTCTCCATGGCATGTGGGATCTTCCCGGATCGGGGCACGAACCTGTGTCCCCTGCATCGGCAGGCGGACTCTCAATCACTGCGCCACCAGGGAAGCCCAAATGTTAGATCTTTTGCTCTAGTCCCACAGGTCCCCGAACCTCTCTTCACTATTTTCAATATATTTTTCTCTCCATTGTTCAGATTGGATAATTTCTATTGCTCTGTCTTCAAGTTCAATTATTTCCTCTCTCTCTTCCATTGTTTTTAAGCCCATACATTGAATTTTTCATTTAATTGTATTTTTCCACTCAACAATTTCCATTTGGTTCTTTTTTATATCTTCTGTTTCTTTGCTAAGACTGTATTTTTTCATTTGTTTTAGGTATGTTTGTAATTCCTTGTTGAATGATTTTTACGAAGACTGCTTTAAAATTATTGTCAGATAATTTTAATATCAGTTTCAAGTCATTTTTTGCATCCAAGTTTTGATTTTCTTTTCTCATTCAAGTTGAAATTTTCCTGGTTCTTGGTATGCCAGGTGATTTTTAAAAATTAAAACCTGGACATTTTGTATATTATCTTATGGGACTCTGGATTTAGTTAAATATTCTTTATTAGAAGGAGTCCTCTAACACTGCACTAGTAGTGGAAGAAGAATACCACCTCCTTACTGCCAGGTTGGGGTGAAAGTCCAGTTTCCCCACTCTGCCTCCTTTGACACCCCAAGGTGGAAAGGAGTGCCTCACTACTGCTAGATAGATAATAGGATTTTAGGCTCCCCACTAGACCTCCACTGACAGTAGGAGCAGGAAAGGCCTCGTTACTGCCAGGTAGGGATAAAAGTCCTAGCTGCCCACTCAGCCTTCTCTGATACCGTCCCAGTCAGGGGTGAGGGGGCAGGGCTAGGCCATCTTGTTACAGTCTGGTAAAAGCTGTAGTCTAGGCTCCCTACTCAGCCTTTGCTCTACCCCTTTGCTGGGGTAGAGCCACAGCATTTTCTTTTTTAAAAAATACTTATTTATTTATTTGGCTGTGTCGTGTCTTGGTTGTGGCATGCGGGATCTTCATTGCTTCATGTAGGATCTTCGCTGAGGCATGCAAGATCTTTTTAGCTGTGGCATGCAGGATCTTTAGTTGTTGCATGCGGGATCTTTTAGTTGTGGCATGCAGGATCTTTAGTTGTGGCTAGCGAAATCTTTAGTTGCGGCATGAGGACTCTTCGTTGCAGCATGTGGGATCTAGTTCCCTGACCAGGGATCGAACCTGGGCCCCCTGCATTGGGAGCACGGAGTCTTAGCCACTGGACCACCAGGGAAGTCCCTCCACAGTTTCTTCTATAGTGTTAGGTTGGAGTAGAGTGGTTATTGTCTAAAAGTTTACTGTTTTGCTATACTGTCCTTTTCTTGTCCTTTGGCTAAAAGAGAACAGGCATTCGTTGGGTCTATGTTGTAAAATTTTTTTCTGTTTTTTTTTTGTTGTTGTTGTTGTTTGCTGTTGTTGTGCCCATTGGTATTTCTGTTTGCTGGCTTCCCTGGCATCCAGGGAACTCACCACCGTGTTGTTCTTTGGTTCCTGAGTTCCTTAGCTGGCCTGCCTTCTTCTCGCCGCCTTTCAGAATCTTCTTATATTTGTTTTATGTATGACATCCAGAGTTTTTAGCTGTACTTAGCAGGAGGAATCAGGAGAAGGCTGTCTACTCCTCTCATCTGGAAGAAGTCTCCCTTTGTTACTACCTTTTTATCCCATTTAAGAAAGGCCATAGGGAGAACATGAATCTGCTCTAATTGGCTTTTACAAAAGGAAAGAGGAAAAGACAGGAAATAATTTACAATCTTCAACTCTTTAACTATGATTAGTGAGTGATAAATAGCTCATAACACCCAGAATGTCTTGACAATGAGACCGAGAAGGACTAGACTGTAATTCTGAGAAAGGAGGAGCCTGGGACAGTGATTTCATTTTAATACCTGCAGAGATCAATCCCCTCCCACCTTCTAAAGTTGCTTCCAGCCTTTCCCCTTACCCATGCCTACCCCATTTCTGGTTGGGGACAGTCTTAGGGATGTGCCCACAGAACCTTGGTATCTCGACCTCCTTTATCCTGTGAGTATGGGCACAGGGGACAGCAAAAAAGTCCAGGCCATCCTTCCTGGCCTTGCCCTGGGGCCACTGCCTATGGACTCACACCCCCAGAGGCTTTGTCTCTTGGGATCATCTTTCTTCTTCTACAGCTTGTCTCTTTATTCTCAGCTCCTTCCCTGCAGGATCTCCCCCCACCCCATACTACCCACTCCCTAATGGCTCAGGGAAGCACATTCCACACTCTTTCTTGGGGCTGAGGCCAATGAAGTTGTGGCAGCTGTTCAAGAATGCAGGTTGTGTCTGTGTGTGTGTGTGTGTGGAAGGGAGGGCCTGCCTGCCTGGTTGGCCTGGAGCTGGCGGTGGAGGATCCCCCAAAGGGCCACAGTTCTGAGGGCTGTTGGGTGAGCTGTGGGCTGAGGCCAAAGAGAGGGCAGCAGCCTGTGGCATCTCTACCACTAGAGCCTTTGATCTGGGGTGGGAGCACAGATATATATTCTCTGTGTACTTCAGTCCTAGAATTAATTACTGAGGCCACCACAGTCCCTCTTAGGAGGATGTTTGACAAATGTCTTTTGGGGCCGACCCTACCACAGGGCTTGGTTGACTAGGCTCATTGGGACCAGCTCCTTGCCTGCACTGTAGCCTCAGTTTTTCCACTTGCAAAATGGGGGCAATATTCTTGGAGCTTTTATGTTCTAGTTTCAGGGGCTTCTTTGGAGACCTTTTCAAGTGCTGGCACAGCCCCAATTTCCAAATGGTCTGATGGCCCTTTGACTGAGTAAATAACTATTATTGTGAATGTGCTGAAAAGCTAGCTATTGTTGGTATTTTAAATACGAATTTGAATCTGCCATAGAAAATATACTTAAAAAAAAAAACCCAAACACCCCACCACACATTTTTGCATGCCTTGAATTTTGGACTTGCCCATGGACCATTTAAAGGCCCCACAGACCACCACTATTCCCTGGAGCACCCCTGGAGAACTGCTGTCCCAAAGGAGGTCTGTGAATGGGCTTTAGAGAGTGAGGTGGGGCCTGGCAAAATGGCTTGGGGAGGGTGTTGTCCTGGGACAAGGAAGTGAGTCAGGGTGTTAAGAAGCAGAACTCTGGTGGGGGAAGGGCAATAGCCCTAGGCCTGCTCAGATAAGCCTACTGGGAAATGGGTTGGGTAGCCCTGAATGGAGGTCAAACTCTGGGTGGAAGAAGGCAGCCCCCCCTGCCAATTGCTTATGGGAAAAACAGATACCCAAAAATCTGAGCTGTGGAGGGAGCCCAGAAAAGATCTGAGGTCAGGAATTCCCCACGCTTGGAGGAAAGCCCAGGTCTCCCAGAGGGGAACCAATCATCCATCCATCCATTCATTCATTCACTAATAATTCTACTATGTGCCCAGCCCTGTGCTAGGTGCCAGGGATCCAACTGTGAGTAAAACAGGGCCCACCCTCAAGAGACTCCCTATCTAGTGGGGAAGACAGGTAAATAATGACAGTACAGTTTGGTCAGAGAGCTATGGGAGCTCAGTGGAGAAGAACTAACCCAGATGTGAGGTCAGGAAGGCTTTCTGGAGGAGATGATATCTAAACTGGGAACAGAAAGGTGAGATGGCATTATCCAGGAGAAGACAGGGCAGAAAGGAACAGTGGTCTCGGCAGAGGGATCAGCATGCGTAAATTCTGTGGGCCGCAGCAGATGTGGCTAACGCTGTGGGATTATTGGCTCAGCCTGGCAGGTTTTGTCATGCCCTATTCCCAGGTCTTTGGGTTACCTTATGTCAGTGATGTCAGGGACCCTACCAACGCTTGATTGAACCTGATCCCACAGTAAAATAAAGCAGCACTGGGCTCAGGGACCTCTGGGTGCAGGTGGGAGGGGGCAGAGTCTCAGAGAGAGCAGGACTAAAGCATCCAGGGAACCAACCAAGGTGACCCTTGGCTGGGGGAAGATGTGGGCTAGAGAAAGTGACTGTGCCTACCCTGGGCCAGTGCCTGCTTCTGGCAAGGTGCTTTACGGTGTTCAAAGCCTGCATCCACCCCCATTGTCTGTGAGGCCTCCAGTGGTTCTGGAGGGTGCAACTGAAGCAGGACTTACTACCACTGGGCATGGGGAGAGCACCTTGAGATGGATAATAACCTGCTTAAGATTCCTCAGAGGCAAGTGGTAGGGCAGGGCTTACCCCAAGGCTGTTTCTGCCTTTCACTGGAAGCCATGGTTTATGTACTCAGGGATCGCATGGCAGGAACTGGACATGTTGTAATCATGAGGCTACAAGGAAGAACAGTTTGGCTGCCTCTGGAAGCTGCAGGGAAGCTCATCCAACCCCCTGAGTACACCTGGGAGAAGTAGGCCCAGAGAGCAGAAAGACCTTGTCCAGGGTCATGCCGCAACCTCAGAGATGGGGCTGGGAGTACGTGACCTGGGTTCTCTGGTTGAGTGGCCGGCTGTGGGCTACAGATGGGAGGAAATAGCAGGCCCTGGCTAAGCAGCGGCCTGGAAGGCAGACAGACCTCAGTTCAATTCCCAGCTTGGCCACCCCATCACTGACTTTGGGCCTCAGTTTCCTATTCTGAAAAATGGGGATATAAACAGAGCTAACATCCCACGACTGGGAAGTCCAAAGAAACCAATGGATAGGAGCTAGGTCAGGGAAGAGAGTGGTGGGAGGGAGGCTGGGCAGGACCTGAGAGCTGATCCTGGCAGGTACAACAGCTCCTCACAGGGCACCCTCTCTGCCCTCTTATACCCACCACAGAGAGAGGCCGCCAGAGCTTCCCTCCAGGCCTGTTAGCAGCACTCTTGAGGCCAGAGTGCTTTTTTTGACTAGTCCCCAGCTCCAGGTTGTACTGCTCCCCACCCAAAGGTTAGGGGACCTGTCTGATGTCTCCGGGACAGCTGGCCCTGGTGCTACCCCAGGGCCTCCTGTAGGTACGGGCCACTGTCACCAGCTTTCAACTGCCCTGATCAGTCCATCATCTCTGGGCACCTGCACCAGGACCTCTGCTCTCAGAGAATCTTGCTTTTTCTGAAATCCTGCCCCTGGCTTTCTGGGGTGGGCCTCTCTCTCTGAATTTCAGTCTCTGCTCTACGAACAGGGCCACTCTTTCCTGCATCCTCTGTGGTCTCTGTCTCATCTCAGCAGCTGCTAGGGATCAACAGGTAGTGAACATTTAATTGGAACAGCTACCATCATTTAAGGACATCATTTGGACCAGGCATGGGGCTGAGTGCTGTACACTTGCCACCTGGTTTGATCCTCATGGGGCACTGTAGTGCGGTGGTGGAGGACACGGACTCTGGTGCCAGACATCCAAGGTCAGCCTCAGTTGCTTCCTAGCTGGATGACCTCAGGTCAAGTAACTTCACATCTCTGTCCCTCAATGTCTCCATCTGCACAACAGAATACTAGTAATAATTACCTTGGTGGGTTGTTGAGAAGTTTAATCCAAGTAAAGCAATTCAGTTAAGTACTCAGTGAGTGTAGCTATTATTCTTGCCATTTCATAGGTAGGGAAATACTGGTTCAAAAAAGGGCCAAGGGAGATGAAGTGGGGACCAGAACTCCCAGGAGTCTCTGCTGCACTGTGCTCAGGCTAGGGTGAGATTTGGCATCGTCGTCCCCCAATGCCCGCCCCTGCCCAGGAAATGGATATTAGTTTTGTGGCTTGTTGCTAGAGGTGAAGCCCAGATCTGAACCCCACCAGGTGGGCCTTGCTCTCACTAGCTCCTCTCCCTCATCCCCTTCTCCCTAGTCCCCACCTGGGCTCTCGTTCTCTCAGCAGAAGAACCATTCAGAATGGGTGCCAATGGCCTGACATGAAACATCGTCTCAGCCTCACGACCTCCGTTCGTCTTCTCAGCCTCTGCCTTGCCAGCCCACCTTGCTCTCCCCTTCTAAACCACTATGATTCAGTCGGCTTTTACCTTTCTCAAGAGATGTCCCTCAGCAACACTCACTTTTGGCCCTCTCCCCATCCCACTGGCTGGAACCATTTTGCCCCCAGCCTGCTTTGAGGATTGGCCCACTGGACACCTTCCCCTCTCTTCCTTCTCATATTCTCTAGGTCTGAAATATTTTCTCACATCCTCATAGCTAAGTTGCTTCCTCCCCACTTCTAAATCCTCCTGGGTGAAGCCTCTTTCAGGTAGCCCAGAGGCCTGAGGGGTAAGAAGATGGGATGATTTCAAAAGCATCATCATTGGTTCACAAGGAGCTGCCCCTACAGTCAAAAACTGACCCACCAAGGGCTCGGTTGGCATTTGACTCTTGCCCTCTGTTTCAGGGATGGTTTGTCTCAGAAAGTGAGCTCCCTGAACACTGGGGCTTGGTTGGCTCCTGGGAGACACCCACAGGGACAGCTCTGCTCTGTATGTGTAGAAGCAGTGGCAATCTGGTGCTAGCTCCCAGGAATGACAGGGTCCAGTCTCTGTGTCCTTGGGTGACTCAAGTGTGTGCAAGCTGGAGGTCAGGAGCATGGACTACTTGACACTTCAAATCTCCCGTCAGCCAGTCATCAGAATGTATGAAAACTTATGATATAATGGAAAGAACAATAGACAGGAAGTCGGTCTGACCTGATTGAGACCCACTCTCAGCTTATTTGGTCATGTTATTTGGCCGTTGGGAGCCTTGACATGAGATCATGTGTGCAAAGCACCGTGCCTGGAGCATAGTAGATGCTCAATACATTGGGCTATTATTACTCCTCCCGCCTCCATTTCCCCATATCTCCCCCACCCCATCTGGCCTAGCCCAGATCCAAATCCCCTCAGAGCAGCCCAGATGCTCCCGTGCCTGGTGGGGCAGAGGGCGTGGAGGGAGTCCCCAGCCCGGGGGAGCTGGGCCGGGACTGCAGGGGTCCATGTCACCCCCGGGGCTCCTCCCTGTGCTCCGCAGCAGGCCTGGGGGAGCCGGGTTCACGGGGGCTCAGGCTGGCCCAGGCAGTGAGCTCAGGGACTGGGGCTTCAGCACCAGGAGTAGCCGGCTCTAGGAGCAGGAATTTTGTGGCCTGGGGTCTGGTAGCCTGGCTGCCCGTCCCAGATGTGCCGGGGACTCCGTGTGCCCTTGGCTGAGTCCCTGATCCTATCTACTGTGTGGAAGTGGGGCTGGAGGTGGCTGTGCCAATGGTCTTTGAGGTACCTCTCAGCGTGGCCACTCCGTGGGTGCAAGAAGATGGAGGAGCAGTAGCAGGGGGAGCAAA
The DNA here is from genome assembly GCF_964270905.1 of Leucopleurus acutus. NCBI lineage: Eukaryota > Metazoa > Chordata > Mammalia > Artiodactyla > Delphinidae > Leucopleurus > Leucopleurus acutus. The sequence goes on from NC_139148.1 coordinate 58,566,187, forward strand.
AGCCTCCATATTTGACGCTCCAGCAAGGGGCAATGCAGCCAGGGCCTGGCTCCGGGCCCTCTAGGGAATGAGTTACCACAGCGACCTCACAGGTGGGGCAAGTGTGGAGCAGGAAGCTGCCCTGTTGGCTGGCAGATCAGATTGGGAGCCAGGGGCAACCAGTGACAAATCACTCTCTTGTGTCTCCATCCAGAACAGCTTCCCCTTGGCAGGAGTGAGAGTCAACAAACAAGGCCAGGGCAGCCCCAGCCCTGTGCGGGCTGCCAGGGCCAGGCAGTGCCCCTGGGGACCCTGGGCGAGCCGAGGTAGATTCTGGGCAACTGCTGAGGCCCCTTGCCCCCAACTTTGCCCTTCTCCCTTTAAAGACCTGGGCCTCGATGTAAGGGAAAGCCATGCTGGCGTCTACCTCTGGTCTCCGGGCCAGGCCTGGGGACGAGGCCTTGTCTCTAGCTGATGCAGACAGGGCCCAGCCCTTGTCCTCTCTCCCTTGGATGACCACTCCAGCCAGGACCCAGAACCTGACTTTTTCTGACATTTCTGAGCCTGGATGACTCCAACCTACTGTCTGACCCCCTTGCCTTCTCTGGGCCTCTGTTTCCTCATCAATAATCTGATGGAGGGCGGTCTTGGTGAACTCCAAGAATGCTTCCAATTGTGAAATTCCAGCAGTTGGAGATTATATTCCAGGTTCTGGTTTCCTTTGCCCAGATTCCAGGAGAACGCTGATCCTAAGTCACTCTCCCACCTCTGGGCTTTTGGGCCAATCGTTCTGCTGCCCGCACTGGCCTCCCTCCCCGTGAAGGAACTCTCTTCGACTGTACAAATTCGAACCATCTCTCACCTTTCGTAGAAACTCCTCCACTTCTGGGGGAGCCTGGGCCACTTAAGTGTGTGTGTCGTGTGTGCGCCCATGCATATCTCCACCTCTACCCATATTCTTATCTGTGCCAGGAGAGGGAAAGTCACTTCCTGACCCCCTCCTCCCACACGGTTTATCTGAAGCAGTTGTAAGCACATTCCTGTGACCGAAATCCACAGGCATCAGGCCGACTCTGCATGGAACTTACCTTTCTTAGTCTCAGTTTCCCCATCTGTAATAATCCTCACTTCGTAGAGTTTTATGAGGCTTCACTTATTCATTCAGCGAATACGTACAAAAGAATTTTTATGGGCGAGGCACAGTACTAAGTGCTGGAACTAAATGAGATGATAACGTGAAGTGCTAAGTTCCACGCCCGGCATGTGGCAAGAGCCCGGTCAGTGTGAATTTTCTCTCCCTCATCCGCACAGTAATAGCTAACAACTACGGATCACTTACGACCTGCCATGCACTGCCGGAAGCATTTGTATTCTTATATTTCTCACAGCCAGCCTTTGACGGAGGCATTATTATTACCACCTTCATACTACAGACGAGGAAACTGAAGTACAGAAAGGTGAAGTTATTGTTTCAAGGTCGTGCAGCTACTAAATGGCCATCCAGCCCAAGGTCCATGCTCTGGACCCCTTTAACATACTGCCTGTCTGACTAGAGCTTGCAGACTAGAGCTTCTTCCACAATCAGGGCTGAGCTCACAGCCCCACAGCCACGAGAGAGATGTACGTGCTCATACACACACATCCAGCACATACACACTTAGGCCACAAGTATCAGTGCTCGTGTTCAGTGGCCCAGGCCCAGTGCCAGCCCCACCAACATGAAAGGACACACCCTCCACATATTTGCAATGCTTCCTCTCCACCAGAGCCCAGATGCACATCCCCTACCCGGCGTGGTTCTGACCCAGCCCTGCTGGACACACAAGCACACAGACACAGTCTCACACACGCACTCCTTCCTCAGCGTTCATGGCCAGGACGAGGGGGAAGAGAGAAGGAATTTTATCTGCCGTTTGAGGCTGTGCAGTGGGTTCAACCGAGGTAGGCAAGGTCAGCAGGCAGGGAGGGGGGAGCTGAAGGGGATTGCCTTGGCCAGAGACAAAGGGCCAGGGGAGGGAGGCGGCAGCAGCAGGAGGAGGAGGAGAAGGTGGAGGGGAACACAGTATCTTGATAAACCATGCAAGGTTGAACGGGGGGATGCAGGGATTGGACTTGCAAGAACTTTCTCAAGCCATAAATTTTCACTGGCTGCTTGAAGCCCGGAGCCTGGAGGCCAGAGGCCGGAAACCTGAGCGAGTCCCAAGACAGCCAATCTCAGGAGCAGCAGGTTCAGGGCCCGGGCCTTGGGTAGGAGGACGGGCACGGGGCTTCCGAACCTCTGGGCTCCAGCCCTGTTTCCCCCCATGCACGGAGGTGAGAGTGGTGCCCTGCTCTGGAGGTTGTTTCTAGGTTACCCCGCAGGGCCAGTTCCCTGTATGTCTCCATGCGCGTCTGTGGATGCGGGCGCTTGTGCGTCTGTGTCCGTGCGGGTGCTTGCGTGGAGTAGTAGAGTGGTTAAAGAACATGAGCTTCAGAGTCAGATGGCACAAGTGTCCAAGTCTGAGACTCCACAGCCCAGCTGCATGACCTTGGGTGCTTGAGTCACTCTCGGAGCCTCTGTTTCCTCATGTATACATGGAGATCATTGTAGCTACCTTGCAGGGTTGGAAGGATGAACTGATATAACACAGGCAACAGGCTGAGTGCAGGGCCTGACACATAGTAAGTGCTCAATAACTTTAAAGATTATTATTATGTTGGACTCACCAACCCCAGAGCCCCCTGAATTCCACCCCAGGGGCCATGGATCCTCAACTCCCAGTGAACGTGGTCGCAACCCCCAGATCCCTTCGTGAATCCTATGTCTTCATCAGTGGGCACGGCTGGTTGTGCCCTTCTTGCACACTCAGCCTCCCAAGAGCCCACCGAGGGCACAGTTAGTAGCTCAGGAGCCAACCTAAGGTAACAGACACACAGGGTGCATGTATACACCTGCATGCACACGTGCCAGCACAAACCTGTGCACCTGCGTGGTGCAGGCATGTTTTCACGTGTTATTGCATGGGTGCAGATGCCCACACATGCTCTTAGGAACACATGCATTAGCTGAAACACACACATGGGTAGCTGTGATCTTGAACAAATTGCTATGCCTCACTTTTCTTACTTTTAGAACAGGGACACTTGACAGGGACCTTGAGTAGATTAAAGGAAATAATGCCACGGAAGTGTGGGGTAACCTGGAAAGTGCTATGCAAACATTACCATTTGTGCTGTCAATCCTGCCTCCAGAATCACTCCCAAACCCATCTTCCTGGTCCCCGTTCTGCTGCCACCGCTCTAGCCCAAGCCACACCCATGTTTCATCTGGATCATTGCAGTGGCCTTCTCACTGGACACCCTGTTTCCACTCCTTCCACCCTACAGACCACTGCCCACACTGCCAGGTGTGCTTTTATCGACACATCACTGATGAGACCTCTGCCCCTTCTTAAAGCCTTCGGTGGCATCCATTGCTTCTAGTTCCCCCCTGTTTCAGGAAGTGTTTGGCACAGAGATCAGGCTCTGTAGCCAGACTGGCTGGACTCCTGCTTTTGCACCTTCTGTGACCTTGCACCATGACCTTGGGTAAGCAGTTTTACTCCTCTGAACCTCAGTGTCCTCATCTAAGAAATGGGGTTAATAATACGGTAGTTGAGAACATTAAATGAGTTGTAAGACACTGAATTGGGGCTTGGCACAAAACTGTACTATTACGACACAGGGCTAATTCTAGAACCCTTCTCAGTCTGGCCCCTGCTGACTTTTCTAGCCTCAGCTTGAATAGTACCTCCTCTAGGAAGCCACCTCTCAGCCTTAGCCTAGGACAGGCCTCTCAGTCTCAATACCAGGGCACTCTGGTCATGCTCTAGTGAAATGCTCATCCAGGTGTAACTTTTTGTTCAATGTCTGTCTCCCCCACTGGACAGGAAGCTCCATGAGGGCAGAGCCATGGTTATTTCTGCCCATGGGTCCTGACGCAGAGCGGATGTCCCTTAAATCCCTGTGGAATGGATGAACTTTCTAACACGTGTTCTCAGAAGAGGGCAAGGGCTTCCAAGGAAGGAGAGAAGGATGGATAAAGTAAAGGCCAGTGATCTATGTCCAGGGATGGCCATGTGCAAAAGGAAGCCAAGAGGGCTTCCCTGGTGGTACAGTGGTTAAGAATCCACCTGCCAATGCAGGGGACACAGGTTCGATCCCTGGTCTGGGAAGATCCCACATGCCGCGGAGCAACTAAGCCCGTGTGCCACAACTACTGAGCCTGCCCTCTAGAGCCTGTGAAACGCAACTACTGAGCCCACGTGCCACAGCTACTGAAGCCTGCGCACCTAGAGCCAATGCTCCGCAGCAAGAGAAGCTGCCGCAATGAGAAACCCCGCACCACAACGAAGACCCAACGCAGCCAAAAATAAACAAATAAATAAATAAATTTAAAGTTCAAGACCTTCTACAAGGCGCCGATGATATTAAAAAGAAAAAAAAAGGAAACCAAGAGTTTGGTGGAGAGAGAGCAAGGGCCCTTGTTCTCCCACTCTTGGCTCAGAGCTGAGATTTTTTTTAAAATCATGACTCTCTGCCTTTCATCTCACCCCATCTCCTGCAGGGAGAAGCTGGGTGTCAGCTGAACAGACAAGTTCAAAGAGTCTGATGCCCTAAAAACTGCCCTGCCTGCCCCTGAGATTTTTGACTAAAGGTGAGTCCTCAGATTTTCCAAGCCTGAGCCTAGTTCAGGGACCAAAATACCAGAAAAGGAAGGCTTAAGAAGGAAGGTGGGAATGGAACTCACATCTCTTGAGCACGTCCTCTGTACCATGAAGAAAGTTGTGCGTATTTGTTTTTCTCATGCTGTCCTTTGGAGTCTGTGAGCCCCTGAAACTCCTGCTATCCCAGAATGCTGGCCCAGCATCTGGCACTGGTCCTGCTGCCCGGAGCAGGACTGGCTCCACTTCCCACGTGTTTACTCTGAGGGAAGGCCAGGTACAGACATGGAAGGCTAGGGGCTAAAGAAAACCCAGACGGGCCAAAGTCAAGACAAAGACAAGCAGGTACAGATCATGCAGAGAGGGAGGCAGAGTGCAGACAAGAAAGACAAATGGGAGAGGAAGAAAGAGTAAAAAGGGGGAGGGAGGGGGAGGGAATGAGAGTGAGTGAGAGAGAAGGACGTGGGAGGAAAAGAATCAAGTGTTTGCATACGGCCAGTGCCCTTGGTCCCCTCTGTCTCCTTCTCTGCTTGTGCCCACCCTGGTGATGAGATGGCGAGGCTGAAGCTTGCTCCAGCCAAACCGTGGGCCATCTGCATGCAGAGCAAAATGAGAAGGCCAGAAGTCTGAGGCCTGGGGCATCATTTCCTCTTTGGTCCCAGGCCTGGTGAGGCAGGGCTGTGGGCACTGGCTAGAGGCCACTTGGGGGCAGGCCCTCATCCTCTGGTGAGCAGCAAGAGGCAGACACTGCTGCCTGGGGGAGACCTTGCTGCCTTTACACTTTCTACGGAAGCGAGCTCTTTCCCAGGCCTGACACAGGGCTGCCCCATGCCTCAGGAGGGTGGGGGGGGGGTGATGCCCCCTAAGCTCCTACCTCCAGGAGCCTCTTCTTTGCCCGGCACTGATTTAGCTACTCCACACGTGGCTCCCTTTCATTCTCAAAACCACTCAAGAGAGCTTCAGTGGCTTCATTTTAGAGTGGAGGAAGTGACCCTCAGAGAGGAAAAGTGACTTTCCCGCAGTCACACGTCCAGGAAACTGCCAGTGGGACTTCAGTCCAGGTCTGTCTGGTTACAGGGCTGATGACTCTAATCCCCGACCTACTGGAGAGAAAGGGCTGAGGGGTCAGAGGTCCCATGCCTGGCAAGTCCCAAGTAATGTCTGACAGGGAGTGTGATAGCCAGGAGTGGCCTCAAGGGCAGTCGGGTTCTAACCTAGTTCCTCAGTTGAAAGATGAGGAAAATGGTGTCTGAGAGGGAAAAGAGCTTGACTAGTCTGGGGCCACAAAACCTCGTAAGTGACAGGACAGAGACTGGAACAGAGAAATAACTCAGATGGGTGCTTCACAGAGTGAGTTCAGGGGCACCAGAAAGGCCTTCAACATTTTAATTCCCCAAATCCTGGCATCCGAGGCTCATTTTGATGTGTCTGTGGAAGTAATGGGACCACACACTGGGATTTGGGATTGTCCCAGAAGATTCCTCCTGCATAACTGCTACGTTGACCCTTGAAAGCTGCCAGTCCTAGGGTCTGGGGATGAAGGGGAATCAGGGACCTTGGTCACTGACATCTCAGGCTCCAGGTGGCTCCCCAAGCTTCATCCAGGAGCAGTGTCTCACCGGGCAGCAGGAAGACCAGGAGTTTATGCCGTGCCTCTCACAGAGGAGACAAAGCTGCCTGAGCGTGCCAACCAGCACCACAGTCCAGTGCCTTGGTCCCCAACGACACAGGCAGATGAACCCAAGATGGCAGTCCTGGTTGGGGCAACCCCTGCCTTACGCCTTTGGACTTGTGAGTGCTGGGCCTCCTGGGAGCTTTCCTTTGAACTCCACTAATAAGGCCAAGCTGTCCTGAAGCCCCTGCAAATTTTTGTCAGATGTCCCCGGTTCTCCCACACCCAGGGAGAGATATGTCCCGCTGGGTGCTGGGAAAAGGGTGGGCAGGAGGGCCCACGTGGGACCCCGGGGCTTACCCCGCTAGGCATCTCCCATTTCTCAGGGCCTGCCGAGGGGGAAGTTGGCACTCACAGCCTCTCTGCCCCAGAGCAGAGCCCAACCAGGAGATTTTCCCGGTTAGGCCAGTCCAAGCTCACTCCAACTCTACACAGGCCTGAAGAGGTGACAACCCTATCGACCAGCTCCTCCTGGCCCCCCATTTACATCTTGATTACATTCCTTGGGAAACCGTCCAGGCCACATTCCGCCTGGCAGGCTGCTGGGAAGACCCACAGAGCACTATGGCAACGCTGGAGAGGCCAGGCCTGCTGGCCAGCCGAGCAACAGCCACTAGGCTGGGGAACCTCCCTTCAAGGGCTAGCCTGGATTCCTCAACCCCGCCAACTCCAGGCAGCCCCCACTTATCCACGTGCTCCTACCCCATCCCCCCTCGCCCCACTCCCATTTCCAGCCAAACGCACAAATGTCCAATGCCCAGCTCTCCTTGCCCAAAGTCTCAGGCAGGGCTGCTATATTTCTCCAAAGTCACTTCCCCAGGCACCACTATTCAGGCCCCAGGTGCAGGAAGGGGCAGTGGAGGGTGCGGAATCCAGTGCGACCTTGGTGCTGCCTCTCATGAGCTGTTCACCGAGAGTGCTGGGCCGCAGCTGTAGCTTTCAAGCTTTTTTCTTTCCCTTTTTCAAAACATACTTCTGAATTAAGACTCCAGTAAGTCAAAGAGTCAAAAACAAAAAAAATTGATTAGTTCCTCAGACTATTTATGTCTTCATAGTTTGGTAGAAAATGTTTCTTTTTGGGTGGAACCCTAGAAGCATCTCCATAGACCCTCCAGAGCTCCTTAGAATATCAGGTAAAGCTTCCTTCTCCGGCAACTCTCCCCAAAACCTCCCCAAGAGAAGCAATGCACCTTCTTTTCTCCTGTTCCTTTGGCTGCCCACAGTCTTTTAGGGCCAGAAGGGCCTCCCTCGCCAGCCCCTCACTCAGCTCCCTGTTTGAGCACAGAGGATGGACGAGTAGCCAACCCTCATACCCCAAGTCGTCCTCCTTTCCCCCCTCCCCTCCCTTCCTTTCTTCCTTCCTCCCTTCCTCCCTCCCTCCCTCCCTCCCTTCCTTCCTTCCTCCCTTCCTCCTTCCCTCCCTCCCTCCCTTCCTTCCTATATTCGAAGCAGAAACTTTTCAGCAAGCAAAACCTTACGTGAAAGCCCAATGTTGGGTTAGGTAATGGAGGCCTTGTTCTGGTCAGAGGCAACAGAATCCTATAGTCCCACCCACTGGGCTCCCACTTGTGCCCCAGAGGTCCTGGAGGCACCTTGGAGCCTCCAAGGAACAGAGTTTGAAAACCACTGGCATTGTCAGGTCCGGCAATCTCTGAATAGACGCCTCTGCTTCCTCTTCACATACCCCCCTTTCTTCCTCATCTTCCCTCCCTTCCTTCTCCCTCTCTCTGGCCTTCTCCTCTCTCCTTTCCTTCCTCCCTGGAAGAGCCCTGGGTCCAGCCTGGCGCTGCTTTTCCTGCCTGGGGGCGAGTGGGCACAGGCCTCATTCCAACACTGGGCAGTAATTTTGGGTCCCTGACTTGGCCAGACAGTGTTTGTCAGTCATGTGAGCAGAGGCCCTGGAGCCAGGCATTCCTGCCCAGCCCTTTCAACTGTAATCAAGGCGGGGGGCTGGTGGCGGCACCAACTCCAAAGGGGAGCTGGAGACGTTTTGTTGTTGTCCGGGACGGTGCGGGGGCGAGGGAAGGTCAGGAACAATGTCAGGTGCAGACACATCCTGGGATAGAAAACCCCTCCCCTCCCGCTGAAGGGTGTGGGACCAGACAGTTGACGCTGCTGTCGGTTGGGATCCTGCTTAAGAAGCCAGAGCCCTCTGAAGTGCCGTGCTGCCGTGGAACTCTCCAGAAAGGACACATGAGAGGGCCCTGTTCAGCCACAGACAGGGGAAGCGAGGGCACTTAGGGGCTGGGTGCCAAGGTCTGAGCCCGAAGCCTACTCCCAGCCGGGTTACAATCACCTGGGCCATTGCCTTGGAGGGGCTACTATGTTCCAGGCACTGGGGATGTGGTTGCAAAGAAACAGACACAAATCCCTACCCTCATGGAGCTGACATCTCAGTCAGGGAGACAGATGATAAACAGAAGTGTTATGTAGAATAGACAGAGAGTGAGAAGGGCAAAGGGGAAAAATAAATCAGGGAAGGGGCATAGTGAAGGGAGGGGTGGAGGAGGAGAGAGGTTTGAAATAGGGTAGGAAGGGATCTCACAGAGGCAGTAACACTTCAGCAAAGGACTGAAGGAGGTGTGGGAGTGACCGATGCACGTATCCGGTGGAAGAACATTCCAGGTGAAAGGAACTTCAAGTGCACGAGCCCTGGGGTGGTGATATACTGGCATGTTTGAGGAGCAGCAAGGAGGTGGGTCTGGCTGGATAGAGCAATGAGAAGAGTGGTGGGCTATTCTAAGAACTTTAGCTTTTTCTCTGAGTCATATGGGAGCCAGTGCAGGATTTGGAGGCAGGAGAGGGGCACGACCTGATGGAACCATGTTAAGACATCGTCTTGGCTGCTGAGCTGAGACTAGACTACGGGCAAGGGGAAAAGCCGGACGGTGGCCCAGGTGAGGGATGGTGTTGGCACAGACCAGGGTGGAGGGCTTCTGGATACGCTCGGAAAGTAGAGCTAACAGGACTCGATGTGGGAGTGAGAGCTCTCTGTGTGCCAGGTCCTGAATCCAGGGCCCACCCCTTCAGGAGCTCCCCATCGGGGGTGGGGTGGGGGTGTACGACTCGCACAGGATGGCCCTGTGTGCAGGCGATTCCAGGGGGCTACAGAAGCCCGGGGGGAGGCTCTAACCCTGAAATGCTAAAGGGACAGAGAAACTGATCTCTATATAGAGTTTGGGAAGTAGGTCAAAATATGGTCAGAGTCCTGAAGAATCTCAGAATAAAGACAAAAGAGGTAGAGTGCCTGGGCTGTGGGGAGCAGCCTGATTTCCACGTCAAAGTCATACACTCCTCTTCTCTCGGGGCTGGAGGAAAACTGGAGGCCTTCGGAGCCGGTCTCTGGTAGTACTCCCTCATGGAGCAGTCCCCCAGCCATTCCCTTATTTGCTGAGTCAGTCAAGGAACATGGATTAGCCACTCCCTGAGCTGTGCTGGGCTGGCAGGCTGAGCTGGCCGGCTGACCTCTCTTATCCCGTAGGACTTACAAGACTTCCTGGGTAGCAAGAGAAAAGAGAGAAGTTGCAGCAGTAGGTGAGTTAGTCCCTGAGAGTCAGGGCGGGTGGGCACTGGGACCTGGGCTGCCACCAAAGGCGTGGTTAGTTTTCTCATCAAACCCATTTCCCAAACCGGGCTCCTCCTTCCCTTTGCCCTGGCCACGTCCAGGGGCTTGAGCCCCCTACTCCTGGTTCTCTGGAAGGCGGGAGTGCAGGGTGCAGGGCTATGTCAAGCCAAGCCAGGGCTCATAAGCTCGAGAGAGGGCAGTTGGAGCAGGCACTAAGCTGCCCCAGCTGAGGGACAACAGCCCCCCCAAGCCCTGTGAGAGGAAAGGGCCAAAGTCCCCTGGCCAATGTCTGGCGCAGGACCCTAGCTCTATGCTTCTCAGACCAGAGGGATACGGATAGTTCATGAGTCATACATTATTTAACCTACTGATAGAAGGCAGAGAGCCCATGGAACACTGCCCGCTACCCTCTGTCTTCTCACTTCACATCCTTGTCAGTGAAGCGAGTCGCTGGTTCCAGATTCCAGAAGGTCCAGTAACAACAAAACAACAACAGTAGCTGTTGTTGAGCGAGTCTCTCTGCAGAGTAAAGATCTGGACACTTTACACACACGTTTTGTCTCATTTAAAACCCTACCTCGAGCCAATGAGATGCCAGCTATTAGTGTGATCTTGTTAGAGATGAGAAGACTTAGGCTCAGAAAACTCGAGTTCCCCGTCCAGCACACACGGCTCAGAAGAAGCAGAGCTGGCATTTGAAACAATCCAGGAGCACATGCTCATTTTGGTTAAGGGTGAGCCCAGAGTCACAAAACCAAAGTTCCCTGGCTGCTCCTGGTGGGGAGGAGTAGAAGAGGACGGGAGCCCTTCTTACTGGAGCTGTCCTCCCCTCTCCTCCCCCACCCACCTCACTCAGCTTCCCTCGTCCTTATTTTTCTCTTCCCCCTTTGCTGGTTATGCCGAGGTTGTAGAGGCTGGGGCAAGGGCCCCTCCATCTTCCAGATCTAGAGATGCAAGGCCCGGGGCTGGGGATTCAGGAGGGGAAATGTTTTGGCTAGAAGATCCAGGGCAGAGTGGGGGATTGGAGGAGTGGGGGGTGTCCCAGGGAAGGAGGATCATGCTTACAGATTTGGGCAAAGCCCCCCAAAGCTACAATGAGGGTCTGACCTGCCTCCAAACCACTGTGGTCTGGCTCCTTCTTGCTAGTAAGGAATGATGAATTTGAGAAATTACTGGAAGGATTGGGGGAAACAATGAATTTCCTCAGCCACACTTGGGGTGGGTTTGAGGAGTAAGGAGGCCTTCCCAAAGGCCCGGAGCCCCATTCCTCAAAATTCTTCTCAAATGCTTTACGGGGTGGGTACTATCACTGTATCTGCTTTTAAAATGAGGAAACTGAGGCATAGGGATGTTTAGGAGCTTACCCAAAGTTGTACCATAAGTGGCAGATCCTGATTTGAACCCAGATAATTTTGCTTTGCAGCCATCTGAGTGATTAGCTGAGGTGCTTCCTGAGTTTCTCCTCTGATGGACCGAGGGACAGAGCAGAGCTCCAGGAAGCCCAGCTCTGCCACTCACTGGTTATATGTGGAACCCTGGGCAAGCTATTTCATCCCTCTGAGCCCCAGTCTCCTCATCTATAAAACGGGGCAATAAGAAAACTCCAGCAAGGTTGTATATGAAAGTACCTCTTCCCTACAACCCAGGAACAACCCCTGCTCAGTCTCACATTGTAGGGCCTTGACTGGGTCTGACTGTCGGGGCTGCTTTGCGAATCGCCCAGAGGTCTTGGTCCTCCTGTGGCCAGCACCACAGGTTGGCTGGACTGGGAGAGGTGAGGCTAGCGGCTGTGGACCTGGGGTCTGGCCTTGATCTCCTACCCTGGTTCTGAGCTCTGATTGGTAACAGTGTCCCAGTCCCAACCTTGCTCACCCCTGCTCTGGTCCCTGGGTACCCTTTCTAGTGCCTTGGTGACCTGCCCAGTCCCCTAAAGCCCTGAGGAAGCTCTGCCTTGCCGTGGCTGCTCCTCTCAAGGACTAGAATTCAGCCTCCCGGCCCCTATTGGGGTCCTGCCACCCCCTCCTCACCTGCCCTTGGACGTTTTGCCATTGGTCATGTCCTCCTCCGACTTCCTGTGGGACTGCAGATCCCATGGCCCCCTGCAGGTCCCCTACTACTGACTGGGGCCACCGTCCTTCAGAGAGCCTGTCGGGCCCAGGAAGGACCTGGTTCCTCTGCTCTCCTCTCTGTCGGGTAGGTAAGGCACTGCACCATGAGAAAAAAGAAATAAGGAGTTTCCTACACCCAAGTACAATGGCTGAGTGCTTAGGCTGAGCCAGGAAAGCCTTCTGCCCACCACTGGCATGCCCTCCAACCTCCCCCTCCCAGCCTAGGGGGTGGAAGGAGTGTGGGGAGGAGCGCTGGGAGCTGCTCCTCGGCCCTGCAGACCCGATCTACTTTGTGCCTGGCTCCAGGAGGTAGAGGTCAAATCGCAGCCACGAAGGAGCAGAGGAGAGGAGAGAAGAGGGAGGAGGAGGAAATACGATGAGTCCGGTGGTGGAGAGCTGGGGCCAGGGGGGGCCGGGGAGGGAGGGGGAGCTGGGCCCAGGGCTATTTCTGTACAATAATACAGGGGAAGAGGGCCAAGCTGACAGGACAGTGATTAGTCTTCAGGGAGCAAAGGCGAAGACTCTGCCGGCAAGCCTGGGGCTGGAGGAGCTGGCCTGGGGCCCAGTCCGGTGGGCTGGAGCAATGATTTCAGAGGCCTGGAATCTGAGGCGAGCTGGGCCCATGGACTAGGGAGCAGGAAAGGTGGGAGCAGGGAGAGGGGAGCCAGCCATCCTTCAGGCCCCACCTCCAAGGCAGGAGGCTGGGAAGGGGGTGTGAGTTGGCCTGCCCCGTCGGCCCAGTCTGCCACCACGGGGTTATCTGGCTGCTGGTAGGGGCAGAGTTTCTGCAATCCAAGCTTCCTGGGCTCTGGCCTGTGGGGGAGATGTCGTGAGAAAGAGCCAGGAACACAAGGCTCGGAAACCTCAGGGGAAGAGTCAAGCTTGCTTTTTCTTTCCCACGGGATTTCCAGTCATGGGGGCCGGGAGAGGAGGTGTGAGAGGTCAGGGAGTGGGGAGGGATTGCAGCTCATTTCTGCAGCACTGACTCTGTGCTGTGCCTCTTGTACGTTTCCACACTGACGCCTCCTACATACCAGGTGAGGTGGGAATGCTCACACTTGGTTTACACTGAGAAGGCCGAGGCTCAGAGAGTGAAGTACTTTGCCTAATAGCATGCAGCTAGGACGCCCAGAGCCGTATTCGGACCCAGGTCCATCGTACACGAAAGCCCTGGCTTTGGAGACAGTATAGCAAAGTCAGGGGTTAAGAGTCTAAGTTCTCCGCGACAACCGGCTTTGAATCTCTCCCTGGTTCCCTGCCAGCCATGTGAGCTTGGGCAAGTTACTTCCCCTCGCTTAGCCGCAGTTTCCTCATCTGTAAAGTGGAGCTGCTAATAGTACATACCTCCTAAGGTTATTCTGCGGATTCAAGGAGTTGATATATGTGAAGCGCCTAGAACAGCACACAGTATACAATAACTCATGCGGAAGGAGTATTATGTGAGTATTATGTGCCCTCCGTGGGCACCAATTAGAGAACAGAGTGTGAGAGAGGTGAGGGAGTTGTGTGGGGGAAATACAGGGCAGAGGGTTGCCCTAATCCCTTTAGAACTGCAGTCCTCCCACATTTGGACAATAGTATCAGGAATCTTCCAATATGGGGAGCCCTTGTGACCCAGAAATTTCACTTCTGGGAATTCATCCTAAGGAAATAATGGGTCAAGAAAGCAAAGATGTATGTACCAGGATGTTCATTTTCAGGCTGTTCATTATAGTGAAAAACAGGGGCTTGCTTAAATGAATTATGGCATATTCATACACAGCAGCCATTAAAAACAATGATGTCACTCTTTAGGTATTGATATGGAAAGAGATTCCTGATACAGTTGTTAAGGGAATCAAAGCAGTTTGCCACACTGCAGGTATGTGGGGTCTGGGAGAGGAGGTCTTGGAGGGTCAGGGTTGGGGAGGGGAACTCATTCATATTTGAAATTTGTTTACTGTGAACATTTATTACTTTAATAATTAGAAGAAAACAGCAATGAAACTATTGCCATTTTGAAAAAATAACCTCAAAGGTTCAGAGACTTCCAGCTGGAAAGTGGTTGTGTGCCTGTGTCCTCTGGGCATTCAGATGAGGGGTTCCCCGGGCACGAGTGATCTCCCCACTCAGGAGCAGGCCTGTTGTTTCACCCCCTCCCAGTTCTCCCCACCAAGTGGAAGGGCACAGCAAAAGGGCCTGGTGGGATCAGACAACCCTGGCATCTGCTGCTGAAACAAAGTTTCAAAGTGACCAACCAAGGCCAGCGTGACCTTCCACCTCAATTCATTCATTCGTGTATTCATTCATTCAAATATCAAACGAGCACCTACTATGTGGCTAGACTAAGTGATGAGGACACAAGAGTGAATAAAATAGACAAAATCCTTGCTCTTGTGGAGCTGGTGCTTTAGTGAAGGCAGACAGACAATAAAGACAGATTATATAGAGAGTCTATTGGATGGCAATAAGTGCTCTGGAGAAAAATAAAACAGCAAATGATAAGCATGAACATGAAGTGGGGTTGCGATTGAAAACTAGAGTGGTCAGGGAAGGCTTCCCTGGAAAAGTGACATTTAAGTCAACACCTCAAGAAGATGAAGGAACGAGCCATGTGGATAGTTGGAGGAGGGGCATTGCAGGCAGAGGGAACAGCCCTGGGGCTGGGGGGTATTTGGTGTGTTGAAGTATAGAAAAAAGGCCAAGCAGGGGTAGCAAAGGGAATAGGAGTGGTACATGAGTACGAAGAGGGAACAAGCAGGAAAGCAGGCAAGGCTGTACCAGACAGGGAAAGGTTTTGGGTTTTCCTGTGAGTTAAATGGGAGCCAGTACAGGGTTTTGAACAGAGTAGTGCCCACTATTTTAACAGGAGCACTTTGGCTGCTGCCGTGCAAACAGGCTGCAGGAGGAAGGGTTAAGGAGAGAAGCAGGGAGACCAGTGAAGGTATTGTTGTGAGCACCACCTATGGCCGTCATCGATGCAAGAGGTGATGGTAGCTCAGACCATGGCAGTGGAGGTTGTGAGGAGTAACTGGCATCATAGTCCCTTTCTACTCTGACAATCTAGGTCCAGATTCCCCCACCAAATCCAGAATGAGCTGTGGCAACCTTTCCTCTTTAGTGAGAATAATACACACAGTGTGTCCCAGTATCAGAATACCCTTCTTAGTCCCTCTCAGCCCCCACCTGCTCCCAGGACCTGGCCCGCCCCTCCAGCCGAGGCTAAGGCTGTCAGCTCCAGGAAGGTAGGGTCTTTTGCCTGTTTGGTTCACTGCTGTACCTCCAGGGCCTACAACAGTGTCTGGTACTCACTTGGCACTGAATGAATGAATGAATGAATAAACAAAGAGTGCTGTGGCAGTCCAGAGGAGGGGGTAAGGAATTCTGTTGGATGGTGGGAGGAGGAGAGGGGTGGGGATGGGTGGGCACATCTGATCTGCCTACTCAGACAGATCCCTGCAAAGTAATCCGGGACTCCAGAACATACACGCAAGTGCAAGTGGGCCCTTCCCCTCTCAGCCTCGCTGACTGACCATGAGTGTGAATGTTGGCCATCCCATTGCTTGGTCACGGGAGAAAGAGAAATGGTCACCTTGCCTTCCTGCTCGAACAGGATCACTCCCATCTTAGAAGTAGGGAAGCAAGTTTAGGGGAATGTATAGAGTCAGGGTCCTGACTGAGGAACAGGAATTGGGGACAGACAGAGTCCAAAGCTTGGGCCCATCCCAGTTCTTCAAAACAAGTAGAAACCATTTTTTTACCCTCCCTCTCTGTCCTCCACTCTCTCCTTCCCTCCCCTCCTGGCACAATCCTCCCCCAAGAGCCTTATTCCCATTCAACAATATGCCTTCCCAACCTCCCTGTCCTCCCTCTTGCTGATTCTTCACCAGACTCTCCACCAGCCCTTTCATTCCTTTGAAACCCTCACTCCCTTCCGTGGAGATTCCCCGTAATCTTGAAACTATCTCTAACCTCCTTTCTTAGCAACCACCTGATTCTTTGCAGACACCATCACACTCATCTCTGCAATCTGCAGAGGGAAGGGCAGATCGGCTGTCTTCATCAGACCACGAGCACACCATTTTCCTTGTATGTTATTCATGGTTATGCTGTGAGCCATTAACGTGATCTGGGGCGAGTCTTACAAAGACTTATCAAGCATGTTACCAATAAGATAGGTAAGAAACTGTATCTCACTATTGTTTTCTTTTGCACTCTCCTGCTCATTCGTCATTCAGGACTTCCGGTTAAACATGGCAGATCAAATAAATACATTTAGTGCTGTTCCCTCCCCAAGTCCCACTAAAATGACAGTAAAGAGATTTCGAAGAGACATTAAGTTAAAAGACTAAGAGAATAGCAGAGGAGGCAGACAACTGCAGCAAAATATTGAAAGTTGGCAAGCAGATAGAAGAGGACCAGAGAAAGGGGAAACCCAACATGGCAGTGTGGGAAGCCCAGAAGCAGACTGATTTGTTCCATAAAACTCCAGAACTGCTTAGGAACGAGGTTCACCAGATACCTCTGGAAGTGGTGGTGTATTGGGGCTGAAAACAAGTGGATTGGTTGAAGGTCTGTGTAAGAAAAATGAGACTTCCAAATCCCTCCTTCCACATTGGCAGAACACCAGAGGTCTACTCTCCAGAGAGGCTGGATGTGGAGATGCCGGCCTCAGCTGAAGATAGGGATGCATCACTGAAACAGGAGAATAAGATGATCACCGACATGCTGAACAGTGAGGTCTCCAGCATACTCTTCCTCACTCCACTCCAAGAACACTGGCAGCCATGATACTATGTCATTTCTACTCCCCTGCAAGAGATTGGAGGCTTTCTTTCTGGGGAATCTGATATTTGGATGTTTCCTAAAAAGACCAGAGAATTCAGTCTACTGTGATCAGCCTTCTTAGTTCCTTACTCTTAAAAATGAGCTGACACTTAGGGATCACCAGACATTTGAGGAAACCTTTTAATGTAGAAGACAGAAAGCAAAACAAACAGAAAATGAATTCAGAGAAATTAGAAACAATGCAGGGAGCAGAAGAAAACTAAACACAAACAGCCACAACATCTCAGTGGCTTGGAACAGCAAATGACCTTTTGCTCATGTCATATGTTATATGCATGTTGACTAAAGTTCTGCTCTATGTGGTCTTCACTCCAGGGTCTGAATCGAAGGAGCAGCTGCTATCTGGGGTATCATCAGGCTCAGAGCAGAGAGGAAAGCAAGATGGTAGAATCACACAGTGACTCTCAAAACTTCTGCTCAAAAGTGGGGCATGTCAATTACACTCACCTTACATTGACCAAAACAAGTAACATGTCCAAATCTGATGTCAACAGTGCAGGAAATATAGACAGGCCTGACGGACACGTGTAGTGAATATTTTGTCAATACCAGAATATATCAGAATTCATGAAACAAAACCAGGAGGCAGTCAAAGAAAAAAGAGAGAGAGAGAGTTTATAAATTACCAATATGAGAACATAAATACAAAATTAAATAAATGGTTAGGAAGATCAAGTTGACAGCAAAAAGACAAAGGAATGAAAAATCGAGAAAATTAGAACACTCCAATATCTGAATAAAAGGAGTACCACCAAGAAAGAAAAGAGACAAGAAAGAATAAGAAACTAGTAATGAAATAGTTCAGTTGCATTTCTCAGGATGGAAGGATATAAATTTCTGAATTGAAAGGGCACAAGTATCCAGCACAGTCAATGCAAAAAGACAAATAACAAGGCACATCCTTTGTGAAATTTTAGTACACTTGACAAAGAGATCCTAAGAACTTCCAGAAAGAAAAAAAATAGGTGCATACAAAGTCTCAAGGATCAGAACAGCATCGAACATGAATTCTGATAGATTCTGGTATTGACAAAATATTTGTTACCCATGTCCATCAGGCCTGTCTATATTTCCTGCACTGTTGACATCAGATTTGGACATGTTACTTATTTTGGTCAATGTAAGGTGAGTGGAATTGACATGTCCCGCTTTTGAGCAGAAGTTTTGAGAGTCACTGTGTGATTCTACCATCCTGCTTTTCTGGAGGCTTCCAGAAGAGGTGCTTCCAAGGGAAAGATGTTTGAACAGACTGAGATGAGATTTACTCTTCTGGCAGACAGTTTGCCGATGGATTAGTTATAAGTACACAGAAAATCAATCAAACACACACCAAAATTGAGACAGTTATTAATTCTGGGGAAATACAAAATTTATTCAATAAAGGGCATGTAATCATAGGACACCTCAGGGTTTATAGTTATGTTAATGTCAGCACTGAAGATTGATATAGCTACATCAGGACAATGGGAAGAAGGGAAGTGCTTATGTGTAGTCAGGTTGACGAGAAGAGAGTGAAATCCTTGTCTTCTAGAATGAAAGGTCAATAGATGATATCTAAACCTGAAAAATCAAGATATATCAGAACATAATTTAGAAATAATGGAGAAGAAGATAAGAAAAATATTTTTCAGCTAAAAGGGATGAAAATATTTGCCTCCGAGGAGAGGGAATTGGGTATAGAAAGTACTAGGGAAGAGATCTGGTTTTTGTTATAAGCCTTTCAAACTATGTACAGTCACAAAATTTTTTTTTAATTTTATTTTCCTAATTCATTGTGAGGTTGAATACCTTTTAACATGTTTATTGGTCATATTTGTAATTCCTCTTTTATAAATTCCATGATCATATCTTTGCCTATTTTTCTTTTGGGCAGCTTGCCTTTTTAAACATTCATTTCTAGGAGTTCATTATAAATTATAGGTCCATACATTAATTCATTCAACAAATATTAATTGAACACCTATTGTATTCCACACACGTAGTAAGTGCTGGAGATACAGCAGGCAACAAGATAGGCCAAGTCTTCGCTCTCACGGAGCACACATCTAAGTGGGGCCAGAGAACAAGTGAACAAATACACAGACACGCGGCTTTCTGATAAGAGTAAGTGCTCTGAGGAAAAGACAAGAAGGTGACAAGATGGATTGTGAAATGTGGGCGTGGCTTCTTTGGATTGGTGGTCTGAGAAGGTGAAATTTGAGTCATTCAGGCCTCAGGAGGATTTGGGGACAGATGTACCATTTCGGACACCAGAAATAGCAACTGTAGATGTGCTAAAGTGGAAAAAAAAAAAAAAGGAGGACTGATAGAGGAACAGGAGGAAGACCACTGTGAATAAAAGTTGCCAATCATTCCTCCAAATCTGTCACTTGTTTTAACTTTGTTTATGTTGTCTATTCTCACATAGACATTTCAGAATTTTGATGCCATCAAATTTATGTCTTTTTCATTTACAGCTTCTGTTTCTTGTGGTTTCTTTAAAAGAAGATTTTCCCTTACATCAATATTATAACCATACTTTTCAATATTTTTAGAATAGCTTCATAGTTTGTGTTTTACATTTTTGCTTTTAATTTGTCTGCAATCTGATTTTTAAGTGGTGTGAAGAAAGGATCCAATTTTTTTCTTAAATGGATAGCCAATTGCCTCAATACCGTTGATTGAATAGACCATTCTTTCCCTATTGATTCGAAAGGCCACCTTCATTAAATACCAGATTACCCCGTACCCATGGACGTGTTTCTGGTCTCTATTCAGTTGCTTTGTTCTACATCTCTATCCCTGCACTAGGTCTGATTATTAGGCCAGTAATCCTGCCTGAGGCTAAATTGGCTATTCAGGGCCCTTGTCCATTCTGACTGGTCTGAGCTTATGCCACACCCATTGTTATCCATCTTGAACAAGAGCCCTAGCACACACTTTTCATTCCCCAAAATGTATAAAATATTTTGATATGTGGCAAAGCAAGTCGCCCTTTTCATGGTTCTTCCCTTTCAAAATTGTCTTAGCTATTCTTGCACATTTTCTCTCACACATGAATTTTCTAATCAATTTGTCAAGTTCTGTGAAGACTCCTGCTGGGAATTTGACTGTGATTGAATTAAATTTATGGATTAGCCTGGAAAGAATTGATATCTTTACAATATTGAGTCTTCCCATCCAGGAACATGTATGTTTCTCCATTTATTTAGATCTCTTTAAAAGTTCTTCAGTAAAATTTTATAGTCTTCTTTTTATACATCTGGCATACTTCTTGTTTGGATTTTCCTAGATATTTTACAGTTTTGTTGCTTTTGTGAAAGGAGCCCATTTATCTCTTTTATTTCTAGTTGGTTGTTGCCGGGTTCTATTGATTTCTTTTCAAATTAACTTCATTTTAAAACAGTTTTAGATTTATAGAAAATTCCAAAGATAGTAAAGAGAGTTCTCATATACCTCACACCTCATTTTCCTTATTTTTAACAACTTAACATGACTACAGTACATTTGTTACAATTAATGAACCAATATTAGTACATTATTATTAACTGAAGTCCAGAGTTCATTCATAATTCCTTAGTTTTTCCCTAATGTCCTTTTCCCGTTGCAGGAGTGCATCCAGGGCACCACGTTACGTTTACTTGTCATGTGTCCTTAGGCTCCTCTTGGCTGTGACAGTTTTCAGACTTTCCTTGTTTTTGACGACCTGGACAGTTTCAAGGAGTACTGGTCAGATAATTTATAGAATGTCCCTCAGTTGGGAATTACCTAATGTTTTTCTCTTGATTAGACTGCGGTTATGTGTCTTGGGGAGGAAACACACAGAGGTAAAGTGCCATTTTCATCCAACATATAAAGGGAACAATTAATAAGACCTCCCACTGTTGATGTTAACTGTGACCATCTAGCTGACTTATGTTTGTCAGTTTTCCGCATTGTAAAGTTACTGTCCCCGCTTTCCACACTGTACCCTTTGGGAGAAATGACTACAGGCAGCCCATACTTAGTGTGGGGAGCTATGATCCATTTCCTCGAGGGCAGAGTACTTATGCAAAATATTCGGAATTCTTGTGCCCAAGAGATTTCTCTCCTCTCCATTTATTAATTTATTCAGTCCTTATATCTATCAGTATGGACTCATAGATATTCATTTTATACTTTGAGTTGTAAAATCCAATACTACTTTCTTTGTTTTGTTGCTCATAATTTTACTTTGTCCATTGGTCACTCTTACAGTTGGCTCTTGTGCTCCTTTGACATCCCCCCAACAATGTATGGGTTTTGTTTTCTTGTTTTGGGTTTTTGGGTTTTTTTGGTACTATCTTACTTTCTGATACTATAAGATGCTCCAGGTTTATCTTGTATAATTCCTGCACCAGCCCTGAAGTCAGCCATTTCTTCAAGGATGTCTGGTTCCTTTTATTGGAGGATGGTATTACAAAACAAGATCTGGGCACTAGGTGTGCTCGTTGCTACCAAAGTATCATTGCCTCTAGGCTCACGCAGCTGACAGAACAAAGAAATACCTGTGTGTATACTAGCCCATGTGTATGCACATATCTATAAATATTTCTATATGTAACCATCCAGATCTATATATCAAGCTAAACATGAGTTCACACTGGTGTCCTCAACTCTAATCCATTGCCACATGGATGATTACCATACTACACACCTATTAGAATGGCTAAAATTTCCAAACTGACCATACCAATTGCTGACAAGGCTCTGAAACAATAAGATACTCCAGGTTTCTCCACTGTAAAGTTACTTTCCCCCCTTTCCATATTGTACCATTTGGGAGTACAGTATATATATATTGGGGTATATATATATATATATATATATATATATATATATATATATATACTCCCATACACCATACATGTATCGTGGTATTAGAATTGTTAACCCATATACCCTTGTGGGAAACAACTTTATCAACTGGAGTATAGTGCTTATGTACAGGGTTTTTTTGGTTGTTTTTTTGTTTGTTTACATTGTCTTACAGACTATGCTGATTTCCAAAGTTACTGTGGTCAATACCTTTTCCCCTCACTGTCCTTCAGTGAAATTGTTTCATATGTTTGCAGTATGGTTAGATTCTCTTGTAACATTCTGCATTCCATCCTGGGATCCCCAATCCCCTGAATGATTTTTTTAATTGGTGTACATTGAGATTCCCTCTTTGTGCTGTAAAGTTCTAAGGGTTTTGAAAAATGCAGTTATATATCCACCACTACATATCATACAGGTATTTTCACCACCCTAAAAGTCCCCTGGCTTCACCTACTCAACTCTTACCCTATCCCTTTGAACCCCTGCCAACCACTGACCTTTCTACTCTGACAGTCACTGTAGCTTTGCCTTTTTTCAGAATGTCATATAATTGTAATCATATAGTATGTAGCCTTTTCATACTGGCTCCTTTCACTTAACAATATGAATTTAAGATTTACCCATGTCTTTCTGTGGCTTGATAACTCATTTCTTTTTAGCAAAATAATATTCCGTTGTCGGGATGTATCCCAGTTTGTTTATCCATTCACCTGTTGAAGAACATCTTTGTTGCTTCCAGTTTGGGACACTTATGAATAAAGCTGCTCTAAACTTTTGTGTGCAAATTTTTGTGTGGGCATAAGTTTTCAAATCAGTTAATACCTAAGAGTGCAATTGCTGGATTATACGCTAAGACAATCTTCAGCTTTGTAAGAAACTGCTAAGCTATGCATTCCCAGCAGCAATGAGAGTTCTTATTGTTTCACATCCTCATCAGCAATTGGTATGGTCAGTTAGGGAATTTAAGCCATTCTAATAGGTGTGTCGTGTTGTTTTAAGCAATTCCCTAATGAAATATGATGTTGGACATATTTTCATATGCTTATTTGCCATCTATAGATCTTCTTAATGAGGCTGTCTGTTCAAATTGTTCACCCATTTTTAATTGGTTTGTTTTATTTTTGCATTTTGAGTTCTTTGTGTATTTTGGATACAAGCCCTTTATCAGATATGTGTTTTTCCACTTCATCCAAGTTATCAAATTTGTGGGCATAGAGTTTTTCATAGTATTTCTTTATTATACTTTTAAGAGTATATGAGATCAGCAGTGGTAATCCCTCTTTCATTTCTGATATTTGTAATTTTGTATTTTCTCATGTTAGCCTGACTAGATGTTTAGCAATTTTATTGATATTTTCAAAGGACCAATTTTTGGTTTTGTTGATTTTCTCTGTTGTTTTCCATTTTTCAATTTCATTGATTCTGTTCTAATATTTATTATTTCTGTTCTTCTCTCTTTAGGTTAAATAGCTCCTCTTTTTTCTAGTGTCCTAAGATGGAAGCTTAGATTCTAGATTTTAGATTTTTCTTCCTTTCTGTTATATGCATTGAAAGCTATACATTTTCCTCTTACCACCAATTTTGCTGTATCTCAAAAATTTTGATATGCTTTATTTTCATTTTTATTTAGTTCAAAAAAATTTTAAATTGCCCTACATTTCTTCCTTGACTGACATGTGTCATTAGGAAGTGTGTTGTTTAATCTCCAAATATTTGAGTCTTATCTATTGATTTTTTAATCTTAATGTTTTAATATGTTTGGTAAAGCTGAATTTTTACTTGTTCTAATAATTTTTCAGTTGTTTCTCTTAGATTTTCTAGGTAGACAATAATATCATCCAAACAGATAGTGATAATTTATATATTGTTTTCTAATATTTATACTTTTAAATTTATATTTCTTACTATATTACATTGGCCGGGATCTTCAGTACAATGTTGAAGAAGAATGATGGTGGTGGGCAACTTGTCTCGTTCTTGATTTTGGTAAGAAAACATCTAATAATTAACCACTATGTGTGGTGTGATGTTTGCTGTAAATTTTTGGTTTCATCTAATTTTCTGAGAGTTTTGTTTTGTTTTAATAAGAAATGACTATTCAATGTTATAACTTTTTTAAAAAAGCATCTATTAAAGTAATGGTGTAATTACTCCCCTTTAATATGACAATATAGTGAATTACTTGATACATATTTCTGATGTTGATCAGCACTGGGAGGTGGGTTTAAATCCCAGCTTTTCCTCCACTTACTAGCTGTGAATTTACGTAACCTCTACCCTCAGTTTTCTAACCAATAGATGCTGCCTCATGAGACTGTTGTGCAGAAAATATTAATAAATACATACATACACACATACATAAATTTATTACACAAAATATATATTATATAAACAAACTAGAACCCAGAACAGATCTTAGTACATAATAAGTACTAAATACTATTAAAAATTATTGCTTTCTTGGTGGTAAATTCTACAGGCTTATGATTCATGTTGTTAGATTTTGTTTACTAAATATGTATTTATGGCTTCTTCATTGGTGTGATTAGCTGTAATATTCTTTGCATATCTTGTTTTTGTCCACCTTCAGAATCAGGGTTATGCTAACTTCCTATAGTGAGTTGGATAGCTGTCCATCTTTTTCTATGCTCAGAAACAGTTTATATAATAAAGATATCTGTTGTCTATATTTGTATTAGTTATATATTGCTGTACAATAAATTATCCTAAAACTTAGTGGCTTAAAACAACAGATATATATTATCTCACAGTTTTTATAGATCAAGAAACCAGATACAGTTTAGCTAGATACCTCTGGCTCAGGGTTTCTCACAACCTACAGTCAAGGTGTTGACTGGGGTTGCAGTCATATCAAAGCTTGACTGGGGAAGGATCTACTTCCAAGCTCACTCATGTGGCTGTTGGCAGAATCCAATTCCTTGTGGGTTGTTGGATTAAGAACCTCAGTTCCTCACTGGATGTTGGCCAGAGGACTTTCTCAGTTCCTCGCCATGTGAACCTCTGCATAGGGCAGCTCACGACATAGCAACTTGCTTCATCAAGGCCAGCAACGAAAAAACAAAGAGTGCCAGCAACACAGAAGTGACCTAATCTTTTTCTAACCGAATCATGGAAGTGACAACCCCATCACTTTTGCCACAATCTATTTACTAAAAACAAGTCACAAGGTCCAGTCTATACTCAAGGAAAGGAACTTAAGCAAAGGTGTGAATAGGAGCAGGTAGGGATTATTGTGGGCCATTTTAGAAGCTATCACAACTTTTACAGGTAGATCTTTGACTATACTTTCAGTTCCTTCTATGGTTATTGTTTAACCAGTTTTATACTTCTTAGAAAATTTTGATGATTTATGATTTCTTAGCAAGTGATTTCATCCAGGTTTTCAAATTTATTGGTAAAATAAAACAATTTTCTCTGGAGCTGAAGTTCATTCCTATTATTATGTATGTCTTACTTCTCTTTTTCTTTATCAGAAAGAACATTCATCTATTTCATTGATCATTTCAAAGAACCAGTTTTTAATTTATTTTTCAACTATTTTTTGTATTTTCTTCCATTGATTTCTGCTTTTATCATTAATTACTTCTTTTTACTTTTGTTTAGCTTATTTGTGTTTTTTTCTTAGCTCTTAATAACTTAATTTACTTCTCTTCAGTATTTCTTGTTTTTTTTAAATAAATGCATTTAAGACCATGCATTTTCCTCTGAGTACTACTTGGCTACACCTCACTGGTATTGATATATATAGATCTTATTGTTTTTCATCTTGTATTGATTTGTAATTTTCAATCTGATTTTGTCTTTGACCAGATTAGAAGTGTGTCTTTCCCCTCTTATTTCCAGGGGCATAGATTTCAAACCATTATTTTGTTGCTAAATGTAATTTTACTGCCCCTGTGGTTAATATGATTTTTATTATTTGGAATTTGTTGAGATTTCCCTTTGGGCTTAATATATCATCCATTTTTGGAAATATTCAATGTGCATTTGAAAAGTGTGTGCATTTTGTTAGTTAGAACAAAGCATACATATGTTCAAGTTTGTTAATTGTATTATTTAAATTTTATTTTATTTATTATTTTTAACATCTTTATTGGAGTATAATTGCTTTACAATGGTATGTTAGTTTCTGCTTTATAACAAAGTGAATCAGTTATACATCTACATATGTTCCCATATGTCCTTATTTAGTTAGTAGTTTAGTTAGTAAGTCAGCACCTGATGTGACAATTTCTGAAGAAGTTGGGTTTTTCACACTACAATTGTGGTCTTGCTGGTCTCCATTTTAAACCTATGTTGTAAAGGCTTATACGTAAATCTTTGTGGTGGCATGTACCTATCATCAATATAATATCCTTTATCTTTTAAAATGCTTTTTGCTTTGAATTCTGTTTTGTCTGACATTAATATTGCTACATCTGTATTCTTTGTAATGGCTCGAGTATATTTTTCAATTCTTTTATTTTCAACCATTTTGTGTAATTTTGTTTTACATACATGTCTTGTAAATGGTTTAAAAAGTATACATTTTCTTTCTAAGGTTTACCTGTACATTATTAATACACATACTAAGACATACACATTTTCTGTCAACATTTAGCATTAATCAGTATCTCTAGTCTCCCTCTAAACAAGGCAAGAAATATAATTTGCATTTTCTTACGTCTGCTGCCTCTTTACCAGCCACTGCCCATGCTGCCACCCTAATCACTTCTTGTATTGATATCTTCTCTTACATATTGACTGATTTCATTGCTTCTTACACCCTACTTGTGTAGGTGTCTCTTAGTGGTACATATCCACTATTGATTATTTCAGAGATGATTTGTGACTGATAAAATTTCTGAGTGCTTATTCGAGAAAATGTCTTTATTTCACCCTCTTCATGGTCTCTTTGTATTGGTCAAGTACATTCCAGAATGGCAATATTTTAAAATACACAGTATATTTCATTTCTAGAGGTATGGGATATGAGGAGTCCTAGGTGTACTCAGTCCATCATTTTACTCTCCCATACCTGTTTCTTACCTCAGGTCTCTGTGGACCAGGGCTGGGAAAACTGCCCTTCTACCACCCCTTTCTATGCTCCCCTGTCACCACCGGGAAGATTTGTCAATTATCGGGACACAGATTGGGCCACCAATCAGTAGGTCAAGTCACTATGCAGCACAGTCAGGATAAAGGTGTCAATTGTTCTTTTTCTCTTTTGCCCATGTAGCTGGAGCCATGTGCTAGCTTAGAAACAGCTTTTGATCAGCCATGACTCTTTTTTGTCTCTTTCTTTCCCAAAGCCAATAAGAGTGAGCTAAGAGCCGAGATTCAGGTTTGGCCTTGCAGTAGGAAGAGATCTCTAGTCTAGAGTCCACAAGATCCAGCCAAGTGCATCAGGGCTTGTACTGAGGTTTGAGACCCAAAGCCCAACTAACCATGAAGTGCTACTTTGCTTTCCATTGTTATTGTTCTGTGTGAGTAGATCTCCACCTAGGAACCTTGTGGGGAGGGCCGGCTATGGTCTGGGGCAATATTTTGCTGTTCCCACGTCCCTTGGCCACAAGAGAACAATAATTGCACTATATTTCCAACAATGGCTTCATGGTAATATTATTGAAGTTCCATTTCATTAAAGATATAAAGAGTAAAATTGAATTCAGCACCACCAAACCAGCTTTACAACAAATGTTAAAGGAACTTCTCTAGGCAGGAAACACAAGAGAAGGAAAAGACCTACAATAACAAACCCAAAACAATTAAGAAAATGGAAATAGGAACATACATATCAATAACTACCTTAAATGTAAATGGACTGAATGCTCCAACCAAAAGACACAGACTGCCTGAAGGGATACAAAAACAAGACCCATATATATCCTGTCTAAAAGAGACCCACTTCAGACCTAGGGACACACACAGACTGAAAGTGAGGGGATGGAAGAAGATATTCCATGAAAATGGAAATCAAAAGAAAGCTGGAGGAGCAATTCTCATACTAGAAAAAATAGACTTTAAAATAAAGACTATTACAAGAGACAAAGAAGGACACTACATAATGATCAAGGGATCAATCCAAGAAGAAGATATAACAATTGTAAATATTTATGCATCCAACATAGGAGCACCTCAAAACATAAGGCAAATGCTAACAGCCATAAAAGGGGAAATCAACAGTAACACAATCATAGTAGGGGACTTTTAACACCCCCACTTTCACCAATGCAGAGATCATCCAAAATGAAAACAAATAAGGAAACCCAAGCTTTAAATGATACATTTAACAAGATGGACTTAATTGATATTTATAGGACATTTGATCCAAAACCAACAGAATACACTTTCTTCTCAAGTGCTCATGGAACATTCTCCAGGAGAGATCATATCTTGGGTCACAAATCAAGCCTTGGCAAATTTAAGAAAATTGAAATCGTATCAAGTCTCTTTTCCAACCACAACACTATGAGACTAGATATCAGTTACAGGAAAAACTCGGTAAAAAATACAAACACATAGAGGCTAATCAATAACCAAAGGATCACTGAAGAAATCAAAGAGGAAATCAAAAAATACCTAGAAACAAATGACAATGACAACACGACTACCCAACACCTATGGGATGCAGCTAAAGCAGACCTAAGAGGGAAGTTTATAGCAATACAATCCTACCTCAAGAAAAAAGAAACATCTTAAATAAACAACCTAACCTTATACCTAAAGCAATTAGAGAAAGAAGAACAAAAAACCCCAAAGTAAGCAGAAGGAAAGAAATCATAAAGATCAGATCAGAAATAAATGAAAAAGAAATGAAGGAAGCAATAGCAAAGTTCAGTAAAACTAAAAGCTGCTTCCTTAGAAGACAAAAACAATTGATAAAACATTAGCCAGACTCATCAAGGAAAAAAAGGAGAAGACTCAAATCAATAGAATTAGAAATGAAAAAGAAGTAACAACTGACACTGCAGAAATACAAAGGATCATGAGAGATTACTACAAGCATTTATATGCCAATAAAATGGACAACCTGGAATAAAGGGACAAATTGTTAGAAAAACACAACCTTCCGAGACTGAACCAAGAAGAAAGAGAAAATATAAAGGGACCAATCACAAGCACTGAAATTGACACTGTGATTAAAAATCTTCCAACAAACAAAAGCCCAGGACCAGATGGCTTCACAGGCAAATTCTACGAAATATTTAGAGAAGAGCTAACACCTATCCTTCTCAAACTCTTCCAAAATATAGCAGAGGGAGGAACACTCCCAAATTCATTCTACGAGGCCACCATCACCTTGATACCAAAACCAGACAAAGATGTCACAAAGAAAGAAAACTACAGGCCAATATCACTGATGAACATAGATGCAAAAATCCCCAACAAAATACTAGCAAACAGAATCCAACAGCACATTAAAAGGATCATACACCATGATCAAGTGGGGTTTATCCCAGGAATGCAAGGATTCTTCAATATACGCAAATCAATCAATGTGATAAACCATATTAAGAAATTGAAGGAGAAAAACCATATGATCATCTCAATAGATGCAGAAAAAGTTTCGACAAAATTCAACACCCATTCATGACAAAAAACCCGCCAGAAAGTAGGCATAGAGGGAACTTACCTCAACATAATAAAGGCCATCCATATATGACAAATTCACAGACAACATCGTTCTCAATGATGAAAAACTGAAACCATTTCCTCTACGATCAGGAACAAGACAAGGTTTTCCACTCTCACCACTATTACTCAACATAGTTTTGGAAGTTTTAACCACAGCAATCAGAGAAGAACAAGAAATAAAAGGAATCCAAATCAGAAAAGTAGAAGTAAAGCAGTCACTGTTTGCAGATGACATGATACTATACATAGAGAATCCTAAAGATGCCACCAGAAAACTACTAGAGCTAATCAATGAATTTGGTAAAGTAGCAGGATACAAAATTAATGCACAGAAATCACTTGCATTCATATACACTAATGATTAAAAATCTGAGAGAAATTAAGGAAACACCCCCATTTACCATTGCAACAAAAAGAATAAAATACCTAGGAATAAACCTTCCTAAGGAGACAAAAGACCTGTATGCAGAAAACTATAAGACAATGATGAAAGAAATTAAAGATGATACAAACAGATGGAGAGATATACCATGTTCTTGGATTGGAAGAATCAACATTTTGAAAATGACTATACTACCCAAAGCAATCTACAAATTCAGTGCAATCCATATCAAACTACCAATGGCATTTTTCACAGAACTAGAACAAAAAACATCACAATTTGTACGGAAACACAAAAGACCGCGAATAGCAAAAGCAATCTTGAGCACGAAAAACGGAGCTGGAGGAATCAGGCTCCCGGACTTCAGACTATACTACAAAGCTACAGTAACCAAGACAGTATAGTACTGGCACAAAAACAGAAATATATATCAATGGAACACGATAGAAAGCCCAGAGATAAACTCCCACACGTATGGTCACCTTATTTTTGATAAAGGAAGCAAGAATACACAATGGAGAAAAGACAGTCTCTTCAGTAAGTGGTGCTGGGAAAACTGGACAGCTGCATGTAAAAGAATGAAATTAGGGCACTCCCTAACACCATACACAAAAATAAACTCAAAATGGTCTAAAGAACTAAATGTAAGGTCAGACACTATCAAACTCTTAGAGGAAAACATAGGCAGAACACTCTATGACATAAATCACAGCAAGATCCTTTTTGACCTACCTCCTACAGAAATGGAAATAAAAACAAACATAAACAAATGGGACCTAATGAAACTTAAAAGCTTTTTCACAGCAAAGGAAAACATAAGACAAAAAGACAACCCTCAGAATGGGAGAAAATATTTGCAAATGAAGCAACTGACAAAGGATTAATCTCCAAAATATACAAGCAGCTCATGCAGCTCAATATCCAAAAAACAAACAACCCAATCCAAAAATGGGCAGAAGACCTAAATAGACATTTCTCCAAAGAAGATATGCACATTGCCAACAAACACATGACAAGATGCTCAACATCATTAATCATTAGAGAAAAGCAAATCAAACCTACAATGAGGTATCACCTCACACCGGTCAGAATGGCCATTATCAAAAAATCTACAAACAATAAATGCTGGAGAGGTTGTGGAGAAAAGGGAACCCTCTTGCACTGTTGGTGGGAATGTAAATTGATACAGCCACTATGGAGAACAGTATGGAGGTTCCTTAAAAAACTAAAAATAGAAATACCATAGGACCCAGCAATCCCACTACTGGGTATATACCCTGAGAAAACCATAATTCAAAGAGTCATGTACCACAATGTTCATTACAGCTCTATTTACAATAGCCAGGACATAAAAGCAACCTAAGTGTCCATCGACAGATGAATGGATAAAGAAGATGTGGCTCATGTATACAATGGAATATTACTCAGCCAAAAAAGGAAACAGTTTTAAAAAAAGCAAAAACAAACCAAAAAAACGCACATAGACGAGACTATCAGAAGCACTTATTGTGCTTTCTCTTGGCCTAGTTGCTAAGCTGCTGCCTCTCGGTCTACATTAACATGGCAGTATCATTGGAAAGTTTTCATTTTGATCATCACTGGTAGTGTCACTGCCTTTTTTCTATGGCAGCTAAGTAGTGTTCTGGAGTGCCTGTTACTCAGTTATATTCAAAGTGGTAAAGTGACTTGGGGATTTTGTATGATCCAATTTACCAAGATGTTTTTAGTTTGGCAGATCCTTAATGGTACAACCACTGACAGTATTAAAAGAAGACATTAGTTATACAATTTTAAACTGTGTCTCAGTATTGGATCACAACACCTATATGGCTTTAATTAATAATACTCTTATAATTATGCTGCAAGTAACATAACTCTACTAGATTGTATTATATGCAAGATAATTTTAAGAAAATGTGTGTATTAAGGAATATTGGTCTATTGAAAGCCTTTAGATCAATGTAAATAAAACTAGCACAATTTTGTAAAAAATAAATAAATAAAATTTTAAAAAGGAACGAAATTGAGTTATTTGTGGTGAGGTGGATGGACCTAGATTCTGTCATACAGAGTGAAGTAAGTCAGGAAGAGAAAAACAAATATCATACGCCAACACATATAAACGGAATCTAAAAAAATAAAGAAAATTGTTCTGAAGAACCTAGGGGCAGGACAGGAATAAAGACGCAGACGTAGAGAATGGACTTGAGGACACAGGGAGGGGGAAGGGTAAGCTGGGATGAAGTGAGAGAGTGGCATGAACATAGGTACACTACCAAATGTAAAATAGATAGCTAGTGGGAAGCAGCCGCATGGCACAGGGAGATCAGCTTGGTGCTTTGTGTCCACCTAGAGGGGTGGGATAGGGAGTGTGGGAGGAGACACAAGAGGGAGGAGATATGGGAATTATGTATGTGTATAGCTGATTCGGTTTGTTATAAAGCAGAAGCTAACACACCATTGTAAAACAATTACACTCCAATAAAGATGTTTAAAAAAAACCAGTGAAACTGAGTACGCCTTCAGTGAAGAAGACACAGGTGTCAATTTCAGTGGGCCTCAGCCCCAGGGCTACCATGTCAGTTTGTAGAGGTTATGGACTACACAGCTCTAGGGCACTCCCTTCTCATCATAGACTATGTGAGTGGCGACCCCTGGAATTGTGCACCACGACCCTAGGAGGTGTCCCCACTCAGCCCTGCCCCAACTACCTGTAATGGCGTTTGCCAATCCCTTTGCCCTTACAAATCATCCAGTAAATGTCTGCCGTCCTAACATTCCAAGTCTTGTCTTGTCATAATGCCTTATCCCACGCTCCTTGGTTTAGACCAATCAGCTCTTTGACACCTGTTTTGGTTAAACTTGGGGTGTAGACAGCAGACATGCCCCAGACTCTGTAGACGGGAAATGGAGAAACCAGTGTTCAAAGCCAGGTCTATCTGATTGCAAAGCCTATACTCTGTCTACTACAGGAAAAGAGATGGAGGAATGCAGCTGACAAAATGGCTCAGGTGTTATACTAGCCCGTGAAGGGCATGATTATCCCAGACTTATTTATTCATTCAACACATTTTCCCTAAGTCTCTACCTGACAATCACCTAAGGTCTCTTCTAACTCCACCGTTTGGTGATATAGGGTATCTCCAATCTCTCTTAATTTAGTGAGGCCCCTTTGGGTCACAAATGGCAGGGACCCAACTCAAACTGGTCTAAACCAAAATGGGATCGTGTTAGTTCACATAAATGAAAAGTACAAGAGTAGTCTGGCCAGGCAATGCTAGATCCCAGACCCAAATAAAGTCTATCCATGTCTTGGAAGCCCATTTCTCCCTGTAGGCATCATTCGCAGGTAGACTCTTCTCACAGAGCTCCCGAAACTCTAGGATTATGTCTTCTGGCTGATCAATCCCCAGAGTCTCTTTCCTTATGCTTTTATCAAAAGTTCCAGGGAAGATTTGTATTGGCCAAGCTGGGCTCACATGACTCTGCATAAACCAGTCACTCTATCCAGTGTGATGGAATGCTCTGATTGGCTCACACGAGTGGGAGAGGTGGTTTCCTATGTAAATGTGGGGTGCTGTTATTAGAAGAGAAGGAATGGATGCTGAGCAGGTAGAAACAATGGTCTGCTGCATTTCTCATTTTACGGATAAGAAAATTGAGACCCTGAGAAGGGTAGGCACTAGCCCATGATTCAGTGGCCTTGGTATCAGGCAATATTAAGTGACTTTTGCAGGCCAGGAGTTATGAGCAGCTGCCTCCTGCTTCTGTCCTAGCATCAGAGATGCTAAGACATCTCTGGTGGCAATTTTGAAGTTTTCAAGGTCAAGGGAAGTTGTGGGTCTGGCAGGGTTGCCAATGTGTGCTGTGAAAAAAACGCTGTGGGATGGAAATCAGGATACGTGGATTCTAGTCCTAGCTCTGCCACTACTTTTGTGAGTAAACTTGAGCGAGCCCACTTCTCACCTTAGACCTCAGTTTCCCCATCTATAAGCTGAGAAGGTTGGATTGAATGGTCTGAAAAGCATACTATAAATTGATGCTTTTGTTCCACTCTTGGGGAGGGAGGGAGAGAAGGCAGAAGGCCGAGAGGGAGTCCCTCCTCTCCATCTGGAACTGTGTGGAATTTCTGCAGTGGAGACATTTAACCTGACTTTAATTTGAGTTGAAACGTCTGATATTTCTGATAGTAATAACATGCCCTGGATGGGCAGGGGGGAGCAAGGCCCCCTGAAAAGAACACCAAAAAAATCCTCTCTGTTCCTCCTCTTGAAGCACTGCCCCCAGCAGGCGCGGGTCCCAGCACCAGACCCAATGAAGTAGGTGTTCCTGAGAAGCTGGGGTTAGAGGAATCCATCCTGGGCTGGCAGGCAGCCATGCTGGCTGCATGGCAGGCTTTCGGCACCTCCTTCTGCCTTCAGCCTGCCTGTCCTGCCCTACTAAGCTTGTTGGCTGACTTCAGGCTGGGCCAGGAGCAGTGGAACGCTAGGGTGAGGGTCAGAGAGTGGGTGGTGCATAACGTACCACCTGAGGTGTCAGGCACGTGTCCTGGCAGAGCAGAGGAGAGAAGCAGAGTGAGCACATGTGTGTGTTGGGGTGGGGAGCAGAGGGGGGAGTGCTGGTAGGACAAGAGCCATGATGGCCTCTACTAGGTGTGATGGTCCCTCCTTGCATATCCACCCCCTGCCCCGAACTGGGTCTATCTTTACACACAAGCATCTCCTCCTCAATGAGAGGCCCTGTCAGTTGCCACCCCATCCTCTCCTGCTGTGATACAGATATTTCACTTCCCTCTATCACAAAATAAGTCCTAGCCCAGAGAGGTGTGGGAAGTGGGGTGACTCCTTCAGCAGAGGATGCAGCTAAAATTTCTCAGCTCTTCACTACATGGGCCAAGCGCACTGCATGTTAAACAATGAAAGTGGCAGTCCTGCCTTGTGTCTAACTTTGTCCCCTCATACAGTATTTATTCACCTCTGGAGATGATAGCAAACTGCTGGTCATGAACCACTACATAAATAGCGCCTGGAGTCAGTGACTAAGTGGTGCCCTTGCCGCCCCTCCTCTAGGTTTCCCATCTCACCCCCAGCCTGTTTTTCTGCCTTAATGATGCTTCTGTGATGGGGTGATGAGTGGGCACTGGAGAGCCCATGCTGACCGACTAGCCCAGAGCAGGCAGCCCTCCAATTACCCACAGCGCTCAGGCGAGGGGCAGGCGGCGGGTGGGGAAAGAAGGCTTTCTTCCCTCCTTTAAATATATATATTTAAGCAAGGAAACAGATTTCACTTTCAATCTTCTTTCCAAGAGATTGTTATAAACAAAAGCAGGTCTGGGGCTGGAGGAGGAGGGGGAAGAGAGGAAAACGATTTGAGAGATTAAGGAGGCGGCCACGACAGCGTCCCCTTTTAAACCTCAATAAGGTTGTTTTTCTTGGTCGTTTTTTCCTCCTTTCCTCTCCAGCCAGCATTACTTAAAAGGAACATTATGTTATCACAAATCAGATTTCCAAACATCATCTCCAGGTCACTGTGAACAGCTCAGCAATTTGGCTACAGATTCCTGGAGAAGGCGTCCCCTTTAACCTCAAACTCAGGAGGGAGCTGCCCCCATTGCAAATGCCGGGGGAAGCCCTCCCGGTTGGTTGGTTGAGAGAGGAGAGATGCAGGGCCTGGAGGACTGGAGGCGGAGCGGGGGGGTTGCTCCTGTGCCTTCAGGGAAGA
The DNA here is from genome assembly GCF_964270905.1 of Leucopleurus acutus. Lineage (NCBI taxonomy): Eukaryota > Metazoa > Chordata > Mammalia > Artiodactyla > Delphinidae > Leucopleurus > Leucopleurus acutus. The sequence continues at coordinate 58,601,579 of NC_139148.1, forward strand.
AAGTACCGCTCACCACAGGAGCACCACTCACTCCCACGCAACCCCACCTCCACTCCATATGCCTTAAGGGGGTAGCTGGGTTGTGTGGGAGAATCTCACTGCCCCTTGGAGGACATCTTTGACTCTGCTGGGTGGGGGGCTGGACCCTGGTGGAGTAATGTGGGTTTCATTTTTCCTCTGCCACAAACTTGGGGCTTATCGATGCCACGGAGCTGCCAGGGGAGATTAAAGTCAAGACTGGCGCCCTAGTTCCAGTGCGTGGTGAGAGACCACAAGTATTCCAGCTGGGCTGGTGCGGGCCAGGGTGAGAGAAGGGTGAGGCTGAGGAGGGTGGAGCCGCTGAAGGGCTTCTGGAAGAGTGATGCTGCCCCCATGGTCTATTCCCTCTGGCCAGGTACAAGGCCAAACTTCGCCCTCAACCTTACACTCCCGTCTCAGTATCGGACGACAGTGGATGGGGAGAGGAAAGAAAAGGCAGGCTAGGAGGATCTGAGGTGTGTAGACCACAGTTGGAACCATAGCAGGAAGGATTTGGGCTCATCACAAAGGATTCCCAAATGGTGAACATTTGGAATCAGTGAAGCATTTTTTCTCACAAAGAATTGAGGTGAACCAGTGACCTGCAAAAAGCTGGGGATCTTGGCATCTTACCAAATGGAAATAGCTGAGTGACAATAATTGGGATTGTGGTCCCTGCCTGTTCTGTACATCTTCCACCACCATAGCACTGAGCTAGCCAAGCACAAAAGGTTAAACTCCAGGCCTTCAAGCCAAAACATTCTTTGAAGGATCCTATGCCCATTAACATTTGAGCACTTCCCAATAGTCCTGAGATGCAAGAAATAGGACCTCCATTTTGTAGATGGAAAAACAGAGGTCCAAAGGAGAAGTGGCTCATGAAGACTGCCCAGGGAGTGAGTAGTGGAGTTGGAACTGGGCCTGAGATCTCCTGACCTTCACCGCCAAGCTCTTTCCTTTGGCCCTCACCATTATAGACAGACCTTTGCCGGCCATCCTTTGTTCCAATGACTTCCTAAATGAATCAGGGGACAGAGCAGACCCAGGAGTGGGCTCTCAGCTTTGAATGGGATAGAGGTAGTGTGGCAGTCCAAAAGACAAACAACGGTCCTGACAACATGGAACCCAAAGAAAGAGCTCCACAGGCAAAGCCAAAACTCAGTCAGAGAGCTGACAGAGGGCCTGCCCAACACTACAGATAGGGCCATGCTCCAGGCTGGGAAGCCAGAGATGGCTGCAGACAGAGGGGTAGCCCAGGGGCCGGGGGTCTACTTGGGGAGAACCTCCTTCAGAAACACTTCTGTGCCTGGAGAGTCAGAGAGGCGAGTCCACCTAGCCCAGGTGGCAAGGACCGTGTGCCCTCAGACTTGCACTATGACCTTGGGTTGAGAGGACCCAAGGAGTCATAGCCAGCCAAGAACTCCTCCCTCCAGAGCATGGTCGTTTCATGCCCCAAATTGTGGCCTGGGGGCCACGTCCAGTGCAGGGAAAGGAAAACTAGTTCATACCTACCATGGACCAGACCCTTGCACATCATCATCCCGTCGACTCCTGCCAACAGTCTTGTGAGGTGGAGATTTTGCTCTCCATTTAGATATGGGAAAGTCAGACTTTACTTGTAAAGTAAGGGGCTTGTCCAGGACTCATCAATAATATACCACAGAAGTTGGTTTTGAACTCAGCTCTATCTCATCAAGACTCGTGCTCTTTCTGCTAAGGTATGACCTTAAGGGTGCAATCTGAGACCCCCTTAGGGGTCAAGGTGGAAGGAGACCAGCAGAGGCCCCCAGGGAACCCTGAGTTTGAGGGCTCTGGAACGTTGGTCCTCCAGGTTCCCCACTGTGAGGGCCCTCAGACTCTCTGACCGCAGCAAGCAGACCTGGGGCCCAGACCAAGCCAGATGCCAGCAGAGTCTGGGGGATCTAGCTGGGAACAGCCCCCTGCTACTCTACCCGCCCCCCCCCCACGCCCCCATCTCCATACTTCTCCTTCCTCCTCAGTTCCCTGGCTCTCCCTCCAGAGCGCTCAGACTCAGCACTCCAAGAAAACTCTGTCCCAGGGTAGGGGCACTGGGGGGGTATTCTGCTTTGCTCCTCAGACCACTGACTCCTGGGCATCTGGCCTGGCCACCTTTCTGCCACATTCCTTTGGGAGGAGGGTTGCAGGCAGCCCTCGGTAGTTGGACGCTCCACCCGCCACTTCCACCACCAGGCCGCTTTAGCCATCAGTGCAGAGTGTGCAGAGGCCTCTCCCTCGCTTGCTTTATTTATCTTGGCCCAGGGACGATGAAGCCCGGATCTGAGGGGAGGATGGAGAGGCCATTTCCAATATTTCCTCCCGGCCTCCCCATGCCCCTGAGATGCCCCTTAGTACCCGGGAGGAGAGGGCAGAGGTCGATGGTCTGAAAACAATGGCTTTCAGCCGGGGGAGGATGGGTGAAGGGGAAGAAGGGAGAGGGAGGGCTCAGGGCCCACAGGCCTTGTCGTGGGCTCGCAGGTAATGGACGCCACCCCCGGAGTGGGGTGGTGCAGACTGGTGGGGAGGGCCAAGTGCTTGGACCTCAGAGCCTCAGCTGAGCCCACCCCGGGCCCAGCCTCAGCCAGCGATGGGCAGACAAGGGAAGGGGTTGGCCTCCCTCCTAGGGCCAGGACTGCACAGCCAGGCAGAAATGCCAGCCCTGGGAAGCAGTGTGGAGCGTCCTCTGTTCAGTCCAGTAGGAAGAGGGGCTGCAGGAAGCCTCAGGCTTGCATTTCAGTCGTCCGTTTGCCTCAGTAGAGCAGCCCCACCGAGCTCCCCGCCACCCCCTCTGCTGCTCGTTTGCACTGCTGGAATCCCTGTCTCCAGTTATCATGTCCCTCGACACACCCAGCGCTGTCCTTCAGCCAAGCCACACACATAGAACTGCTTTCATCTCCCTTGTCAGCTGGGCCTGCCCTTTCCCAAGGGCTCAGGGACTTTGCTTCTCTGAATTTCCTTCAATTTGTCTCCATCACCCCCATGTTCAGGGACATTCAACTGCACAGTGGCCTCAAAGGAGAGGGGTGGTTTGGGGGCTGCAGCGGGCTGGCCTGTTCCCCAGGCTCCACTAACATCAGAAAGGGGAAGACATTTCCTGTGGCTCTCAGCCTCCCTCCTTCCTTCTGGGCTCTTCAGGGGCCTGAGGTGGTGGGGAGCAGGGGGAGATGTCACCTCAGTTCAGTCAACAAACGTCTCTGAGCGGCTCTGATATGAGAGACCAAAGGGGTCTGACTTGGTTCCTGCCCTTGTGGGTCTGGCAGACCAGTAAAGAGAGTCATATTACTAAATAATAGCAATAATAATGCCATGACCGCACTCGCTCTGTGGCAGGTACTTTCCTAAGCACTGCACACAGATTAATCATTTCCTCCTCATCAGGGTCCTGTATGGCAGTAACTATAACTATTTCCATTTTATAGGTGAAGAAACTGTGGCTCGAAGAGGTTACGTAAATTGTCTTAGGACTAAGGAATGTCCGAGCTGGGGTTCCATACCCAGGGAGGCTAACTCCAGGGCCTGTGCTCTTAACTGCTACACTAAACCTGGCCAGAAAGCTCAGCAAAGGTTTAGACGAGAGACAGGTATTTCCAACAGGGTGGCTCTGGGAAGGCTTCTTGGAGGAAGTGGCATTTTCAAAGAGCCTTGCAGGGAACTTGAACAGGCAGAGAGATGGGAGGGCATTCTAAGTGAAGGTACTAGTGGAAGCAAAGAACAGGGAATAGGATATTGTAAGTCAGGTTCAGAGAAGGCAAGGGGCTCAGTCTGGCAAGAACTGAGGGTAAATTAGGAAGCAAGACTGGGAAGCCAGTGGGTCCTCTAGGTGGTCAGCTTCAAGGAGGGACAGAACTGGATCAGAGCTTGGTTTGAAACCTCAATGAGGCTGCAAGGAGAGACCACTGTACTTGTCAGGCAAGAGATGAATGATCCTGTTCTACTCTGCAGTGGTGGCAGTGGGGATGGTATGGATGTGTTAGGAGATGGCAGAGATAATGGATTGACAGGCTTGGGCCCCAAATAGATGCCCGGTGTGGGGGAGAGTGAGGAGGCCACTGAGGGGGCAGGATGTCATGGAGGGGGAGCAGCTAGATGGGGTGGTTTGGGACACAAAGTCTTAGGTGCCTGTGGGGCATCGAGCAAAGGTTCCTACTGGGGAAGACAAGGGAAGCCTTTTGTGGCTCAAGTGTAGAGTTCATCACTGTAGAGGCTGGGGGATGGTGCTGGAAGGAAGCCTGGGGCCCTGAGTACCAGCTGAATCAGTCAGGACTTTACTCTGTAGGCAACAGGGAGCCCTTGAAGGGTTTTGAGCAGAGGAGTGACATAATCAAATTTGCATTTTAGGAAGGTCGCTCTGGCGATATTATCAATATTATCAACATCGAGGACAGGTAGGGAGGAGAGGCTGCTTAGGAAGGAGGCCCGAGGAGGAACAATGGGCATGGGAAAGAGGGGACAGATGTGAGAACTTTTGGTGATAGGAAGGGCGGGATCGGGAGAGGGGAAGCAAAGTACAAGGGTGAGCGAAAGAGCCACCACGTGAAGAAGCAAGCCCAGAGGGGGCCAGCCAGATGGAGACAGGTGCCCAGGCAGAGGCTGGGAGAAAAGAGCGGCTGGCGGTGAGGGGAGAGGTGAGAGCGAGGCCTGTTGCTTCCTCCGTGCTTGTTTGTTCTCCTGGGGGCCCTGGCCACAGGCCTTTGTTTGAGGACAGAAGAACTGCTTCCAAAGGCAGCGCCTCCTTGCTGCCACAGGTTATAAATCTCCAGGGCCAGACACTGACACACACACACACACCTGCCGCAGGCCTGGGCTCAGCAGCTGGGCCGCCAGGGTAGTGGCCAGCGCTTCCCAAAGATGGGAGGATTTCCAGGCTCTGTTTCCAAAGGAATTCCCGGCTTGTGAAACACCAGAAAGGAGGGGGAGAAGGAGCCCGTGCATCCCTGGCAGGGCCCAGCATTTCAGGAGGGCGTGCTGAGGTGAGGGGCCAGCGAAGGGAGACGGGCCAGATGGAGGGAGGGGTTCCCGTAAAGCAGCCAGGGGCTGGCTGGGGAGCAAGGCCAGGAAGGGGTGCACAGGAGGGTGGGAGCCGGGAATCCGGAACTGAAGAGGCCCGGGCACGGCAGCCAGCAGGCTGGGAGCTGCCTCCTCTGGGCCTCAGGCCTCTGCCATGATGTGGGCCTTTCCGAGAGTCAGAAAGGCACTGGTGTCAGTGACAGTCAGCGTAGGGTGATGGCCATGGCTAGCACGCCCTCCATGCAGACAGACCAAGATCATCTCAGAGCTGAAAAGACGATGGCAAATGCTTGTGTCCAGTCCCAACATACGATGGCTGGGGAAGCAGGGGGCGCAGAGAGGGGAAACAGTTGCCCAAGGCTACACGGTGAGGCAGTGACAGAGCTGGGACCACAACCCAGGGCTTTAACACCTGGGCCATGGCTTTCTGGCACAAAGGTCTGCTTCCTAAAGAAAGGAGATGACAATGAGATAAAGATATCTTGGGACTCCTCTGTCACCACATGAAGAGAAATCTTTCTTATTTGCTGGTGACCCAGAGGACTGAGGGCAGACTGCAGCAGCAGTAATTGCGAGAGCAATTAGACTTTGGTGATCTTTGGAGGAATTGGATGTGAGAAACTTGAGGCAAGTGTGGGCAGAGGCTGAGAGGTAATTCTGAGGGGGTAGAAAGTGTTGGCAGCCACTGAGAGAAACTGGGGCACCAAACTGAAAGATAACAGGATGCCTGACTATAGGTTGGATGGCTGTTGGGAACAGCTATTAGCTGGAGAAGAGGAGAGGGCAGGGGACAGGGACAGGGAGGGCAAGATGACTAGGAGCCCTGGGAAGAGAGACACTTGTTTCAGGCAGTAGCTGTAAAGGGACCATATCAGGCTGGGTCTCCAGAGAGCTTGGTCTGATCCGAACTCCGGAAAACTCCCAGAGATCCAAACAGAAATACTCTGGCTCCTCAGAGGCCGGTAAAGTGGGAGGGAGACACTAGGCAGCCCCACCCTGGGGACCGTCTTTAGAGCAGTGGCTTCTGAGATGTAAGTTTGGAATTGAGCTGGACAGGTGGTGGCATCACTACACCTTCTTGGGCTCTGACAGACTGTGGAGGCTGCAGGCAAGGGTTAGTTGCCCATGCCCCCTTTGGTGCGTAGACAGGAAACTGGCATGCACATTGCACGTAGGAGCTGTCTTGCTTACGCTTGAGGGAAGACCTGCACACTCTCTGGATATGAAGAAACCTCCAGGCCATAGTGTCAGAGGCTGCAATGCCTCCAGGGTCCTTCTAGCCCAGATCCCAGGGGCCTGGCCTGGGCCAAATTACACAGACCCCTCTGACCTGGCATCCTAGTCCCCGTTTCTGCCATCCATGCCACACTGTGGGGGACTTTCTACCTGCCACAACAAAAGCCCAGGCTAAAGAGTACCCCAGTCTCCTCTGCCACTCCCCTCCACAAAGTGGTCCCTGCCCAGGGGACTTTCTGGCCATTTGTCGACTCCTAGAGCAAGCTCTTTACTGTAACTCATGACCATTCAGCCACAGTAACCCAGACCCCAATGTGGCCTTTTCCTGTTTTGCCCTGGATTTGGCTCCAGGCCTCTGCAGTAAGCCCACTACCCAGACACTTCCTCTGCCTGGAGAGGGTTCTCTTAAGCATTCCCTACCCTCTCTGCTAAAGTCTCCCTTTCTGATGGTATACAAGACACACTGATGCAAGCTTGTTGATGGTGTAACAGAGACAGAAATAATAAGGCTGACAAGACATGGAAGCAACATAAATGTCCATCGACAGATGAATGGATAAAGAAGATTTAGTGTATGATATATATATGTATACACACACACACACGCACAAACAATGGAATATTACTCAGCCATAAAAAAGAATGAAATCATGCCATTTGCAGCAACATGGAGGGACCTAGAGATTATCATAATAAGTGAACTAAGTCAGACAGAGAAAGACAAATATTACATATCACTTGTATGTTGAATCTAAAAAAATTATACAAATAAACTTATTTACAAAACAGACTTACAGACATAGAAAACAAATTTATGGTTACGAAGGGGAAAGGTGGGAGGGATAAATTTGGAATTGGGATTAACAGATACACACTACTACATATAAAATATACACATTACTATATATAACCAACAAGGACCTACTCTATAGCACAGATATATATATATATATATATATATATATATATATATATACACACAGATATATATATATATATATATAACTGAATCACTTTTCTGTACACCTGAAGCTAACAGAACATTGTAAATCGACTATATTTCAATAAAAATTTGTTTAGAAAAAGAAATCATGAAGCTGAATATCTCCTGATCCCCAGCTCTCGAATGCTGGCAGCCGAAAGTTTTCTAAGGTGCCAAGAGCTGGCCAGCTCACTTGCCCTCGGCACATATGTGATCCCTGAGGGTGGTTGGGTCTGATCCGCAGGATGATGGCATGGGGCAGATGGCAAGGGAGGTAGGACAAGCCACAGAACGACATGCCATCTTCTGGTGACGTGTAGGAGTAAAGACAGGTCTCCCTTGCCTCTGAAGTTTTGTTTGCAGGCCGCCAAGCCTATCCCAAGGTTACACTCGTAGTTAGAGGTGACTGCAAGCCAGACAGTCATCCAGTTTAAAGAAGCATCTAGTGCTTTGGAAGAGATAAAAATATGGCCTTTGTCTTCCTCTTCTTTCTCTCCTTCTCTCCTTCTTACTCTTTCTGTCCTCTAGTCCTTTATGTGGCAATTTTCTGGCCTTCCTCCAAAAACGGGGGGAAAAGGCCACCAAGCTAGGCTGGAAAAGTAATTGGGACAGATCTGTCCCTCCTGTGACCTGGTTGCCCCATGGAGCTAAGGATTGAGGCAGAGGAGGTTGACGGAGATCCCTCTGCCTCCCCAGAGGAAAGGTTTACAAAGCTGACTCCATCTCAGTCACTTCAATGGAGGTGACTTCCTGGATCCTGGTTAAGGCCCCAAGGGCAGAGAACGCCATGCTGGTTTGTATGAGTGTACACAAGTCCAGAAGCAGAGGGGCGGAGTCAGTGGCACCCCAGGTCGCCTGTCAGGCCCACGCTGGACCAGGGCACTTTCAATGCCAGCTTCAGCCACTGGGGTGCTACGCTGGGACTCTGAGCTTGGGAAAGTCCTCCAGAAGCCGAATCCCGTCCAATCTTCTTCCCCCAGTCTTGACAGTGGGAGAAAACTTTCCTTCAGCCAAATATTTCTGTACTGCCGAAACCCTCCGAAGGTCATCATACCCATCTCCCAGTCTCCAGACTGGAAACCTTTTCTCTCAACCTGGTAGCCCACCCCTTCCTGCCATGCTTATGCATTCTGGTCTCAGGAAAGGACCTGCAAGTCCCTGTGCTCCAGCGGAACTGGTCTTGGGCAGGTTGCCTCAGCCACCTTCCCAAGAAAGCTTAGGAACCATGTGTGCTGACTTCTGAGAGCAGGACGGGGAACCCTCCGGGGATGGTGAGGAAGTAGCCACATGGTAGAGCCAGAGGGGCATCTGGGGGCCCAGGGCCTCTCTCCTGCTGAGGATTACCTCAGAGTAGGGCCTTTAAGGCTCCTGGGAACTGCCCCTGCCTTTCTGGCAGCTTGCCTGCATCTCAATTTCTAAGCAGAGCCCGAGGCCTGGCCTCAGGAGCAACATGAGTTCCAGCCCAAGGTCTTCTGAGAGCTGAAGAGTGGAGCAGCCCCAATCAGCCTTTGGCTGCCTCGCTTCCTGCAGGTGGAAAAATCATCCTATTTATCCCCAAATGGATTTGTCTACTCAAACAACAAACAGACACAGAAACACACATGGAGTCATAGACACATGTGCAAAAGACAAATCCAAGACATACGTAGAGCCTTTCCTTCGCTCTCTCTCCCTCTGACTGTCTCTCTCTGTCTCTGTGGCTTTCTTTCTCTCTGTGTATCTGTCTGTCTCTGTCTCTGTCTCTCCCCCCACCCCTTCCTAACTTTTTCTCTCACTCACCCTTTCCCAAGGCCCCCTCCCGCCTGCACTACAGCATTTATCAAAGCAGCCTGACTTCATGTTGTAAAGATATACAGCGTGGAACGAAATCCACCTTAAACTCTCTTCTAAATATATTAAAATAATAGGAATTCTCATCTGCCTGATTGAATTTGCTGCTTGATATTAGAAGCATGCCAGGCCCTTCTGGGCCCAGTCTGGGGCTGGGAGGGGCTGGGATTCCCTGCCTGACTCCTCTTTCCTGGCCAGCAGCTCAGTTCCCTCGCGTGGGTGGGGCTGGGGGAAGGGAGTGGGGGCTGCGTCCTGGCCAAGAGGCCTTGGGCGGCCACCTCAGCCAGCAGGCAGCACAGTCCACTGAACAAGGGCAAACAAACACTGGGCCTCCTCTGGCCCACACGGCGCCTCATCTCGCCTGGAAGCTGTGAGCCTCTTCCCTGCTCCAGTCAGCACCCAAGTTCACAAGCCATCCTGCAGTTACTTCCAGTCTCCATTAATGTTCACTTCCATGGCCCATGGGACGAGAAGCTTCTTGAGCTCAGGGGACATATCTTCTTGTTCGTGTATCACCAAGGTCCCAGATGGCCTGGTACAGAACAGAAGCTTGGGGAAACATTTGTTAAATGACCAAATTCGTTCATTCATTCATTCAACCAATATTTCTTGAACCCTTACTATGTGCCCAGCACTGATGCAAGCACTGAGAACACAGCAGAAAACCAAACAGACATCAAACCCTTGCCATCATGCAGCTTTTATTTTAAGAATACATGAACAATAATAATGAACTGGCTCACTCAGAGCCAGCTACAGAAGGCAACTTCTGCCCTGGACTAGACTCCCTGCTAGGCTTCCTACTTCCAAGCACAGCAAACAATAAGACTTGCTGAATCTTAGACTCTGCTTTTCAGACTATAGCATCTGCCTTATGCTGGCTTGCTTGGGGTCTGGGTATGAGGCTGCTGGCTCCTTGGGGCAACACTGTGCAGGCAGAGAAGTGGAAGGGCCTGGCATGAGACTCCCATCCTCCATTAGGATGGAGGTTGGGAAGTAAGCCTGGCTGTCAGTGAAGGGAGCTTCCGAGTGGGCAAGTTTGGGTGCCAATGAGTAGAAACTCAGTCAGCAGTGAGTCCCGAGGTTCCAAGAGGAAATAACCATTGGATATTAATCAGATGGGGAACATTGCTGCAGGCAGTCTGCTATAGGTGGATCTAGTGTCTGGGAAAAGTGCAATCATCATCTAGGGAAGGGCCCCAGGGTTGGTACAAGTGGGATTGTGCTGGTAAATGTTCAACAACTTGTTCACTGAGAGGGAGAAAAGCCCCGATTTGCAGTGTTTGCCAATTACCGTGGTGTAAATACTCCCACAGTGGCTGGATTCAAGCTATCAACATGACATCATTGAACATGGATTTGGGAAGACATGTGCACAAACAGTTCTCCTGAGCCAATGTGAGCCCTGCTCTGGTCTTGGAGTCAGGATTAGGAGTTTTGTTCTTGGAGAGAGACTGGCCAGAGGCTAAAAAGAGCAAAAGACTGGGGCTGGGAACCAAGGGCTACAGGGGTGGGGAAAGCCACGATGCCAGGGGCAACCTGGGAGCCTGATCAGTGGGCAGTGCTAGAAAGAGAGTAAAGCTGAATGCCAGCAGATAGAGGACGAGTGATGCTGCTTAAGTCATGTGGCCTCTACCAGGACTGGCTTGTAGATCTGTTGGCTGATTTGATGTCTGCAGAGGCAGGAGGAAATGTGTGGATTATGTGGGGATGGGTCGTGGGGAGATGCTGATGTCTGATCCTTAAGATAATGGCACACCTTTGTGCAGTGCTTCCTCTGTGTCAGGCCCTGTGCAAGCATTTAACATGTATCAATTCATCTGATCCTCAAAACCACCCAGTGAGGTAGGTTACTATCATTCTCACAATTTTACAGGTAAGGAGAATGAGATACAAACAGATTAGGTAACTGTCTTATGTCCTATGACAATCTGGCTCCAGTCTGCTCTCAACCACGATGCTGTATCGCCTTTAGCTTTATTTCCTTAATGGAATCTTCTGGAAGTAGATCTCTTGCCTAGGCCCATAGTACCCAACAGAGCTCTCTGGCCTGGCCTACTGCTTGTAAAATGCTTCCTCTCACCCACTTCCCTACAACCTGCCTGGCAAATGGAGCAGCTGCTCCTGGTTGATCTGGGCCTATGGCCACCCACCTCCAGCAGACTCAGCTCCCAGCTTTATTCTTTGTGACAATGGGACCTGTGGTGATGATGTGTGTGTGTTGAGGTGAGGGGTGGCTAAGCACGGGTGGTCTTTGGAAGAGGGAGGCAACTCTGTCTGGGAGGAGAAAAAGGGTGGGGGAGAAAGAGGGAGGCTGAAGAAAGGAAGAGAGAGAAATCGGAGGAGGAGGGGATAATGCCTCCAGGCTTGGCCTTGGCAGAAGCTGGTCTCTAAGCATCACTGTGACCCCTGCACACACTCAGGGCAGCGTGAGGTGTGACTCACTGAAGTGTAAACAGGAAAAGAGGATATGGGCTTCTGCGGGTGCCTTGTGGAATTAGTGGGTCACTCACATTGTGCGTGTATACGACTGTGCCACAGGCCTGCTCACACACCCACATTCAAAAGAGAGACTGTAGCTGAGTGTGATCAACTGAGCACATTTGTGAGATGCTGTGACTGCGCGTGAGAAACACTGACATCCTTGACTCCTGGAATTTCCCGGACCTCTGGAAAAACCCCAGCAGAGAAGCTTGCCAGGGGCTCCAGGGAAGCTCTGGGAGGGAGCCCAGAGGGTCAGATGGGCTCAAGCAGGGGCTTTCCTCTGGGCTGAGGTCACCTGCCCTCTTTCGGCCCCTATTAGATACAAATCCTCAGCCTCCAGTGGGTGCTTGGAGGACGGTGAGGCATTTCCTCTGAGCCTTACTCTACGAAGGGGAGAGACAGATGGCTGAGGAAAAGCTGGTGAGGATGCACCTGAGGTGGGAACCTGGCCCACCCTGGGCTGTCGCTGTCACCACTGGTGACCTCAGGAGCGCTCGCAAAGTCTTGTCTCTCTCCCAAGCGTGTGGTGTAGAGGAAAGAGCAAGGCCTCTGCAGTCTACTGAGATCTAGGCTTTAATCCTTGCTCTAGCTTGGGGAACTTGGATCAGCTCCCTCCCATCACTGAGCCTCAGTCTCCTCATCTATAAAATGGGAATACCGTCCACCCTACAGAATGGTTTTGAGGAAGAAAGGAGCTCACAGATGTGAACGCATCTGGCATGATCCTTGCCATGCTTGCTCTCTCTTTCCCCTTCTCTTTAGGCAGACACTGAGAGCAACCTCCTCTCAGGTCGAGAATCTGGGGATCCAGAAGCTCTCTGTCTCAGGGCGAGGACCAAGAAGGGCTCTTTCTCCCATACTTGAATCAACAGATGAATGATAGGCCCTGAACCCAATGGCTGAGCAACAGCCTTCCTCATTTGCACCCACCAGCTCAGGTCAACCCAACATCTCTTGTCCACACACCTAGGGAGCTCGCTAGGGTAAAGATAACCCCTCTTCTGACATTCTGGCAATATGGAGGTTTTAAAAGATATACCCAGAACTTCACACCACAGAAAGCTTAAGACATTTCATCCCATAAGTCTAGATGCTGGATACTTGAAGGCAGGACTCCATAGAAAAGGCCAAGATGGGGACCCAGGGGCTCTCCTAGTCCCCTCCCCGTTCCTCCTCCAAGCTCACTGACACTAGGGGCCTTTAGTCCTGCAGCTTAGAGGGGATTTGATGATTTTTTTAAAAATCAGGCTAGGGATGGGTCAGGTGGCTGGTCAAGAACACCAGGGGGCCCTCCACGTAGCTAAGGTGGAAGTGGCTGGAGCTTCCCTAAAGAGGGGTGGGGGTGGTCTGAGGGACAAGCCAGGAGGTGATTGGGGAACCTCAGTGGAAGTAGTCCCAGTGAGGCCCAGTCCTGCACCCAGCCTCTGCCATTCACCATCTGGACAACTGTGGGCCTCGATTTCCCCATCTAAAACATCAAGGGTCCGGGATGTTGTGCATATCAAATGAGCAGATGTGAGGGAAGCATTTTACAGACCATGAACACTACACACATGTGAGACAAAGCCAGGAAAGTGATATTGCTGAACCCCTGCTCCAGGCCCCTTTTGTGTTGGGTGTGCAGTTACTCGCATCAGCCCCCTCATTGGATTTCCTTTCCATCTTTGTGCTCCGCAGTTGCTAGCACTGGGCGTGGCAGAACACAGGTCCTCCGGCAGTGCTTAGTGATCAAATAAGCAATCTCACTGGCCTCCTCACAGCAACCCAATGAGACAGAGATTATTACCAGCCCCATTTTACAGAGCTGTGAAGTGAGGCCCCGGGGGGTGAATGCATTCGTCTAATGTCACACAAACAGTAGTAGCCGAAAAGATATGCCGTCTGTATGACACACGTCCTTTCTCTTTCCATTGCACCCCTCGGCCTTTTTCATAGCTCACCCTCTCTGATGCTTCCCTGACCAACTCTCTGGCTGCTAGGAAGGTCACTGAATGAAACAGCAGAGCCCAGTGGGCAGAAAGTGGCAAGAGGTGTGGGTAACAAAAGTTCAGGCTGCTCCTGGCTTGAGCTAGACATCACCCATGGTTTTCACTGGATCCCAGCTGCTCCGTTGCCCACAAGTGACCTTGGATTTCTGAGCCTGCTAGTACTGAACATGAACATGAAAGATGGGGGACTCCTGGTGTGGAGGGATGTTAGGAGAGGGAAAAGTGTGGGAAAGGGTAACTGCTGAGAATAGAGAGAGGCCCCTTGGCTTTCCTTGGTACCCACTGCATCTAAGGATTCTTGCTCTGAGGAACTTTTTCCTGGTGTCTCTCCTAAGTTCTTGCTGCTAGCTAAGCCCATTCTTTCTAGTTTTGTTGGCCTTCCAGATTTTATTTATTTTTTTTTATTATTTTTTTATTTTTTTTGCTGTACGCGGGCCTCTCCCTGTTGTGGCCTCTCCCGCTGCGGAGCACAGGATCCGGACGCGCAGGCTCAGCGGCCATGGCTCACGGGCCCAGCCACTCCACGGCATGTGGGATCTTCCCAGACCGGGGCACGAACCCGTGTCCCCTGCATTGGCAGGCGGACGCTCAACCACTGCGCCACCAGGGAAGCCCGGCCTTCCAGATTTTATACAGACAATTTCTCAGTGTTCTTCAGATAACATCCCTTCAGGAGCCCCAGCCAGCATTACTCCTATACTTAAGACAAGGATGAAGAGACCTTGCCACGCACTCTACCCAAGGAGATCAGTAAGATGGGCCCAGACCTATTGCCTAAAGGGGCCTGAGTTCAAAGAGCCTGGCTCAGCTCCTGGCTTTGCCAGTTACTTCCTGTAAAACTTCGGACATATTACTTATTCATTCTGTGCCAGTTTCCCCAGGTACAGTAAGAGCTATCAACCCCTCCCTTGGTGACTGACAGAGAGTTGGCGCTCCATAAACAGAATTGTAGTCTATTTGATAATGTCAGTCTGCATCTTGATGGTACTGTGCTCATTGGTTCACACCCTCCCCAGGCCAGCCCATTCGCCTTCAGGCTGCACGGGCTCAGATTTTTCCCTCTACTTCCAGCCCTGAGCTCCAGGCCACAGGCTGCATCTGCGCAGTCCCAGGAGGCCCACCCCATCTGGGGAGCAGCCCCTCCCTGCTCAGTACCTCCTTGGGGCCTTCCAGCTCCACGTTCTTTCCCAGTGGCCACCCTGCCTTCCACAGCTTGCCCAGCTATTCTCAGAGCGCTATGGCCTCCCCATCCTCTGTTTCTCCGAAAGCTTCTGTGATTCCTTTTCATCCAGAGTCCCAAGTCACCAGGACTCTAGTGTTCAGAAGCCAGGTCACTCCAACCAGCTTTGCATTGACATTGCATTTCCAAAGCCCAATTTACATTATAATTATTCTTTCTAGCCTGGCGTGTGGTGGGGGAAGGGGGGTACACTCCACACAGATTTAGGGGAGGACTTTTGGCCGGCTGCAACAAGAACTGGCAATCACATCTCCAGGGGCCTCATTCCCCTAGCACTGGGGTTTTTTTCTCAGTTTCTTAGAGTGACCTCACATGAGCACAGCTTTTCTTCTGTTCGTGCCCTTTCCCCCGGTAGGCAGTACTTCTGGGCCCAGTCCTGACCTACTGCTCCTCAGCCCCTTCAGTAGGTTCTCTAACCTGCGTGGCCAACCTCACCTCACAGCCCTTCCCACAATCCAAAGTCTCATTCCTGACTCCAGTCAAGCGGAATATAAAGAACATAACTTTTTGTCTTCAGTTCAGCAAAACTTAAAGAAAAATAGTTATCAGTGCCAGCAAGTTTGCAGTGAGATGGGCAATATCACACACTACCAGTGGAAGTGTCAATTGGTATAGCCTTTGTGGTGGGCAATTTGGAAATATCAAGGTCTGTATATGCTTTGACAGGTATACACTTTGAACCAATAATTCCCCTGACAGGAATCTGTACCAAAGAAATACTTGCAAATTTGGGTTAAAATGTATATAAAAGCTATTCATAAACAACAGGAGTAAGCTAAATGTCCAACATTAGAAAATGGAATAAACAGAATTATATACAATCTATAAGGATGTTTTGAAGAACATATAATAATGTGGAAAATGCTCATGTTATAATGCTAAGCTAAAACATGCAAAATACCAATTCATATATACAGTATAATCCTGATTATTTTTTATAAACTATAAATATTCAAATAAAAAGTCTAGAAGGAAATCAACCCATTGTTAGTAGCGTCTGACTCAGGTAGTGGGATTGTAGTAGATTATAATAATAAAAGCCAACATTTGAATAGCACTTATGATGGGCCAGGAGCTTTTCTCTCAGCACTTTTTACATAGCTTTAAGTATGGTTACTCCTTACAACTACCCTCCAAGATAAACACTGTATAATCCCCATTTTACAGATGAGGAGACTGAGGTTCGGAGAGAGTGAGTGACTTGCCCCGGGTCACACAGTTGGTCATTTTCTGCTTTGTATTTATCATTTTCTGGATTCTCCACTCTGAGTAGTTTTGGCTTTTGTAATCAGAACAAAAATGCACAGGGGTTTTAAGAAAAATTAAACTGCACTGCTGGGTCACAGAGGCTCCTAGGCTCAGCTGGAGATAGCTTTACTTCACAGTTTGTATAGACTGTGGTACTCCTGGAGGGCAGGGCTTTGGTCCTTGTGATCCTCTGTTTGTTAGCCTGTCTGGGTATAGCCCCCCACTCAGGGCCTGTCCCTACCCCTGTTTGATGAACCTCCTGGCTAATGGCCTACCTCCACACTTTCTGGCCTTTGCCGCTTACATGGAAGGTCCACATTGCTAGCTCCTTTCTGGACACATACCTCCACAGCCTATCCCTGGAATAGCAGAGGCTGACAGTGGTCGGGCTTCCCCTGTCAGCCTGATCTCAGGGACATAGCAAAAGGTGGGAGCAGAGGAGGACATTTATCCTAAAGCATCTGTCTCTGGGGGTTCCACAAAGATGCTAGTGTTTCAGTTCTAACAGAGAGGTGGCCGCGTATAGGGAGATAGGCAGAACCCTTTACATTGGGCCCTGGAACTTTTGACTCTGGAAAGGACACTGCCCCGTCTTTTCCCTGCCTAGATCAGCATCCTGCTGCTCCACTACTGATTACATAGGACACCCACACTTTGGGGGTCACACTAGCTGCTAGCATGGTTCAAATAGAAATAGAAGTTCTCTGGAGGGGAGGGGCGGCTGGCACTCCACCCGTCTTCCCATGCCCTCTCCAAGCCCTGGCCCCTGTCCCAAATACAATTGTGGGGCAGCATGGGGAGGCCGGCCTGTAGGATATGGAGAGAAGGAAGAGCGGATGAGGCGTCTTGAGATCTGCGAGCTGGAGCAGGAACATAAGACCCCAATTTAGGCATCTCTGCTTGGTAGCCTTCCAGAGGCCAAGGAGTTGGAGTTGTTTGGGAAAAACAATCAATAGGAGACCTGGGATCTAATCCTAGCTTCTCCTCTCACTGACTGTGGGACCAAAGCCAGGCCCTTCCCTTCCCTGGGCCCCGAAATCCTTCTCTGGGCCCCAGAATCCTTCTCCGGAAGATGGCGACAAGAGTACCCATCTCACTGGGCTGTCCTGAGAATCAAGAGACACCTACACTATGATGGAACAGTATCTTGTATCTTGGAAAACAGTGTGGAACCATGTGCCGGTTAGGAAGCCAAGAGGTTTTCTCTCTCTCCAAGTCTCCTTAGCTCTGTAACTTTGGGGGTTGCATACTTTTGAACAACCCAGTGAAAGCAAGGAGCCCATTTCCTATAAAAGCACACAAAACGTGGCACATCATTTCAGGAAGGCTTTAACCTCATGGGTCCCTTTCATAGGCCACTTGCAGGCTAAGAAGCCCTGGCCTGTGTCAGTGGTTAACCCCTTTCCTAGCTTGCCTCTGCTCACATACCTACAGGGATGGGGGACTCACTCCCCTCCAAGCAACTGGTCCAGGTTTGCGGAGCTCTGACTTTCCTTCTGCTCGGTTAAAAGCTGCCTCCCTGGAGCATTTCTTGGAGACTTCCCTGCCCAAGGAACCTGAGAAATGCCTGGGACCAGATGCGCTCAGGCTCTGCGCTATCTGGGCAGTAGGGATGGGGTTTCCTCCACTCTAAGCCAGACCAGCTACTTTGCTGCTGCTGCTCCCAGGAGACGATGCTGGATTTTCTTCCTCATAAAGTCGTCCTCCAAGTCACTCTGGAGCCAGCATGTGGCCAGGCCCTGGCAGCCAGCTGGTCTGCTCAAAGTCCAAAGAGGAAGCAGGCGGCTGGGGAAGCCTGACAAGCCCTCTTCCCCCAGGATGAAACACTCTCAAAAGCAGCGTTTAAAGCACCCTCCTACCCCAGCAACCCCCTTCTGCCATCTCCCTAGCATGGGACAATGTCCCCATGTGAGCTCAGAAACCAACTTGGAATGCTGATAGTAGCTACCTCATAGAGATGCACGGAGTGTTAAGTGAAGTGATAAACGTACAAAGCCTGGACTGTACCAAATAGCAGTTCCCTTCTTCTTTCTGTCCCTCTCCCCAGGGGCTCTCCACGCCAGTGGAAAGCAACGGGAATGGGCGTGGATTGAGTATTTACTGGCCCATGTTCTGGGCAGGTTAGATCTTGACAAGAACCCCATCAATAGGTTCGACTTGGTTTCCTAGTTCACACAGCTGGCACTGGGTAACGAGGGATCTGAACCCAGGTCTGGCTTCCTCAAGCCCACATCTTGCCTTGCATCACGCTGCTTCTCAGGGAGGGAAGATGATACCCTCCCATGTAAAGCAGCCTCTCCTTTAAGGTTCTTAAGGGTCACCATTCTGATTGTTTTGGGAGGAGAAGGAGCAAAGCGGTCATTGGATTCCAATAGCTCCCACATCCTCCCCAAACTGTGCTTGGAGTGACTCCCCTCCCACCGCTGCCCAGCCTGCCAACAGGTGTAAGACCATTGAGGTGGGGAGGAGCTGGGCCTGACTTCTAGGGCCTGCTGGGTAATGACCAGACCTATGCATTTAGAGTAAACAAGAGGGCCCCTTCTGGCTTCACCGGGAGGAACCAAATGGCCTGAGCATTCAGGTAGGCAAGACAGGCCTGTGAAAGGAAAAGTTCGTTCAGCTCAGATCAAGAGACTTACTTCTTGGGCTTCCCTGGTGGTGCAGTGGTTGAGAGTCCACCTGCCGACGCAGGGGACACGGGTTCGTGCCCCGGTCCGGGAAGATCCCACATGCCGCGGAGCGGCTGGGCCCGTGAGCCATGGCCGCTGAGCCTGCGCGTCCGGAGCCTGTGCTCCGCGACGGGAGAGGCCCGCGTAACGCAAAAAAAAAAAAGAGACTTACTTCTTGGGTGGCTAGGTGAGGCCTTTGGTGGCGTGGGCTGAGGGCAGGAACAGGGTGAAGTACCAGATTAGCCTGGGAATGAAGGTACTGTTGAGCTGGAGTAGGGCTCGCTTGAGGCCCCCGGGCATCTGGGCTGAGTGGGAGCTGGGGCTCCTGTGCCTGGCGGGGCTGCCCTCCAAGGCACCCTCAGTCAGCCTCAGCTTCCCTCGGTGCTTGTTCAGGGAAGGCATTCCTGTGCCTGGGATGGCAGAGCTGGCAGGCCGTTGCCATGGCAGCCCGGGGACTGAGAAGAGGAGCAGGAGAGAAGTGGCCTGGGGGTTGTTATTGAAGGAAGGCACTTCCTGGATTCTTTGGTGCCCAGTCTGAGAGGATGTTGCAGTCCAGGGCTCATGGCTGGCAATTGAAGATAGGGCCTTCCTCAGCCCACCCAGGGCTGGTCTCCAGTGTGTGTGTGTGTGTGTGTGTGTGTGTGTGTGTGCGCGCGCGCGCGTGCGTGCATGCGCACACGTGTGTGTATGTGTGTATGTGTGTATATCTGTTCATCTGTCTATGTGTGTGGGGACACAGAACCCCAGGGGACCATCTGTGTGTATGGATACGTGCGTATGTATACACTCATGTGGGTACGCAGAGGCCTGGAAGGGCGGGGGCCGTGTATGTGTGTATGTCTTTGGGTATGTTTCTTAAACAGTAAGGAAAGCAGGGAGAAAGACAAAAGCCCTAAGTGACTCTGGCTTTCAGAGGAGCCAGCCTGGTGTGGCGGGTGTAGGGAGCAGAGCAGGCCGGCCAGGGGCCTGATTGGAACCAGACTTGGCAAGGAGGGGCTGTAAATGTTTTTTTGCTGCCTGTCCTGAGAAATTTATGTCACACCCACTCCATCATCCTGGCGGGGGCAGCCTCTCCTAGCTGCCTGTGGTTCTGGGCCTTCCAGCGCCACCAGCAACCACCACGGGGGTCCTCTGAGCTTCTCCAGTCCCAGACGAGAGCGGACCCCATCCTGTAATGCCCTGAGTCTGGCAGGGATAAGCTATGGGTGGATGAGGAGAAGGAGGAGAGAACTTGACCTCCAAATGCCCTTCCTGTGCACAGAACCTGGATGAATGTGTGTGAAGGGCAGACATCAGGGTGGTGTCGAGAGGAGGGGAAGATGGGAGAGGGGTTGTGCCCTATTTACAACATCTTCCCTGCCTTCTCCTCCTCTTAATGAGGGATAGGGACCAAGGACGGACAGAAAAGAACAAGATGACCCCTAAAGTAGGCTTCAAAGACAATTTGGTTTACAGATAGAAACTGAAGACCAGGGAGGGGAAGGGACTTGCCCAAGGCCACACGTTGAGGGAACCAATGGCAGTCTTCAGCCACCCTGCTGTATGTGGTCTTTCTCCCCACCTCCCATCTGGAGACCCCTCCTAACCTAGCATTAGGCCCTGTCTTTTTCTGATCATGTTACTCCTTCCTTAAAATCCTCCCCTGGTTTCCCTTTGTTCTTACAATAAAGGCAAGACCGCTGGACATGGATTACAGGGTCTGCTCTCGTATAATCCCTGCCTACCTCTCCATCCACATCCTTTACCAAGCTCCCTCCTGCCACCGGGCCTTTGCACGTGCTGTGTCCTCTGCTTGGGATAATTTTCTTTCCCTTTTTCTGTTTTCCTCGTACTTCTACTTCAGCACACAGCTCAAGTGTCTCTTGTTTAGGGAAACCTCTCTGTATCACCCTGGCTAGACATGATCCCCAGTGTTTCACTCTCCAGGCACCGGGGACGTATCCTCCAAAGCACTTCTCACTAATTCAATTTTACTTCTGTTGTGTACTTTGTGATAATGGCCACTTCCTCACCACACTCCATGAGGACAGGGACCACAGCCGCTTTTGCTTACTGAGGCTCCCCTAGTGCTCAGGATAGGCCTGGCAAATAACCAACAGTGACAAGGACATCAGGAGCTAATATTTGAGGCTTACCATGTGCCAGGCACTCTTCCAACTGCTTTACTTGGAATAGCACATTTAATCTTCACAAACTCCTTGAGGTAGTTACTATCATTATCCCCATTATACAGATGAGGAAAGCGGGGCACAGAGAACTTAAAACACTAGACTAAGGTCACACAGTAAGTAGTGAAGCTAAAATTTAAACCCAGGTAGCCTGTGTCCTTAACCACTCTCACTGTAAGTACTTACTAATAAATATTTGTTGACTACATACTTTTGTTTGAGCCTTCCCCACTTCAATCCTGAGGGGAGATGCCAGCCCGTGAGCACCTTCCTGGATCTTGGGGTAGGCCCTTCCCAGGACTCCTGCCAGCTGCCCATAGTCACTCATGCCCTGCGTCCCGTCTCCCAGCCTCCCCTACCCACACCACTAGCGACTGTCTGCTCCCTTGGATGATGTGAGAAGGTTCTCGGGCTGGGCAATGCCCCTGAGTCTCAAGAGGCACTTTTTTACCCTAAAACACTCTCTCTGGTCATTCCCTCCCAGCCAGAGTCCACTGGCCTACTCTCATCTACTCAGGCCTCCGTTTTCCCTTCTGTAAAATAGAGTTAGTTACCATACTGCAGGGTAGTGCTGAGTATTCAGCGAGTTTGTCTGTGTGCGTTTGATAACGGCCAAGCACAAGATCCATTCTAGTTATCACTTGTACTGTTATTAATAATCAGTTACCATGTAAACTGAAACTCTCTTCACGGATTCGAGCTCCAGAGCCTAGTGGGGACTGGAGAAAGAAAGTAACACATGGGGCTAACAGTGGGTGTTCAGTGTGCCCTTTTCCTGATCATGGTCCGCCACCCTTCTCCTCCTGCCCGCCTTCCCAGCGCTGCCACATGCAGGACAGGCTTTGGGCTGGTTAAGAACCCCCAGCCCTGTGTGGGGGAGGGAGTGGAACTCTGTCTCCCCACTGTTTTCCCTCCCTGACAGCCCCCCGTCCGCCTTGCTGTTTCTCTGCCAGGCCAAGGGCAGGGAACACGAGGCCCCCTCCAGCCCCCCAGGGCCCACGAACCCTGCCCCCTTCCCACCATGGCGTCTTGAATAAGGCTGAATCTCTGGCTCTTGGTGGGGGGTGGCTGTGGGATGGGGGGGGCACAGAGAGAGGAGGGTTACAAAAGCTGCGCCTTGCTTTCCCAGTGGCCACCCGGGGGCCAATGAATGCACAGAGCCACAGCCGGGGCGGGGGTGTGGGAGTGGGGGACAGCCAGTGTGTTTTCATTTTGCTCTGTTTGTTTTCTGTTTAGATCAACTGCTCAGTTCTGGTTTGGGCCTCTGAGGGCTGATGGGGTTTGGCAGGTAAGGATTTCTGGGGCCACCCATCTCTGCCTTCCACAGGGCTGTGGGCTCAGCTCCTGCCAGCCCCTGCAGAAGTAGGAAGCCCAGCCCACTCTACTTGCTTGCCAGCCCCATTCTTTCCACTTTCTCTCTTTTCTCCTTTTCTCTCTCTTTCCCTCTTTCCTTCTTTTGTTCTTTCTCTTTCTGTATCTCTGTTTCCTCCCTCCCTCCCTCCTCCTCCCCCCTCCCTCCTCCTCCCCCCTCCCTCCTCCTCCCCCCTCCCTCCTCCTCCCCCTCCCTCCTCCTCCCCCCTCCCTCCTCCTCCCCCCTCCCTCCTCCTCCCTCCTCCTCCCCCCTCCCTCCTCCTCCCCCCCCCTCCCTCCTCCTCCCCCCACCTCCCTCCTCCTCCCTTTCTCTCATCTGGCTCTTGGAGTTTGTCCCTGTCCCTTTTCTGCCTCCCCGTGCCTCTTTTTTTTTTTTTTTTTTTTTTTTTTGCGGTACGGGGGCCTCTCACTGTTGTGGCCTCTCCCGTTGCGGAGCACAGGCTCCGGACGCGCAGGCTCAGAGGCCATGGCTCACGGGCCCAGCCGCTCCGCGGCATGTGGGATCTTCCCGGATGGGGCACGAACCCGCGTCCCCTGCATCGGCAGGCAGACTCTCAACCACTGCGCCACCAGGGAAACCCCCCGTGCCTCTTTAATTCAGTAGTTCTTTCTTTCTTGCCACCTTTCTCCTTTTTCTCTATTTCTATGTCTCCTTTTTTCTCTTTCTCAGAAGAGAAGGAAATCAAGGCCTGGGCATTAGGAGACCTAAGTTCTGGCTAGTTTCCCCCTATTCGTTCTCTCTGAGTAACCTTCAACAAGTCCTTTCCTATCCCTGGGCCTCAGTTTACCCATCTGCAGACTGAAGGCTCTAACTTATGTGCCCTCCAAGAGCTAAGCTAAAAGATCTCGTATTTACTCTGTGAACGGGATGGGAGGGAGGGGATGGGTCAGATTCTCTCTTCAGGGAGCAGGGCCTCAAAACACAGTCTGGAGAGGAGGGGGGCGGTCAGTGGAGAGCCTCCTTGAGCAGTGAGGGATTATGGGAACGGGCAGAGAAAGAGGAGACACCCGTCACTGGTACCAAAAGCCAATCCAGAGAATCCAAGGAACAGAGCTGGGGCCTGGGGTCTGGAAATGTAAAGGCGCTGCTCCAGTGATGGCAGACTATAGGACTACAGAACAGAGCACTTGGTCTTGCTTCTTGGACTGCCATCTGCCTTCCATGTGGCCCTGGATCAGGCCAAAGGCCACTTGGTCCCCATCTTCGAGCCCACCTCTCCTCTCATTAGGACAATTGCCCACTACCTTCTAGTGACTTAAGGGTAAAGGAGTCAGAGCTAGGGAGTGCCACACACCGCTGCATTGCCTTTTCTCCTGGTTCCGCAGGCACCTTAACCTTCGAGCTGACCAAACCAAGCTCTTCCTCCACAGCCACCCCACACCTCTCCCTCCTCCGGGGTTTCTTTCCACAGTGAATGGACGGCCATCCTCTTGGAAGCATTGATTTGAGGGCCTTGAGCTGGGCTCTCGCTTCCCCATCACCCCCCAGATCCCACCCATCTCCAGGTCACGTGGGCTCTGTCTCCATGTGGCGCTCCTGCCCTCCCCACTGCCACCGCCACTCAATGCTGCCACCACCATTTCCTGCTTGGACTCACGCCACAGCCTCCTCCTGCTCTCTCGGTCTTCTGTCTCTCCATCTCCAATTTGGCCTCCACGCAGCTGCCCAGGTGACCCCAATGTTTAGACTTCACGATAACTTCAAGTTTTTGGCTATTAGCAATAAGACCACTATAAACATTCACATACGTGTCCTTTGGTAACTGAATTGCTGGGTTGTAGGATAAGCCTATGTTCAGCTTTGGTAGATATGTCTCAGTTTTCCAGAGTATTTGTACCAATTTATACTCCCCCCCCCCAGGCGATGCAAGATAGTTTTTGTTGTTCTTCATCTTCACAAAGAGTTGGTCATTTCCATTTTCTTTCATTTTACCCATTCTGGTAGGTGTACAGTAGCATCTCATTATGATCTCATTTGGTATTTTCCTTTTGACTCATTAAATTGAACACCTTTTCGTATGTTTATTGGCCACCTTAATATTCTTTATTTTCTGAAGTGTCTGTCAAGGTCCTTGGCACAATTTTCTATTGGGTTGCCTAATCTATTCTAGATTGTGAGTCCTTTGTCAGATATACCTGTTGTAAACACTTTCTCCTCTTCTGCGGGTGTTCTTTTCACCCTCTGAAAACAGTCTTTGAATGGACAGAAATTCTTTATTCTTACATAGTCCAAATTATCAACTCTTTCCTTCATGGATAGCATTTTTTCCATCTTATTTAAGAAATCTTTGTCTACTCCAAGTGCACAAAGTTGTTCCCCTATATTTTCCTCTGAAAGCTTTATTGTTTTGAATTTCACATTTATAGCTACAATCCATCTGGAACTGATTTCTGTGTGTGACGTGAGGTAGGGGTCAAGATAAATTTTTTTTCCACATGGCTATCCAACTGACCCAGCACCATTTTTTTTTAAAGTTTCCAATGTACTACAGTGTCATTTTTGTCATAAATTAGGTGACTGTGTATGTGTGGGTCTGGTTTGGAATTTTCTATTCTTCCCATATGTCGGTTTCTATATCCTTATGCCAATACCACAATGTCTTAATTACTATAAATTTCTAGGTCTTGGTATCTGTTAGAATCCTCCAGCTATGTTCTTCTCCTTCAAGATTACCTGGGTTATTCTTGGCTTTTTGCATTCCCATCTGAATTTTAGGACTAATTTGTCAATTTCCATCACCAAAAAAAAAAAAAAAAAAAAACTTGCTGGGGTTTTTAAGTGAGATCACATTGACTCTGTAGATTAATTTGGGAAGAACTGACATCTTTATAATATAGACTTTTCTAATACATGAATATGGTTTATCCCTTAATTTACTTGTCTTCTTTCATTTCTTTCCATAATATTCCTTTTAGTTTTCTGTGTAGAGGCTTTCCACATCATTTATTTGATTTATTCCTAAATATTTGATGTTTATGCTATGGTAGGGTTTTTAAAACTTTCTTTTTCTATTTTTTGGCTGGCATAAAGAAATACAATGGATTTTGGCATATTGACTTTATACCCAGTGATACTTCTAAATTCACTTATCAATTCTAATCGTTTGTCTATAGATTCTTCTGGACTTTCTATATACACTACCATATCAAGTACAAATAATGGCAATTTTACTTCTTCCTTTCAAATCTTTGATTTCTTTTGCTTGCCTTACTGCACTAAGATCTCCAGTACAATATGGAATAGAAATGGTGAGAGTGAGCATTCTCGTCTCACACCTAGTCTCAGTGTATGAAAACGTTCAATATTTCACCATTAAGTATGTTGTTTGCTGAAGGTTTTGATAGATGCCCTTTATCAGGTTGAGGAATCTCCTTCTTCCTAGTGTGCTGAGAGTTTTATCATGAATGGGTGTTGAATTTTGTAAAGCACTTGTTAGGCATCCGTCATAATTTTAATCCTTTTTCCTCCTAGGTGAACTACAAGGATTCATTTTTGATTGGTAAACCACTCTTTTTTTTTAACATCTTTATTGGAGTATAATTGCTTTACAGTGGTGGGTTAGTTTCTGCTTTATTTGATTGGTGAACCACTCTTGAATTCCCGGATTAAAAAGCATTTGGTCATGATGAATTATTTTTTAATATATCGCTGAATTCCATTTGTTAATTTCTTAAAGTAAACTTTTTTATTTTGTGATCACTGTAGCTTTACATGCAATTGTAAGATATAATACAGGGATGTCCTATGTACACATTAACCAGTTTCTCCCAATGGAAATGTCTTGCAAAAATATAGTATTATCACCAGCAGGATAGTGACATTCATACAGTCCATCACCACAGGGATCCTTCGTGTTGCCCATTCACAGCTATACCCACTTCCCTCCTGCTCCAACTCCTTTTTAACCCCTGGCAACCACTCATCGCCATTTCCATAATTTTGTCTTTTTAAGAACATTATATAATGGAGTCATTAAGTATGTAACTATATGGGATTGGCTTTTCCACTCAACAAAATCCTCTGGAGATTTATCCAAGCTGTTGTATGTGTCAGTCGTATATTCCTTTTTGTTGCTGAGTAGTGTTCCATGGTGTGGAGGTACCAGAGTTTGTTTATCCACTCACCCATTGAAGGCCATCTGGGCCATTCCCAGTTTAGAGCTATTAGAAAGAAAGCTGCCATAAGCATTCATGTACAAATTTTTGTGTGAACCTTAGTTTTAAATTATCTCATATAAATGTCCAAGTGTGCAGTTGCTAGGTCATATGGTACTTGAATGTTTAGTTTTATAAGAAACTCCAAACGGTTTTGCAGAGTGGCTGTGCCACTTTACAGTCCCACCAGCAATGTATGAATGATCTGGTTTCTCTACCCTCACTAGCATTTGGTATTGTCACTTTGTAAAGAAATTTTAGCAATTGGATAGCTATGTAGTTATAGCTCATTGTGGTTTTAATTTGCATTAATGATGTTGACTAACCTTTCATGTGCTTATTTGCCATCTGTATATCCTCTTTGGTGAGATGTCTCTTCATGTCCTTTGTCCATTTTCTAATGGGATTATTTGTTTTGTTTTGTCTTGTTCTGTTTTGTTTTTGTAAATTTATTTATTTATTTTATTTTTGGCTGTGTTGGTTCTTCGTTGCTGAGCGCGGGCTTTCTCTAGTTGAGGTGGGAGGGGGTTACTCTTCCTTGTGGTGTTCGGGCTTCTCATTGTGGTGGCTTCTCTTGTTGCGAAGCATGGGCTCTAGGCATGCGGGCTTCAGTAGTTGTGGCACACGGGCTCAGTAGTTGTGGCTCGTGGGCTCTAGAGTGCAGGCTCAGTAGTTATGGTGCACAGGCTTAGTTGCTCCGTGGCATGTGGGAACTTTCTGGACCAGGGCTAGAACCCGTGTCCCCTGCATTGGCAGGCAGATTCTTAACCACCGCGTCACCAGGGAAGCCCTTGTTTTACTGTTGAGTCTTAAGAGTTCTTTATATATTCTACATACAAGTCCCATGTCAAATGCATGGTTTACAAATATTTTCTCCCAGTTTGTAGCTTGTCCTTTCATCAATTTCTTTACAGAACAAAAATATTTGATTTGATGAAATCCAATTTATCCATTTTTTTCTTTTATGGATCATGCTTCTGGTTCATATCTAAGAATTCTTCATCAATAATTAAGTTCTGAAGATTTTCTCCCGTGTTTTCTTCCAAACAATCTCTAGTGTTATGTTTTATATTTAACTCTGTGATTCGCTTGGTTAATTTTTGTGTAATGTGTGAAATTTAGGCTAAGGTTCATCTTTTTGCCTATGAATGCCCAATTGCTCCAACATCATTTGTTGAAAAGGTGATCTTTCCTCCACTGAGATGCTTTTATACCTTTGTCAAAAAATCAGTTGGGCATATTTGGTGCAGATCTGTTTCTGGGTTCTATTTTTCTGTCTATTCTGGGATCTATTTTTCTTCCACTGTTCTGTATATCTCTTCTTCTGCCGATACTACATAGTCTTGATTATAGTAGCTATATAATAAGTCTGAAAATCAGGTAGAGTTATCTAGTTCTTCTGCCTTTCCATATACATTTTAGAATAATCTTGTCTATATCTATTTAAGAAGCTTGCTGGAATTTTGATAGGAATAGCATTAAACTTATATATCAATTTGGAGAGAATTGACATCTTTACTGTGTCATTCTTCCGATCCATGAACACCTGGTTGTCTATTTATTTACATCTTCTTTGATTTCTTTTATCAGCATTTAAAAATTTTCAGCATACAAGTCCTACACATGTTTTGTTACATTTATACCTAATTATTTTTTTTAATATTTGGAGAGACTATAAATGGAATTGCATTTAAAATTTTGGTGTTCACATGTTCATTGTTAGTATAAAGAAATACAAGTGATTTTTTTGTATGTTTATCTTGTATCTTGTGACTTTGATGAACTTACTTATTAGTTCTAGGAGATTTTTTTGTAGATTCCTTGGGATTTTCTATGTAGACAATCAAATCATCTGCAAATGAGAACCATTTTATTTTGTCCCTTCCAATCTATATGCCTATGCCTTTTCTTTTTTCTTTTACTTTCTTTTCTCCTTCTACTTCTTTTCTTATTGCACTGACTAGAACTTCCACCACTATTTTGAATGAGTAGAATCCTTGCTTTGTTCTCAATCTAAGGTGAAAATCATTCAGTCTTTTGCCATTAAATATAATGTAGAATTTTGTAGATGGTCTTTATCGAGTTGAAGAAATTACTCTCTTCTCAATACTTGAGTGCTTTTTTTAATGAAAGGGTGTTAGATTTGGTATAATGGTTTTCTATATCAGTTGATAAGTTCACTGATCTTTCTTTCTTAGCCTGTTAACATGGTGGATTACACTGACTGATTTCCAAGCATCGAACCAGCCTTGCATTCCTGGGATAAACCCCACTTGGTCATGGGGTATATTTCTTTTTATATATTACTGAATTCTATTTGTTGATATTTTGTTAAGAATTTTTCTGTCTATTTTCGTGAGGGATATTGGTCTTGGTTTCCTTTTTGTGTACTCTCTTCATCCAGTTTTGGTATCAGGGTAATAATGCTGGATTCATAAAATGAATTGGGAAGTCTCTGCTCCTCTTTCTTTTTCTGGAAGAGATTAGAATTAGTGTTCATTATTCTTTAAACTTTTGGTAGAATTCTCCAGTGAAGCCATATGTCCCTAATGATTTCTTTGGGGGGATGTTTTTAATTACAAATTCAATTTCTTTGATAGTTATAGGACTATCCAAATTATCTGTTTCATATTGGATGAGTTGTGGTAGTTTGTGCTTCCTGAGGAATTAATCCATTTCATCTAAGTTGTCAAGTTTGTGTGTAGAGTTGTTCATAGTGTTCCATTATTGTCCTCTTGATGTCTGCAGGGTCTGTATTGATATCCTCTGTTTCATTCCTGATATTGGTAATGTGTATCTTCTCTCTTTTTCCTGTGTCAGTCTTGCCAGAGATTTGTCAATTTTATTGATCTTTTCAAAGAATCAGCTTTTTTGTTCCACTGATTTTTCACCCTTGAAATCCTGGTATATACCTCACTTGGTCATGATGCATTATTCTTTTAATATGTTTTTTTACTTCGTTTCCTAATATTTTGGCTTTGGGTTTTTTCATCCATGTTTACAAGAGAGATTATGCTGAAATATTCCTTTCTTACTATGTTTTTACCTAGTTTTGGTATCAAGATTTGTCTAGTTATTTGGCTAGCCTCATAAGAAGTGTTGGGAAGATTTCCTTCTCTTTGTATTCTCTGGGAGGATTTGTGTAATATTGATGTTATAAGACACATCGAGTTTTGTGCATTTATGTATGTTTGGGGGCAAATAGTTTCATCTCTGTGCATGGAGCTAGGTGGAGCAGGGTAACGTATTTTTGATCTTTTACCATCTGCCAGACACCATGCTAGGAATTTTACATTCATTATCTCATTGTTTCCTTATAAAAATCTCACTGGACAAGAATTTTTATACTTGCCTCTGAGCTCAGAAAACTGAGATTCATTGACCTGCCTAAGATCATACAGATGTGGCATTCAAAGCTAAGTCTAATTTGTTGACCTCTTACTACTGCAGTCTAGGCACTGTGCCCGAAGATGGTCATCTGCTGTAACACTGAATCTTTCCAACAGCTCAGTGAGAGAGTCATTCTGCTTTTCACTGTAGAGATGAGGAAGCAGAAGCTCAGAGAAGTTGAGGAACTTGACCGAGCTAAACATCTAGGATGTGACCAAGCTGAGCTCCAGGGTGATATTTTGCCATTCGCCAGCCAGACTGTGTTCTTTGTGCTGCTGTGCCCAGAATGTTCCTCTCACAGCAATAAGCACATTCTTATGTGTTAGCGACTCTGCCAGCATTGTTAGCAGCTCAGGGCAAGAAAGGCTCGCGCTGGCCGGACAGCTGCTGGCCCCAGGTTCCAGGTGCAACAATGAATCAAAGCTGCAGACAGAGCTGGGGAGATAGGCTGCTGCGCAACTGGAAGAAAAGGGCTTGGGAAACTGGGCCCTGAGGTTTTGAGACTGGAAAGTGGCTTGGCAGACCCTCACATGGGCCAGGAGACAGGATGACAGGTAAGGAGGTGGTTGGGGGCTAGAAGGTCTGGACCCTGGTGGGTCACAGTGCCACCCTTCTCTCATTACCTAGGCTAGGACAGGCTGGACTAAATTTCCTTTGTTTCTGCAAAGCCCAGGCCTGAGCCACTACTAACTCCTAGGGAAGGAGAGAGGGTGGAGGAAAGAAGAGAGGTGCCCTGAGGCCTTAGCCCCAGCCAGAGGCATGGGGATCAAGTCTAGGCTCAATAATATGGCAGAGTAGAGGAGGTCCTTACAGATCACTTGGTCCAATCACCCCAGTGTCTAGGGGAAAAGCAAGGCCCAGAGAGATGAGGGTTAAGTGATTTATTTATCCTAGGCCACACAATCCTAAACAACCACCTGGGAGAGAGCAAGGGCTCAGACTGAGGGGTGTGGGATGTGGGGCGAATAGGGTGTGTGTGTGTGTGTGTGTGTGTGTGTGTGTGTGTGTGTGTGTGTGTATACTGAGGTTCCTTCTATATAGCGTTGTATAGTGTGGTGGAGACAGCACGAATTGTGAGGCCTGATTCCTCCATGTGTTAACTTGTGACTCTAGGAGCAAGTTACTAGAATGTTCTGGGCATCAGTGTCTTCATCTGTACCTCATCGTGGTAACTACCTCTTAGGGTTGCATACAGATAAAATAAGTTTATTTTCATATATATATATATATATATATATATATATATATATATATATGAAACACTTAGAAGTGTGTCTGGCACATAGGAAGCACTACATAAGTGCTATTGTTATTACTGGAAGCCCTTGGATGGGGTGGGAAGAACAGGGGCTCAAGGGTCAGCCTGCCTGTGTCCCATTCCGGACTGCCACACCGACTGTGTGGCTTTCGGCAAATTTCTTCCTTCTCTGTGCCTCAGCAGCCTCATCTGCAATACATGTAACGTGGAACTGGTAAGAGTCTCTCGTTCGCAAGGTTGTTGAGGAATTCAGCGCTATGACTTGGACAGATCACAGGGCTCACAGAAGGCCTTGGAGAAAAGGTGGCTGTTATAACTGCTATCATCCTCCGGGGTTTCTGCCCCACATCCTTCAGGCTGGTCCCTCCCCACCAGAGCTGGGCAAGAGCTCTAACCCTTCAAGTTTCAAGCCCTGCAGCCTCTTTGCTCCTGCCCTTAGGGTGGCTCGCTGACTTGACAACTTCCTTTCTCCTCCCAGGATTGGCGGCTGGGAGAGCTTTGAGGGCGGTGCCAGCTGGAGGCCCCAGTGATGGTCATAGGAAGTGGAGAGATAGGGTCTGGCTGCAGAAGATCTCCCGCTAGCTTGGCAGGGACCACTTGCCTCAAAGCATCCCCTCCATCTGACCCTGTCCTGGGGCTCAGTGGAGCTGAAGCAGCCAGTTAGAAAGAGGATCAGAGATTCACAGGCCTTCTGAATAGAGACCACTCCCTGTCCCCACGCACTTTACTTTAGGGAAAGGGGACCGCAGACCTAGAAAGAAGGAATGTGGCCAAGGCCACATAGCAATGATTACCATTCTACAGAGTGAGAAGCTGTGTCTCAGAAACATCAAATGCAGAGTTAAGATCACAGCACAGATTTCCTAAATGCTGTCTTTTCTAGAACCAAATAGGTCAGAGCTGGAAGAAATACTAGTTAGGGGACATTTGAGCCTAATCCCATTTCGTAGGTGAGTAACACTGAGGCCCATAGAGGGAAAGGGACTTGCCCAAGGTTCAAAAGGAGTTAGTGGCAGAGGTGGGACCCAAACCCAGGGCTCCTGATCCCTTGGCCAGGGCTCTTCCCACGCCCCACAGCTGCAGAGGGAGCGGTGGTGGGCCCAAAAGTTTGGTGGTGGGGGGAGGCGGTGAGGGGGAAGACACCCAGCACAGTACTGGGATGCTTTTAGCTCTCACCCAGTCAGAACTACTGTCTTCCCACTCCCCCTGGCTCTCTGAGACCCCCATCTCACTTACCTCACTGGTCCCCTGTGGAAGGCATTCTCATGACAGAGCCCTAAAGAGGGTCAGAGACCTGAGTTCCAAGCTGTGTGTCCTCTCTATGGGCCTCTGCTTCTCTAACTCTAAAGCAGTGTGTGTGGAGTGTGGGGCAAGGACGGACTGGTTGAGTCACAGCACTTGAATTAACTGTAGAGCTGGGGAAAATCCCGATGCCTAGGCCCTTCCCCAAGCTCATGAAATCAGAATCCCGGAGGTGGGCCTCAGGCTCGAGTGGTGGGTTTAATCGGCCAGGAAATTCAAATGAGCAGCGGGATGGAGAAGATCTCCAAGGGCTCCTCCACCTGACTACTGCTGAGATTCCATGACCAACGCAGGGTGTCTTGGGTTGAGGGGCGGGGGTGGCCCTGACAGATCTGCTCGCACAGCCCGCACAATGAGCATGCCAGCCCAAACTACAGGCCATTTTCCCAGGGTTAGAAAATTGCTTTGGGGTTTCCGGCACTGTCTGCATTCCTCCTGGGACGCTGCTCCTGTGGTAGGAGTTTGCCTGTCCACACCCCTCTGCCTCCTCTCCCCCTGACACCCCCACCCCCTCCCTGGGCTGGCTGACTTCATGTGGCAGAGAAACAAAGCAGGCTCTGGAATCATAGCAGGCTTAGGGTGAAGGCCCTGCTTCACCACGAGTAGCTTTGCAGCCTCAAAAAAATCATTTCACCTCCCTAAACCTCAGCTTTCCCATTTCTAAAATACGGAGAGTAGCAATACTTAGCTCACATCCAGTGTGCTGAGCTCAGAGTCCTGCTCTAAGGAGTGCTCCGTGAATGGTGACTCCCCTCTCCTGATACCCCAGGGGAAGCCCAGCTCCTGGCTTCCTCACAGGAGCCCAGGGCAAACCATCCTGCTCTCATTTCCAAGACTCAACATCCAGAGAGTGAAAAATCTGCCTTCTGCGTTTGGCAGAATGCAATTTCTAGTTCACAAGGCATGTCCACTTCTGCTTGCTTGTAAGGCCATCCCAACAAGCCCACGAGAAAGGAATTATAATCCCTACCATACAGGGGATGAAGCTGGAACTCATAAGAGTCAGACATTTGCCCGTAGCCACTCAGTTTAGAATTGATAGTGCTGAGATTTAAAACCAGGGCCATCTGGCTCCAGAGCCCAGACTGTATCTTCAGTGTCTTAACCTAGCAAGATCAGGGAAGGTGCTGCTCCAGTGGGCAAGGCCTACACTGACATCAAGCCATTTCAACAGGGATGCAAATGCCCATTGAAGGTGACTGTGAGATCTAAACGCCAGAAAGCCGGTGGTCAGACACACACACACAGAGTAGGGTGGGAGTCAGTGACAGTTATCATTGCATAAGTATTGCCATCAAGGTTAAAGCAGACACTCCACAACAACCACCATGGAAGGAGGTTGGCAAATTGATATTTGCTGAGAAGGATGGTAATGGAAACGATGAATGGGCCTGCCACACCCTTAGCATACTGACAGCTTCTTACACACACACACAGACGTGCACACACGATAATAAAATTAGCAACAATCAGCCCGTTTGTGTCTAGCTTTACAACATATGCAGAAGAGTTTTCTCATGTCTATCATCTCATTTCCCCCAACAATGTATTCATTCAACAAATATTTATTGAGCACCTACTATGTTCCAAGCACTGTTCTAGGTGCTTGAGATACGTCAGTGAACAAAATTGATATATGAAGATCTCTGTCCTTAAGGAGCCCATAGTCTGGTGAGAAGGGGCAAAAGGTAAAGATAAATAAAATATATCATATGGTTGATGGTGATAAGTGCTGTGAGGAAAAAAATAAAGCAGGAGGCAAGAGGGTCAGGGTGTCCAAGGGCGAGGTTGCAAGTTTAGCTACCATAGCCAAAAAAGTCACACTGAGAAGGTAACATTTGAAAAAGCTCTGAAGGAGGTAAGGAAGTGAACCATACAGATATCTGCAGAAAGACCATTCTAGGCAGACCGAACAGTCCATGCAAAGAATGTGAGCTGGTTGTGTGTCAGAAAGTTTTGAAGAAATGTAAAGAGGCCAGTGTGGCTGAAGTTGAGTGAGCAAAGAGCAGCATATGAAAGCAGAAAATTAAGGAAGGACCAGATTTCAGAGAAATTTTGGCCACTGTGGTGACTTCGGCATTGCTAGTAGAGAGATGGGGAGACTGGGGACCTGATTTGGATTTCACAGGATCCCTCAGGCGTAGATCCTTCAGGTGTAGAGAATGGGCTGTGAGGACAAGGGCTGAAGGGTGGTCTAGAGCAGGGGTCCCCAACCCTCGGGCCAGTGCCAGTCCGCAGCCTGTTAGGAACTGGGCCACTCAGCAGGAGGTGAGCGGCGGACGAGCGAGCGAAGCTTCATCTGCCGCTCCCCATCGCTCCCCATCACTCACATTACTGCCTGAACCATCCTCCACCTCAGCCCCCCCCATGTGTGGAAAAATTGCCTTCCATGAAACCAGTCCCTGGTGCCAAAAAGGTTGGAGAGACAGACAAAAAGGGCAGAGACAGTGGAGGTGGTAGAAAGTGGTTGGATTTGGGATGTATTCTGAAGATAGAGACAAAAGGCTTTACTGACCGATGGGATGTAGGGGGTTGAGAAAAGAAAGGTGTCAAGGAGTACCTCACATGGTATGAAGTCCACACGTCTCCACCTCTGCTGTCACCACCCTGGTCAGAGGCAACACCCCCTCTCGCAGAGACCTTGGCAACGGCTACCTCACTGAGGCTCCTTCTCCCATCCCTCCCTGCTGCAATCTACTCTCCACCCAGCAGCCAGAGGGATCCTTTTAAAATGTAAATCAGGCCATGTCACTCTCCTCCTTAAAACCCTCCCTTGGCTTCCCATGACACTTAGAAAAAAAGTCCAAGGCCCACATGAGGTGGCTCCTATCTGCCTTTCCAATAATCAGTGATCTTTCCTGCCTCTATCCCTATCCTCTGCTCTGCTCCAGCCTGCTCTGCTGTTCCATAAGATCCCAAGCTCGTGCCAACCTTCGGACCTTTGCATCTGCTGTTTTCACTGCCTGGAATGTTCTTTCTCTATTCTGCATGGTTGGCTTCTTCTTCTCATTCTTCAAGTCTCGGCTGAGATGTCACCTCCTGAGAAAGATCACCATCACTTCATCTAAATTAGACTTGTCATTCTGGGTTTTCTCTCTCATAGCTCCTTCCTTTTGTTTTTATTCCCTTCAGAGCACGTTCCATGGACAATATGTGGATTTGCATGACTTTCGTCTCCTTCACTAGACTGTCAGCTCCCTGAGAGCAAGGGCAGGACCATGCAGACTTGGCCACCTCTGTATCTCAGTGCCCGGTTCCAAGACAGGCACACAGTGTTGATGAGTGTGTGTGTGGCAGGGCACTAAGTGATTTACGGGCATATGCTCATTTAATACCTACAACAAGCCTGTGAAATAGGCATTGCTATTATCCCCATTTTATAGATGAGGAAACTGAGGCACTAGGGATGTCATAAGGTTTGCAAATGGTAGAGCCAAGATTCAAACTCATGTCTGTCTGACCCCACCACCTGTATGTACCCTTTATAATCACATACACACACACACACACACACACACACACACACACACACACACACACAGTGGATGTTCTCTGGAAATACTTTTTAAAAGAATAAAGGATTGAAAATGTTAAAAAAAAAAAAGGTTTAAACTCAGGTCCATCAGACGTGAAATCTATATTCAACCTCCACTTCTTAGGCTGACATAGTGGAGTGCCCCATACCATTTTTGATGTGAGATTGTGCAAAGAACATGATCTTTGGAGCCAAGCAGATCTAGGTTCAAATCCCTGTCCCACTGGATACTATGTGACCTCAAGCAAGTCACTTCACATCCGTGGACCACTGTTTGCTCATCTCTAAAATGGGAATGATAGTCACCTCCTAATTCTCAGGGTTGCTCTCAAAAGTGTCACTTTGGACAAGCCTCTGAGTCTGTTTCTTCCTCCAGTATTCTTGAATTTAATGACATTCTATGGTTAATCTCAATCTATCCTGCTGGAGTTTCCTTCACCCATTTAACATGTCCCTCTGTCCATCTATCCGTCCATCCATCCATCCATTCATT
Source organism: Leucopleurus acutus (assembly GCF_964270905.1). Taxonomy (NCBI): domain Eukaryota; kingdom Metazoa; phylum Chordata; class Mammalia; order Artiodactyla; family Delphinidae; genus Leucopleurus; species Leucopleurus acutus. The sequence continues at coordinate 58,637,971 of NC_139148.1, forward strand.
CGGCAATACTGATGAAGGCCCCTGCTGTGCTCCAGGCCCTATGATAGGCCATGAGCTCCAGAGGAAAGTAAGATATTAACAAAGTTTGGATCCTAGGGTTCAAATAGCAGTTGAGGTCTCTATCATGTCATGTGCTACCAACAGGAGTGAGGGCCTAGTGCTTCCTATTGAGTGAAAGCAAGCAAGCTGGCCTGACGGCAGTGGCATGCACCCTTTGTAAGGGCTGAAATTATGCTGGTTCCCTCCTGATCCCAGTGCCTCACATAAGTTAAGTCCTGACTATTTTCTGACCTGCTTCTGAGCTGTAAAGACTCCATGATGAAGGGTTTTGAATATAATTTGAACTTTAGCCTGTAGGCCACATAGTTTCAAGCAGGGGTGTGACGAGATCATATTTGCTTTATAGAATGACTTTTCTGATCCCTGGTGTCTACTGGGTCATAAGGTGCAGAACTGAAAGCAGGGAGGCCAATGAGGAGACTATTGCACTCGTAACCATGAGAGATAATGGACCACTGGCCTCAGGTAGCAGCAGTGGAAGTAGAGACAAGTAGATGATTCATGAGGTATTTAAGAGGTAGACACACTTTGTGGTGGTAATCGAATGGATCTGGGGGTGAGGAAGAGAGAGACTTAAAGGTGGCTCCCAGGTTTCTGCTTTGGACAACTGGGGAGCTGGCTGGAAGACTCCAGATGCCTCACCGTGGAGGCCTGGGACAGGGGAGTGAGTGAGAACTCAGTGGCCTTGACCTTCCCAAAGCAGCTTGCTTGGCGTTTGCCTCTATTATTAGCAAATATTTTTCTTTCTTTGGGGCTACAACCCCTCAGCTCTGTCTTGCTCAGCCATAGAGGTAATGGCATGTTGACAGGTCCCATTTGCTAACACACCTTCATTTAAAGGGGCTCACTGACCCCTTAGTAACCTAGAAAATTCTCACTCTGCACTGTCTCTTCTTTCCTCTTTTTCTCTCCCTATTTTTCTCTCTTTTCTCTCTCTTCTTCTCTCTTCTCTCTCTTCCTCTACTTCTCACTCTGTCCTGTCTTTCTTACATGCAGAGATTCTCACATTCTCCTTTATACACACTCACATACACCACCTTGGGAGGACATCTGAATGCCTACGTGTACCTGTCTGTGCGGGTACACCCAGGAATGGGGGGTGAGAGGGAATGGAAGCTTTAAGTGTAAACTTTAAAAAAAACAACAACGTTGATTTCAGACCAGACTCTTAGTTAAGGGCCAAAGAGGAGGCCCATGGAAAACAAGTTGCCTGGAGCCAATGAGAAGTTAATCCATTCATCCGGCAGACACTTCCAGGGGCCTCCTCCATGCCTAGTCTAGGTTGGGTCAGTCTGTAAAGATCATAGAAGTGAGTGAGACAGACAACCACTTCCCCAAACTGCCAGGATGTGATCAGAGAGGTCACTGAGGAGGGAGTCACCAGTTGCCTGCCTGGATGACAAGTTCAGAAAGACTTTACAAAGGAGGTGCCTTTTGAAATGGGCATTGGAGAGTGAATAGAAGTTCATTGTGCTTATAAGAGAGTAAGGACATCCTAGGTAGAAGGAACAACAGCATAGGTGGAGACCTGGAAGCATAAGAGAAAATAGCAAGTAGTTCATTGAGACTGAGTGGTAGACTACAAGTGGGAGAAAGTGGTGGGAGATGGAAGCTAGAGAAGATTGGGCTCTGAATGGCACATGAACAAATTTGAATGGTAGGCAGTTAATTAGTACAGCTACCTCGGAGGGCCCATAGGCAGCTTCCATCAACATTTTAGATGCCCAGAACTTTTGACACAGCAGTTTCAGATCTCATTGTCTGCCCTGTAGAAACACTTGCCACATGATTATGCACAAGGATTACAACATTTTAATAATATAAAATAAAATGTATAATACTGTGAATAGCCACCAATAGGGAACTGGTTAAATAAGATATTTGTCCATCCCCACTAAGGAATATCTTGAGGCAGTTACAATAAATAAAGTAGATCTCTTGAGGATGGAACAAGAGTAAATAACATTTTTAAAATTGCAGCAAAATGGGTTGGTATACACCCATATATTTCCTAGTTCTATCAACTGACGGGGCCTAAAAGCAATGACACCTCAAGAGCAATGAGCACACCTAGTGACTAGATCTTGGTTTCTAACACTATCCTCCAATAAAATGTGCCAGCCCTCCTTGGAGAAATGGCTGACGTAGACCTGAGGCAGGGAAAGTCCAAGATAAGCCTGAACCATCTTGTGGTGCCAGAAAATAAGGAAGTGCTTGGAAAAGAGTGGGGGCTGGACAGAAGAGCTCAGAAGCCAAGCGGAAGGAGATCCTGAGAGCCAAAGTGGGAACAATTTGAGCAGAAAATAAATAATGATAGTATTGGACTTTTAATACATATATTTTCAATTTTAGAACAGTTCTAGATTTACAGAAAAGGTGCAAAGGTAATACAGAAAGTTCCCATATACCCCACATCCAGTTTCTCCTATTGTTAACATCTCATATGAGTGTGATTCATTTATTACAATTAATGGAGCAACATTGAGACATTATTATTAACTAAAGTTTACACTTTTTTACTTAATGACTTTTATCTGTTTCCAGTGCCCCATCTAAGACCCCACATTACATTCAGTTGTCTTGTCCCCTTAGGATTCTGTTGGCTGTGAGTGTTTCTCTGACTTCCCTTGCTATTGATGACTGTGACAGTTTTGAGGAGTACTGGTTGAGTATTTTGTAGAATGTCCCTCAATTTGGATTTGAAAAAACCATGATGATTGTCTCATGGTTAAAGTGGGGGATGGGAGTGAGGAGAACTATCACAGAGGTGAAGTACCCTTCTCAACACATATCACCGATGTACACTATCTATTGATTCCTGCTGCCCACTGGGATCGCCTGGCTGAGGGAGTGTTTGTCAGGTTTCTCCACATTACTTTTTCCCCTTTTCCACACTGTTCTCTTTGGAAAGAAGTCACTATGCACAACACATAATTAAGGAGTGGGGAGTTATACTCTACCTTCTTGAGCGAGGAGAAAATATTGGATTTTAACCCATTGCATAAATGAAATATCCATTGGTCCATATTAACACTAACAAATATTTGAATGAATAAATAAATGGGGGAGGAGGGACAGCTTTTCCTTACAGTAAAATTCCAGTTCAGAGATGTAGAAAGAAAGAAAGCTACAGAACATGACTATTATCAGGATGGCATCACAGTAATAAATGGTGAGGCAGCAATAGATGCTACAATTAATAGACAAATGTGGAGTGTTTGAGGAGAAATGGGACTTGCATAGTCTCCAGATATCTTCCCAAGGTATTTGTCAACTACATATCAAAGGAAATGCAGGGGACTTCTCTGGGGACACAGTGGATAAGACTTCGCGCTCCCAATGCAGGGGGCCCGGATTCGATCCCTGATCAGGGAACTAGATCCCACATGCATGCCGTAACTAAGAGTTTGCATGCCACAACTAAGGATCCTGTGTGCCACAACTAAGGAGCCTGACTGCCACAACTAACACCCAGCACAACCAAATGAATAAATAAATATTTTTTTTAAAAAAGGAAATGCAGTAACTTTATAGTGAGGAAAGCTGCAAACATCAACTTAATCAAATGATCAAGATAAACATCACCAGTGATAAGAGATATTGACATCACAAACATCTTGGGATGATGCACAAAGAAGGACCCAGCATCATGTCTGTGATTTATAACCTCACTCTAGTCATGAGAAAACATCAGACAAACCCAAACTGAGGGACAGTCTATAAAACACCTGGCTAGTACACTTCACAAGTGCCAAGATCATGAAAGATGAACAGACTGAGGAGCTGTCACAGGTTTGAGGACACTAAGGAGAAACAGCAACTCAAAGAGATGTGGGGTCCTGGGCTTCCCTGGTGGTGCAGTGGTTGAGAGTCCGCCTGCCGATGCGGGGGACGCGGGTTCGTACCCCGGTCCGGGAGGATCCCACATGCCGCGGAGCAGCTGGGCCCGTGAGCCATGGCAGCTGGGCCTGCGCGTCCGGAGCTTGTGCTCCGCAGCGGGAGAGGCCACAACAGTGAGAGGCCCGCGTACCGCAAAAAAAAAAAAAAAAAAAAAAAAGAGAGAGAGAAAGAGAGAGATGTGGGGTCCTGGTTAGGATCCTGGAACAGAAAAAAAAGGACATCAGTGGAAAAACGGTAAAAGTCAGATAAGATCTGTAGTTTCATTAATAGTATCATACCAAGGTTCATTTCTTGGTTTTGATCATTGGACTAAGGTTATGTAAGATGTTAATATCAGGGTAAGCTAGGTGAGGGGTGTACAGGAGCTCTCTGTTCTATTTTTTTTTAACTTTTCTTTAAGTCTAAAATTAGTTCAAAATAAAAGGTTTGAAAAGTTGGAGGATAAAAGATTGAGGGCAGATACCTGGAAGGTCTCTGGCGGCAGAAACGTGAGATGTTTCAGTGGATTTTTGAAGGGTGCATGTCTCAGACAGTTAAAGAAAAGAGCCAGGGAAGAGGCCTGGGAGTTACACCCTTGGGTTCTCAGAGATCCTGAGAATGTTCTGGTCCCCTTTGGATCTAGGGTTGGGAGACCTCCTCTCCACAGAGCCGTCCTCCCAAAGATGTGTTCACCATAGTGGCCTAGAGTCGGCTGGGCTATGTCTCCAGAGCAGACCCTGGGTTCTGTGTCACGAATTGGGATGGCAAATCCCTCCTCTTTTCTCCAGCTTGGTGCTGGGAGGGGCAGCCCTATGCATGCCCCCCTCTCAGCCTGGAGGACAGGGTGGCTGAGGTGATGCTGACGCAGTTGGGGGAAGTCTTGGCAAGCAGGCCAGCGGCAGAGCTCGGCCTCCAGAGGGAGGGCGGCTCAGACAGTGGTTAGCTTCGGAGTGGGGCTTAGCAGAGGGAAGGGGGAATGGGAGGGAGCTCTCCTTCTCAAGGGGCCCTTTCATGTTGAAATCAGCCAGCGTGAATGCCATCAGCCCAGGAGCCCAGCCGGGGGAAATGTGAGAGCCCCCTTATCTCCCCTCTTGTCACAGCTCCGTCTGCGGTTCCCAGCCGGCCAGCAAGGATGCATTAGGAGAAGTGTCGGTGGTGGGGGAGTGTTCCCATCAAGACCTTGTGCTGGGCCCACTCGGCTGAGGGGGCGGGGCTGGGTGAAGCAGGTTCCAGGCCCTCCTGGCTCGGGAGATGTCGGTTGCCTGGAGCGCCCCATATCTTGGAGCAGGGAGAGGCTGCAGACTGGGCGGGAATTGGAACGAAGGCCTCGGATGCCACCTCTGTACAGCATCCCCTCACCCGCTCAGGGTGTGCAGCCCCATTCACACACCTGCGGGAACAAGAAGCTTGCTCTCTCTTGGGAGAGCCCAGGAGTCATCTCGCTGGTTCCACCCCTGGATTCAGTTCGCATTTCTGGGCAGGAAACCAGGGGCATTTGACCAGGGAGGCTGTGACCCCACCTTCCCCAGGACACTTTCAGCCCAGGAGTGACCCCTGCTGTCCAGACAACCTTGGAGGCCGAGGGCTGAGCCTGCCAGCTTCTCGTCGCTTGAACTGGGTGGCCCTTCCGGCCCCCTTCCAACCCTACAATCTTGTCTTTTTTTCTGAGATGGGCTGTGAGGTTCTTTGTAAATCCGCCAGTGTAGGAGGGAGGTGGGTGAGGCCCCCGCAGCTGGAGCTGTCAGCAGCCAGTGTTTTCAGACACCATTTGCCCATGCAAGTTTCTGGCCCCCAACACGTTCCCACTGCCCAGGGCTCCGAGTCTCCTCCCCACAGCCACATGGGGACCTGAGAGGACCCTGTCTGGCCAGAGAGGAGGTCTTCCCAGAAGCCTCTGCTGCCCGAGAGAGGGAAGGGTGAAGAGCTCGGGGGCCCCCGCAGAGACGCTGGCACATGGAAAGCAGGACAAGGTAAGGGAAAGGATGTGAGGAGTCCCCCGAGACAGCTTGGTGCAGGAAGGGGCACGGGGCTGGAGGCGTTCTGCCAGCACCTGCCGGGTGACCTTGGGCCAATCTGTTCCCCTGTCTCCCCAAGTGTCAAGATGGAAGAATCCCTTAGCACCCGACTGAAAATTACCTGCCCCACCCTATCGTGCTCTTTCTTGCCTGTATTTCTTTCACGGCAGGTATCACCATCTGAGACACTCTGTCACCTCCATTAGTACACCGTCTCCATGAGCAGGGCCCTGGTCTCCACCACCATTGCACCCCGAGCTCCACAACAGGGGCAAGGTGGTCCCTGGGGCCTGCTCAGCTCTAGGCACTATCATTCCATTTTCTCCAAGTGAGATTCTGGGTTCCAGCCAGGGAGGGAGGAACCTTCATCTGGGAATGGCAGGTGCCTAACAAAGGAGGATTTTCTCCAGGAGCTGTAGAAGAGTGGAGCAGGCTGGGCTTCAGGGTGGGAAAGGCTAGACTGAGGCCCTGAGGAAGAGGACTCAGGCCTGAGATGGCTGCCAGGGCCAAAGGCTCTGATTCAACCTAGCTTGGTGACAGGCCCTGGAGGGCAGGGACTCGGCCTGATTCCTTCAGGCATCCTCAAAACCAAGCTCAGGACATAGCAGGGCAAAGGGACTCGGGCAGCATTTGTTAGCTGGAGACAGTTGATGGTTCACCATTTTGCACTTGCCTTGGTACCCCTCGGCTTTGCTTCTGTGACTTCCTGACACCTTCCTAAGTGGACCCTGCCATTTCCCACAGGCTGGCTGTGCTTTATGTATCATCCCATTGCACCCTCACAGTAATGGGGTAGGTACTATATTATTATCCTCATTCTACAAATGAAGAGACAGAGACTCAGAGAGGTTTAGTGACTTTCCCAAAGTCACACAGCCAGGAAATTACAGAACCAGGATTTGAGCCCAGGTCTGTCCTCTCCTCTTTAACCTGCTGCCGTCTGTAAAAGGTGTTCAGGATTCCAATTTGAATTGCCCCAAACACGTGGGTTCCACACTCCAGAGTTTACATACATTTTTGGTATCTCATTGCATCTTTACCCTCAGCCTGTGTAGGAAGCAAGGCAGGTACCCATTACACCATTTCACAGACTGGATATGGGCTTGGAATCACCCAGCCAATACATGGCATCACTGGGACCTGAGCCCAAGTCAGCCTCATGATGGAACCTTACCCACTGCCTTCGATCAGGCTGAGCCTGTGCTCTTGGACCACACTTGCTGGCTCAGGGCTTCTGCCCTCCCAGCCTGCAATATCACTGATGCCACAAGCACCCCAGGGACCTAGCCCGGGGCAGAGCCTGCTCTTTGTACCCCATCCACGAGACCTTTTCAGAGGCTCCACTGGGCCTCCAGTGAAGATGCAGGTGACAGTGGGAGGCTGTGCAGGCTTGCCATTGGATGAGCAGAGAAGGCAAATTTGGGGACCCTACAGAGTATCCGTGAAGTTCTCTGACCAAAGGCTGTGTCTTGACTTTTGTTCAGATTTAAGGCTCTATTGAATGAATATTTACTGAGTGTCCACAATATGCCTGGCATTTCCGAAAATACTTTTTTAAAGAGGCAGTCACCGTTAATCGAGCAGTTGCCTTATGTCAAGCAGTGATTGTTCACTGAGTCCTGGGAGAGCTACTATGAACATCACGCTTGGGTCAGGGAAGCCAAGCTACAGGCCCAAGTTCTCCCAAATAGAAAGTGGCAGAGCTAGGAGTAGAACCCAGAAAATTCTATGTTCTCAATCCCTGTGTCATCTCTCCAAAGGGGAGTGGCCCTCTAGGGAAGCGGGATGAGAAGGAGAGCCCAACAAGGGCCCAGCTCACCCCCTGGGTACACAGGGGCTTTGGGGAGATTGTGGCAGTTCCCCGAAACACCTGCTTCAGGCTTTTTCAGCCTGGGAGCCCTGAGTTTGGCTGAGGTGGGACCTGCTGGGCAGAGTAATCCAGCCCTGAGTGCGTGGGAGGGCTCTGCTGGTACTCCTTCCACGGAGTTGATGGGCTCAAGGCCTATGGATACAGCACAAAGGACCGAGAGAAATTCTGGGTAGGAAATCTCTAGAAGAGCTTTCAAAGAAAAGGATGAAGCCTTTGGCTTTGTGAGTCAGGAGTAGCGTGGAGGACACAGGAAACGAGAGGTACCAGGGCCATGCTCAGCAGAAGGCTGGCAGACTGTGGGAGCCAGGCCTCTACCTTTTGTCAGGCAACTTTCATAGACACAATCTCCCTGCCCACCCTTCCCTCCCTTCCGTCTCTTCTTCCTCAATGAGATGGTACCCAGTAGTCCCATTTTACAGAGAGTGAAACTGAGGCCCTAAAACAGGATCTCGGGGAGTTCTCTGGTGGTGCAGTGGCTAAGACTCTGCACACCCAATGCAGGGGACCCAGGTTCGATCCCTGGTCAGGGAACTAGATCCCACATGCCTCAACTAAGAGCCCGCATGTCACAACTAAAGATCCCACAGGCCACAACTAAAGATCCCGCAGGTCACAAATAAAAGATCCCAAGTGCCGCAACTAAGACCTGGCACAGCTAAATAAATAAAATAAAGTAAAACAAAACAGGACCTCAGAGAGCCAAAATTGCACAGTTAGGAAGCGGGCAGATTTGGGCTGTGAGCACTGGTCCATCTGGTTTCAGAGCACATACTCTGAAATGCCCCAAAGGAGAAGAGAGAATAGCCCTGGGTGACGGCAGCAGAAAGATCCCCTGAGACCAGAGTTGTGTTCCTGGGGCTGGTGTACCTCAGCCCCCAGCATCCCCTGGGCAGCAGCAGACACCCTGGGCTGGAAGGGAGGTGGAGGACATCAGGTCCAAACCCCTGCCTCCATCCCTTTTATACTTAGGTTCTCTCTGCAACATCCATGATGAGAGGCATTTCACTAGGCAGAATAGGAGTCGGCATTCCAGGCCAAGTGCATACATAGCCTGAGGCATGGGGGCTGGAGAGACCATGGCAAATGCAGGGCGGTGAGATTACTGCAGCCAGAGGAAGACCGTTGAGAGGAATGGGAAGAAAGGTGAGAGGCCATCTGAGTCTCAGGCTGAAAAAAAAAGACGTCCAAGATTCTCTAGTCCGGATTCTCCCCCTGCCTTGAACCCTCTGTACAGCAGCCCCGGGCCACATGATAAATGTCCACTCCCTTTCCCCCAGCCATCTTGCAGGATTTCCTGCAGGAAGACAGAGGAGTCCTTACAGCTCATCTAGCTTAGTGCCAAGGCCCAGAGAGGGAAAGTGACTCATGCAAGGGCACACAGCCAGTCAGTGGTAACCCTGGGACAGACTTTTTGTGGACACTCAGTAAATATCCATTGACTTGAAGCTTGCTTCTGAGCGAGCGTGCAGACAGCCTTTGTTCAGAGAGCTCTGTAGATATCCTGTAACCCTCTCTTCTCCAGAGCAAGAATCCCCAGCTTCCAGGACCCCTCCTCAATAGTTAGAACAGTGCCTAAGTAGGGCACATAGTAGGAGCTCAATCAGCATTTGCTGAAGGAATAAAAATTTGGGTGAGCAAATAGTGGGAACTTTAGGGTGGCCATGAGGCATTCATCCAAGGGGACCCCTGGAAGCTGAAATCCAGCCCAAGCTATGCTCACCAAGCCATGTGCTCATGTGCAGAGCTGCAGACACCCAAAGGAGGTACTATTTGCTAAAACTTGCACGAAGATATAGGCTGGTGAGGATGGCTGGGACTTCAGAGGGCCACAGAGTCAGTCTCTGCTGCAGCCTGCTCTCTTCCAAACAGATGTCCCTTTGGCCATAGCCCACCCAGCCCACCCCCAGAGGGATGCCAGAGCAGGAGGAATGCCTTTGCCCTCCTAGACCCCAGCCATCAGTTAATGCAGGAGCTCTCCGGGCCACAACATCCCGCTGCTGACTCACACTAAGTTTCCAGTCAGCTACCCGCAAATTCTTTGCTGCTCGCTCCCTTGTTCACCGCCTTATGATACACCAAACTCTGTGGGAGCTCTTTTCCTGACACATCCTCTGATTGTGGGCACTTAGTAGGCACTGCCTTCTTGTAATCCTGAACAGAGAGGGGACAGGCATTTTATGGATGGGGAAACCAAGGCTTAAAGAGGTTAAGTAACTTGGCCAAGGTCAACCAGCAAGGACATCCCAACTTGGATTCAAACTGAGATCTGTCTACACCAAAGCTCATGCCTTTCCCATTTCTCCCCTGCCAGGCTCTGCCTCCGGATGCCTGATGGCAGAGCCTTGCCCATCCTCTCTACGACAAGGTGTCTGCGTCAAGTTGACATCAGAATGTCTGGCCATGTGCTGTAGATGCCACCTGTGTGACTCCAGGCAGGAGCTCCCACCTGGCTTCTTAGTAGGGGACAGATGAACTTTTTTCTCACCCACTGACCCTGCCACTTAGAGCGATGGCAGGATTTCTGAGAGCAGCTCCCCAGTCTATCCACACTCCAGCCTTCTTAGGTTGGTGGCAGAGGCTGGGGAGTGTGCTCAGGGGCCAGGCCCTGACTGGATGGATTCCCGTCTCTAACCTGAGCGGGATTTCCCCGGGAAGGAGGTATCTGCAAATCTTGACCCCTCCCCAAGAAGAAATGTCAGCTCTACTTCCACCCTAGGCTTGGCTCAGTGAGGCAGGTGGGCAGATGGGAAGAGAGTCTGTTGATGCCCTATCTCAAGAACACCCCAGAGCCATGTGGGGCTGGGCTACCTGCCTGGTATCCTGATCTGATGCTGATACCTCCTGGTGGAGGGTGTGAGAAGGCGGCTACTGCACCAAAGATGGAAACCCCAGGCACAGTCCAGCCAGCACACTGCTCATCTTCGGCGAGGGTGAGCTAGAGATGCTAAAAGAAGCTCCAATTACTTGGGAGCCCCAACTGTTCAGACTCTTGGAGGGAATGAAGAAGGCATTACCTAGTGAAGGACGAAGAGAGGAAGCCAGTGGCAGACAGACATAGGATAAAGAGAATAGAGAGAATGCGGGCCAGATGAGCAAGGGAGACTATGGGTGTCGAGAGGCCTGGATGCCAGGCCTGGCTCTGTCACTGAATTGCGGTGGGCACCGGGACCAGTCACTCCCTCTCTTTAGGCCTCTAAGTCCCTTTTGTCAGGCTATGGGGGGCAGAGGTAGGACTGGCTTAGGCCCCTTCCAAGGGCCTGCCAGCACCAACCCTCTGAAGTCCTGTGAGAGAACTTGTCCTTCTCAGGATGGCTCTGGCAGTGGGCGTTTCTGAAACTCACAGTAATGAAAAATAGCACAAAAAAAACTTTGGAAATTCCAAGTGTGTCTGTGGCTGGGGGAATGAGGGAGGCAGAGCTGCAGAACTGTTTGTCTATGACTCAGAGCCTCTTGGGGGGGAAGATCACACATCCTCAGAGGCAGGACTGCCCCCCTTCACCACCACAGCTGCCCACCCAGCTTAACCTCAGCGGGGTTCTGGCCCCTGGCCCTGCCACCACCACTTCCGCTGCTGTGGCCACCACCCACTTCCTGCTGACCCTCCTGGAAGAGTCAAGGATGAAGCCAAGGCCCCGAGAGCCTTGCTAACTTGTCCCAGGACACCCAGAGGTCTTCATGCTAACCCTAACATCCTGACCCCAAATGGGGGAAGGTGAAGGAAGAGAGGGAAGGTCGGCATAGCGCTGCCCCTTCCCAGACACTATTTCCCTTAATCTTCAGAACCAGCCTTCAGGGTAGGCCTTAAGGTGCCTGAAACCAGCACTCAGAGGGGCCCCTTTGCTAGTTCAAGGTCACCCAGTTAACAGGTGGTAGGACTAAGATCTAGAATTCAGATGCCAGGTTTGTGTCACTGCCCGAGGGTCCCATCGTGGCTGCAGCAGGGGTCCTCCCTGACAGCTGGGCGTTGTCACTCTGACTGGCAGTTTCCTTGTCCCACACAGGCCTGGCCATGAGGCGGGGGCTCCAGCTGCATCCTGAACAGCTTACGGGAGTGAGGTGGCCCAGGGAGGCCTTGGGGGAATTGTGGGGTGATCTATCATTGGGCTGTGTCTGGGCCCCCTCCCTTGCCCCTAAGAGGGGTACTGAGTGTCACTCAGGGCAGGCCTGAGTGACCCTGCTGGGCCCTGGAGCCCTGCCGCTGTTGGAACTGCCATCTGATCCAGTGAGGAGCGAGTGTGGGTTACTGCCCAGCTTCCAGTAGCAGAGCAGGACTCACACATACCAACTAAGAGGCGGAGAGGCTGTAAGAGACAGAAAGACAGACCCAGAGACGGAGGCAGAGAAAAGTAGAGACAGACCAGAGCCCGGGAGATGGTGAGAACCAGCCAGAGAGAGACGTAGAGGCAGCAAAACATACAGAAAGATAGAGATAGAGAAAGACTGGAGAGAGATACAGAATCAGAGAGACAGTGAGAGATGGAGGGAGAGGCCAGGGAAAGGCCCAGAGGCAGAGAGACAGAGACATGAAGACAAAAACAAAGACAAGGAGAGAGGGAGACAGGAACAGAGACTCAGAAAAAAATAGCATAAGGCAAAGCCCAAAAGGGCAAAGAATAGTGGTGGGAAGAGGTGAGGAAGCAGTGAGGGGGCGGCCTGGGCACCTCCCATATCCCTGCTCCCTCCTCCCCTACCGCTCCCCACCCCACGCGGCCCACCTCCCGCCTCCGCAAGCCTTTTTCATTCTGGGTACACAGAGGAAAAACATGACTATTTGTATGGCAGACTGGGGTCGGGGGGGCCTGGGCCACCTCAAGCCTCACTGTGCCTCCCTGAGGGCTGAGAGGGTGAATATCTCAGCAGATCTGTAACCCATTTGACAGAATGGTTAAGAAACTCTGTCTCCAAACAGTGCTGGGATCCCAGCAGGGCACCAGAGCTGGTCCACAGCTGGGACGGAGGTCTCCAGAGCCCTGCTTTGCCCTTCCCCTTTCTCCGTGGGTTCTCAGTTTCCACAGTGTCTCAATGTCTCGAAGGCTCAGTGTCCCCGGCCCTCTAGTCGGGCTGAGAAGCCATAGTGCAAAGGGCTCAGGAACCCATGGTCTGTTCCACGTGCAGTCGGCCACTCTTTCTCCCTCCCCTTCTGGACTCATTTGTATACCCACCTCCCTCGCCCTCTGCGCTCTCTCTCAGATGAGAGAGACAGGCCACCTCCTTCCAGCCACCACCTGTCCCTTGGCCCCAAGTTCTAATCTCCGCCTTCCCAGCCACGTGGGCCCCAGGAAGCCAGGCTGTTGGCCAATATTTCAAAGGTCCCCGGCTGCCACTTACTTAAACCCAGGAAGAGGGCCCCAGGGTCCCAAGGAAAGGCTCTTCTTACCATCTAAGCCCCGCTGATCAGGCTAGTCTGGGTGAGATGGAACTCTCCTTGGCTGGCCTGGGTCAGGCAAGGGCCAGCGTGAGGGTATCTGCCTCCCAGCCAGAGCACTGCACACATTTCAACCCACAACCTTGGAGCCCTTGTCATCTGCATCTTCTCCTCCAGGCTCTGCAAGGCAGGGGCAATGCCCACTCAGCCAGCAGCCAGCAGCCCTGCCCTATGCCAGCTGTCTAAGGAGATGGGACCCCAAAGCTCCCTGGGGTTTATGGGATTGAGCTTTCAGGCTCCAGGCTAAGGGGTGTGTGTGTGTGTGTGTGTGTGTGTGTAACCTGCACCCTAGCAGTAGTACACTCCCAGAGGGCTGTGGACTTTCCATTGGTACAGGGAAAGAAGATGACAGACTCCACTCTCAGAGGGCCTGGGGACAATACTTGACCTGGTAAGGCGGAGCAGCTGCTTCAGACCAGGAAGAAAGAATTTTCCATCTCAGCCAGAATGTCTCTGCCTGGGGTTTGTGGGAGGAGGGGAGAGGTCTGAAGCCCATTTACTCACTGCCTGGGAGAACAGGCAGACCAGGACATCCTTGGGGGAGTGGGAAAAGGGACAGGTGTCTCCCCTCCCCCAGAGGCTAGGGTGGTAACCCTCCTTGTTGCTTCAGTTACTCAGGGCTGGCATGGAAGGGAGACAGGTCCCAGTGGGCAGAGAAGGGCCTGCCACTGATACACACCAGCCTCTCTCCACGCCTTCTGCTCCCCTCCCAGCCCACAGTTAGGCCCTTGGTTGGCAACCTTTCCCCAATTTGAGCTGTAACCAGGGCACCAAAGGAGGCCCCTTGCAGTCTGGTCGCCCAACCTAAGGAAAAACACCATTCCTATGTTCTCTACCCATTTCCTGCCTTGGAAAACTGAGACTTGGTCAGTAGGAATGGCTGGATCGGATCTCCCTCAGCAGAACCAGGACACCCAGAGACCTCAAGTGACCAAAGCCTGCTCCTAAATAAACCAAAGTCTGATCCTAAATAAGCATTGGAGGCAGCAGGAAGAAACTCCCAAGCCCACCCCGGGCTCACTCGGCATGGTTGTCTCAAAATCAGCACTTTGTGTCCACAGGGACGGCCGGGAGACACCTGCCAGAGAGCCGAGCAAATTTTTTTCTTTTTTTTTTCTATTCCATTATGGTTTATTACAGGATATTGAATATAGCTCCCTGTGCTACACAGTAGGTCCTTGTTGTTTATCTCTTTTATATAGAGTAGTGTGTATCTGCTAATCCCAAACTCCTAATTTATCTCTCCCCCACACCCTTTCCCCTTTGGTAACCATAAGTTTTTTTTTTTTCTATGTCTGCAACCCACTTTATTTCTTTCAAAGAGGCAACATAATATTGAAAAAAATAACATTCAAATTTGTCATCCCCGGTTTAAACCTAAAATCTGTCATCTCCTAGCCATGGGACATTAAACAAGTCCTTGAACTTCTCACAGTCTCCACTTTCTCATCGACCCAAATGAGGGCAATCTCTAGTGTCTGCCTGCTTTTCCTACCTCACAAGCCCCAGGCTGGGGGCGGCGGTCATTCACGGTCTGTTAAAAAAAAAGAATTCGTCAGATAGCTACCATGTGCCAGACACTGTTCTGGGGCTCAGGGGTGCTACAGTGAACTGGGGAGGAAAAGTGTCTGCCTTTGAGCAGCATCCTTTCTGGAAGCAGGACAAATAGCTCATATAACATCAAGTGGTGACAAGCCCCAAAAAGATAAAGCCAGATGAGGCGGCAGAGAATGAGGGCAGTGGGGCCCTGGCTCTGTCTGCCCCCATCTCCCTGCCTCTTCTGGAATCCACGTGGCTCCTCGCCTGTGAGTGGCCCAGCCAGGCAGGCAAAACAGGACACTGATCTGGAAACCCAGTGGCCTGGCCTATTTCTGTCTTGGGGCCCTGGCCCCGATCCAGCCCAGATCCCAGTCTTCCTTGCTTCTCCAGCTCCATTTCATGAGCTGGGCAGAAAGCTGTCTCTGCTTGCCCTCCCGCCAGACTTCCCAGCAGCCTGCCAACAGTCAGCCTGGGCAACCCCTCAGGCCTGACCCCCCATGTGCGCTCTCCCCTCCCCACACCCGTCTCCTACTCTGGGTACAATCAGGCTACCGCTGTTCTCCACCCGTGAGCTAGAAGGCAGCGTCTCAGAAGCAGCTCGGCTTCACTGAAGTGGTACTAATGCCATCTCCTATGACCTGACAGGAGAGAAGGGAGGAATGAAATCGGCTTGGCTTACCAGAGGCCCTCCAGAGCTCAGCCCCTCCCCGCCAGCCTCCTTGCCGGGGCACCAAGGACACTGTGACATGGGGCGTGGTGGAGGGGGGAACACCCCCAGGGGGCAGAGAGCCAGTGAAGGTGTCCTCAGACTGGGGGGAGGCTGAGGGGGCAGAGTAGAGGCGTTTCTTCACAAGGCCCTGCACCCCTCTGGGCCTCCCCTTGGTACATATGTTTGGGAGCTAGGGGCCTGAGAGCAGTTCTTGTTATTCTTTCTAAACGTGTTTGCTTTTGCTTTTACATTTTGTGGGCTTAACGCTGATGGAGCTACTAGACACATTGTAAATTGTTGAGAGAAATTTTTTTTCCGTTTGCAAAAGTTAATCAAGTTCATTATAAGAAATTTGGGAGATACAGAAAGGAATTAGGAAGACAAAAGTACATTTCCTACCACCCACTATCCAGATATAATCTATGTGAACATTTTGGGTGTATTCCCTGCCGTCATTTTTCTATGCCTCCCTCTAAAGCCCTGGGTGGCTATTCCAATACCTAAACACGCACATTTTCATGTATTGCTACTTGAGAACATGGATAATAACAATAGCTATCGTTTATCGTATGCCTGCTCTGTGCCTAGCCCTGTTCTCCGCACTTCACATGCATGAGCAGGATTGTTCTTCCCAATAATCCTTAAAGGTAGGTGCTATTATTAACCCCATTTTCCTTCTGAGGAATATCCAAACCAAGGTCATGCCTCTCGTAAGTGGCAGAGCTGGAAAATGAACCAGATTCTCTTGACTTCCGGAATCTATGTTTTTAATAATAATATTAGACTGCTTTCACGGTTTTAAAATTATAAAATGTACGATATGTACAAAAGAGTATTTACAATGTTCATGCCCAACTTAAGGGCTAGTAGTAGAACGAGGATCTGTGATACCACCACCCAACTTATAAAATAGAGCACCACTGTTCGTGCTTTATTTCCTTTCGGTTTCACAAGCTATCAGCCACATGTCCCTATATCAGCCCCAACTCTTAGATAATATGGCTCTTTATATGGTAATGAGGCTTCCTCCTCTCAGGTCTCTAAAATTCCCCTGAGAGCTATGCCTTCCAAAGACTGGTGGTAAGGCATGGGGCCCACTTGCCTGCTCCTTCTGGGCCAGCTGAGATTGATGGGTGGCCCAGGCCGCCTTGCAGTGCCTCCTTTCCCGGCATCAGATACTGTCTCAGCCCTGCATGCACGCCTTTCCTCTTGCTGATGCCCATCAGCCTGTCCTCTGTAGACGTGGGCGGGGGGGGTGGGTGGGCAGGAAGAAAGGATAAGAGGAAGAGAGGAAGAGAGGAGGTGAGAGCTCAATGAGCCCCTGAAGTGGCGCCAGGGGCCCGGACCTGGGGTCTGAAAGGTGCCGGGAGAGCACAGGTGGGCTGAATACTCCAACTCAACTGTAGGCCCCAAGGTGGGGGGCCGTCCCCTTCAAACCTGGGAGGCAGGTACTAAACACCCCCATTCCAATGGGCCAGGAGGCACTCATTCATCCTTGCCTTCAACACATTTTTTTGGACACCTACTACATGCTGAGCACAGTACTCTGCTCCGGGGACATTGTAGCAGAGGACACGGATACCCGCCCTGTTTCCATGGAGGGTTTAATCTACTGGGGGACAGACAATTCGATGACTAGTACCCAAATAGTGATTTAACTACAGTTGACACGAGTAAGGGAAGGTGTGGGCTGCTAAGAGGGTATATGACAGAGGTTCCTGGCCTAGCCTGGGAGCCAGGTCTGGGGGTGGGGTGACTTCGGAACATGGCCTCTTGCACGTGGTAGTGGTGGGGATGGGAAAGGCAGGCAGGGCTCCTATCCACCTAAAGTTACTTTACGGAGCCAGAATCTGCTGGCTGGTGGCCCTCCACCTGGGCGCAGCTGAAGCAGTTAAATTTTGCCTCTTCTTCCTTTTCCTACAGTCACTGCCAGGGGAAGGCTTGGCCCTGCTCCTTTGTTGAGTCCTACCCCTAGTGACAGAGACTCTGAGTGAGCACACTGGGCAGCCACTCAGGTGAGAGCTGCCCCCGTCAAGCACGGCCTTGGGGATGAGGCACCAGGGTACCAGGGCTTGCCCACACTCCTACTGGTCCAGCTTATATGGCCTTGAGCCCCACTGTCAGCTTCTGCCCTCCCTGGGGACCTCTCCTCCTCGTTCTGCACCCACATAAGTGCCCAGGCCCTGGGGAGAGGAGACTAACCTTATCTCTGTTCCAGGAGATACTTGGAAAAGAGAGGATGAAAGGCTAGGTGTCCAGAGCCAAGCCTGACTCACCTTTGGGGTTCCAGGTGGCAGAATGAGGTCTCTCCATCCTCTTGCCCATCCATCCTTCAAGCAAAGTGCTTGAGCAGCAGAGTATACTGTGGTTAAGAACACAGGCTCCTAAAAGGGAACCCTCCTACACTGTTGGTGGGAATGTAATTTGGTGCAACCATTGTGGCAAACAGTATGGAAGTTCCTCAAAAAACTAAACATAGAATTACCATATGATCCAGCAATCCCACTCCTGGGCATATATCCAGACAAAACTGTAACTCAAAAAGATACATGCACCCCTATGTTCATAGCAGCACCGTTCACAATAGCCAAGACATGGAAACAACCTAAATGTCCATTGAAAGATGAATGGATAAAGAAGAGGTGGCACATACATATAACAGAATACTACTCAGCCGTAAAAAAGAACAACATAATGCCATTTGCAGCAACATGGAGGCAACTAGAGATTATCATACTAAGTGAGAAAGACAAATACGATAAGCTATCACTTACATGTGGAATCTAAAATATGACACAAATATGACACCTGTTTATGAAATGGAAACAAAATCATGGACATAGAGAACACACTGATGGTTACCAAGGGGGAGGGCATTGGGGGAGGGATGGACTGGGAGGTTGGAGTTAGCAGATGTAAGCTTTTATATATAGAATGGATAAATAACAAGGTCCTACTGTATAGCACAGAGAACTATATTCAATATCCTATGATAAACCATAATGGAAAAGAATATTAAAAAAGAATGTATATATATGTATAACTGAATCACTTTGCTATACGGCAGAAATTAATACATTGTAAATCAACTATACTTCAATAAAAAATATTAAAACTCAAAAAAAAAAAAGAACACAGGCTACTGTGCCAGATGGGCAGGGTGGTTTGAATCCTGGTTGTGCCATTTACTAGCTGTATAGCCTTGGGCACGTTACCAACCATCCTAGGCTTTATTAGCCCATCTTTAAAGTGGAGTTGACAATGCTAGTACCTGTATCATCGGGTGGTCACAAAGACTAAATGGATAGAACAGCATTTGACACTAAATAGTAGATATAAAGATTAGCTCTTTGTAGCTTTGCTGTTCCCCCAGGCCTGAGGTAAGATGTAAGTGTTGCTCTGAGCCCTGCCTTGGACCTCCCCAAGAAACCTATTGCCTGGAGTGTGGAGGCTGAGAATAGGTTGTTTCTTTGCTCAGAGATTCATAGAACCTACGGGTGTCACAGACGGCAAAACCCTCAGAGACCATCCAGGTCAGCCACTGCTCCCTCCCCAGCGGATGGGAAACTAAGGTCCGGGGAGGAGGCAGAGAGTGAGTGACAGAGAAGGGGCTGTGACCTTGGTCCTGTAGTCACAGCTTTAGTCTAGGTTGGTTGCTAAGCCCTCAAGCTTAGATTCAAATCTGGGCTTTGTCACCTGGTGGCACTTGATGGCTGTGTGACCTCAAGCAAAAGGAATTTAATTCATGGGAGCCTCAGTTTCCTGGTCTGTACAATGGGAATGATAACATCCACCTGACAGTGCTGTTGAGAGAATGAACTAGAATAATGCACGTAAAGCGCTCAACATGGGGCCTGGCACAGAGTAAGACATGTTAGTTGTCATTCTCAAGTCAAAGGGCTTTCGCTGCACCAGTTTGCTGGTGCTGGTGACCAGGTGGCGTTCACTGAGCAGGCCAAGCTGACCCCAGGGGCTCACCAACTGACTCTGTGCCCGTTTGGCCGGCCTATTCCTCCCCTCTAGTCTCAGGCCCTCTGTACCTGCTGTGAAGGCAGCCTGACTGGCTTAAACTGGAAATGGCCTGTCAGGGGCCTGGCTGGATTAGATGCACTCGGGCCCAAGGACAAAGGAGATGCCAGGTGACGGCGTGTAGGTATCACCCATTCTCCCTGCCCAAGGGGGCGAGCATGGCATTCTCTGTGTTCTTCCTTAGGCTGACCTGGGCGGGAGACCCAACTGCCTTAGGTCATTTCTGGGGTCCCTTTGAACCAGTGTTGTTCCCCTCGGAGGCCAGCCCACAGGCCAGGTGGAGTAGGAGCTACTTGATGGAGAGGCTGGCACGGGATGCCTGCCCCAGAAGTTTCCCCACCTGGCTGCATGCCGGAATCCTCCCATGGAGAGTTTGAGAACGGCCATGCCTGGGCTCTGCCCCTGGACTCTGCTTTATTGATCATGACTGGGTCCCGGGCATGGACATTGTGTTGAAGCTCCTCAGATGATTCTAATGAGAGCTCCTGCACCAGACACCGTGTAAGGTACGGTGGGTGATTCTGAGATGCTTCAGCTGAGGCTCTTGGCCTCAAGAGACACTCAGGTTAGTGGGGAGATAGGACAAGTAAAGAAACAAGGCAATGGGATGTGTGCTCTGACAGGGGTGTAAAAGTATGCTGGCAGCAGAAGTGGCCTTTGCCTGGGCTGCTTCACAGAGGAGGTAGCATTTTAACTTGAATCACCCATGCAATCCACGATCAGGGACTATTTACTGAGCATCTACTATATACTAGGGACAGTTCCAGGTGTTGGAGATGCAGCAGTGACCAAGAGGGAGTCCAAGTCCTCCTGGAGCTTGCATTCTAATAGTAAGGATGTCCTGTGAAGGGTCAGTGGCATTGAGGCACTTGACGCGCATGGAAGCAGGGGAGAGGTATTCCAGGGAGATGGAACGTCATGAGCAAGAAGGCGGGAAGGAAGAGGGCTCGTTTTACCAGTGATGTTTGATGTGGCCAAAGCCTTGGCATCAAAAGCAGAAGTGGTGAAAGATGAGAAACAAGACCTGGGCAGGTTCAGATAGTGGGAACGGGTATGCAGAAGCCAAGGTGTTGAAATTTAGCCTGGGGACAACAGGGAGCAGAGGAGCGACTTGCTCTGATTTGTGTTTAGGACGATGACTCTGGGGCCGTGTGGAAGAAGCTGGGCCACTTGCCCATCCTAGGTGCCTTTCTCTCCAGAGCCTACAGCAATCAGGATCCTGAAGTATTGATTTCCCTTTGACGGAGGGCCTATATGAGGTGAGGGTTGGCTGCAAGGGGCAATGAGCAAGTGGCCATGTGTTGAGTGTACTCTTGCAAGCATTGTCCAGTCATTAACTTATTTATTCCCCACAACAGCCTCTTAGGTAGGCCGGTTCTTATCCCCATTGTACAGATGGCAAACCATTTTCCCAAGGTCACATAGCGGGTAAGTCACAGAGACAGGATGTGATCCCAGAGAGTTCACACTCTTAAGCCCTAGGCTATACTGCTCCTTGAAATACCTACTAACTTGAAGAACTCACCGTCTTAAATGGGTGCCACGGGGGCATTGCCACAACTCGTGTGCTTCCAGTAAGGCAAGGGCATTTAACCATTTTTGAGCTTGGGTTTGTCCCTTTGCGAGGAAAGACTCCCACTGGCGCAAGGCTGGCCCTGACCCGTTGGTATTTCAGCCTCTGACCACTTTGACAGTCCTGCACGGCATACTTATCCTGCATGGCTTCTCCTCAAACCCATCTGGGGCTCTTTCGAGGAATACAAGGAGGCCATATGGTCTTTCCTGGCACAAGGGGGGTTATTCAACAGACACCTGGATGTTGAATGAGTAAGGGAATAAACCAATGAATGAGTGGTGCATTGGGCTGAGCCCCCTCTGCAGCTCCCAGGAAGCAGTACAGCAGAGTGGCTAAGCATGGGCTTTTGTGCCAGGAAGGCCTGGGTTCAAATCTTGGCTTCAGCAATTTCCAGCTGAGTGACCATTCTAGACACACACCCCCATTCCCTCCCAGGGCTGTTTGACAGTTGGGCATGAGAGCTAAAGCTAGAAGAGTCCCTGGGAAGCCCCTCTGAGAACCTAATATACACTCTGGAGCGTCTCCCCCAGAATAGTCCACCAAGCAGCCAATTTTCCATATTAAGATCAAGGGGTTAGGGAACCTCTAAAGACCGGACCCCGCATTAAGGAGTCTGGCTCCAGGTGCCATCACAGGAGTGATGCTGGGGCACAGGGTGGCCTTTGCTCCCCCCTCTGCTCACCCCTCTCCAGGACCTGCATGTTGGGAGGGGGCAGTTTGGAAAGAGAAGTTCAAGGAAGCTCAGGGAGATTCAGGACAAGGGGACGGGTCCCTCGCCGTCTTGAGCCTGTCGGGCTCCTCCACCCTCTCCCGCTCGCTCCAAAGGCCAGAGGCCGGGTGGATGAGGCTAGAGAGGCTACCAGATCTAGACCAGCTTGGACCAGGGGTGGGTGGGGAGAGCAGGAGTTAGGAGACAGTAAGGAGCGCCAGCTGTTGAAGAGTCCCTCAGGCACGGGCTGGGGCCTGCACAGCCATCTTCTCCTTCACTTCGTACACAGGACTACGTGTATCTGTCGGTGGAGACATTAGCCCCATTTGTAGATGAGAAAGCAGGCTGGGGGAAGGGGCGAGCACAAGGCCTCTCGGCCCAGAAGCCACCGAGTCATGAATGGAACTCCAGTCGGCCTCACTCCAATGTCCTTATTGTCTCCTCCCCACCACCTTGCCTTGAGGGAAGGCATGGCACCCAGGCCAGTTGAGCCCAGCTTTGTGGGTGGGCGGCTGGTGGGCATCCATCAGACACCCAGGTCAGAACGCCCACCCCCTGCCCCGTTCAGGTCTCAGGCGAGCTGCATCGGGACCAGCAGCCACCCATCCGGAGGGGGTGGTGAAGCCGCAGCTGAGTTTATTAAGAGCAAAAGATGACTCCAGCTGCACAGGAAACTCAGTAACCCTGATTATGTGTTTATTCTTTCCCTTCCCTGCCTCCGCTCCCTCCCTTCCACCTCCTTCTCCTCTTTCTTCCTGCCTCCTCCCTGTCCGCCTGCCCACCTTCTATCTTCTCTAGAATCTGCCTTCTGCGAGCTGCCCTCTACCCTCATCCCCTCTTTTCCCAGCGGCAGCCGCACCCCAGCCAGCCTGCTCTAGTCTCTGAAGTCAGGGGCTGCACGAGCAGCAGGGAAAGGGGCCTAAGCCGCCTCCCTCTGGGGGGGGGGAGCCACAAGCTAGAGGCAGCCTTAGAGATCAGCTTATCCAGCCCTACTCTCCCTTTTTTCCTAGATGAGGAAACTGAGGCCCAGAGAGGAGACTGGACTGTGGTCAAACAGCTGTAACAGAGCCGGAAGTAGAACTCCAGACACCCAAAGCAAGACTCCAGGGGACATCAGTGACATTGATACCATGGGTGCTGGAGGAAGCGCCAGGGACTTGGAGCCTCTGGGGCCCTGTCTCCACCAATAACATTCAGGACGAACTGGTGTCCAGCCAACTCCTTCTGTTGGTCTAGAATTCTAGAGCTACCAGCTATCCGAGGCCACAGGACCCACTAAGGTCATCTCGCCCAATCCCTAGTGACTCAGACAGGGAAACAGAGGAACAGCGCCAGGAAGGCCTCTGACCCTGAGCCACGGAGCCCCATGGCAAGACTGGAAATGCTCCAATGGTGTGAGCAATAGAAGGAAGAGGAAAGATTCGTGTTTGACAAGAAATTACTTCCTGCCAGCAGGCTCTGCGGGCCAATGGAAATGGGTGAACAAACGCGTCTAGGCCCTCTCCTTCCCCAGAGATCTCTCAGAAACAGGAGAGCCTGCCAGGGCCCCTCAAGATCCTGGTCCCTTGGCGGCTGCGTTTCATGTGGCATGTGGGTGGGATGCCTCCTTGGGGGAGGAGCCTGGGGGTGGAGGTGGCGGGAGGAAAGGAGCCTTTGCTCAGCTAGAAAAAAAATCTCCATTAACCCAAGCTGACACATCAGTATTAGCTTTTCCTACGCTAAATTACACAAGGATAAACTTGGGGCTGGAAGAGAAACCACACCGATTAGCGTCAGCTCCAGACCCACCGCACCATGGCCAGGGGCAGGGGCAGGCGTTTGTGAGGTGGTTCTTTCCCTTCTTATTTCTTCCTCAGAGCTTTAATTCCCCTGTCTTTCTGTGGAGTGCCAGGGACACAAAGCGGACTCATCACATTCTCCACTGAGCCAACACAAACCCTCTGTGAGCTTGAAAACGGGGTGGCAGGAGTGAGGAGCCTTCCTTAGGGCCTTGGGGTTGGGGAGACTAGAGGAGCAGAGAGTAAAGGAGGAAATGGTCATTCAGGACATCAGTGGAGAGTAAAATTAAATGGGAACTTTAATGAAACTGACTAGATCTCACTTTGTTGCTGGAGTCCATTCTCAGCCACTTGTCACTGGGCCTTGGGGTCTCCCAGAGGCTCCATGCCAAGGCCAGTGGGACAAGGAGTGATGGGGGACTGGAAGGTACAGCTGGGGCTCTGCTCTGGGTATGGGGGCAGGGGACCAGCACTCACCAGACACCACCTGTGGGCCAGGAACTTCGCCAGGCACATTGTCCCACTTCTCTCGTGGAAACCCCACAACAACACTCTGCAGTTAGGATTATCAGCCCCATGTTGCAGATGAGGAAACTGCAGCTCAGAGAGGTTGAGCAACATGCCAAAGGCCACACAGCTAAGAAATGGTAGAGCCCAACTTGAACCCAGGTCTCTTGCACCCGCTTCCTCGGTCTTCCGCCACACCCCACAGCATCCGTCAAGTGTCTTTGGAAGGGAATTGATAAGAAACAAGAAACAATGGAGGAATCCTTTGTTGTTCATGGATCATGGATCAGTTCTGGGGACCTCAGGCCTTGCCCAGCCCGAACAATTCAGTCTCTCAGTCCCCACCCCATCTGCTAATTGGCTGACCCACCTCAGTCCCTAGGAAACATAATCTCTTCCTCTTGTTGGATGTAGGGGCAGTTGAGAGCAGACCTCAATCTGTCCTTAGCCCCTTGGCCCACGAAGAAAAAAGCCTTTGACTCAGACCCAGGAGCAAGTTCAAAGTGCAGACTCAGCCTAGTGGTTCGGAGGGTCTAATTCAGACATTAATCCTAGCTCAATGATGTATTGGTGGTGAGACCTCAGGCCAGTTGCTTAATTTCCCTGTCTATTCTTTCCCCATCTTATAATTGGGGTGATCATAGCACTCACCCCATAGGATAGTTATGAGGATTATGTGGGTTAATATTTGCAAAATACTTAGAACAAGGTCTGGCCCCTGGGAAGTGCTATGTAGATGTTAGCTCTCATCATCATTCAGTGCCACAGGAACTCCTGCATCACCAACAAGAAAAATTGCCCAGCAGGAAGCTTCAGGGGATCTCTTGTAATGATTCAACAAGGACTGGGATCGTCCAGTAGCAAGACTTAGGGTGCCTGCTCTAATGATTCAATATGAAGAGCTATTGCTCAGGGCGGTCCCTGCAAAATCTACTTTGCCGATTCACTCCCAACAGTTAGGTCCGATCAGGTCGAACTGTATGAAATTGCCAATACTTGACCACTTTTGACCTAGAAAAATGGCAATTTCATATGGTTTAACCTAACAGCAGAGTTCATTTAGCGGTGGGTAAGGACTAGTTCAGTCCCCTCTCACTTCTTACCTCCTCAGCTGAGGGAGGTTGCTAAGCATATGTGACCCATTTCTATAAGGAGTAAATAGTTGGTTTCTGGTAGGTGCTTCCAAAGTGCTTAAAAACTGGGATTCCTTGAGAAGTTGAAACATTCCTCCTGGAACCAATTTTGCACTATTAGAGCCCTTGATATTTAGAGCCAAGAGGGATTTTAGGGAAAAAAAAAAACCCTTTATTTTTAGATGTCTGATGATGAGTGGTGAGTAATCAAGGATATTGATGGCATTGCTGGAGGTGCTGGAAGGCAGGGGTCACTGGACATGGCATCTGCGACCCTGGGACACCACCAAGCCTTGTGGAAACTGAATAGAAGGGAAGATGGCAGGGTCCCTGGCATCTCTGCTCTTTGATGGCCCCCAGATTTATGGAAAATGGCTCAAGGAGGAGGCATGTGTGCATGCGGGGCATGTTCATTCCACTGGTGTCTGTGGCATGCTACGGTCCGAATGAACCTCAGTTTCTCCTCTGTGAGCTCCATGACGTCGAGGACCACATCTGTCTCATCATCATTGAATCCTCAGCACTTCGCCCATCGCTGGGCACAAAGTGAGCCCTGGATAAATGTTTTCTGAAGGAATGAATTAATAAACAAATGAAGCCCGTGGGTTCTGTCTTGCCTAGCAATCATAGGTTCCAGGAGGAAACAATGAGGTCCTATGAAAATCCTTTCCAAGAACTTGAAGTGCTACACAAATGCCTGGGGGTGTCATGGGTGTTGTCCGGGGTTGCAGTCTAGCCTCCCCAAAGTAGTCAGAGCCTGAGATCTCTGAATGATAAAAGCCAAGGAAGAAGAGGAGACCAATGTGGCAGGACGCGGCCACTTCAGAATCAAAAAAAAAAAAAAAAAAAGTTAGTATGTGTCTGTAGCTCTACTGAGGTGTGATTAAAAAAAAAAAAAAAAACGGTTTATCTGCTGCAAGAAAGATTTAGATCAGAGCTTCCATACACCGTGGGGAAGTGAGGCAGAGTGGATGTCCTTCCCTGAACATTTTTAAAAACAGAAAGCTGCCCCTCTCATCACACCATTTTCAACCACTCACAGGCAGTGGGGCCTTGGGCTAATCCCTTCACCTCTTTGGGACTCAGTTTCCCCATCTGTAACTGGGGGTTGGGAGAAGTGGTAGACCCTATGGTCTCTACAGTTCCTTCCAGCTCTTAAAGTCTGGAATTCTGTCTGGAGGCTGGGCCGTGCTGGCATAACTTCAGAAGGATGTAGACGGCCATAAAAACGGTGGGATCCCTGGAGATGGAGAATCCTGCAGGGAAGCCCCCTCCCCCGGCCCTCCATCTCCTGCCCTTTTAACTGCTGCAACCACAACCTTCCCCTGCTCTCCCTGGTCCCTCCTTCCCAAACCCCCGCAGCTCAGTCTGGAGGCCCCATTCTCTGACCAGCTTTGTTTGCTTTTAATAAAGTTAATCGCACTCCTAATTTGTATGTAATGAAAAGATAAAAGGGAGACATGGGGGCGAACCTTCCACTGGAGTGGGAGCAGTCCAGTTCCAGGGCCGCCAGCCGCCTCCCCACCCCCGCCCTCACCGTCCTTGCCTGGCCTCAGAGTCTGAGCGGGGGCTGCCGTTTGGGCCCCTACCCAGCCCGGTTGTCCCCGAAACTCTACCAGGGAAGCCTCCCGGGGCCCTGCTTGCTCTACCTTCCACCTTGTCAGTCAGCTCCTTGAAGGCAGGGGCTGGCTGGGTCTCGGCACACAGCAAGTAGCAGCAAAACTCAGTTCTCCGCCCTTGACCCTGTGCCCACCTAGTCTCTGGGAACGCTTTGAATTCTTTCATGGGAAAAGGGGGGAATATACATGGGGGTGATTTGCTTATACTCAACTTCAGGTCTCCCCTTCAGCCAGCAATCACCCCCTGGCTCACCTTTTCCTTCAAGTCCCACTCAAACGGTAGGTCGTCTCATACTGGTTCTCAGCCCAGTCCTGCCACCAGCTTAGGATCACACCTTTTACCTCCCGAGGCCTCAGCCTCCCCATGTACCTCAAGGGCAGGTAGAGTTGGTCTCTGTAGGTGGTAGATGGAGAGATGGCAGACGATGAGCAGGCTGGTGCCCACACCCCAGCATGCTGGAGAAGTTTGCAGGGTTGCTCCTAGGAGGCCAGCCTCCACCACCCCCAGAACAGAGTCCGCAGCCCCTAGCGCAATTCCTCCTGCACCTGCCCACCTCAGAGTCAGCTTCCATGGGAAACTGTCCCCTGCAGTAGTGGCCTGGGGGGTCGATATTCAGGAAAAGATAGGGCAGGAGCCCTAGGCTCCCCATGAGATCTGCTTAGTGACAGAATTCAATGAGGACTGTGGCAGGGGATGGGAGAAGCAGAGGTCACCTCCATCTCCAGCCCTTGTCTTAGAGGCCTATGTCCCAGGCCCTTTACTGTCTCCAGTAGAGAGACAGACGTGAGGCTGTTGGGGGTTGGGGATGACTTCATGCACCGGGAAGAAGTGAGGCTGCAGAGCAAGCAGCCCTTCATCTGCCCTCCCGGGGCCAGGTCAGGCGGGGCGCAGGCTGGGCTCCAGACCCAGATGGGGGTATAGAGAGAGCAGCTCCACTGGAGGGGGGCTCCCAGCATGGCACGCCTGAGCAGCAATCTGGAAGCTATTGGGCTCGTGCGTTT
Organism: Leucopleurus acutus; assembly: GCF_964270905.1. Classification (NCBI taxonomy): domain Eukaryota; kingdom Metazoa; phylum Chordata; class Mammalia; order Artiodactyla; family Delphinidae; genus Leucopleurus; species Leucopleurus acutus. The sequence goes on from NC_139148.1 coordinate 58,665,821, forward strand.
CTGCGATCCAACGCGAACGCCATGCCCAGTTCATTTCCTCTAAGGAAATACAACCTCAGGGAATAATTAGAGCTTCTTTGCGTACACAATTCCATATTGTTTATCCAACACAAATTAAAAAACGTGGGCCCTGAGAACAAGGAGCGAGAGATAAAGGAGACCTCCTCCTCCTCCACCTCCTCCTCCTCCTCCTCCTCCTCCTCCTCGCCCTCCCTCTCCCCCCCTCCTCCTCCTCCTCTTCCTCCTCCCTCTCTTCTTTCTCCCATCCAGCTGGATCTCATTACCCTGCCCGGCCAGGCCAAGCCCCAGCCCAGTCTCATCCCCACCCTGCCAGCTCGTGCTCACGCAACCTTTGTGTACCCCCAGACCCAGACCCTCAAAGTCGGGGCCTGGGATCCTTCCCGGCCTTCCCCTGTGTCTGCCTCTTGCTCTGTTGTGAAGGGTGGCTCTGGGGCAGGCTTCTCTGGCCAAAGAGTGACCGTTTGTCCATGTGTCCCCTCAAGCACCCTCCCACTGAGGAACGTGGGAAATGCCGGCCTGAACACTACTCAGCACCCAGGAGCAGAGGCAAAGCCCATGCCCTGGGGGTTTCTGGGAAGGGAGGGCTGGCTCTATTGGCCCTGGCCTTGGCCCTAGGTCCCTTCCACTGCCCAGATGCACTCCACCCAGACAACAGGGAGCCCAGTCAGCCTGGCCTGGGGGCCCCTTCACAAAGCCCAGCCCCTCTTTCCCCAGGCCTCACAGCCCAACAAAGGAGGATTCTCAGACGGGGCGGTTCAGGGAGGGAGGAAGGAGGGTTGCGGGTGGAAAATAGCTTCAGAACCCAAGGTTGGCCATCTCCATGAAAGCCCTATTATTGCTCGGGTTGCTAAATGTCTTGCTCAGCATGGCCAATTCAGCTCTGCTCACTTCCCTGTCTCCCCCTAGGACTAGCTCCACATTCCAGCCCTGCACAGCCAGCGTTTCTCAACCATAGGATGTGGGACAGGAGACAGCATGGACAGGGAGGGCTTGAGGAGGGGGGAGGGCTGCCAAGAGAGAACTCACCTTCCCCAAGACTTGCCGGCTTAGGGAGCAAAGATGGCCCAGTGGAAGTCAGTGCACTGTCAGCTCTGACCTCCTGGTTCCTCTTCTATCACTGCCTGCTTCCCTGGGGATGGGGGCCTTGTTCCGGGAGGGCTGCCTGGGCTTTCCTTGGGGGGCTGGGAAGGTGTCCCCTAGCCACCGGCTGCTAAGCAGCATGGCCCCGGGACTGGCAAGGACGGGCCTCTCTGTTCTGTGCTCCTGACCTCACCCTCGACTTCAATCACTAAGAAGGCAAAAGGGCTGGGAGGCCCAGTGGACTGTCTTGGGGGCCAGGGCCGTCCTGACTGTCGCAGGCACAGAGCAGGGCGCTGGCCGGCTGGGTGAGCAGGGAGTTTGAATTGAGGTAGAATTTTCTCTGGTTGAAGAGGAAGTAGTGTGAGCTGAAAACACATTCCCCGTCTGGTCTGTCCTTTCAGCTCTCTTGGTTTTTTTTTTTTTTTTTTTGTTCTTTTGGTTTGTCTCTGAGCTGGAAGGAACATGTGCTTGGCAGATTTTTTATTAACTCTGTAGCTCGCTCTCTCTCTCTCTCTCTCTCTCTCTCTCTCTCTCTCTCTCTCTGTGTGTGTGTGTGTGTGTCTCTGTCTCTCTCCTTTTCGCTTGCTTGACAGAATTTAGATTAGACAAAACATGAGCTCATTTCTGCCTGAGAAAAAAAAAAGAAAACCATTCCTCTTCCCCTCCCCCACCTTCTCCTCCTCTCTTCCTGACCTCACCCACCTCTGCTCACCAGGAATGGGAGGCGGGCCTGCAGAGACATCACCTCTAAGTCAGGGCTTGGGGTGCCATTGCCCCCGTGTCACGCCAGCAACCAGCTCGGAAGGGCAGATGGTGCCCTTCGTGTGTAGTCACAGGCCCTCTGCCTAGTGTATGGGTGTGGGCTAGGAGGCCGGGGGGGCAATCTAGAAGGGACAGGACTGGGTTTCTGCGGGGTGAATTGGCAAGGCAGGTTCTGCCAAGGTTGGCCAGGCTCCCGGCAGCATCTGCATCCAGCACCCAGGCCCCAGACCCTAACTCACCCAGCCCCCCCCTTTCCCTTCCTGTCCACTGCTCACTCCCACAGTTGCACCACTCGCCATGCCCAGGCCAGCCAACCAGCTCATCACCTCACAGCACTTGCTGGGTCCCCTCCCCAAGTGCTTGACCAAATCACTGAAGCCCTAGCTTCTCTCTTCAAGGATCCGGGAGAGATCCCGGGATGGGAGAGATCGCAGCTTTATCACTCACACTGGGGCTTGGGTTAATCATTTCCCCTCACTGAAACTCAGTTTCTTGTCTGTAAGACAGGGGGAGTAAGATCTACATTATAAAATTGTCCTGAGGTTTACATGACATTTAAATCAATTTTGGCCTCCTGAAATTGGTGAAAACGACTAATAGAATCTCT